>NW_022631023.1:11182715-11782715 GCF_010015895.1 Lontra canadensis
GGGAGGAGGAGGAGGGGAGGAGGAGGCAGCGTCTGCCTCACGACAGGTGGTGCATCCAGCCAGAGGAAACCGAGGACAGTAAAACTTCCCCTTCCTTTTTAAAGTTTTCCATCCGGCCGGCCACAGTTTGGAGAACACAAATTCTTCGAGTCCACTGAACAAACGTGTGAGAATCACACAACCCGGATATTTGTCTGCTCAGACTCCTGGAACGGAAGAGCACAGACAGGGGCTTACCCAGAAATTCTTCTCTCACCGTTCTGGAGGTTGGACGTTCAAGATCAAGGTTTCTGAGGTCACCTCCTCACTGCGTTCTCACCTAGACTTTCCTTTGCGCACAGGCATTCCCCAGTGCCCCTTTGTGTGTCCCAACTTCGTCTTCTAAGGACACCAGTTAGACTGGATTAGGGGGCACCCCAATAGCCTTATGTTAACTTAATTGCTCCTTTAATTATTTCCTACATACTGAGGTACTGGGGGGGTTAGAAGTTCAACATTCAGATTTGGGTTGGGGAAGACAATGAAGCCCTTGACATCTATTACCTCCTCCCCAAATTAGTGCCAGTTTTCAGGTGGCCCTTCTGGGACAGAGAGCCACGGCTACAGCCGCATCTTCTGGCCACTGGAAGAGCCAGCCTGACCGCCATCCAGGCTTGGCTGTTGCCAGAGATCATGCTGAATAAGGGAGCGTAAACCCTGTGGGAGTCCTCTGTAAATATTATTTTCTTCAAAAGAATGGTGGGATTTTTCTAGATCAATATATACTGTTAAGTGAGAAGGATAAAGGAAGGTATGTAGGCATATTACGCTTCCATTTGTATATTAAAGGGAAATGGGAGTAAAATGCACTCTTTCTGTTTCTGAGTTTTGTTTTTGTTTTTTTTTTTTTAAAGAGAAGCAGGGAGAGTTAGAGAGAGGGAGGGAGGGGATGGAACAGGGGCAGAGGGAGACTCTCGACAGTCTGTCCACTGAGCACAGAGTCCCACGTGGGGCTTGATATCACAACCCCGAGATCTCAACCTGAGCCCAAATCAAGAGTCAGATGCTTAACCAAATGCACCACCCAGGCGCCCCAAGGGCATTCCCTTTTTTTCTTTTTTTAAAGATTTTATTCATTTATTTGAGAGAGAGCATGAGTGAGCACGAGTTGAAGGAGGGGGCATAGGGAGAGGGAGAAGCAGACTCTGCACTGAGCGAGAAGCCCAACATGGGGCTCCATCCCAGGACCCTGGGATCATGACCCAAGCTCCAAAGACAGACCCCTAACCCACTGAGCTCCGAGGTGCCCTCCCAAGGGCATTCTCATGTGTTGATTATCTCCACAAGGGTGCACAGCAGCTGCTACCCGCCTTAGCAAAGGAGGGGGGCAGGGATGAGATGGGAGATTTTTCAGGCGTATTTTTGCTTTTAAAAACTACTATTCAGGGGGCGCCTGGGTGGCTCAGTGGGTTAGAGCCTCTGCCTTCAGCTCAGGTCATGATCCCAGGGTCCTGGGATCGAGCCCCGCATCGGGCTCTCTGCTTAGTGGGGAGCCTGCTTCCTCCTCTCTCTCTCTGCCTGCCTCTCTGCCTAGTTGTGATCTGTCAAGTGGATAAATAAAAATCTTAAAAAAAAAAAAAGAAAGAAAAAGAAAACTACTATTCAGTTTGTTAAAGTTACACATTCAAAACTCAGCTTACAGATCTTATTTTTTTCAAAGATTTTATTTATTTATTTATTTATTTATTTGACAGAGAGAGACACAGCAACAGAGAGAACAGAGTATGGGGAGTGGGAGAGGGAGAAGCAGGCTTCTGGCCAAGCAGGGAGCCTGATGCAGGGCTTGATCCCAGGACCCTTGAATCATGACCTGAGCCGAAGACAGACGCTTAACGACTGAGCCACCCAGGTGCCCCTATTTTTTTTTTTAATTTTACTTCTTTTTTTAAGTAATCTCTTTGCCCAACATGGGACTTGAACTCATGACCCCAAGAGCAAGAGCCGCCTGCTCCACCCCACTGACTGAGCTTGCCCAGCAACCCTATTTCTTAGTAAACATTAACCATTGCTGTTAAGGGGACTTTGGTTAATACATGACTCCATTGACAAATGAACACACTGGAGGTTGAATTTTAAGTTTGCAATGCTTGCTTTGCCTTCACAATACTTTTATTATCTGACTTAAGAATTTTCTGAGAATTGGGGTGCCTGGGTGGCTCAGTGGGTTAAGCCCTCTGCCTTCGGCTCAGGTCATGATCTCAGGGTCCTGGGATGGAGCCCCGCATGGGGCTCTCTGCTCAGGAGGGAGCCTGCTTCCCCGCTCTCTCTCTGCCTGCCTCTCTGCCTACTTGTGATCTCTCTCTCTGTCAAATAAATAAATAAAATATAAAAAAAAAACAAGAATTTTCTGAGAATTACTTTTATACCTTCAAAACTTTTAAGTTGATGGCTAAAATTCTCTTAGATGTGTTGATAACGTATGTAAATTGAGGAAGATTTCAATTTTTTAAAAAGGATTTTATTTATTTGAGAGAGCGTGCGCACTCGCGTGAGAGAAAGGGAGCACGAGTTGGGTGAGGGGCAGAGAGAGAAGCAGGCCCTCTGCTGGGCAGGGAGCCCATGTGGGGGCTCCATCCCCCAACTCCAGGATCAGGACCTGAGCCGAAGGTAAATGCTTAACCCACTGGGCCACCCAGTCACCCCAGGAAGATTTCAATTTTAAATCAAAGTCTAAATCACTCGGGTACACATTTTCAATGATAACTTATGACTGCCATAAGATTTTATTAGGTATGAATTTCTAAATATTAAACTTTATTAAATATTAAATATAAACAAAAGGCAACTGTACTGCTGCTTCCTGACAGCGCCCGGGAGAAGAATGAGGCACAAACAAGTTACCTGCAAGAGAGAGGGAGCGGGAGACAACAGTAGAAAAGACTGTCGCAGGGTGCCTGGGTGGCTCAGAGGGTTAAGCCTCTGCCTTTGGCTCAGGTCATGATCCCAGGGTCCTGGGATCGAGCCTCGCATTGGGTTCTCTGCTCAGTGGGCAGCCTGCTCCCCGCCCCCCGCCTCTGCCTCTCTGCCTACTTGTGATCTCTGTCTGCCAGACAAATAAAAATCCTTAAAAAAAAAAAAAAGGGAAAAGAAAAGACTGTCACCCCGAACAACTCCTCAGTCCTGTATTTATTAGATATAGACAGTAATCGACAAAGGAGCCGAAGAAGGCTACACATTCATCATATGCCTTGGAGATAAACAAGAAGGAAGGCAAAATATATCTGGTCAAGCAGCATAAAGTTTATAGTTGATCAAACACATTCAAAGGGCTCGTCTAATTAGCCACGGGTGCTCTCTGGGGAAGGCGAGGTAACGGAAAAATGAAGCGGGCGGCGCCCTGAGCGAGCCCGGCATCCCCAGCTACAAGGACGCATATCGTCCTCTCCCCCAGAGGCCTGTTGCCAGTATCTGTTTTTCTTAAGGCTGTATCTAAACATGCTTGGTAACTAGTAGAATTTCTCATGGGTTATATTTTAAGTAATACATTGTTCTGAGGGACAGTTACACTGTACTCCCAATTTCTTAACATAAAAATATGAACACTTTGATTTTCCATTGAGATAGAATTCATACTATAAAATTCAACTGTTGAAATACAATTCAGTGACTTCTACAATGTTAACAAGGTTGTGCAACAATAACCACTACCTAGTTCCAGAACATTTTCATTACTCCGAAAGGAGACCCTTGTCTGCTAGCAATCACTCATCGTTAGTATCTGGCTTCTTCACGTAGCATGTTTCCAGGGTCCATCCATGTTGTAATGTGTCTCAGCACTTTATACTTTTTCATGATGTTGTAATAATCTGTTGTGTGCATATAGCACGTTTATCCATTCTTTAGTTGATGGGCACATGGGTTGTATCTGCTTTTTGGCCATCATAAATAATGCTGCTATTAACAGTTGAATACATGTGGAAATAGATTTCCAGTTCCTTTCAGTATACACCCAGGAGAGGGAACTGCTGAGTCACATGACAACTCCATGTTTTAACTTTTGGGCACTCGCAAACTGGTTTTTTTTTTTTTTTTATATTTTATTCATTTATTTATTTGACAGAGTGAGAGATCACAAGCGGGGGGGGGGGGGGGCGGGGGGAGCAGGCTCCCTGCTGAGCAGAGCGCCCGATGCGGGGCTCCATCCCAGGACCTTGAGATCGTGACCTGAGCCCCAGGCAGAGGTCAAGAGCCACCCAGGCGCCCCTCGCAAGCTGTTTTCTAAAAGGGTTGCTCCATTTTACCTTCTCACCAGCAGTATGTGAGGGCTTTGGATTTCTCCTAACACTCGCCATCACCTGTTGCTCTGATTACTAAACCACTGTGTCATCAAGGATGTGGAGTAACAGGTATTCCTGGATAGGTTGGAGTGCAAATTGACTCATCCTTTTCCAAATATAATTTAGCAAAATTTATTGATTCAGAAAATACACTGGCCACCTTTCCACGACTATACCTAGAGATCGGGCTCATTCTTTTTACAGGCTGCAGAGCGAGGGATGTTTCATAATTTACGTTTCCAATCTCCTGCAGTTATTTGCTCCCTCCCTTTTTTTTTTTTTAATTTTGTTTGCTATTGTAGTGATTCAAATGAAAATCTTGGACTCCTTCTAAGATTTTCAGAGGTAATCAAGATCCTAAAGTTTGTGTGACGCGTTCTTACGCTGAGCATGGCCTTTTAAATGGCCGACTTATTAAGAACATTCTGTCATTGCTACTCTGTGTATTTTTATTATGTTAATGATTTGGAGAAAAAGATCTTGTTTTTCTTACTAGCAGAATTTTACTTCTGGGCGCAGAGAAGAAAAAGGAATTGATTTGTATTTTTCTTTGATAAACCACTTGGCATCAGGAATGGGACAGATACCAGCACATCAACACATGCTTGCAAGGTACCTAGTTGAAGATAAATGATCCTTGAAAGGCTGAGCAAAGTGGCAAACTTCCGTGCTTCTGTTTTCTGCATGAAGTGCTGAAACTCGAGTGTGTTTTCGAGAAGACAAGGCAGGGAGAAGGAGGGAGATGAGAGGTATAAGGCACCTGACTGGGCCTGGGAACAGGACAGATGGCTACTAGCAACTTTTAGGAAGTTTTGCTTGGTGGCTTTGAATGGAACCCTCCCTTCTGTGTCCTCTAAAACATCTTTAATGAAATAACCATTTTTTAGAAAGATTTTATTTATCTGAGAGCAAGAGAGAGCACAAGCAAGGGAGGAGGGGCAGAGGGACGGGGAGAAGCAGAGGCCTCGCTGAGCAGGGCCTAATCCCAGGACCCCAGGATCATGACCTGAGCCAAAGGCAGCCCTTAACTGTCTGAGCCACCCAGGTGCCCCTGAAATGTCCATTTTTTCACTGATTACTTTACAAAATGAAGAGGAGAGCTTAGGCCTGCCAGGGGGCCAGAAACAGAGGCTCCCAAGAGTGTTGCTGGGAAATGATTTCTTGTTCTTGGCACTTTTGTCAGCTGATGATGATTTGGACACAAATAATACATTTCAAAATCTAGTAAAATGACTTAACAAAGGTCTGGTACTACTAACTCCATTCTGAAATAAATTCCTTCCGGAACTGAGGGTGTTATTTTAGAAAGCTATATGCCAAACCAATGTGCAAATACTCTTTTAACACTTTCTTTCCCTTCTGCAGCATGTCTGCCCTCTGGATAGGGAGGGATATAGGAAAAATCTTGCACTAACTGTGCAGATTAAATCTGCAGATTCAGACCGGCAGAAAAATCTGCCACTGGGGCGCCTGGGTGGCTCAGTTGACTTTCTGCCTTCGGCTCAGGTCATGATCACAGGGTCTTGGAGTTTCACATCAGGGTCTTAGGATCCACCAGTCATGCATCAGGACTGCTTCTCCCTCTACCTGCTGCTCCTCCTGCCTGTGCTCCCTCTCTGACAAATGAATAAATAAAATCTGAAAGAAAGAGGGAGGGAGGGAGGAGGGAAGGAAGGTCTGCCACAAGCTGTGTAGCCTTGGGCAATTGTGACCATCAAAAATGTTTCCCCCATTTTATGTTCTCTTAAGGGTTCCAGCTTCTCCACATCTTGGTATCACTTGTTATTTTGTTTTGTTTTGTCTGACAGCCGCTGTCCCAATGCGTGTGAGGTGCTAACTCACAGTGGGTTTGATTTCCTTCCACCAGGATCAGTGGTGCTGAGCTTCTCTGCGATGACTTGGGGCCCTTTGTATACCTTCTTCGGAGAGATGTCTAGTCAAGTCCTTTTTGCCTATCTTGAATCTACTGATTTCTTTCTTTTTTTTTTTTTTTAAGATTTTATTTATTTATTTGACAGAGAGAGAGATCACAAGTAGGCAAAGAGGCAGGCAGAGAGAGGAGGATGCAGGCTCCCCGCCGAGCAGAGAGCCCGATGCAGGCCTCGATCCCAGGACCCTGGGATCATGACCTGAGCCGAAGGCAGAGGCTTTAACCCACTGAACCACCCAGGCGCCCAATCTACTGATTTCTTAAAATGATTTTTATAGTTTTATATAGTTAGAATCAGTTTTCAGATCAGTTTCTTTCACTCATCAATATGCATTTAAAGTTCTTCCTTGTCTTTTTTTTTTTTTAAGGTTTTATTTATTTGACAGAGAGAGATCACAAGTAGGCAGAGAGAGAGGAGGAAGCAGTCTCCCTGCCGAGCAGAGAGACCGACGTGAGGCTCGATCCCAGGACCCTGAGACCATGACCTGAGTCGAAGGCAGAGGCTTTAACCCACTGAGCCACCCAGGCACCCTTCTTCCTTGTCTTTTCAAGGCCCGACAGCTCAATTACCTTTTATCACTGAATGATATTTTATTGTATGTACAAACCACAGTTTCATTTGCTGAAGGACATCTTGGGTCCTTCCAATTTCTGGCAATTATGAATAAATTCTTTTTAAAAAGTTAAAAAGTGCCTAAGCAGAAGAGTTGCAATACAAAAACCTTCCAAATCATCTTTCCCCAGATTTTCCGATTAACATTTCACTCCATCTGGTTTATTGTTTGTTCCTTCTCCCTTGCCCTGTACATGCATTTCTTTCTTTTTTTTTTTTAAGATTTTATTTACTTATTTGACAGACAAGTAGGCAGAGAGGCAGGCAGAGACAGAGAGAGGAGGAAGCAGGCTCCCCGCTGAGCAGAGAGCCTGATGCGGGGCTCGATCCCAGGACCCTGGGATCATGACCCAAGCTGAAGGCAGAGGCTTTAACCCACTGAGCCACCCAGACGCCCCATGCATTTATTTCTAAGTCACTGGAGAGTAATTTGCAGACATCATATCCCTTTCTCCATAAATATTTCAACATGTATTTCCCAAGAACAAAGACAGAAACACTCACTCACTATGGATACCTCCCAGAGTAGATAATTAAACCGCACTGTCAAGGAAAGAACAGAAATTATGTGATTCTTTCATTTCATTTAATATAAGAAATGCTATTTAATCAGGAAGGGCACCTTCAAAAGAAGTTTGGGTAACAAACTAGATTTACATACTCATTTCCTGAGCTCTTCCATGGAGAAGAGCACGGACCAAATGATCCAGTATGACCTCACCAGAGCCTGAGGTGTCTCTGGACCAGCCCTAAGATGAAAAGGGCATTCAGGGCGCATTCCTAGACAGTGCGCTTTTTGAGCAGAAGCAGCCTCACATCTCAAAGCTGTTTTGGAATTAGATTTGCCTTAAAACCTATTCTTGCTATAATGCATCTTAGATTATTTTCAAGCAAATAGTGTTAATGTGACAGTTTTAATGTGTTTAGAGTTTTGTTGCTCAAATCTTTGACAACTGGGACAGCTGGTAAGCAGTGAAAGGAGGCATGCCCTCCATATACTGGTCTTTTTAATTTTTTTTTTAAAGATTTATTTATTTGACAGAGAGATCACAAGCAGGCAGAGAGAGAGCGAGAAGGAAGCAGGCTCCCTGCCAAACAGAGAACCTGATGCGGGACTCGATCCCAGGACCCTGAGATCATGACCTGAGCCAAAGGCAAAGGCTTAAGCCACTGAGCCACCCAGGCACCCTGGTCTTTTTTTTTTTTTTTTTTTAAGAAAATATTATATTTATTTGAGAAAAAGAGAGAGACAGCACGAGCGAGGTGAGAGGCAGAGGGGGAAGCAGGCTCTCCGCTGAGCAGAAAGCCCAACGTGGGGCTTGATCATGAGTCCCTGGGATCATGACCTGAGCTGAGAGCAAATGCCCAACTGACTGAACCACCCAGGTGCCCCCATATACTGTTTTTTTTAACTTATCATAACATCTAGACTGACTATAGTTAACAATTCTGTGTTGTTTACTTGAATTTTGCTAGGGGAGGAACAGATCTTATGTGTTTTTACCAAAAAAAAAAAAAAAAAAGAGGGGCGCCTGAGTGGCTCAGTGGGTTAAAGCCTCTGCCTTCCGCTCAGGTCACGATCCCAGGGTCCTGGAATCCAGCCCTGAATCGGGCTCTCTGCTCAGAGATCTTTTAAAAAAAAAAAAAAAAAAAAAAAAAAAAAAAAGTAAGGGTAACCATGTGAGGTGATGGATACCGTTAATTAGCTTGATATTTCCCTTGATTGTGGAGATTATTTCACAATATATACACATATCAAATTATCAAATTGTATACTTTAAATATATTGTACACCTTAAATATATACAATTTTTGTCAATTAGACCTCAATAAAGCTGGAAACAAATTCTGCAGGGTGAGAAAAGCAGAGAGCAGCTGTGCTGTAAAGCAGTTTGAAATAAACATGGTGAGTAAATGCAATCTGGGTTAGAAACAATTCAGATCTCGGCTCCCAGACTGATAGTGTGCATTTGTTGACCCCCGCCTAGTAGCCTGCAATTAGAGGGAGGTATATACATTATTCACCAATTTCAAGGAACAGAGAGTGCTGCAGATCAGCAGCAGCAGTCAAATGCAAACAAGTCTGGCTCAAGTGACAATTATAAATCACCACATTAATTCCATGCCAAAAATGAAAATCAAACGTCTGGGGCAGGGGGGAGGGCAGTGTACCACTGCTAAAGTCCCACAGACCCCGTGTGTGGCCCATACAGGAGGGTTTGATAACTGGTTTACCTAGCTGGGAAGAGGGGAAAAGGAGAATATATCCAAATGAATGTGAATCTTCTCTTTTCCCTGCTACCTTTCCCTACCCGCTACCTTTCCCTACCACCCACCTAGAGTTAGAGTATTGTCATGCAGATTAGCCACTGCTGCCTTTTTTTTTTTTTAAGATTTTATTTATTTATTTGACAGAGAGAGATCACAAGGAGGCAGAGAGGCAGGCAGAGAGGGGAGGAAGCAGGCATCCTGCTGAGCAGAGAGCCCAATGCGGAGCTCGATCCCATGACCCTGAGATCATGACCTGACTGGAAGGCAGAGGCTTTAACTCACTGAGCCACCCAGGCGCCCCCTTTTTTTATTTTTAAAGATTTTATTTATTTGACAGAGATCACAAGTAGGCAGAGAGGCAGGCAGAGAGAGAGGGGGAAGCAGGCTCCCCACTGAGCAGAGCTCTTGATGCGGGGCCTGATCCCAGGACCCTGAGATCATGACCTGAGCCGAAGGCAGAGGCCAAAGCCACTGAACCACCCAGGCGCCCAACCACTGACTTCTTTCTTTGAAAGCTGATACTGCAGGGACACCGGGGTGGCTCAGTCCTCAAGTGTCTGCCTTCCACTAGGGTCTTGATCCCAGGGTCCTGGGATTGAGCCCCGAGCTGAGCAGGGAGCCTGCTGCTCTCCCTGCTCGTGCTCTCTCTCTGACAAATAAATTAGATCCTTTAAAAAAGAAAAAAGCTGACACTCTACATCAGACTTTTTTTTTTTTTTTTTAAGATTTTACTTATTTATTTGGGAGAGAGAGACCATGAGTGGGGGCAGAGGGCAGGCAGAAGCACAGGGAGGCAGGCAGGGAACCTGACGTGGGGATCCACCCTGGATGGCAGGATCATGACCTGAGCTGAAGGCAGACTCTTAACTGAATGAGCCACCAAGACACCCCAGCATCAAACTCCTTCTTCAGCAAACAGAAATGAATGAAGATGGCACCCAGAGGGGTGCCTGGCTGGCTCAGTCAGTACAGCATGCAAGTCTTAATCTCAGGGTCTTCAGTTCAAGCCCCACGCTGGGTGTGGAGCCTACTTAAAATAAAAACAGAAAAATGAAAAATAATTTTTAAAAAGATGGCACCCAGAAAGGAAAGCATATTCATGGTGGTTCTAGGAACTGTAGCTCTAGAAGTTACCATTTGCAAGCGTCATTGGACAATATGTGGTTTTAAGATGCAGACCGAACCACAACTCAAGCTTCAGGAGTGTGATTTTTTGGTTACTATGGTAACTTATGGGCAATAAATCAGTTTCTTGGCAATTATCACAGAATAAGCAAAAAAAGAGAAGGGAAAGAGACGTGGATTAAAACAGAGCCTTTGGAGGACCTGGCTGGCTCAGTCGGTGGAGCCCGAGATTCTTGATCTCAGGGTTGTGAGTTCAAGCCCTACGCTGGATGTAGTGATTACCTAAAAATAAAATCTTAAAAAGAAAAAAAAGGGGGGCACTTGGGTGTCTCAGTCGGTTAAGCCCTGGCTGGCCTTCTGCTCAGGTCATGATCCCATAGTGCCGGGAGATCAAGATCTGCATTGGGCCCTTTGCTCAGTGGGGAGCCTGCTTCTCCGTCTCCTTCCACCTGCTGCTCTGCCTACTTGTGCTGTCAAATAAATAAATCTTAAAAAAAAAAAAAAAGGCACATATATAGAGGGAAAGAATGGTAAAGCAAATGTGGCAACTCTTGGTAGGTGAACCAATATAATACCCAGAAGCTGGCTACCTTCATATTTCTTATACATGAGAAAAGTAATTCCCCCAATCAGTTAGCTAGTTTGCATTTTGCAGATGCAAGTGTTCCTACTGGATTAAGCAGCCAACTCCAATTCACGTTCTACAAGTACACAATCATGCTATAAAACTGACACTCTGAGAGAAACTGACTTACAGTTCTAGTAACTTACAAAAGGCACTTAACTACATAGTGCTAAAGTGCAAACATCAAAATGAGATTTGTGATGAGTGCTTTTTAAAACCCAAAGCGCTATAAATATAGGAGTAGTTTTTAAAGCTGTGTTTATGCATTCTTTTCCACTTTAATGCTGTGTTTAGGATGCTGGCCAGAAAAGTTAGCTCTGTAGAAACACTACTTTGTTTCACACAGAACTCTACGTTGTTTGCTTATAAGAAAATCCCTCTGGATCCGTATTTAAGTCTTCCTCTGTGCAACTACATAGGAGGTAGCAACTTCTTGTTACATTGTCTCATTCAGAAGCTTAGAAAGGCCAGTACCTATTTCTGGCTCCTTTTAGGAGATAGTCATAATAAAATACATTGCTTAATGCGCCAGGCATTTTGCAAAGTCGCTTACATATCTTGTGCAACTCTCACAAAAATTCAGTGCGTTTTATGCAATTATTATTTCATCATACGTAAAATGAGGAAAATACACTTACAGGGCTGTTGTAAGGATTAAAAGAGACTATACATGAAGCACTTAGCACAGCAGCTGACAAAAAGTGCTAAATATACATTTACCATTTATTGGTACTTTTATTTTACTGGTAAACAGACAGAGAAAAGCAGTTTTCTGCCTTTTTCTACCTATTTTTTCTTTTTTAAAAAATCACCTCCCCATTCAGGAGGGGGAAACAGGAAATCCCCTTGACAGGGGCTGAGCTCAAAAGCCAGGAGACCCCTGTTTTGATCTGGATCTCGACTGTCCTCACCCCCTACCTACCAACGCCTGGCTCGGCGAGCTGCCCAGTAAGTACTTGCTGAATTAACGAAGACCAGGTTTCTGGCCTGGGTCAGCTAGATGCTTCTGGGTGGGGTAGAACGTTCAGGTCTGCGCTTGCGCCCCATCTGCAGACCCGGAAGAGGCTGTTCAGACCTGTTCGGGCAAACGACCTTGTCGTCCCTTGCCAAAAGCACGTTACCGAGGGCCGTCGCCCCCGAACCACAGCGACTTCAAGGGTCCCAACCTACACTCACCACACTCCGCAATGGAGAGCGCCCACCCCGGTTCCGGCCCCTTCCACATTTCGGCCGCCCCCACCTCCTTCCGGGAAGGCGTAGGCACCTGGCGAAGGCCGCCGCGTGCCTCACTTCCCCGTGAACTACATCTCCCACAATCCCCGTCGGCCGGACCCCCGCCCCCGCTGCTGGTGGGGGGGGGGCGGGGCGGAGCCTTCCGAGCCGTCCTGCCTGTGTCCCCCAGGGTAGAGTTCATTTTAGGAGAGATTCCTGGGTTCCCTGTTAAAGTAGGACCTCTGTCCCGATTAGGTCCGACTCTGTCCTCCGTACCCACTGTTGTCCCCTCACGGTAAGACGACAGATGGTCTAGTCCAGCGGAGACACTCCCCCTGCGCCGGGAGACCGGTGAAGAGCGAAGGGCAGACCGCGCACGCATGCGCAGAGGCGCAGCTTGGGGGCGGGAGCCGCTAAGCCCCTTCCCCAAGGCTGTGAAGGTGAGTAGGGGGCGGAGCGGGGCGTGTCCCTCGGAACTGACCACTTCCTGGCCCTGGCCACCGGGGGCTCAGCCTCCACCATCCAAACTATAAAGCTGTTGACCCCAACTGTCCAGAAACTTGGGGTCCCCAGGAGCGCGGTTCTAGCGTTTGTAGCGTTTGTACGTCAAAATCCTACTTCTGATTAAACCACTTCTGGCATTTAATTGCCATTATCTAGTTGTAAGTTTTCTCTTCTGCTAGACCATGAGTTTTAAGAAATAACAGCTAACATGTCGGGAGGGCCCAGATTTCATCTCGGTTTTCTAGCATGTAGCAAACATCTCCTTGGTAAAGTAGGGAGCTTTGGGACACTTGATTTCTATTCAATTTAGTGTCAGACTGCGTACATACTTGCTCCTGTTCTCTGTTTCATGTGTGTAAGTTTCATGAGAAGACCCCTCGAGATGATGAAGACAGTTTTACACTAAAGATGCAGTGGCCGTGATGAAGTTGATAATCTGCTGGGGATACAGAGAATTAAGCAAGACCTTATTGTGCCCTAACCCTAAGCATTTTCCTTACACTTTTCTCTGTGACTGGGTTATGTTGCTTTATCTTGGGGGCCGACATTTTCTCTTAAAATGGGAAGACTAGATGAGATCTCTAAGAACCTGCCAGCTCTGAAATTCTGTGGTTGGTTAGTGAGGAGTAGAATCCAGATTATATCACAATATGTTAATACTAAGCATCATTGGGAAGCCTGGGTGGCTCAGTGGATTAAAGCCTCTGCCTTCGGCTGGGGTCATGATCCCAGAGTCCTGGAATCGAGCCCCTCATTGGGCTCTCTGCTCGGCAGGGAGCCTGCTTCCCTCTCTCTCTCTCTCTCTCTGCCTGCCTCTCTACCTATTTGTGATCTCTGTCAAATAAATAAATAAAATCTTTAAAAAAAATACTAAGCATCATCAACTTCAGTTTCTCTGCTGACATATGTGAAATATAGCTATAAACATCTGGTAGCAGCATTAGAAAAATACTGCCCCTTACTGTACCTGTAATTTCCTTATTGCTGAAAATATGAGATTTGCTGATAATACAACTTCCTTTACTCTTTATTTGTTGTCCATTTGTAGACCATCACTAGGAAGATTATGAACATGATGTATGTGACAATGGCTCAAATCTTAAGGTCTCATCTGATAAATGTTCCAATGATAGCTAATAGAAAGAAAATGCTCCCATATCTTGGTGTCGTTAGACACAGAGCATTGTCAACTCATATATCCAAAAAGAAGATGCGAGAATATTATAGGCTGCTAAATCTGGATGAAGGTTGCTCTGCGGATGATGTCAGGGAATCTTTTCATAAGCTTGCCAAGCAATACCATCCGGACAGTGGCTCTGATACTGCGGATTCGGCAACATTTGTAAGGATAGAAGAAGCTTATCGGAAGGTGCTTTCCCACGTGCTAGAACAAACAAATGCCCGGCAGAATAAAGTTGAAGAAGCAGAGGAAGAAGAAGACAAATTCAAATACAAAACACCCCAACACCGGCATTATTTAAGTTTTGAAGGTATTGGTTTTGGAACTCCAAGTCAACGAGAGAAGCAGTATAGGCAGTTTCGAGCTGACCGTGCAACTGAGCAAGTCATGGAGTATCAGAAGCAGAAGCTACAAAGCCAGTATTTCGTTGACAGTTTAATTGTTAAAGATGTGAGACAGAGTAAAGAACAAAAGATAACTCAGGCTATAGAGCGTTTAGTAGAAGATCTCATTCAGGAGTCAATGGCCAAAGGAGACTTTGACAACCTCAGTGGGAAGGGAAAACCTCTAAAAAAATTTTCTGGCTGTTCATATATTGATCCCATGACTCACAACCTGAACAGAATACTGATAGATAATGGATATCAACCAGAATGGATCCTAATGCAGAAGGAAATAAAGGATACCATTGATCAACTCAGAGAGGCGATCTTAGCATCCAGGAAAAAACTTGGGAATCCCATGACACTAACTGAACAGAAACAGTGGACCCAAGTTTGTGAGCAGTTTCAAGAAAACATCAGAAAACTAAACAAGCGAATTAATGATTTTAATTTGATTGTTCCCCTCCTGACCTGGCAAAAAGTCCATTTTGATGCACAGAAAGAAATTGCCAGAGCCCAGGAAGTATTTGAGACCCTTGTAAGAGCAGAAGAAGTCACAGATAAAAACCCAAACAACATTGATAGGGGAGAAAGGGAGAAAACACCTGAAGTCAAGACAGGTTTTTTTAACTGGATGAATGTGTGGAAATTTATTAAAACATGACCACTTAAATATTCACAGTACTGCCTCAAACCATTTTCGGTTGTACTGATGTCACACTTAGAAGCTGAGATTTATTGTGGTAACACAAGTGATGAGAACTGTGAATCTCTGTACTTTTTCAAAACTAATCACATCTCCAGGGATGCGTGAGGGAGAAAGCTGTAAGAAACCGAGCCTGAGACATGTTCGACCAGCTTTGCTCTGAGGACGTTGCAAGAAAAGAAGGGAATTTCTAGGAAAACAAATCCATTCTGGTGTATAGATGTCAGTCATGGGTGAAATGAATTAGGACAAGGACTCAGAAGGGGAGTCATATAAAGGGCATTCCAGAAAGTCTTGGTGCAGTTTTCAGCTCTAATAACTCAAAAGACAGTTGGCTGTTGCCATCTTCAAACATAGTTACTGAAGCAAACAACAATAAGCAAACCTTAAAAAGTATTATCAGAAGTCACAAAACTAAGGAATGGACTGTAGGCAAGCAAACTTTCAAATGATGAATGTTTTTTGCAAGCTTGCTACATACATACCCCTGAGTTATTAAAGCTTACAATTGTTCTAAGACTTTCGGGACATTCTTTATGCGGGTGGAAATGTTATGATCAGGAAATTAGCCCAATGGAGTTATTGCACTCTTCTTTTTTTATAAACCGTCTTTGTGGATACTGAATAAAAACAAAACAAAACAAAAAAACCACGAAATACCCGAGTTGTACTTTTTCCTGCCTAACTTCATTATGTTAGCTGTACAAATCCATCAGCCAAGCTCGTTGATATAGCTGTTCTAGAAGTAGATTCTAGTGGCTACTTTTAAAGAGTTTGGGTATATTTTCTGCATCTTGGAGGTAAAAGAAAAAAAAAAAACTTCTTGGGCTCAGTGGAAACTTGAGGTTTCACTTCTGGCTTCATCTCTAAGTCTACCTGAAGCCTCTCTGTGTCATGTTTCAGATTCCCCAGGGGCTTTTTCCGTAGGAAAATCTCAGTGTAGGGATCCAATTTCTGGTCTAAGGAACTCTTTCATGAATGAAAAGGTGTCTGAATTTTGCTCCAGTTTGCACTTTCGGCAAATGACTAGAGATTGACATTCGTGAGATTGTTGTGCTCCATCCACTTTCAAAAAAATCTGACTTTTTTAGGTTTGTGTAATTGTGTTAGCCACAGAGTTGGGCTACTAGAAGAACACAGAGTGTTCAAAAGGAGCAGATCTGTTTCCTTATTGAACTCCAAGTGCGGGCTTATGGATGTGGTTCAAAAGGGGTACTTGCCACTCTTATTTTGAAAGAACAAGTTATTTTGTAAAGTGCGTGATGGTTCAGTAAAACTGCATCTTCGGAGGAAAGGTCAGGGCTTTCTGCTTAGGTGATGGGGTAATTAATTGGTATTATATGTGATTATTTTACTGAATGAGTTATGTGCCTTCTCCAATGATGTTATTACTCTAAACAGAATTGTGGCCAGTAGGAAATGTAGCTACATAATAAAAACTATAGTTATAAAACATTTTAAAAGACTAGGATTCTGTGAATCTTGTTAAGAATGGGAATTAGATGCATGACGCCAAGTTGCATTACAGCAACATAATACAAAGGAAACCATTTTGGGGCGCCTGAGTGGCTCAGTCAGTTGGGCATCGCTTTTGGCACAGGTCATGATCCCAAGTTCCTGGGATAGGGCCCTGCGTCAGGCTCTCTGCTTGGCGGGGAGCCCGCTTCTCCCTCTCCCTCTGCCTGCCGCTCCCCCTGCTTGTGCTCTCTCTCCCCCAGTAAAATAAATAAATCAGTCTATTAAAAAAAAAAAAACAAAGGAAACCATTTTTGATATTGGATGACAGAAAGGTAGAGTTATCAGAAAGCACTAGTAAATCCTGAATTTCAGCACACCACGCCTTATGTTTGTAAATGTTGTCTGTATTAATAAGGTTAATAAAGTTCATTTTAATGATTATCCAATGGTCTCTTGTTATATAAACAACCACTAAGAATAATAACCGTATTTTTGACTGATCACCTGAATAAACGCTTTTTATCTTTTTGATTGATGATATAAAAGCTGTAAACAGAGATTGCTCTTGCGAAGAAGGCAAATCCACTCACGGAAAAAACAGATTCACTAATTTAAGGAACTAAGTTCCGGGCCAGAGAAAAGATTTTGGCCGGTTGGTCAGCGTTTCTTGAATTGTGATCCGATGCTTCTCTTTCCTCTGAGGCAGACTTGACCTTTTTCTGTCAGTGTTTCACCTTCTAACTTGGCCACTTTTTCAGGTGTAGTGGTAATGTCTGAACTCCTGAACAGGCTTGCGTCAAACACTGCCTGACTCCTAACCTCGAATTTCAGGGCTCCTTTCTTCAGACTCTAGGACCCGGGCCCTAGCCCAACACCCTGAACATACAGCCTCAAATCCCAGTGACTTTTGGCTCCCAGCCGTGTGAAATGGTTTATGCCCTTGCTCTGTGTACCTGACGCCGGTTTGGTACCCGAGCGGTCTTCATTTTCTAGAACAGTTGCAGTACTATTCCTTTTCTTCATGGAGCCACCTGGACAGAGCTCTGCACTTGGCGTTGGAGCGCCTCCCAGAGATGGGAGTCTTCTGTGACCGCAGCTGTACAGTCAGGGCCTGCTGCTTCCTGATTCTTGACCCTGCCATCACTGGGACCCAGTGACCATTTGGGACCTTCTTGGTACCTCTCAGGCACCCCTCACGCTGGTTTGCGGTTCCTAGAAGGGTTGCCTTTCCTCTTCAACGATGTTCTGTTCATTCAGCATATATTTGTCGAAGTCCTGAAAGGGAAGCCACCATTCCACCATCTGGGTGGTCAGAAATCACTAACTGAGGGGGGACATATGGACCCCTCAGCCCCAAATGTAACCCCCAGTTACTCATTTTCCTCGCTCTTACTGCTGCCACCACCACCCTGGTTCCAGGCAGGGGACACTGACCTCCCTCTCCTCCCCTGGCCTACAGGCAGACCCACAAATGTGGCATAATACTTCTTGCCCAGCTGAGACCAGACTGCACCATCAAACTACAGCTTCCTTCAAGGCTTGGGATGATATAGGCAAGAGGAAAGCAGTCCTGGGGACAGAAGAGCCTGGCCTGTGGCCCTCTCCAGTTCATCTCTGAGCCCAGTCCCCAGCCTGCTGTAGGGGCAGAACCCACCATTCTCTCACCTCTGAGAGAATCCTCGGGTGCCCTCAGCATGCCTCCACTCCCCCAAGTCTAGATTTAGGAAACTAAGAACTAAGGAGTTTTCTTTCCTGCCGAGACCAGTTTCAGAGGTCTGGCTTCTTCTTTGAGGACCCACGTCTTCCCTAGATGACTAATGTATGTCACTGTCCCCCAGCCCCACTACCTCTGGTCCTACCTGAGAATCTCAACAGGACAGTTTTATCAAATAAGTTTAACATTGTTATAAGAGAGACCTACTCCAAATAAATAAAATCTTTTAAGCAAAAGGGGGCACCTGGATGGTTCAGGTCATGATCTCTGGGTCCTGGGATCCAACCTGTGTTGGGTTCTGGGCTCAGAGGGGAGTCTGCTTGTCCCTCTCCTTCTGCTGCTCATGCTGTCTTTCTCTCTCTCAAATAAATACATAAAACCTAAAAAAAAAAAAAAAAAAAGAGAGAGAGAGAGTCGTACTCAACAGTTGTGGCACGGGTCCTTCCTGGTGTACTTTGAGAACCTTCTAGCAAGGAGTGCATGTTCCAGTGTTGACTCAGCTTTATAATTTACAGCTGGACCTCTCTGCTTTCACCTCTGTGGGTGAACCTGGGTTTATAGACTTGTCCCCTCCACCTAGCTACAGTTTACACCATGATCTGCCCAGCTGAGCCCCAAAGCTTCTCAGTGAGATTTGCTTAAAGATGAACTTGACGGCTGCTCTACTTTTGGCTGCCTCTCGTCTTCCGAGGGACCTGTAGGTGGTAGGTGTCATCCGTCTTGCGGGGATGTGGTTCCTAGCACAGGAAGCCAGACCTTCGAAGCTGCTCTTGACAGGAAAGAAGAGCGCTCATTTTCTTGAACATGCCCCAAAATGGTCCCGTGACCTAGGCTCTGCCAAGACCTGTCCTTGGGGGACAGGGATCAGAATGAAGCATGGGAAGAACGAGGCTGAGTCTCTGGAGAAGCCCCACTCAGCTGGGGCAGGAAGGCGGTGGCTCCCAGGTGCATAAAGTGGCATTAATGTCACCTGCCCGGCTGGCCAAGTTCGGGGCTTACCAGCAGCTTTGGCCTTCTCCCTGGGTCAGTTAGTCAGTGTCGTTTTAGGCACTGCTCCTAACAACCTTGAGCCACTTTCTTCAGCCCTCCTGCAAGGACCGTGTCCTTTAATAAATCCCTTTTCTGCTTAATCCTGCTGGGAGGGGAGGGGCTGCCATTTGCAGCTAAGCACTGTGACATCCAGATGGGATCCTGAGAATCTCGTGGCTTTGGGACAACTGGCAACAATACACCGGGTTGTGGAGTGGGGGAGTGGGGGACGGGTGGAGGGGCGGACTCTCACTCTCAGCTCTGCCACTTGGTAGGTGTGTGATCTGGGAAAAATGCCAAACTTCACTGACTTACGGATTGCTCAGGGGTAAACGCTCAAAATGGAGACTTAGTGTGAGGATTCATTGAGATATTCTAGAATGTGAAGAATCCAGCTGGTGACTGCCACAGGGTGGGCACTGCACTCTAAGAATTAAATGACGCACATTGTTGTGCTAATAAAATAATAAAGAGAAGTTTTTAAATTATTTTTATGGTTAGATTAAAAATTGTCCCATAGGGGCACCTGGGTGGCTCAGTGGGTTGAACGTCTAACTCTTGATTTCGGCTCAGGTCATGATCTCATGGGTTATGGGATCCAGTCCTGTGACAGGGCTCTAAGCTCAGGATGGAGTCTGCTTGAGAATTTCTCTCTCTCCCTCTCCTTTTGCCCCTACCCCTGTGTTCTTCCTCCTCTCCTCTCTCTCTCAAATAAATTAATAAAATCTCTTAAAAAGTGTTCCATAGCTCTTCTCGAGGGAATATTGATTTCAAAGCTGATCTTGCTAGTTCTAGTCAATTTCCTGAACTCCCTGAAATTGTTCTCTGACACGCCTTCAGCTAGCAGGAGGCATTAAATGAAAGTGTAGAAGCCAGTCAAGAAAGACCACATATTGTACTTTTCTATTTATATGAAAGGTCCAGGATAGGCAAATCTCTAGAGACAGAAAGTAGAGCAGTGGTTGGCTAGGGCTGTGGTGTTTGAGAGGAAATGGGGAGTGACTGCTAACGTTTATGGGTTTCTTTTGGATGTGATAAAAATGTTCTAAAATTGATGGTGGTGGGGCGCCTGGGTGGCTCAGTGGGTTGGGCCTCTGCCTTCGACTCAGGTCGTGATCCCAGGGTCCTGGGATCGAGCCCCACATCGGGCTTTCTGCTCGGCGGGGAGCCTGCTTCCCCCTCTCTCTCTGCCTGCCTCTCTGCCTACTTGTGATCTCTCTGTCAAATAAATACAAAAAAAAAAGAAATCTTTAAACTTGATGGTGGTAATGGTGGCACAACTCTGAATGTACTAAGAACCCCCAGACTGTGCATTTTATTTTATTTTATTTTAAAGATTTTATTTATTTATTTGACAGGGAGAAATTACAAGTAGGCAGAGAGGCAGGCAGAGAGAGAGAGAGGAGGAAGCAGGCTCCCTGCTGAGCTGAGAGCCCGATGCGGGGCTTGATCCCAGGACCCTGAGATCATGACCTGAGCTGAAGGCAGAGGTTTTAACCCACTGAGCCACCCAGGCGTCCCCAGCTGTATCGTTCTGTCATTCTTACAACACATAGCTACTCTTACCAAACTGAGTGATGGCCTTACATAAACAGGAATCCACAAAGTGGAGAAAATAGACAAAAGCAAACACATTTGGTAAAAATGATTGAAAGAACGTGGTCTTTAATTATATATAATTTTTTTTTAAGATTTTATTTATTTGACAGAGAGGCAGAGAGAGCATGAGTGGGGTGAGGGGCAGAGGCAGACGGAGAGGGAGAAACAGACTCCTGGTTGAGCACGGAGCCTCCTGGGGGCTTGATCCCAGGACTCTGGGATCATGACTTGAACTGAAGGCAGACGCTTAACCGACCGAGCCACCCAGGTGCTACACATACAAAAACCTAACCCTAACCCTAAAACTCAACATGATTAAGCAGTGGGCACCCCAAAGTTCTTTATTTTGAAAAAAATCTATTTTGAAAATTCACGTGTATATAGTAAGAGATTCAATCGATGCAAAAGGATAGACCATGAAAGAATGAGTTCCCCTTTATCCCAGACCCCCTGCTCCCCACCGCTGCGCAGACCCAGACCTCCCAACCCTACTTCCCAGATCTAAACACCATCAACAACTTCTTGCACATGTATACTAGTTTGTTTTTTTTTTTTTAAATAAATGACTACAAAATCAGTGGCTTAAAGAACTCAAATTTATTGTCTTACAGTTCTGGAGGTCAGAAATCCAAAGTGGATCTTACTGGTAGAAAATCAAGGTGGTGGTGAGGCTTCCAGAGGCCCTAAGGGAGAATCTGATTCCTTGCCTTTGCCAGCTTCTAGAGGCTTCTTGGTTTGTGGCCCCTTCCTCTATCTTCAAAGCCAGTGACAGCAGGTGAGTCCTCCCTGTGTCACACAACTCTGACCCTCCTGCCTCCCTCTTCCACTTATGGGTTTACCTTGGTCCCACCCAGATCGTCCAGCATAATCTCCCTGTTTTTTTTTTTTTCTAAGATTTTATTTATTTATTTGACAAAGAGCAGGAGAGAGAGCAAGAGAGGGTACAAGCAGCAGAGGGAGAAGGAGAAGCAGGCTCCCTGCCGAGCAGGGAGCCCAATGTGGGGCTCCATCCCAGGAACCAGGACTCCAGGATCATGACCTGAGCCGAAGGCAGATGCTTAACCAACTGAGCCACCCACGCACCCCATAATCTCCCTGTTTTAAGGTCAGTCGAATAGAAACCTTAATTAATTTCCTTTTGTTAAGTAACATAACATATTCAGAGTTTCTGCGAATTTAGGACATATTGGGGGGAACCATGATCACACCACCACAATAGCCTTCCAAAAGTTTAGGTATATAATTTACATGCACACACTGTCTCTCCATATCTCTCTCAAAAACACACAAATGTGAACACACTCTGTGTTCTTATCTTTTGCTTCACTAGTCTATAAATAGATCTTCAAGATCTTTCCAAATTAACACATCCAGCTCTATTATCTGTTAAGACTGCCTGAGACGGTTGTATGCTCTCATGGAAATAAGAACTAATTGATACCAAGCAGATAACATAAGTAGCAGTGCAAGGTTATGCAGAGAGAGACCCTGAGGCATAGAGACAGCAGAGGCGAGCTGAAGTGATCATGAGTCGGGAATGAGATAGGGCGTGATAGTGCATCACAAGGTATGAGGTATGGAGAAGCTAACAATAGCTTACTCTTGTTGGATGCTTTCCTTGCACTAACGAATCTTCACAAAAATCCTATGACATCGGTACTATTTTTAACTCATTTTTAAGAGCTGAGGAAACGAATGAGGCACAGAGAGGTTTAGCAACTTGCCTTGGGTCACACAGCTAGAACTTGTCAAGGGTTGGGATTTGAACCTGGATTGTCTGTGGTTTCTCTGCTTCCAGATCCCTCTTTCTTTTATTTGTTTATCTGTTTGTCAGAGAGAGAGTGCACACACACAAGCAGGGGGAGGGGCAGGCAGAGGGAGAAGCAGGCTCCCTACTGAGCAAGGAGCCCGACTTGGGACTCAATCCCAGGACCTCAATGCGGGACTTGATCCCAGGACCTCGATCATGACCTCAGGCAGAGGCAAATGCTTAACTGACTGAGCACCCAGGCGTATAGCACTTCAGATCCCTAGTCATACCCACACACGGTGCTCTGGTGTTGGCAGAGAGGATGCTGGAGCAGATCACATTAGCGACAGCTTCAGCAATGAAGACTCAAGACACTGAGTTCCTGGGGCTGTCTTGAATTCAGGGTGTTTTATCGTTGGACTGTCACTCTTGTCCTTTACCTCCCTCAAGGATCCTGCCTCCCTGACTGCCCCTCATACCTTTAGCAAGAGGCAGTAGGATGCAGTGGTAAGGGACTGGGGCTTGGGAGCTCGGGAGACCAGAAGTCAGATCCACATTTTGCCACTCACTAGCTATGTGACCTTGAGTTTCTTGAGTTTCTGTTTCCTCATCTGTCCAACCAATATACAGTTGACCCTTGAACAGCAGGATTTAAACTCTGTGAGACCACTTACATGCAGTACTGTAAGTGTATTTTCTCTTCCTTATGATATTTTTATAAAAGATTTTATTTAATTATTTGATGGAGAGAGAGAGAGAGAGCACAAGCAGGGGGGCAGGGGAGGGAGAAGCAGGTTGCCTGCTGAGCAGAGAGTCTGCCACAAGGCTCCATCCCAGGACCATGGGATCATGACCCAAGCCCAAGGCAGAAGCTTAACTGACTGAGCCACCCAGGCGCTCCTTCCTTGTGATTTTCTTCATAACATTTGTTTTTCTCTAACTTACTTTATTGTGAGAATACAGTCTATAATACATATAACATACGATGTATGTGTTAATTGATTATGTTACCGGTAAGACTTCGGATCAACAGTAGGCTATGAGCAGTGAGGTTTTTGGGGAGTCAAAAGTCTTGCAGGCATGTTTGACGGGTGAGGGGTTGGCACTCCTAACCTCCGCTTTGTCCAAGGGTCAACTGTAGTCAGACCTAACTTGCGGGGATAGTTGTAATTCTTAGAGATGATGAATGTGAAATGTTGGATGCAAGGTGAAGTCCTTAGTGGGAACCGGGTGGTTTTTAGTGGAGGCATTACTGCCCCCAGAGGACATTTTGGAAATTTGCGGAGGATTCTTCAGACAAGAAAATGGTTGGAGGGACACTACTGGAAGAAATACCATTTTGCCCATTTGGACCAGTACGTTTTGCTGGCTGGCACAAATCCATGCAATCCTAATCGTGAAATATTTCAGGGGCCCCTGTCAGTTAAGTGTCAGCCTTCGGCTCAGCTCATGATCCCGGGGTCCCGGGTTTGAGCCCCACCTCTGGCTCCCTGCTCAGCGGGGAGCCTGCTTCCCCCTCTCCCTCTGCCTCTCCCCCTGCTTGTGCTCTCTCTTGCTATCTCTGTCACTATCTCTCTCTCTCAAGTAAATAAATAAAATCTTTAAAAATAAAAAAAATTTTAAAAATGAAAAAAAAATTTTCAAACATCATGGCGAACCACATTTAGGAGGGTGGAGCAAGGGACACTGAGTGTCTGCAGGGCAGGTAACCAGAAAGACACATTGTTCTGTGTCTTGGCCACCATCCAAATATCTCACTGCATATTCACATGGATGAAAAAAAATCTGTTTATAATAATCTAAACTTGGAACAGAATCATATTTTACATAGAAACACAACATACATCGGGGGCATGATTTAAAATACATTATTTTTTTTTTCACAAGTGCAAATACTGTAAAAATTGTACTTATTTTGGGGGGAATTTTACCGAGAGTTGGACCCCATTTCAGAAAATCATTAGTAGTGGAACCGTGGCTGATGGCATTGAATTGGCAGTACTATATGCCTATTGCCGTTTGCTTTTAGTGTTGAATGCAAATACGTCTCAGAGGAGATTGGATTTTAATTAAGTGCCGATTATTACCACATTAGTGGGTCTTCTAGTCAGGATCCAAGATGACCCTCAAAGATCCCCACTTTCTTTTCTTTCCCTTTTTTTTTTCAAAGATTTTATTTATTTTATTTGACAGGCAGAGATTACAAGTAGGCAGAGAGGCAGATGCAGGCAGAGAGAGAGGAGGAAGCGGGTTCCCCGCTGAGCAGAGAGCCCGATGCGAGGCTCGATCCCAGGACTCTGGGATCATGACCTGAGCCGAAGGCAGAGGCTTTAACCCACTGAGCCACCCAGGCGCCCCTTTCCTTTTGTTTTTAAAGATTTATTTGTTAGAGAGCCAGAGCACAAGCAGGAAGGGTAGAAGGAGAGGGAGAGGGCATCCCAGGCAGACTCTGTGTTGAGCCTAGCCCAACGTGCGGCTTGATCTCACAACCCTGAGATCATGACCTGAGCTGAAACCGAGTCAGACACTCAATTGACTGTGCCATCTCCCCGGCTTTTTTTAAGATTTCGTTTTTAAATAATCTCTGCACCCAACGTGGGGCTTGAACTCACAACCCTGAGATCAAGAGTTGCATGCTCCCCTGACTAAGCCCGCTGGGCACCCCAAAGGTCTCCACTTTCTGATGTTTACATTTTTGTGTCGTGCCCTCCGGTAACATATCAGATTCGGTCTATGTGACCAATAGAGTCTAAGAGAAGGGACAGCATGTCACTTCTGAGGCTGGAAGCTTCCTGACTCTCACTTTCTGCTAGATCGCTCACTCTGGGTGAAGCCAGTTGCCATGACCTGATGCAGCCTCATGGAGAGGCACGTATGTCCAGGAACTGAGGTCCCCGGCCAACAGCCAGATGAACGAGCGTTACTGGAAGCAGAGTAGGTCCTCTGTCAAGACTTCAGGGATCTGGAGTCCCCACTGACGGCTGAAGTCTAAGCTCATGAGGACTCCTGAGCCAGAACAACTTGGCTAAACTACTTCCAGATTCCCGATCCTTAGACATTATGTAAAATAATAAATAAATGTTTGATTTAAGTCACTAAGTTTGAGAATAATTTGCTGCGTAGCAATAGATAATAGCGTAGACATACACGAAACCCTGTAGTCTCACTAATTTCATTAATAAGCATTGTTTCAAAAATAATTCCATGTATGCTACTCTTCTTGTACAAAGGAAGTCAATCTATACTGCCAAAAATTACAGGTTGAAATGACATATGAATCTGGGGTTCACCACCTGTTCTGCTTCTGCCTTATCATATTCTGTCTCTAGCAGTCTTCTTTTTTCTTTTCTTTTTTTTTTTTTTTGAAGATTTTATTTATTTATTTGACAGAGAGAGACACAGCAAGAGAGGGAACACAAGCAAGGGGAGTGGGAGAGGGAGAAGCAGGCTTCCCACTGAGCGGAGAGCCCAATACGGGGCTCAATCCCAGGACTCTGGGATCATGACCTGAGCCAAATGCAGGCACTTAACGACTGAGCCACCCAGGTGTCCCAGCAGTGTCTGAGGCTTCGTGCACGACTTCTCTATGGCTTCGTGTACAGCCGAGTTACTGTGTCTTCTTCTGACCCATCTTCTTCCTCTTTTTTTTTTTTAAATTATGTTCTGTTAGTCACCATACAGTACATCATTCATTTTTGATGTTGTGTTCCATGAATCATTGTTTGTGCGTAATACCCAGTGCTCCATGCAACTCATGCCTTCCTTAATACCCACCACAGGGCTCATCCATCCCTCCTTGCCCAAAACCCTCAGTTTGTTTCCCGGAGTCCAGTGGTTCATCTCCCCCTCCAAATTCCCCCCTTTCATTTTTTCCTTCCTTTTCCTAATGTCCTCCATGCTATTCTTTATGTTCCACAAATAAGTGAAACCGTATGATAATTGACCTTCTCTGCTTGACTTATTTCACTCAGCATAATCTCCTCCCGTTCCATCCACATTTTTGCAAAATTTGGGTGTTCACCCTTCCTGATGGCTGTGTAATATTCCATAGTATATATGGACCACATCTTCTTTATCCATTTGTTTGTTGAAGGGCATCTCAGCTCTTTCCACAGTTTGGTGACTGTGGCCATTGCTGCTATGAACACTGGGGTGCATATGGCTCTTCTTTTCACTACATCTGTATCTTTAGGGTAAATACCCAGTAGTGCAATTGCTGGGTCATAGGGTAGCTCTATTTTTAACTCTTTGAGGAACCTCCACACTATTTTCCAAACTGGTTGTAGCAACTTGCATTTCTAGCAACAGTGTAAGAGGGTTCCGCTTTCTCCACAACTTCTCCAACATTTGTTGTTTCTTGCCTTGTCTAACTGGTGTAAGGTGGCATCTCAATGTGTTTTTTTTTTTTTTTAAGATTTTATTTATTTATTTTACAGAGAGAGAGAGAGAGAGATCACAAGTAGGCAGAGAGGCAGGCAGAGAGAGAGGGGGAAGCAGGCTCCCTGCTGAGCAAAGAGCCTGATGTGGGCCTCGATCCCAGGACCCTGAGATCACGACCCGAGCCAAAGGCAGAGGCCCAACCCAGTGAGCCACCCAGGCGCCCCTCAATGTGGTTTTGATTTTAATTTCTCTGAGGGCTAATGATGATGAACATTTTTTCATGTGTCTGTTTGCCATTTGTATGTCTTCTTTGGAGAAGTGTCTGTTCCTGTCTTCTGCCCATTTATTGACTGGATTATTTGTTTTTTGGGTATTGAGTTTGAGAAGTTCTTTATAGATCTTGGATATCAGCCCTTTGTCTGTAGTCTGACCCATCTTCTGTTCCCTGTTTCCCATTTAGGAACTTATCTTTGGGAATGCCTGGGTGGCTCTGTCATTAAGCATCTGCCTTGGGCTCAGGTCATGATCCCAGGGTCATGGAATAGAGCCTTGTGTTGGGCTCCCTGCTTGATGAGTCTGCTTCTCCCTCTCCCTCTGCCTGCTGCTTTCCCTGATGTGCTCTCTTTCTCTCTGTCAAATTAGTAAATAAAATCTTAAAAAAAAAAGAATTTATCTTCATATCAAATTTTTAAACATTGGTGTCTGAAGAAATCCTTGACATGGAGTACTTGCTGTATTTCACCGTCACTTTTTCCTGGATCATAACATAGGTGATTACCTTATTTTTATTTTTTCTATTCACTTTTTTTTTTTTTTTTTAAAGCTCCATGCTAGCAGGGGAGCTCAGGGCAGGCTTGAACTCACAACCCTGAGATCAAAACCTGAACTAAGATCCAGAGTCAGACACTTAACTAGCTCCCACCCAGGCGCCCCACAGGTGATTATTTTAACATGACACTTATAAAACAGCCGGACTTGTTTGTGAGAGTATCATACTTCTCATTTTCTCCATATGTGTTTCTATTTCTACTGGGATTATGTCTCCAATTTTTTCTTTTTTTTGGTTTTAAAACTAGGGTTTTGGGGCACCTGGGTGGCTGTCGGTTAAGCGTACAACTCTTGATTTTGGCTCAGATCATTATCTTAGGGTTGTGGGATGGAGCCCTGTGTGGGGCTCCGTACCTCAGCAGGGGTCTGCTGGATTCCCTCTCTCCCCCTCCCTTTCCTTCTCCCCACCAGGTGCTCTCTCTCTGTCTTTCAGATAAATAAATCTTTTTTTTTTTTAAAGATTTTTATTTATTTATTTGACAGAGAGATCAAGAGAGAGCACAAGTAGACAGAGAGGAAGGTAGAAGGAGAGGGAGAAGCAGGCGTTCAGCTGAGCAGGGAGTCCCTTGTGGGGCTTGATCCCAGAGCCCTGAGATCATGACCTGAGCCAAAGGCAGCCACATAACTCACTGAGCCACCCAGGCACCCCTCACATAAATAAATCTTAAAAAAAAAAAAAAAAGCCCTAGAGTTTATTGGGTGACTGGGTAGCTCAGTTGGTTAAGCGTCTGACTCCTGATTAGGGAGCCCTGTGTGGGGGTTCCCAGCTCAGCGAGAGACTCTATTTCCTCTGCCCCTTCCCCTGCTGGTGCTCACTCTCTCTCTCTTTCTCCCTCTCAAGTAAATAAATAAAATCTTAAAAAAAAAACCCCAGGTTTTTAAAATTAAATTACATTTTTTTTATTATTCTAAAGGGTTTTTAAAAAAATTTATTTGATATATAGAGAGATCACAAGTAGGCAGAGAGGCAGGCAGAAAGAGAGGGGGAAGCAGGATCCCTGCTGAGCAGAGAGCCTGATTCGGGGCTCAATCCCAGGACCCTGAGATCATGACCTGAGCCGAAGGCAGAGGCTTAACCCACTGAGCCACCCAGGAAGCCCGATATTTTTACTATTCTAAAAAGCCAGTTCGAATTATTTTTCCTGTTACTCGCAACTGAAGGCGCCCCCTCATAAATGTATTCACTGTGACTTTCTGCTATCTAGACTGCAGAAAGAGATGTCTCCTCCTTCTCCTGTGTCATACGATCCTCCAAGCTTCGGTATCATTTCTCATCTAAAGACCCAGTTTTTTTCCCAAATGAATGACACTGAATATCCATCCTTTCGGGGGAGGGTCATTTCAGATCCACGGGAATGTGATCTTAGTCTCAAGATTCCTTTATCCAAATATAACAGTTCTACTGACTTATGTGAAATCTTTTGTTACAAAACCCCCTAAGTTTATGGAGGAGGAGACATCAAATAAATCAAATTTATTCATCAAATGAATAAATAAATATTTTATTTATTCATTTGACAGAGATCACAGGTAGGCAGAGAGGCAGGCAGAGAGAGAGGGGAAAGCAGACTCCCCACTGAGCAGAGAGCCTGGTGTGGGGTTCAATCCCAGGACCCTGAGATCATGACCTGAGGCTTAACCCACTGAGCCACCCAGGTGCCCCCAGGAGTACATGTTTACACCTTATGTTTTAGTCTTTCATTTCTGCATTACACACTGGGTGGGAAGTGAATACCACTGCCTTAGAGTACGTTCGCTCGAAGCAGCCTTGAGAAAATAAGAACAAACCAGAACCCATGGGACCTAGGGTGAAGGACAGCTTGGATTCTTCCTCTCTCTTACTAGATTTGAACTGGCGGTTCTGGATCCTCCCTGTCTAGTTTTCAGTGAGGCAAGTCTTTTAGAACCATTCTGGCCCAAGCCTGAAAAGGTCCTGAAGTCACAAAGACTGCAGATTCTAGAAGGGCCTCTCTGAGGTTCTCAGGAAATAGGAATTTAAGCAAACATATGCTTAGGTAGCTACATGACAGAATACCAATTGAATAAGGGCAGGTGTGAAGTTTTGTTTAAACTGATTTGCAATTTTACTAAAGACTCAAATCAGTACATTTGAAATCCCAGTACATTTCAAATGCCCATATTTTTGAAAAAAATATATATGAGTCTCTGTAGGGTAGAGGCTTAAAGCATCAGGGAGAAGCTAACTGCATTAATGTGAGTCTGCACTCATTTCCGGAAAAGCAACTGAAAGCGTACATCCTCGGGGCAGGTTAATAGTAACACCTTCCTTCAAACATGGAGGTAAGCATTTTCTTACAGATATTCTTCTGTTAAAAAACTTGCTTTAAAAAATCTTAGGAAATCTTAAGATACTTAATACTTTAAAAAGTGATGAGTTTGGGCACCTGGGTGGCTCAGTGGGTTGAGCCGCTGCCTTCAGCTCAGGTCATGATCTCAGGGTCCTGGGATCGAGTCCCACATCGGGCTCTCTGCTCAGCGGGGAGCCTGCTTCCCTCTCTCTCTCTCTGCCTGCCTCTCTGCCTACTTGTGATCTATCTCTGTCAAATAAATAAATAAAATCTTAAAAAAAAAAAAAAAGCTTTAAAAAAAAGTGATGAGTTTGAGGCTATGATAGAAACTCCTACCTGTCCCCCATATCCATTCTTTCTCGGTAGTGAAGCCCTGTTTTCTAGGCTTCCTTGACATTTAGTGTAGCTAAGTGACTGATTTTTTTTTTTTTTTTTTGCCAGCAGGATAAAAGCAGAAATGATATGTATATGTAGCTTTTGGGAAAGGTTTTTAAAGAGGGGGGGTATTTCCTTCTTCTCTTCTGCCAGCTGTCTTCTCTTCTGATGTTTGGAATGTAAGCATAGTGGCTGGAGCTATGGCAGCTCTATTATATCCTGAGGTGATACTGGGAAAGGAACTGGGTATCTTCCAAATGCCTATATATTTGAAAGCATAAATAAATACATGTGGGACTCTCTTGGTGGAATAATGAAGGTGAATCTGTCTCCATGGAGTGTCAGACCATCTGTACACTAACTCCAGACTTTTTAAATGTAAGAGGGAAATACCGATTTTTGTCTAGGCCATTATTATTTTGTGTCCCCCCCTCCCATGCTTTGCAGGCAAACCTACTCCTAACACAATAATGAAAAAAATAAGCAAGATCTAAAATCTTATTTTAAAAAAAAATCAACTTTCATAAGTTAATAAGTTTTATATGATTTGACTAGTTTTAAGGTTGCACATATTTCAAAAGTAAATTATTCAACAAATATTTATTGAGCACTAGATCCTAGCACATATATCAGAATAATGGATAATGTAACTGTAAATGCATTACTTGCCAAGTGACAAATATATAAGATAGAAAAATAGTATCCATGAATATGTGAAGTGGGGGTTAGTGGGAAAAAAACACAAAGCAGGGATTGCTCCTCTCACATGCATAAAATCTATAGGAGTAAAGGAATAGAAGAGGATGGCATTTTGTTATAAGTTGGGACACAAAACCTTTTTTATCATCCTACCACAAATAAAACACTTTATAAGATTCCCATTCTTTTCTTTTATAAGATTTTATTTATTTATTTATTTATTTGTCAGAGAAATAGAGAGCACGCACAAGCAGGCAGAGGCAGAGAGAGAAGCAGGCTCCCTGCCAAGCAAGGAGCCCCACGCAGGATTTGATCCCACGACCCTTAATAACTGTATTCACAGTGTCGTTTCCTCCAAACAATTAAATGGCGTTTTAGATTCTGTAGGAAATTTAGATGGGCCTTTCAAAAGCTGGTGAAGCTATGCTGAAAATTCAAGATGCAGTGTGTTTATTTTTATTTATTTTTTGCTTATTAAGTTCTACACCCAAGGTGGGGTTTGAACTCACGACTCCAATAGTCGCATGCTCTACGGAAAGAACTAACCAGGCCCCACAAAATGTAGTGTCTTCAGAGGAGGCAGCTGGTGTTGGCTAATTGAATTTAAATTAAAAAAAAAAAAAAAGAAGAAGAAGAAAGAAAAAAGAAAGGAGACAGTTGGAAGAGACCTAACTATAAGGAAGCCAAAAGTCTGGGTGGATCCCTGGAAAAACATCAGGCAGAATTAGAAGACGAGTTGTACAGTGCTGGTTACCTCGGGTACTAGTTGGCAGCCTTGGGTGTAAAACTTCACTTTTCCAGGCTTCCATTTCTGAGTGGTGGGGATTAGGAAAAGGGCATCCCTACAGACCTTCAGTTCCTGAGACGCCCTTTTCGGGAGCACGTGCAACACGGCGGGGCCTATGGCAGAGTCCGTGCCCTGTGGGTCTTGGGCTCCCCGCGCTCGTGATCTCACCGATGCTGCAGTCGAAGTCCGCTAGCAGAAACGCAGCGGTGGGAACCCGGCCCCCACGCCGTCTGGAAGACAGCACTACCTGGCCGTCCATTGCGGGTCTGGGAGGTCCGGAAGGTTCCCATTTCGAGCCTCTCGGCCGTCCAACGCGGCGGGCAGGGGACAGAGGCGGTGGACGGCTCGCACGGGGAGTCTGGGGACGACTCGTCCTTCGTGGCCCCTCTCGTTTGCTCCGAGCCATTGCTGGGTCAGGTCTACGCTGCCGCGAACCCTAATGCGCAGAGTCAGCCCACAGCTCCCGGAGCCGCAGAGTCGCGGTACCCTCGCCCCGCCCCCTGGCGCCCCGCCCCGCCCCCTCGGCCACTTGCTGCGTGCCGATTGGTCGCTGCCGTGCGCACGGCGCCGCACCCCGCCGGCGCCCCTAGCCTAGCGCCCGCCGTCCGCTCCCGGCTCCCCGGGACTGAGGCGGAGCGGAGGACGCCGGCCGGGACGCGGTGCAGCCGCCACCTATTCTGCGCGCGCGCTCGGGGTCGGCGTGGGTGTCGGGAAGGCCAGGTGAGTGCGGTCGGTCGGTCTCGCGGCGCGCGGGGGGCTCGCGCCCGCCGTCCGCGCGTGGAGAGGCGCCCCCGGCTGGCCCGGCCTGCGCGGTGCGGCGGCGCCCAGCCCGGCCTCTCCCGCGCCCGGCGCCGCCCGCCGGAACGGGCCCGCGGAGCGCGGGGGCAGCCTGCGGACCCGAGACCTCCGCCGCTCGCCCCGGCCCAGCCCGCGTCCCCTCGAGCCGACGGGGGCCGTGACGCCCGGGGATCCGCTCTCGACCCGGGCGGGCCGCACGGCCGCGGTACCTGGCCGTCCACTGCGGGTCTGGGAGGTCCGGAAGGTTCCCATCTCGAGCCTCTCGGCCGCCCAGCGCGGCGGGCAGTGGACAGAGGCGGTGGACGGCTCTCACGGGGAGTCTGGGGACGACTCGACCTTCGTCGCCCCTCTCGTTTGCTCCGAACCATTGTTGGGAATATTGTCCGTGTCCGTGGACTTCCCCGACTCTGGCCTTGGGAGAGTCAGGTACAGAGGTGGGAGGAGGAAATGCTAGCGGCTCCGCATTCTTTCGACAATTCATCATAAAGTGTGGAGTGCCCTTTGAGGTAAGCGGCAGCAGAGAATTGCTACTGTGGCAGTGGTAGTTGAGCTGGGGAAACCATTCCGGGTTTTAACCAGTGAATTGGGTTCCGAGTTAGTCACTGGAAGGTGCTTCATCACAGATACGACCTTTTAAAATCCATATCAGTGATGAGATCGACTGTGCTCCATCCCTTTGCTGTTAGTGCCCGGTGAACGTGTGCGTGTGTATGTGTGTGTCTGTCTGTCTGTGTGTGTGGGGGTGGGCAGGAGTCAAGCCTCTGATTGGAGTAAATGTCTAATCGCCGTGATGCCTCTCGAAGACAATTTCTCTTCTCGGAGTGTCCCACCTCTTCCCTCAAACTCTTCGTCTACCTGTACCGTGGATCCCTTTTCTTAACAATTCCCGGGGCTCTTACTCCTGGACTTGTCACACTTCTTTTCCCCATCATCTTTAGTCCCTTATCTGGCCCCTCGTGTCTCAGGTTTCAAACGTAGAGCACACGTTAAATTTTTTTTTTTTTAACCGATAATAGTGTTGCCAGACTCTTCGCTCTTAAAATGAAAATCAAAAGTTATCTTGAGTACTGATGCTGCAGGAAAAGCAGGTTTACTGAGAGCCGCGGGAGGATGTCGTTTTCCTCTTCCGGAGACACGCCCCCACCCCCATCCTCTGCCCACTAGCCTTGCCGCAGCCTTAACTGGCCAGTCTTTAATGAATTCACTATGGAGTCCAAGGTAGAGCATTTATCTGATTAGTTTATCCTTATTTGCTACTTTTAAGTGATAACAATGACATACCTAGGTTGTAAAAAAAATTTTTTTTAACATTACAGAAGAATATCAAGTGAAAAGTTCAAACAGCACAAAAGTGTATCAAGGAAAAAGTGGGAATTGTTGTTCACTTTTCATCCTTTATATCTTCAGTTCCCATCCCTAGGAAGAGATCATCCCATAACTGTAGGGCAAGTGACTTATAGTGATACCAGGACACATACCCGTATATGTATGTGCGGACTTACCTCATTTTTTAAATGCTTTGTACTATGCCATTGTTCAGATGTACTCTAATATATTTTATTGGCCTTGTACTGATGGACATTTTGGATGTTTCTGGATTTTAGCTGTTAAAAGCCTTGTTGCAAGAAATTCTTTTTGCCATTGTAGGATAAGTTCCAGGTAGATAATTTAAACAGATTATTGTACTTCAGTATAATGTGAGTGCCCTTTCCACAAGGAATCGTTTTTATAATTTAAAAGATTTTATGATTTAAAGGTGGTAGCTAAATTTGTTGGTTTTAAGTGCATTTCTTAGAATCTGAGTGTCCTTTTATATTTAGAGACTGGATCAAGAAAATTTTGAGGACCTGGTTAAAAAATGGCAAATTTTTAAACCTTGTTTCCACTTAGTGGTGTTGACTTTAAGGTTATATTCATTCCTTTGATTGGCTTGGCAGGAATAAATAGAGAAGGCCTTCAGGAAGAGATTTGTGAACAGACATATTTTGCGTACTTTGTCCTGTGGTAAGCACCTTGAATATCCAGTCATAACAAATTCTTGTTCTCTTTTTTTTTTTAATGTTTCTTTTATTGTGAAATGTATCCCAGGGCAAAAAAAAAGTGTGTAGAACATACAAACGTGTGTGTGTATGTGTATGTATGCATACATGTGTGTGTGTTTATGTTTGCGTACACACACACATATATCCGTATATATATGATAATATGTGATTTTTATATATACACATGTGATATATATGTGTTTAAAGAATATGATTGCTGTGATCATTGTATCTATCATCAGATTAAGAAAACATCTGCATCTTTCTTCCAGAGGTAGCCTCTATTCTGATCTGTTAGTCTTTTTCCTGCTTTTTAAAATAAACTTTACGCATATATACACAGATATACACATATACATATATATTGACACTTACACTACACACAGCCTACACATACACACATACCCGTCCTAAACAATATATTTGGTTTTGAATGAATAGTGTTAAAATCTCATGCAAATAGATAATGAGCATGTTTCAAAGTTTTATTTAACTGTTATAGAGAGTGCCACGACAAGCTGGTTTTCAGAGAATTTAAGGAGTATATGTAGTCCACAAGGAAAGAAATGTCTGAATAAAATTGCCGAGATATAATTGGTTAAAGTTCCACACAGCAACAAAATCATCATGTCTTTGGGATTACTCTTTTCTACCAGGCTGGAAAAATTGTAACACCTTATTAATTTCTCCAGTTAAACTCAAACCTTACAGGACTATAAACTATATTAACAATAGGTTTTTCATTAAATTAATTAGTTATTAATTTAGTTAGTATAATTAATTAATTATTAATTATTTCCCCCAGTGCAGATGAATTCCAAACAGGCTTATTAGAAAATACTGGAGCTTTCTAAATTTGAGGTTCAAATTTTGTTTCGTAATTGTAAGCCCAGACCTGACCATGTAAGGAAAGCCCGTTATTGTCACTATTAGATGAAGGTTTCCAGAAAAAGACAAACAGAATAGAATGGCTTCAGCTTCCCTGTCTGTTTACAGGAGGCCTTTCTGAGGAAGCTAGTGGGTAGTGTTATGAATGAGTCTTAGGAAGTGGGGTTCACCACAGTGAGGGCTTCTGGAAGGCTCTAGTATGGATCACATACAGGCACACCTTATTTTATTGTGCCTCGCAGATACCGCCTTATTTATTTGCTTATTTTTTAGTGAAGTGAAGGTTTGTGGCAGCCCTGCGTAGAGCAAGCCTGTTGGCACCATTTTTCCAACAGCATTTGCTCACTTCATGTCTCTGTATCACATTTTGGTAATTCGTGCGGTATTTCAGACTTGTTTATTGCTATATTTGTTATTGTGATCTGTATGACTTGCTGAAAACTCAGATGATGCTTCCCACTTTTAGCAATGAAGTAGTTTTAAATCAAAGTATGTACAGTGTTTTCTTAGATGTAGTGCTGTTGCACCCTTAACAGATCACAGTACCGTGTAAGCATGGCTTTCCTAAGCACTTGGGAAACACAAAAATTCATTTGACTCATTTTGCGAGGATTTCACCTTATTGCTGTGGTCTGTAACCGAATCGATAATATCTCCTAGGTCTGTCCGTACTGGAAGGACAGCAGAAATGAGAGAGTGAGCTGCTCTGTGTTTTCTGCTTTTTGAGCTCACGTGGCCTGCCTGCAGTTACCAGGGTAGGTCATAGCAGAACCTTTCTGTGAGGGAAGTGAGTGTCCTCTGCTGGTGCAGCTGCTGGGCTTGGAAGGAGAGCAGAACAGTATCACCATATGATCAAGATCAAGCCAAGCCCGGCTGAGCCCAGTTAGGAATCTGGGCCAGGTTTCGGGGCATTCACTCGTCGGGTTAAAGAGCTGGTACAGCAGCTGGGACATGTCTGTCTCGAGTTACACTACTTTAGTCTGGCCTGGTTATCCTCCTTGTCTGGGGCACAGCTGGTTTCTCTTTAGTCCTCCTGTGTCAGATCTTTCCTGTATCCCGGATTCTCTCCCTTTTAAGAAATATTTTTATTATTGGAGTATGATGTATAAGGTTACATTAGTTTCAGGTGCACGACACAGTGGTCTGACAATCCTGTGTGTTACTCGGTGCTAGCCGCAGTAAGTGTAGCTACCATCCGTCACCATCCAATATATCCTCAACTCTATTCCCTATGCTGTACTTGTCATTTCCCAGCTTATTTATTTTATAATTGGAAGTTCGTGTCCTGTATTCTCTTTTATTGATTTATTCTCTCTAGTGGTGCTCAAACTCTAGTAGCTTCTTGACATGAAGGGTTATGTTTTTGGAGCTCTTGCCTTCCTGAATATGTTTTGATCCTGTACTCATGCTTCACGGATACTTTTTCTGGTAATAGAATTTCAGTTGAAAATAATTTGCCTTCAGAATTTTGAAGTTGTTGCTCCATTGTTATCTCCTTCCAGTATTTTTTTTTTTTTTTTGAGAGGGCAGAGAGAGAATGTTAAGCAGGCTCCACGCCCAGCATGGAGTCCAACTTCTTGCTCGGTCTCACGATCCCGTGATCATGACCTTGAGCGGAAATCAAGAGGCAGAGGCTTAATTGCTTCACTGACTGAGTCACCCAGTCGCCCCGGGATCTCACTTTCTACTGTTTCCCCCAGGCTTTTGAGCTCTCCCTACTGCTGGCTTGGGAACTCAGCTTTCTTGGCTGTGCTCAGTCACCACTGCCCATCTACCCTCCAGCTTTCAGAATTTCATTGCTGTTGTCTCCTCTTTTATTCTCCATATCATTAGGAGTCTACGACTTTTTACAAAACTCCCTTTCTTGTAGTTTTAGTGAAGCGTCAGGAGGGAGAAAAGTGAGATGCTGGTGTGCAATCTGCTGTCTCCGCCTAAAGCAGTCGTAGTTTTTCTGGACAGAAGAGTCGTAGCGGTGTTGCCAGGAGCAGAGTGTTTACGACAAAGCGATCATACATATGTGAACTTTCTCTTTGGTGCGAGTGGTTTTGGTACTGAGTGATCATACATGCTGAACAGAGCTATTAATTCTCACTTTCTGGGGCGCCTGGGTGGCTCAGTTGGTTAAGCGTCTGCCTTCAGCTCAGCCCAGGATCCCAGAGTCCTGGAATCAAGCTCTGAGTTGGGCTCCCTGCTGGGCGGGGAGCCTGCTTCTCTCTCGCCCTCTGCTACTCCCTCCTTCGCCCTCTCCCCCTGCTTCTCCCCCTACTTGTGCTTGTGCACACATGCTCTCTCTCTCTGTCAAATAACTAGAGTTTTTTTTTTTTTTTAAAGATTTTATTTATTTATTTGACAGACAGAAATCACAAGTAGGCAGAGAGGCAGGCAAAGAGAGGGAGAGGGAAGCAGGCTCCCCGCCGAGCAGAGAGCCCGATGCGGGGCTCGATCCCAGGACCCTGAGATCATGACCCGAGCCGAAGGCAGAGGCTTAACCCACTGAGCCACCCAGGTCTCCCAAATAACTAGAGTTTTTTAAAATTTTTTTTACTCTTTGGGAGGCTTGCTGTCATCACCCCAGTTTACATACCAGAAAACCATATCCTAGGGAGATTTAAAACTCAAACAGTGCTGGTACATAGCAAGTCTTCCCTGAAGGGTAGAATGTATACATGGACCTGGCCGGGTAGGCACAGCTGGGAAGAGGCTGGATGTGGGAATGGGCCCACCAGTGCTCACTTCCAAAGCCTGTACTTATCTTCCTTCCTTCCTTTCCTTCTTTTTCTTTTTATTAATTAATTAATTAAAAGTAAGCTCTGTGCGCAGTATGAGGCTTGAACTCACAACCTTGAGATCAAGTGTCACCTGCTTTACCAGCTGAGTTGACTAGGTGCCCTCAAATTGTGTTCTTTTCGCTGCCTCTGTGTGGTTAAAACTGGAAGATGGTAAGGGTGTCCACGTCCTTTGGGCTTTTTAGGAATATTCTTTTTTTTTTTTTTAAGATTTTATTTATTTATTGGATAGAGAGGAGACACAGTGAGAGAGTGAACACAAGCAGGAGGAGTGGGAGAGGGAGAAGCAGGCTTCCCCCTGAGCAGGGGAGCCGGATGCAGGACTTGATCCCAGGACCTTGAGATCATGTCCCGAGCCAGAGGCAGATACTCAATGACTGAGCCACCCAAGCGCCCTAAGAATATTCTTCTCTAGATCTTTTCTGAACTCATTTCAATGTCTGCTTTCCCAGCAGTGCTTGCGAGGAGGGTTTGCTTTCATCTGTGTGGGTTGGGAGCTGTGACCCTGGAGCCAGTTACTCTGAACTGGGGAGGAAGGCATTTCTGAGCAATCCCAGAGGATGTAAAGATGCCTCAGTAGCGCTCTGCTGGAGAGCCTGGGTAAACGTGGCCTCAGGGAGTGAGTGGAGTAGTGCCATGGGGGGAGCAGGTTGTGGATTATGTAGCTGTCATCTGAGTTTGGGTGACAATTCATGAAACAGGCAATTCCTATTTCTTTTTCAACTTTTTTATTACAGAAAATTTTAAGTGTATAGAGAAGTTGAACAGTGGATTCAACATTTTACCATTTTGCCCTATTTGCTTTAGTTTTTTTCTTTGCTTAACCATGTGATAGTATGTTGCTGACATTGACACTTAACCCCTAAATATGTAAGCATTTGTCTTCTAAAAACAAGATCATTCTCTTACATAACCACAATTCTATCATTATCACACCCAAGAAAATAATTCTGTAATGTCTTTAATATCTGACCTGTATTCAGACTTCCCCATGTGGCCCAGACTGCCTTAAAAATTTTTTTTTGAAACTAGAATCAGTGAAGGTTTGTACATTTCACTTGGTTTGTTAATTGTATGTTTTGATATAGTTGAAGTTAATGATTAATGGATTTGATATAGATGAATTCCTTTGAAGTTTCTGGCTCTTGGAGACTGCTTCATTACAGTCTAGATGGTGATGCTTAGAATCTTAGCAATGGAAGGGACCCTTGAGTGAATTTGGTTTAGTGATTCCTGTGGTACATGGGAAGTTTGGTGTTTTGTTATTGTTGTTTTGTTTTTTAACCTGGGAAGTTTTAAAAAATAGATAACTTGGCATTTTTCTTGACTTTATGATCTTTATGGGAGGGGTGTCCCAATTACCTTTTTATTTTTTAACTCTCCAAGTTACTATTAGGTTAGCTTGGCACTGCTCCCTGGACCTGTGTTTGGGAACCACTGATTTAGTCCACCTGTCTCATGGGCCAGTGTCACAACTTAAAGAATGTCAGAGACAGTAGTAGAAGCAGTGCTCCCCATGTTCTTTTTTTTTTTTTCTTTAAAGATTTTATTTATTTATTTGATAGAGATTACAAGTAGGCAGAGAGGCAGGCAGAGAGAGAGGAGGAAGCAGGCTCCCTGCTAAGCAGAGAGCCCGACTCTGGGCTCGATCCCAGGACTCTGGGATCATGACCTGAGCCGAAGGCAGAGGCTTTAACCCACTGAACCACCCAGGCGCCCCCCCCCCCTTTTAAGACATTATTTGAATACCATTTGTTTTTTTAACATATATATATTAAATATTTCATTTTTTTAATTTATGCATTTATTTGTCAGAGAGAGAGAGAGCACAAGCAGGCGGAGTGGCAGGCAGAGGCAGAGAGAGAAGCAGGCTCCCCGCTGAACAAGGAGCCCAATGTGGGATTCGATCCCAGGACCCCAGGATCATAACCTGAGCTGAAGGCAGCGGCTCAACCCACTGAGCATCCGAGATATCCCTCGAGTACCATTTGTTAAGCATACACACAAAGTAATTGCTCTGCAATATGGTATACTATTTTTTTTTAAGATTTTATTTATTTATTTGGCAAAGAGATCACAAGTAGGCAGAGAGGCAGGCAAAGAGAGAGAGAGGGAAGCAGGCTCCCTGCTGAGCAGAGAGCCCGATGTGGGGCTCGATCCCAGGACCCTGAGATCATGACCTGAACTGAAGGCAGAGGCTTAACCCACTGAGCCACCCAGGTGCCCCATGGTGTACTATTTTTAAAGCAAAACAAAGACTCATGAAAGCATTTATACTAATTCCGCCTAGAGAGGGAAATGTTTGCTGTGTGTCCTGAAGGTTGAATTGGAAGTTTGCCTATAGACAGTAGATGGAAGGGGCATTCCAAGGGTATGTGTGTGTATATGTTTAATATTATAGGTATATGTTAAATTCATATATCTCGTATAGAAATGTGTCATTATATCAGATATTTAGTGTATAGTGCCATATATTATATATAATATATACTAATACATATCTGTATTAGGTATGTGAAATATCTGAGTGTATTTATGTCTAAATTACGTATATGATTTATAAATATAAATAAAGGAAGTATAAATATAGCTATATACAATTTAGCAGCTTGGCCTACAGTAGGTATTCAGCAAGTGTTGGCTGCCTTCCGCCTTCTGTTTCTTTCTGGCTTTATGTATAGTGTCAAGATGGCTGGCTGTGTAGTGTCAAGATAGCAGGAGATAAGAAGGCTGTGTCAGGGGAAGATTTCAAGTGCCCTATATTTTCAGAATTTATCTCAGTAGCTGTTGGAATTTTATGAATGAATGTCATGATCCAGTCTGAGTTTTAGAAAATTCTGGCAGAATATTGGACTTTGGAAGGCAAGGAAGATGATTTCAAGAAATAATATGTTTGAATATACAGTCACAATAGAACTTATTTCCCTCACCCAAATGATGTTTTTAAATACCAGCTTTTATAGATTATCAGTTTCCTTTTTTTTTTTTTTTTTTAAGTATTTATTTACTTGACAGGGAGAGAGAGACAGTGAGAAAGAGAGGGCACAAGCAGGGGGAGTGGCAGGCAGTGGGAGAAGCTGGCTCTCCACTAAGCAGAGAGCCCAGTGCAGGGCTTAATCCCAGGAGCCTGGGTTCATGACGTGAGCCAAAGGCGGGCACTTAACTGACTGGGCCACCCAGGCACCCCCAGATTATCAGTTTCAGTAAACCTAAGTACAAAGTTGACTCTCTTATTTTATGACAGGATAATGAGACATGTATGCATTTCCCATTTTGAAAGCTGTAATAGAGTCAGTCATTCAGCAAGTATTTGAGCACCTAGCCTAGTGTGCATCAGGCACTGTGCTAGGCTCTGGGGGAACCCCACAGTGAGTGAAAGGGACTTCAGACTGTCCTTCTTGGAGCTTACCCTTTACAGGGGAGGTAAATATTCATCAAATAATGATTAATAATGCAATACTAGGGGGCTTAGGAAGTCATGAAAGTCAGTATCATCTCTCACTTGGATATTTCAGAAGCCTATGAACTGGTCTCTCTCTTTCCACTCTTAGCCCTTACAGGGTTTTCTCCCACAGAAGCCTAAGGGATCCTTTTAAGTGTGTGTCACTCTGCACAGTACTCTCTTAGGGCTCTCTTTCAATCAGTGAAAACCTGAGTTCTCACAGTGGCCGCCAAGCTCTGTAAGTATCCTTCCCTGCTGTTACCTCCTGATCTTGTTTTCTCCTACTTTTCCATCTCATTCACTCTGCCTCGGCCACACTGGGTCATACCCAGACACCACCTTCGGGCCTTTGCCCTGCTGTTGTTCCCTCCGACAGACATCCAGACGGCCACCTCTCTCCCTACCTTCGAGTCTTCGATCAGCTGGTATCTTCTCAGTGGAGCCTCCCTTGACCACCAATATGACATTTTAGCCAGCCCCACTATGGCCTGTACTCCCAGTGTTCCTCACCAGCTCGTTCTTTTCCCCCCATGACACTTATTACTTTCTAATGTGGTATGTGATTCTTTAAATAATTACGTTTAGGGGCGCCTGGGGGCTTAATTGGTTAAGTGGCTGCCTTCGGCTCAGGTCATGATCCCAGGGTTCTGGGATCAAGACCCACATCAGCAGGAAGCCTGCTTCTCTCTCTCCCGCTTCCCCTGCTTGTGTTCCCTTTCTCACTGTGTCTCTCTCTGTCAAATAGTAAATAAATAAAATCTTTAAGAGGCGCCTGGGTGGCTCAGTTGGTTAAGCAACTGCCTTCGGCTCAGGTCATGATCCTGGAGTCCCGGATTGAATCCCACATTGGGCTTCCCTCTCTCTCTCAAATAAATAAAGAAATAAATAAATCTTAAAAAAAAAAATCTTTTAAGAAAATTATGTTTATCATCCCCTCTCCCCACCAAGCTCCACACAGCCAGTGCTTTTTATCTGTTCATTGATGTGTATTACATGTCCAGTACCTGGTACGTAGTAGACATTGTCAATAAGCATTTAATGAGGGAGGGAAAGCTGGTATCTGAGTGAAAAAGTGATAACCAAGCTGAGCACTGGAGTGTGAGTTGGCGTTAACGAGGTGAGCTGGGAGTGGAGAGGTATCAGACAGGTGTTCAGGTTTACTGAGGTGACTGAGCCAGTCGGGGGTACTGAAGAGAAACCAGTATGACTGGAGAGAAGACAGAGTGATGTAAGAGGAAGCTGGGGCCTACTCTAAGGACTGCGCTGCACTATAGACTTTTGTTTTTATCTTACAATAAATCTGGGAGGGAAATTAAAAGTTTTAAGCAGGAGGGACAAACCAAATTTGTGACTTAAAAAAAAAAAAGGAAAGTCATTCCTGCTGCAGTATGGAGGCGATATTGATGGAGGCGGGGGTGGGCGAGTCTACAGCAGTTGGAGGCCCTGGTGGAGGAGGAGCGAAGTTCAGAGGCATCCTGGGGTGGATTGGATGTGAGAGGGAAGAAGGAAAAAGCAGGGATGGCGCCTGGGTTTCTGGCTCGTAAAGCTGGATGAATGATGATTCATTCATTGTAGTGAATCCCAGAAGGAGATCAGTTTGGAGGAGGAGATCGTGAACTCAGGTCCCGATATGTTGATTTTTGAGGTGACTTTGAGACAGCCAAGGGTTGTCTTGAGGGTTTGAATGTATAGATCTGGGATTGGCTATTTCAGTCTGCATAGCAACGGCACAGAGAACTAGTGGAGGGGAAGATTTGCCAAATAACCCACATTTTGAATAATTAAAAGTTATTAGCAAGGATATTACTGGGGGAGATTATATAGTTTATAAAATTAAGGTCTCTTGAGTAATCTATGCTCCATGTCCTTTACTTTGCTTTTAGATTTAAGTCTTACCAAAGTTGGTGGTACTAACTACCTTTTATTCTTGTTATATGTGATTTACAGGTCAGAAGGCAAATAAGCCTTCCCTGAGATAGTACGTAAAATGTTTTTTCCAGAAGTACTTAGATCTCTGAATAATTCATGCTGTTGGATTTTAAGGCCTATAAAATATTCACACTGTGAGTGGCTAGAAACCGGGTTTATAGCAAACCAAGAAGAAAAGCTCTTCTTCGGACTCCTTTGGCAAGATCCGAACCAGCAGCAGTCACCACGATCATTGCAGACCTCACCCGACTGCTTTCTTCTGTCTGCAGAGGATCACAGGGTTCCTCTCAATTCAGTCTCTCCCTCTTCCATCTCGTTCTTCTTAGTCTCCTCCCCGCCGGCAGTGGAACAGTAACTTTCTCTTTATGAAATCCGAGATGGGGGAAATCCTGTGAAACTCTGATGTTGGGCGGCCGCGTAGTGTTGTAATGGTCATAAGCACAGACTCAGGAATAGCTGTGAAGGAACTTCAGAGGTAATCCTGACTTCCTCCTTGCTAGCGGTGTTAACCACTCTCTAAACCTTCTCGGTAGTAGGAGATAATATGAGGGACTGCCGTAGAGGGTTGTGAGGATTGAAGGGAATAGTCCCACGAGTGGGGTTTTCCCGAGGCTGGAATGGAGTGGTCTGTAAAGGGCCTAGCACCTGCACGTGTCCTGTAACTAATGGGCTGGTAGTGCCAGTAAGAGTGGGGAGGACCGAGGTTTTATTTTTTGTTTCATTTTAGTCAACTTGTTCTGCTCTGCCTATGTAGACCTAGCATCATGAAAGATATTTTATGTTTTGTTTTGTTATTTTATCTGATTTTTTTCTAATGGATTTTTTAATGATACAAATTGTAATTTAACATAACAAATGCTGATTGTTCTGCGAGTTTATACATCTGATGATGAGCGCTGTTTTATTCATCTTTATTTTCCCCACCATGCCTTGCTCGTAGGAGGTGTTCTGTAAATATTCAGTACATGCTCTAGAGGAGTTTTGCGCTGATTAAATGCCAGCGCATCTAAGGGCTGCCATAGTGCCTGCGACAGTAAGTCAAGGAGGAAAGGATGGGAGTCAGAGATGAACACTCAATCTGTCCTCAGTCCTCTTCCACATCTCCCGGAGATACCTTAACTGCCCTGTGACTTCAGTTACCATTAATTACTGGACGCTTCTAATCTGTATTTCTGTCTTAAACCACTCTTTCAGTGGTTTCTGTACATCTGTCTTAGGTAATTTCTACCTGAATGTCCTTTAGTCCTTCCACATACACTATGCTCAGATTCTCCCTTCCCTGTTTTGGCTAATGGTGTCTCACCATCCACCAGGCATCTAGCCATTGTCATTCTTAGCTTCCCCCTGCCTATTGATAATGCCGCTTTAGGAGTCCTCAAATAAAAACCCTTTCTTTGAGCGCCTGGGGGGCTCAGTCGGTTGGTGTCTGCCTTCGGCTTAGGTCATGATCCCAGAGTCCTTGGATCGAGTCCCGCATTGGGCTCCCTGCGAGTTTGCTTCTCCTTCTGCCCTTCACCTTACTTGTGCTCTCTCGCTCTCTCAAATAAATAAAAATCTGAAGAAGTCACAAAACAAAACCCTTTCTTTGGCTTTACTGATGTGGCTTCCGTGTACATCCTTATTCTCCTCCGGTCTAGAATGAGGGCAGGTTGGGGCGCCTGGGTGGCTCAGTCAGTTAAGCGTCTGCCTTTGGCTCAGGTCATGATCTCCGAGTCCTGGAATCGAACCCTGCATCGTGCTCCCTGCTCAGCCGGGAGCCTGCTTCTCCCTCTCCCACTCCCCCTGCTTGTGCCTGTTCTGTCAAATAAGTAAATAAAATCTTAAAAAAAAAAAAAAAAAAAGGCATGAGGGCAGGTGCCTAACATTTCTCTTCAGTCCCTTCTCCACACCGTGGTTGCTGCCAGCATCATCTTCCTAAATCACAGAGATGATCTTATCACTTCCTTACTGACAAGCCCAGAATTTTATTCCTTCTTTTTCATCTGCCAAACTCTTTCTCGAGCTTCAAAACCCAGGGTGAGTTTGCTCTTCCTCTGTCAAACTTTCCTCCGCTCTTCTGGCAAGTACTGTGCTTTAACACTGTTTCATATTTCTGCTGTAGTACTTTTACACTGCAGCTCATAATGTATGTGTGTTACAGCCCAGATTGTAATGCAATATTTGTTCTTCTGACAGTGTTCCTAACCAGACTGTTCTCTACATTGATTGCCTTAATCATTTTTATATACTCCCTGCCAAACACTAATAGCTTTTAACAACCAGTGGAGAGACGGCAGAACAGACAGATGGTAGTGTAGAAATCTGATTAATGGGAACATTTCTGAATTAGATGTTCTTTGGGACTTTGATGCGTACGGAAATTTCTCAGACTGTATTTGTACGTTGAAGCGTATTGTTGTTTTCTCTTCTTGCTTTTGCAGTTGTCCTTGGGTCTCCTAAACTGAGTTTTTGGAAATGAAATTCTGATGGTTGGATCACTTAAAATGCCCTCTGAAAAGGATTCCTATTTCCTTTTATAAAGAAATTGCCTCTCTTAGTAATAAGAATAATTGCTATCGGGGCGCCCTGGGTGGCTCAGTGGTTTAAAGCCTCTGCCTTCAGCTCAGGTCATGATCCCAGGGTCCTGGGATCAAGCCCCGCGTCGAGCTCTCTGCTCAGCAGGGAGCCTGTTTCCTCCTCTCTCTGCCTGCCTCTCTGCCTACTTGTGACCTCAGTCTGTCAAATAAATAAATAAAAATCTTAAAAAAAAAAAAAAGAATTGCTGTCTAATATATTACAAGACTTGTGGGTCAGACCAGTAATCCGTTAGTTAGTTCACTAATTTTGTTTTTGTTTTTGTTTTTCACTTGGTACCAGGGTCAGTTTTGTGGGAGACCCTACCAATAATTTTCTTGACCTCAAAAAAGTCAGAAATTTATTAAAAGCAGTTACAAACATATTACATTATACAAAGAGGTTTTTCGACAGGCAAGAAAAATCACTACTTCATTGTGTTAATTATAATAACTTTTGAAATTTCTGTATTTTGCAGCTAAGAGCTGCAAACTTTGAAATCAGACAAAAAGCAAAACAAACACGTGATCCTGTCACCCATATATATAATAATATAAAAGTATTGGGTGTTTGTTCTTCTGGTATTTCTACTTATGTGTGTGTTTTTATATGCACATTGGTAGTTCTTTTTTTGAAAAAGGGAATAATGCTATCCATACAGTTTTAATAACCTACCTTTTTCACTTAGTATTAACCATTACCATTGACTCGTGCTGTTAAATGTTTTTCATGCCATTAAATGTTTTTCAAAAATAGATTTTTTTAATGTTTGCATTAACTAAACCATTTTACTGAACTATTTATTCTATCGTTGAACATTTAAGTTTTCTCTAAGTAGTCTTTGCCTTCACTGAGTCTCCTAAGGCTTGTTATCTTATGTTAAGTATTGCGTGCTTGTTTCCACTTCAAGCCAGGGAGCTGGTGTTAGGAGTATTGCCACTTGATGTTAAGTCAGCACTGTGTCATGATAAAATATGCTTATCTTTTAGTGAACGTCAACAGTAGAACTCACATGAAAGTCATTCCTCCTGGTTGAGAGAGTTCATTCTTAATAGACTAGCCCTTTCCCCTCACTTTCCTCTCCTAAGTGTTGCATAGTGACTGGGCTCTTTGTAGCCTTGACTCCTCTTCTCCTTAAAGCTCTTTGTCTGGTTTCCGGTTATGACTCTGTGAAACCCAGGTCCTTCATGAGGTCAAGGTTAATTTGCAGTGTGATCTGGCCTTACCTGTGACTCTTGAAACTTACTCTAAGCCAGCCTGTTCACTAACTTACTATGTCCTGAATCTCTTTGGTATCAGCTAATTCTTCCTTGCTGGTACCAGAGTGACCTAGTGGCTTTGTGTATAATTTCCCCTCTCTCTCCTCTATCCCTTTTGTTTCTTCTTAATCTAATTGACTGTACTTAGCTTTTAAACTTTAGTTTAATATTTTAGCAAGTGTTACCTCTTGATAGAGGCTTTCCCTAATCACCCTTTAAAATAGTTCTGCCCTTTATTCCCTGTTAGGATCCTGCATGTTTTCTCCATAGTAATTATTTGCGTTACTCCAATGTGTCTCTGCCTCACTCCATCCCTGACCCTCCAGTGTGAGCCCCAGAAGGGAGGAGATCATGACATTTCAGAAATCATTGTATGCAAATAGCTATGTACTTTCTGCTTCTAGAACTATTTATAATTAGGTTAATATATGGGAAATGAATATATGGGAAATAATTGGAAATAAGACTTTTAACTTCAGACATTGTCTTAAATTCATGGTGACCTTCTCTATTAACCAGTTAATATTTAATCTTTGATGATATAAAATGTGCAAGACTTCGGTGTAGCTAAAGCATATCTGGATGATAAACTAATAGAAACATTTTGTGGGTAAAATTTACATACTGTCAAATACACATGTCTTAAGTATACACTTCAGTGACTTTTGATAAATGTATGTACCTGTATAATCATTATCCCAGTTAAGATACAGAGATTTCCATCACCGTCCCTCTCCCCCAAAAGTTCCCTTGTAGTGAGTCCTTATCCCCTGTAGGCAAGCACTATTCTGATTTCTGGGGCTGTCAACTAATTTTGCCTCTTCTTAAGGAAGCTGCATTTAAATGGAATTATACAGTATATACTCTCTTGTGTCTGCCTTCTTTCTTTCTTTCTTTTTTTTTTTTTTTAAAGATTTTATTTATTTGACAGAGAGAGATCACAAGAAGGCAGAGGCAGGCAGAGAGAGAGAGGAGGAAACAGGCTCCCTGCTGAGCAGAGAGCTCGACGATCCTAGGACCCTGGGATCATGACCTGAGCCTAAGGCAGAGGCTTTAACCCACTGAGCCACCAGGTGCCCCTGCCTTCCTTCACGTAAATCATCTTTGAGAGTTTACTTTTTTTTTTCTGTGTGGTTGTATCAGTTTATCCTTTTTCGTTGTGGAAGCGTATTCCGTTGTATGAATCAATCATAGCTTTTTTGTTTATTTATTTATTCATTAAAAAGGGTTTATTTATTTATTTATTTGACAGAGATCACAAGTAGGCAGAGAGGCAGGCAGAGAAAGAGGAGGTGTGGGGAAGCAGGCTGCCTGCTGAGCAGAGAGCCCGATGTGGGACTCAATCCCAGGACCCTGAAATCATGACCTGAGCCGAAGGCAGAGGCTTTAACCCACTGAGCCACCCAGGCGCCCCAATTTTTTGTTTTTTTTTAAAGCTTTTACTTATTTATTTGAGAGAGAGCAAGAGATAGCACAAGCGGGTGGGCGGGGTGGAGCAGAGGGAGGGGGCGGAGCAGTCTTCCCACTGAGCTAGATCCCAGCGCCCCAGGCTCATGACCTCAGCTGAAGGCAGACGCCTAACCAGCTGAGCCACTCAGGGAGCCACTCCCTCTGTCATAACTTGTTTATCCATCGATCTATTGATGAACATTTAGATCATTTAATTTGGGGGCTGTAATGAATAAAACTGCTGAAAACTTTCTTCTTTAAGTCTTTTTATGTGTGGGTATGTATTTTTACTTCCCTTGGCAAATACCTAGGAATGGAATTGCTGGGTTACAGGAAGGTTTATTTTTAACTTCATAAGAAACTAATGCCAAAACTTTATGAGATTTCCACTTGCTCTACAACCTCATCCCCATTTAGAGTTGTTGGTTGAGTTGTGGTTCTAGTGGATGTGAGATGTTATTTCATTAGTTTGCACTTCTCTGTTGACTGACAATGTTGAATACCTTTTTATGTGCTTCTTGGTCATAAATTGTCTTTTTAAGTCTTTTGCCTATTTCAAGTCTGCTTAAGTATTTTGTACTTTTTATTGCCTATATTTTATCTTATTACTAATGCTTAGTTCTTTCTATATTATAGATCCAAGCCCTTTGTCAGATATTTGTTTTGCAAATACTGTCTCCCAGCCTGTGTTTCCAATATTTGGACCTTCTATGAAGAATATATTAATTATACTTATTTCAGAATATATTAAATGTACTTTTAATATATTGGTTAGTACTTATTAAGTTGACACATTACTTTAAATTTAGAGGTATTTCACCTGAATCCATATTTAAGCATATTATTCGAAAATATAACTAACATACTGTTTAGAAATAAATTCATCTTTGTGGACATGTTATACAGTGTTAAAATTTTTGCTTTACATAGTTGTCTTTTAAGTAAAAGAAGAAAAGATGGTCTTTTATGTTTACCCACATAGTGATCATTTCTGGTTTTCTTCGTTTCTCCCTGCAGATCTTAGACTCATCTGGTGTCATTTCCCTTCAGCCTGAAGAATTTCCTTTAGCTTTATTTTTAGTGCAGATCTAGTGATGGATTATCTCAGATTTTGTTAACCTGAAAATATTTTTATTTTATCCTCATTTTTACAAAAAAGCTTTATTGAGATATACATATGATAACATTCACCAATTTTAAGGGTACAATTCAATGATTTTTTAGTTTATATACAGAGTTGTGTAGTCATCACCACAATCTTATTTTTTAAAGTTTTTATTTATATTCATTAGTTACCATACAGTGTATTATTAGTTTCAGGTGTACAATTTCGTGATTCAGCACTTCTGTACAATACCCAGCGCTCATTAGGACAAGTGCCCTTCTTAATCCCCATCACTTATTTCATCCTTCCCCCCCACCCACCTCCCCTCTGGTGACCATCAGTCAGTTCTCTGTAGTTAAGATTCTATTTCTTGGTCTCTCTCTTCCCTTCCCCTGTGATGTCTGACCATAGTCTAATTTTAGAATCTTGTATCCATTAACAGTGACTCCCTATTCCACTCTTCCCCACTGTCACTAGGCAACCACAAATTTACTTTCTGTCTCCAGATTTGCCTCATCTGGACATTTCATATAAATGGAATCATACAAGATGTGGCCTCATGTCTTTCACTTAGCATAATGTTTTTGAGGTTCCTCTGTGTTGTAGAATATATCAATACTTCGTTCCCTTTTATCACTGAATTTGTATTCCGTTGTATGATATGCCACATTTTATGTGTCCGTTCATCAGTTGATGTATGTTGGATTGCTGTACTTCTTGGCTGTTATGATTAATGCTACTATGAACATTTGCATTCAAGTTTTTGTGTACATGTATCTTTTTATTTCTTTTGGGTAGATTGATAGTAGAATGGCTGTCATGCTCCCTTTTTGAAAATATTTTGTTTTGAGAGAGAGAGAGAGAATGCACCAGGTGGGGGAAGAGAGAAGAGCAGAGGGAGGTAGAGAATCTTTTTTTTTTTTTTTTAAGATTTTATTTATTTATTTGACAGACAGAGATCACAAGTAGACAGAGAGGCAGGCAGAGAGAGAGGAGGAAGCAGGTTCCCTGCCAGGCAGAGAGCCCGATGTGGGGCTCGATCCCAGGACCCTGGGACCATGACTGAGCCAAAGGCAGAGGCCTTATCTCACTGAGCCACCCAGGCGCCCCTCTTTTATTTCTGATTTTTAGCAATTTGATTATGACGTTTCCTCTATTTAACCTGAGGTTAAAGGCTGAGCTTCCTGGATTTATAAATTAATATTTATCACCAGACTTGAGAAATTATCAGCCTTTATTTCTTCAAATATTTTTTTCCTCATTCTGTCTTTTTCTGGGAACCAGTTAAACATATATTGGATCAGTTACTAGTGATCCTTAGTTTGCAGGAGCTCTGGACATTTTTTTTCTCAGAAAAAAATATCCCTAGGGGCACCTGGGTGGCTCAGTTGGTTGAGTGTCTGCCTTGGGCTTTGATCATGATCCCAGGGTCCTGGGACCGAGCCTCACATTGGGCTCCTTGCTCAGTGTGAGTCTGTTCTCCCTCTCCCTCTGCCTGCCACTCCCCATGCTGTGCTCTTTCTCTCTCTCTCTCTTTCAAATAAAATAAAATAAAATAAAATAAAATAAAAAGAAAGAGGGGCACCTGGATGGCTCAGTGGGCTAATCCTCTGCCTTCAGCTCAGGTCATGATTTCAGGGTCCTGGGATCAAGCCCCTCTGTTGAGCTCTCTGCTCAACAGGGAGCCTGCTTCCTCCTCTCTCTTTGCCTGCTGCTCTGCCTACTTGTGATCTCTCTCTCTCTTTCTGTCAAATAAATAAAATCTTTAAAAAGAAAGAAAGAAAGAAAGAAAAATCCCTTAAAAAAAAATCCTGTTCTTTAGACTGGATAATTTCTTTTGATCTTCAAGTTTACTACCCTTTTCTTCTGCTGTCTCTAATCTCCTCATAAGCCCATTTAGTTAATTTAGAATTTCAAAGATGATCATTTTCAGTTCTAAAATTTACATTAAAAATTGTGCATTGAGGGGGCACCTGGGTGGCTCAGTTGGTTAAGCCTCTGCCTTCGGCTCAGGTCATGGTCTCAGGGTCCTGGGATGGAGCCTTGCATCAGGCTCCCTGCTCAGTGGGGAGCCTGCTTCCCCCCATCTCTCTGCCTGCCTCTCTGCCTGCTTGTGATCTCTGTCTGTCAAATAAATAAATAAAATCTTAAAAAAAATTGTCCACTGAGATCCTCCATCAGTTTAGTTATTTGGACCATGTTCCTTTAAGTCTTTGAATGTGTTTATATTGGTAGCTTTAAAGTCTTTGTTGGCTAATTTCAACATCTGTGTCATTTTGGGGTCTATTTCTATTGACTTTTTTTTTCTTTACTCTTTGAAAATAGATCACATTGTTCCTGCTTCTGTGAATGTCTAATAATTTTTTACTACATGGTAGACATTGTGGGTGATACATTCATTATAGACACTCTCAATTCAGTTATCTTCATCTGAAGGGTGTCAGTTCTTGTACTAACAGGTGGATAAAATGCTGGCTGACCACCTTGAACTTGTAGACCCTTGGTGTTACACCTTGTTAGAGTAATGCCAAGGTGTTTACTGATCTTTGACTTGGTGGAACTCAAGCTCTAAAATATCTTGTAGTGAGTGCAGGGGAACTCTGCTTAGTTCATTTAGCCTTCCTGCTATTTTTTTTTTTTTTTTTCTGCTGAGTTTCTTGCAGTTTCCTCCATGGGTGTCCTGTTTGGGGGCGTTAGGTATTTAAAGAGAGTTTATATTAAAGTGTTTGAGGCACCTTCCTGTAACTCAGCCCTTTCCAAGATTTCCTCTCTCAATTCCCAATTGCTCCAATAATGCTGAACTCCACCCTCTTATACCTCAAACCAAAAAGACTGTGGCATTTTTGGTCAAGTTTTAGCCACGGTGTACCACAGAGACTTACCTGGGCTTGGAGTGGGAGGCTAGGGGTTCTTCAGAGGAAAAAGCTGTATAAAAGTGGGTCTTACTCATTGTGTTTTCTTTCAAGGGTAAATCCCCTCCATTTTCTGCCTGCTTTTCAGCACTCTTCAGTGCTTTCAAAGAGTACCCCCCTCCTTCTTTTTTGGAATTTAAGGTGTTCCTGGATCACCTCATGTGAATGTACTTTTTCTGAAAATTCCCCCAACATGTTGCACCCTTATAGTTCTTTATGCACATGATTTTTCTCCTTCTAGTTATCGATTGCTGCATTCCTGGTAACTCCAAAGCCTGGTACTTTAAAATAGCCATTTAATTATGCTTATGGTTTACTGTGGGTCAGGAGTTGGTAAAGGGCACAGCCAGGATGGTGTCTGTGCTCCATATATCTGGGGCTTCACTGGGTAAAGCCGGAAGTCTGGGTACCAGAGGGGGCGTACCAGATGGGGTGCAGTAGCTGGAACAGCAGTCTCCTAGAAGAGGCTACTCATGCTTCTGGCAGGGGAGGCCAACTGTTGGCCAGGAACTGTTGGCCAACTACAGGCCAGAACGCCTGTACATGGTCTCCTCACAGCATTGTGACCTTGGATTTTTACATGGCAACTCGGAAATCTGGTACCCGTGTTCCAGAGAACCAGCTACAAGCTGCATTGCCTTTTTCCATCTAGTCCTAGAAGTTGTATGGCAAAAGTTAAATAGCATCCCGTCTGCCGTGCTGTTGCTGAGCCGGTTTTTACTGTTGGCCTGAATTCAAGGGGAGGGACAGAGATCGATTTCTCAGTCAAGTGGAAGGGTCAAAGAATTTGCAGACACATTTTAAAACCAGCAGCTCATTTGGTAAATAGCAAGCTCCCCCTTGTGTCCCAACACAGTCCTACCTACATGTCAGTCAGTAGTCATGGAAGGACTGAATTTCTCTTCTTAAGTCTAGGTTTGGACCGAAAGCAGATTTCTGTTTAAAAAAAGAAAGGAAAAGATATTTCACGTTTTAAAAACATTTCCTCAAAGGGATTATTATTATTATTATTATTATTTGTCTTTTTAGTTGTAGAATATAGAGTTTAATGAAAAATCCATGCCTACGGGGTGAAAATGGCAGGCTTCCTTGATAATTTCCGCTGGCCAGAATGCGAATGTATTGACTGGAGTGAGAGGAGAAACGCCGTGGCTTCTGTGGTGGCGGGAATATTGGTAAGTGGAAAAGCCAGCTTGTTGGCATTGCTGCCTCATGCTTTGCCTAGAAAATTAATGTCGATTCCTTTGGGGCATGAATCTGTTACTTTGTATGAGTAATTAGAGTTCCAGATACTACTGAACAAAACATGGTAGGCCCTGCATTCTTTTGACTTTGTACTTTTTTTTTTAAATTTTTAGGGTTTTTATTTATTTGACACAGAGAGAGAGAGTACAAGTTGGCAGAGTGATAGGCAGAGGGAGAGGGCAAGCGGATTCCCCACTGAGCAGGGAGCCCGAGTAGGACTCGATCCCAGGACCCTAGGATTACGACCCAAGCTGAAGGCAGTTGCTTAACCGACTGAGCCACCCAGGCGCCCCTGACTTTGTAAATTTTTAAGCTTAGTATCTTTTCTTCAGCTCAAGTGATAATACATAATCATAATAATCATAAGCGGTAGCATTTTTAAGTTAATGATACAATTTTTTTTGTTGTTTTAAAGATTTTATTTATTTATTTGAGAGAGAATGAGTGATAGAGAGCACGAGATGGGGGAGGGTCAGAGGGAGAAGCAGACTCCCTGCCGAGCAGGGAGCCTGATGTAGGACTCGATCCCAGGACTCCAGAATCATGACCTGAGCCAAAGGCGGTCGCCCAACCCACTGAGCCACCTAGGCACCCAATGATACAATATGTTTTAGTCCTGTAAGCTCCTCAGAGGCTCAGAATTTGGTAACCAATAGTGTGGTGACTCAGCGAGATTCAGGACATGTAGACAGCAGCATGGATGAGGCTGCATTAGAACTGAAGCCCCGAGGTGCTCTAGGGAAGGATCGCCAGCGCCCCCTGGGCCCAGCGGCAGCTCTGATGGGGAGTGAGACGAAGAAGTCTGTGAAGGAAACTCTTGCCTCATTTTCTTCCTTTTTTTTCTTTTTCGACTTTTTATTATAAAACATGTCGAGCATACACAGTTAACAAAAAGAGAATAGTGTAGGGAGCCCTGCTCACCCCATGTTCCTACAGCCCAGCTTCAGAACGACCCACGACCAGTCTTGCTTTAGTGGTCCATTGCCCACTCCCTGCCCTCACTGCATTTCTGAAGCAAATTGCAGGATCGATCACAGTTAAAAAATGTATCTCTTTCAGTATATAGTTCTATATCTGAAGTTCAGTAGGGGAAAAAAAATAACCCAGAGCAGGAATTAAAGATAATTGTAATGCTTCCTTTTTTTTTTTTTTTTTTTTTTTTTTTGCTTTTTGTGGTTATCTCACCTGCACTTGATTTTTCCATGAAATTGTTTAGCAGCTTCTCTCAGTCTTTGCAGTTTAGTTTACATAGAAATGTGACTTTTGGGGCTCCTGGGTGGCTCAGTCGGTTAAGCGTCTGCCTTCAGCTCAGATCATGATCCCAGGGTCTGGGGCTTGAGCCCCACATCGGGCTCCCTGCTCCATGGGGAGTCTGCTTCTCCCTCTCCCACTCCCCTGCTTGTGTTCCCTCTCTAGCTGTGTCTTTCTCTGTCAAGTAAATAAGAAAATCTTTAAAAAAAAGCCATTTTACAAACTCATGTTCAGTCAGTTATACCGTATTTAATCAAACTGCATAATTGATTAAAACTTGGCAGGCTTAAATAGTTTTGGAGACCTGACAGCTGACTCTTGGTAAGCACGCAGCTCATTTGTGGACACAGAAGAGCTTAGGCCTATCAGAAAGGAATATTCTCCAGAGAGAATGAAACACGTCAGGTAATTGGGAGCTGGTTAGCTGGAGGTTAGTTAAGAAGAGCTTCAGGGGCGCCTGGGTGGCTCAGTCGATTAAGAATCTGACTTTTGGGGGCGCCTGGGTGGCTCAGTGGTTAAAGCCTCTGCCTTCGGCTCAGGTCATGATCTCAGGGTCCTGGGATCAAGTCCCGCATCGGGCTCTCTGCTCAGCAGGGAGCCTGCTTCCTCCTCCTCTCTCTCTGCCTGCCTCTCTGCCTACTTGTGATTTGTCTGTCAAATAAAAAAAAAAAATTCTAAAAAAAAAAAAAAAAGGAATCCGACTTTTGATTTTGGTTCAGGTCATGATCTCAGGGTCCTGAGATCAGGCCCTGGTGCTGGGCTCTGTGCTCAGCCAGAGTCTGCTTGAGTCTCTCTCTCCCTCTGCCCCTCCCCCTGCTCTTGTGCACATGCCCTCTCTGTCTCTCTCAAATAAATAAAATCTTTTTTAAAAGAGAGAACTTAAGTGCCGGTAATTTATGGTGGGCCAAAGAAGCAGATAATTCATTTTAGAAAACAAATTTTTTATCCTGCATTGAGAGCAGAACTTCAGAATCTTACACAGATTTGACTAGGTAAGTTCACCTCAAATGCTATCAAGAGTAGGTAAACCGAAGATTCTTATTTTTTATATTTCCACATCCAGAGCTCAAACTAGAAATACCTTATGTTTCATTTACATGGTCTGGAGAAACACAGGAATATTTCAGAGCAGGTAACGTCATGCTGAGCCAAGTGTTCGTGTTATTTTAGTGACTTGGGCTCTTGCGCAAGTTTTTTACAGGTTGGTGGATAATGATTGACGCGGCTGTGGTGTACCCTAAGCCAGAGCAGCTGAACCATGCCTTTCACACGTGTGGCGTGTTCTCCACATTGGCTTTCTTCATGTAAGTATGAAGGCAATTCTTAATTCAAGGTCAAGATTTATCTCCAAAAGACATGTTTGCCATATAGTTTAATGCTATCTGGAATAACCTTTTAATTTATCAGTGGATTCTTTAACATGGTAAATATATATATTTTTCCCTATTTTGTGAAGATTTTTTTTTTTTTTTATCAAGAATGAGTATTGGGGCACCTGGGTGGCTCAGTGGGTTAAGCCTCTGCCTTCGGCTCAGGTCATGATCTCTGGCTCTCTGCTCGGCGGGGAGCCTGCCTCCTCCTCTCTCTCTGCCTGCCTCTCTGCCTACTTGTGATCTCTGTCAAATAAATAAATAAAATCTTTAAAAAAAAAAAAAAGAGTGTTGAATTTTGTTACGTATCTTTTTAGCATCTGTAGAGATGATCACATGATTTTTCTTCTTACACTCTTGTTAAACTGGTCAGTCACTGCGGTTTTTTTGGTCCCAGGATTATTTTTTGTATTTGAGTATTTCTGAATATGAGGGTGCTTTTTTTTTTTTTTAAGATCTTATTTATTTGAGAGAGAGAGCACAAGCAGGGGAGCAGCAGAGGGAGAAGGAGAAGCAGGCTCCCCACTGAGCAGAAAGCCTGACACCCAGGCGCCCCACAAATGATATTTTTTTTTCTGGGTAAAAAAAATATTCATGCATTTAAAAAAAAATCATTGGCATCTTGGATTTAATGAAATATCTTACATTTCTAGATTTCTTTTTAGTGGTGAATCATTCCTTGAGTATTGTAACACATGGAACTTTTAGCATGGAGTATATATATATTTTTTTAATGTATTGTTTGACTGTGTTTTCCAGTAGCTGGGGGAAGGGCAGAATTGGCTTCTAATAAGATTGGTCTGTGACTTTTCTTTTTTATTAAGTCATTTTTGGGTTTATCTGTTAAATCTCATTTCATAAAAGATTTTGGAAACTTTCTTTGGATATCTTTTATTAATATTAAAGATTATGTTAAAACATTAAGATTTTGTAATTTTCTTATACTGTGGAGAGTTATAAAAGTTAAATTGTGCAGGTGCCTGGGTGGCTCAGTCTGTTAAGTGTCTGACTATTTTTGGCTCAGGTCATGATTTCAGGGTCGTGAAATTGAGCCCCCTTTGGGAGCCCATTGTGGAACCTGCTTAAGATTACCCCCCGCCGTCCCTTCCCATCCTGCTCATGCCCTCTCTCTCTAAAAAAATAAATAAAATATTTCCAAAAAAGATTTTAGAGGATGGAACTACTTACATCCATTAAGGTTGCTGAGAAGGGGCTACATTTCTACTATGAATGCATCTTGCTCTAATAAAAAATGGCAAGAGAGGCTGAGTAAAGTGGGCCTGCTTTATTATACAGAGATCAAATGTGTGACTTTGAGAAATGGATCAGGGAAAATCACTTGACTTTTAACACAGAGAGGAACTTAACTCTTGATTGTAAGGAGAACCTTAAAATACGATGACTCACACTGAGTCACTCGCATATGAATGTAAAATAGGCAAAGAAATCAGAAAATCGGCCCCTATTTTGTAATCTTTGGAGACAAGTGAATAGTAATTTCTTCAAATTAAGGATGTTTTCTGGGTGTAGTTTAGGTACAGAGTCCTGTAACATTTCTGTCCACTAGGATAGCTGTTAAATTAAAAGATATGTTCAGTTATTCAGATACTGACTGGAATTAGGGAATGTTTCTCTTTAAATATATGTAAATATCTGCGACTGGTTTAGTAGCACTCAAGCTCATGAGATGATTTTGTGTTGTTCCAGGATAAATGCTGTGTCCAACGCTCAGGTGCGGGGGGACAGCTATGAAAGCGGCTGCTTGGGAAGAACAGGTAAAGGCACTGTGAGTTTTAATGTGCACTGGCAGAGGGAGATTTGTCAGCAGGAGAAGAAAGTCTCTTTATAGGACTAGTTAGGATTAGATAGATGTTTTTTATTAACTTGAAAAATATTTGGTGTTACTTAAATCCTTAACGAAGTTAAAGTTACCGCCAAAAGTACTATTTTAGTCAGGTTTTGCTGCTCATAGTCTATAAATAAAATGTTACTATTTAAAATCAGAGGCTCTTGGATTCCAGGTTACTCCCCCCGCAAAGCTTTAGGATTTAATTAATCAATTACTCAATTTAGTAATAGAATTACTCAGAAACCACCCCCCACCCAGTGCAGTTTGCTAGGGTATTAATTTCTCTAGCCAGCAGAAAGGTGATTCTCCTTTTTTCTCCCCCCAAGTGGGGCTTAACCCTTTTTAGTTGTTTGTTTCGTTTTTAAAATCTTCATTCAGTTAATTGTTAACAGCAGGTGTATGCAAATACGAGACTGCCCTTGGTATGCACGCCAGGTATTAGGGTCACAGTGTTTCTGGTGTTCTGCATTCTTGAGTCCGCTGCAGCAATGAGCGGAGTGTTAAAGCCTTTTCTTCGTGCAGGTGCTCGAGTATGGCTCTTCATTGGTTTCATGTTGATGTTTGGGTCGCTTATTGCTTCCATGTGGATTCTCTTTGGTGCATATGTCACCCAAAGTAAGTACTTTTTTCCTCCTTTATTTCACAGAGACTCAGATATGTCTTTTACCTTTAGCTTACTCCGTCAACTCCACCGGGAGTAAAATTTAGTGTAACTGTTCACTTAGCTCGGAGATACATAAGTTGGGGTCCTTGAGTGCAGTGGGATAGCCTGGTTGCGGAATTTAAGCCACCAACAAGACCAGGTAACTCTCGGCCATCTCTAGAGTGTCTGATTTCCTTCCTTACCCTGGGGAGCTGGGCCTTATACTAGAAGGCCCATTTACTGAGGGTTTTAAGCGGTGAAGTGGGAAACCTGTACAGATCTCCGTCCCTTATACATAATTCTAAAATCCACAAAGTGCTGCAAGTCAGGTGTTTTCACAGTCAGCTTGGCAGCGACATCTGACCCGAGTTGACAAGGGGCTCCTCGTGGTCTTTATTCCGTTGAGTAAGTGTTCACACGTTTTCTTGCTGGAATGTGGTTGTATTAGACTGTGGATGCTGGTCCAAACAGAGCTGGGGGCCTCTCTAATATTTATGGCCCTGTGTTAACCATTCTTAAATGTGAAAATTTTCGAATTCCAAAACATACTTTCAAGGATTTCCACTCAGGGGTGTGTACCCCAATATCGTTCTGCTGATGCCCCCTTTCTCCAGCTTAGTCTGGAATTTTTCAGGCATAGACACAGGGCAGGTTTTTAGGAGTAAGACAGTATGTGTGTGTAGCCTTCGTGCAGAAACTTGATGCTCACTCCACTCTGTGGCGTGAGCTCTCAGGGCGCTGTTCCGAGTGGCTGCTCCAGGCACCATAGCTTTCCTCCAGGGCAGGGTCGAAAGGCAGGACCCAGGCCCAGAAGAACCCGATACCCTCCCTTCACTCCAAAGACAGGAGTCTGTTTCAGATAACACGTAACACCACTTACTCATCTTCTGTTCCCTCTCCCCCCAGAATCTCTTTGTCACTCTGCTTAACTGTCACCTCTCCTTGTCCTTACCCACAGCTGACCTTTTAATACTCCTGGTAGGACCCTTTCAGTTCCTAGTTCAATCTTTGGAAACTTTTGTCTTTCACTTGGTGCGAAGTAAGTCAGTATAAGTGGTTGACTACTGTTTAAATAACGCTGCTCATCAAGTATATCTAAAATGTGTTATTTTACGGGCGCCTGGCTCAGTTGGGAGGTTGTGCAGCTCTCGATCTCAGGGTTGTGAGTGTGAAGCCCCACACTGGGTGCAAAGATTATTTAAAAATAAAGTGTTACTTGGGGCGCCTGGGTGGCTCAGTGGGTTAAAGCCTCTGCCTTCAGCTCAGGTCATGATCCCAAGGTTCTGGGATCGAGCCCCGCATCGGGCTCTCTGCTCAGCAGGGAGACTGCTTCCTCCTCTCTCTCTGCCTGCCTCTCTGCCTACTTTGTGATCTCTATCTGTCAAATAAATAAATAAAATCTTTCAAAAAAAAAAAAAAGTGTTACTTTAGTTAATTAAAAATACTAATGGAGTACACAGTTCTAGTATGAAGCTCATACGAAGGAAAGTGCTTTTTTTTTTTAAAGATTTATTTATTTATTTGACAGAGAGCACAAGCAGGGGGAGTGGCAGGCAGAGGGAGGGGGAGAACCAAGCTCCCCGCTGAGCAGAGAGCCTGATATGGGGCATGATCCGAGAATCCTGGGATCATGACCTGAGCTGAAGGCAGACACTTAACCGACTGAGCCACCCAGGTGCCTCACACAATCTAATTTTAGAGCATTTTATCACCCCAAAAAGAAACTCCTTACCATTAGCAGTCACTTCCTATTACCTTTCTCCACCAGCCCTTGGCAACCACTAATCTACTTCCTGTCTTTGTAGATTGGCTTATTTTGTATAAAGGGAATCATATAGGGAAGTGTGTTTTAAGCTCACTCTATCCCTGACTCTAAGTGCTATTACTGAAAGTTTGCTCAATTACTTAAAGCAACAGGTGAAACTTTCTCGTTTCTGTTAGGAAAATGGGTATAAATTATCGTTTCTGGAAGGTGTGTGGGGAAGTATTACGTTTGTAAAGGTTGTGTACTCATTGGTTGTATTTTAATTTTTAGAGAACTAGTACACATTGAGAAATTTCTCAGTTATGGATTTCATCTTTATATTTCTACAGCAGTGCTCAGTATTTAGACTTTTCTGTTTATAAACTCTGAATACTTTTGAATGCTTTTGAATACTTTGAATGCTTTTACTTCAGAGGACATTTCTAACATATATTTCAGATCTTTTGCTGTACAGATCTTTTTGAGCTACTACTAATCGTAACAGCAGCTAACATTTATATATCACTTTATGGGCCAAGTACTGTTCTAAGCACGTACACAGTCGTACATTCCCCACACTCTGTGGGGTCGGTGCTGTTATAATGCCCACTTCACAGATGAGGAAATTAAGGGCATAGTAAGGTTAAACAATTTGCCCATGGTCACACATTTAGTCACTTGGTGGAGGTGGGATTCACATCCAGGGATCTGGGCTTAGACTTGGAGCTCTTGACCATGCTGTTGTACTGTTTGCTATGATATAGAAAGCTAAAAATTGAAGGTTTTTTTTTTTCCCATCAAGTCTAGTATTTTTTTTTTAATTTTTTAAAAATTCATTTAACAGATCACAAGTAGGCAGAGAAGCAGGCGGCGGGGTGGAGGGGAAGCAGGCTCCCTGCTGAGCAGAGAGCCCGATGTGGGGCCCCATCCCAGGACCCCGGGATCATGACCCGAGCCCAAGGCAGAGGCTTTAAACCCATTGAGCCACCCAGGCACCCAAATCTAGTATTTTTAATGGACAGTTAAAAATCCATAAAAATTTAAATAATTTCCAATTTTTTTTCTTTTCCTTTGAAGATAGTAACTGTTTTCTCCAGGGGAGATTCAATGAAAGGACATGATGATGAATTAAAATGATCCTTTGTGTATCTGTTACAATTGCACAATAAAATTCCTGAATTCATCAAAGAAAATAAGTTTACAGACTATTAAATCATCCAGAATTTAATGTGTACCTTTCTAACATTTTGTATTTCTATACAGTAGGTCCCCCCCCCCTTATCTGCAAGGGTTACATACCAAGAACCCCCCACAAATGCCTGAAACTGTGGGTAGTGCTGAACCCTATCTATACTATGATTTCCCCATACATAAGGACCTATGATAAAGTTTAAGTGATAAATTATGCACAATAAGAGATTAACCACAGTGACTAATAATATAATGGAACAATTATAGTAGTATACTGTAATAGGTTATGTGACTGTGGTCTCCCTTTCAAAATACCTTGTTATCATACCCACCCTTCTTGTTCTGGTGATGATGTGAGATGATAACATGTCCGTGTGATGAGGTGAAGGGAGGTGAGTGCCCTAGGCATGCGGCATACCTTAGGCTACTGTTGACCTTCCGATGATACATCAGAAGGAGGATGGTCTGCTTCTGCAGGCGGTTGACCACGGAGAAGTGAAGCCTTAGGAGGTGAAACCACGGATGAAGGGGAGGGCGCTGTATTGACTGTGGAAAGGAAAGGGAGAAGTGGCTGCTGTTTCCTCAGAGTTCTGGCTCAGCTACAAGCATAACAGTTACTTTAGACAAAAAAAAACTATGAATTTCACTGTCTTTTATCCAGAATGAGAACAGTCCTTTGTGTTGGGAGAACGAGACTGACATTTTCTTCCTTCAATTTCATGACAGATTTCTTAGCATTCATGAATAATAGTCGTAGTTTCTAACATGCAGAGCGTGTCATTATGAGTGGCACAAATACTTTGTCACTGCCGTTTGCCTTGTGTAATCTTCTAATGCGTTTTCCTTTGTGCAGATACCGATGTTTATCCAGGACTAGCTGTGTTTTTTCAAAATGCACTTATATTTTTTAGGTAAGTTGCCTAATCTTTCTTTCTTTCTTCCCTCCTTCCTTCCTTCCTCCCTTCCTTTTGCGGGGGGAGCAGAATGGTGGTTTTGTTAAAGCGTGGGGACAGGACACGTGAGCAGAAAGAGTTCCTGCCCATTGCCTAATTTCTTCACCATACCTGAAACATTTATGGAAGTGTCACTTCCTTCTAAGAGCAGCATATAGAATGTATAAATCCTTTGAATTAATTATAGTATAACTTCTTTGAAGAGGTGAAAATTCTACTATTCTATAAGGGCAGACAAAAACCATTTAACTGGGGCCCTGCTATGAGCTAACAGCTCAGCTGGATGCTTTATGTATGTTCCCTTTTCAATTCTCGTATAATTGTCTTAAATACTTACTACTTGCAAACTCGGTGGTGTTCCTGTTTTATAGATGAGGAAATAAGGGTCAGAGCCTACTTAAGGGCAAGTAATTGCAGAACTGGGACTTGAACTCAGACTACTTCCATAGTCTGTTAAAAAACTGTATCAGGCACCTTTATTAAGAAAAAAACAGAAAAATCGGGATTAATATATATTATGCATGTCATATACAAAACTATTTGGGATATTGGATTTTTTATTATGTTTTTAAAGATTTATTTATTTATTTGACAGAGAGAGAGATCACAAGTAGGCAGAGAGGCAGGCAGAGAGAGGAGGAAGCAGGCTCCCTGCCAAGCAGAGAGCCCAATGCGGGGCTCGATCCCAGGACCCTGAGATCATGACCTGAGCCGAAGGCAGAGGCTTAACACACTGAGCCACCCAGGCACCCTGATTATGTTTTTAAGGAAACTAAAAGTAATTATAAAACTAAAACAACGTTAGAAGTATTTCTTAGGGGCAGTCTTCTGAAAAAGAAGGAAAAAAAAAATCCCTAAAATGAAGCCTGTGGGGTGCCTGGGTAGCTCAGTTGGTTAAGCATTCGGCTCTTGATCTCAGCTCTGGTCACGATCTCAGGGTCATGAGTTTGTGCCCTACATTGGAGCCTCCTAATAAAAAAAAATATGAAGCTCATATCCTATGCTTTTCAGAATGAATGTCTTTTAATGTAAAGAGAAGTATTTTAGCCATCTACTTGTAAATGTATACCCCCCTCAACTTCAGAAAATCATTAAGATCTAAGCCTTGAGGAACTTGGTTTCCGTCACTGTTTTTAAGCAATCTGATTATGGTGCTCGCTCATGTGCTGTGATGTAGTTTTCTGCATGTTTATGGTCTTCGGGGTTCATTGAGTTTCTTGGATCTTTGTGTTTAGTTTTTATCAAATTTGGAATCTTTTTGCCATTATTTCTTCAAAGCTCTTCTCTGTTCATCCCACTGTCCTTGGAGTCTAAGCACATCTATACGGGGCTGCTTGAGTCATCCCATACCCCCAAGTGCTTTGTTCTTTTTTTGTTTTTGTTTTCTCTCTCTGTTTGATTTGGGATACTTGCTTTGTTATATTTAAGGTCACTCGTCTCTTCTGCAGTGTCCATTCTCCCGTCCAGTGTACCTGTCATCTCAGACATGCGCATTTTTCTCCATTTGCAGGATTTTCTGTATTTCTCCTTAGCATGGTCATGCCCTCCTCCGCCTTCTTGAACATATGCTGTATGTTTATAGCCATTTCAGTGTCCCTCAAATTGTGTCAGTTCTGAGTCTCTTCCTGTTGTTTCTATTTTCTCTTCATTTTGGTTTTTTTCCCCTCCCATTTGTTTCTCTGCATGCAGTGGCGGCAGGGGGGTTGGATTTCTTGGCATTCTTTTAAACATTTTTGAGCTTTGTTCTGGGTGCACTTAGGTCGCTTGGAAACAGTCTGATCCTTCTGAGTCTTGCCTGGAAGGCTTGGAGGGTGGAGGCCGAGAAGCCCTAGTTTAGGACCAATGCGCCCCCTTACTAAGGTGGTGCCCTTCCCACGCTGTGGGTCCTGAGGTCGTCCCACTCTGCTAGGGAGACTGTGAAGTCTTCCCAGCCCTGTGACAGCTCTGGGAGTTGTTCCTTCCCTTTCCTTGGGTGGTTTCTCAGCATTCATCTGCTGATCAGTACTCAGCAGAAGACTCACGGGGAGCTCCTGGGCGTCTCCTGCGCTCCTTCTCTAGCTGTCTGTTCTCTTCCCCACAAACTCCAGCCCCTTCGACCTCCCTGAACTCTCAGCTCCATTCCTTCCGTTTAGGGGGACCGCTGGGCTCTGCCCTCTTCCTGCGCCATGGCCTGGACACTCGTGACTTTGAAGCTGTTTGACAGTGTCTGCTGTCTTGTGATCATGTTTCTTGGGATGTGACCAATAGCTTTCTGGGGATACAATGAAGTTTTCCTGAAGACATCTTAGGCACTGTTTTTGTTTTTTTGAAGATATTTATTTATTTATTTATTTATTTATTTATTTATTTATTTAATGGGGAGGGGTGGAGAGAGAGAGAGAGAGTACAAGTACAGGGAGTGGCAGGGAGAGGGAGAAGCAGACTCCCCACTGAGCAGGGAGCTCACTGCAGGGCTCAATCCCAGGACTCTGGGATCATAACCCGAGCCAAAGGCAGACGCTCAACCTACTGAGCCACTCAGGCGCCCCAGGCACTGTTTAGAGATTAAATTGAAACTGAGATTCATGAGACCGTGCAACTGACGGCTGGGCAAACAGAAACCTCCTGCGTAGGAAGGCCTGTGCTCCTGTGGACTGTGCTGCGTCAGCCTCCTGCTCTGCTCCACGCCCGGCAGGTTTGTCGGCCCGCTATGGGCCTCCTCTCTGTACCAGAATGCGGCTCCCGCATCTCTGGCCACTGCGCCTCTGCTGCTTTGCAGCTGGCCCTCCCACCCACTGGCCACTCACTTTTGAAGTTTCTCAAGGCTCCAGTCCCGGCCTCTTCTTCCTTCCAAGTGAGCTCCTTTACGCTCAGGCCTTGGATTGCCGCATATGTGCCGATGAGTCACTGAGGTCTGTCCACATCTGAACTGTGTGTCCTCTTGCCTACTTATCTTGGGTGGCTGACATTTCAAATCCAGCACATCCATCATGCCCACAGCCCAATTTCTGGTCCCAGCGTGCGCCACCTCTCTGCTCCCCTCCTCCCTGCCCCCTACTTTGCTGAGATCATCCCCACTTTTCTTTTATGTCTTAGCTTAGCCACCACTGTCTCTGGAGGACCTTCCTGACCTCTCTCCCTCGGCGGAGCATTCTGTGTCACTCTCTCGGCACCAGGTGCATTGCCTTGACCACATTTTTTTGCATTGAAATTTGCTTGTCTCCCTCAGGCTCTCAGCTGTGTTCGTGAGCACCCCTGGCCTTGTTTTGACTCCTACATTCCTAGCACTTAGCTAGGAGCCTGCGGCCTGGCCAGGCCTCCGGGTCCAGTAATTATATGGAAAATGTCTGTTTTCGGATTCTTCAGTTATTGTAGAAACCCAGGGTTAAAAGGGGCTCTGATGCTGTTACTAGGAGAAATCCCCCTTTTCCTTACAGGTTTCCTATCCAGTAACTCTCCAGGCTTTAAGAAAGCGTATGTAATCAGACTTAGCTGTCAAGGTCAACAAACTGCTGTAGGAAACCAGCACATTTCAGACCAGCACCACTGCGGTCTTTCTGTTTAGAAATTGACACAAAGGAATCAGAGAGCCACCTGTCGTAGTCAGAAAATGAGTTCTTTGTTGCTCATTCCCAGGCATTGTTTCCTCATGATTTCTTTTCATATCTTTCTAGCACTCTGATCTACAAATTTGGAAGAACTGAAGAGCTGTGGACCTGAGAACACTTCTTAGATCACATTTCCTTCTGTTTTCTTATACTTGTAGATAAGTTTTTCTCTCTCAACATAATTTACACATTGCCAAATGAGATAGCTTGTACATTAAATGTTTTGTTTCTTTACACTTTTATGCTCTGAGTTTGGAAATAGTTTTATGAGGTTTCTGTCCTTTTTTAAAAATCATTGAATAGATTGTTAATATGTACATAATACAAAACCATATAGATGGGATGATGAGTGTCAGTTTTTTATTCCTGAAGACTTAAAGCTTCATCTATACCCTGAGCCAGGGTTGTATCTTCATGTCATTTTAGAGTTAACTGTTTTGTTTTAGTATGTTTAACTTCTGAAGATGTACAAAAAACATACACACACAAACACAAAACCACAGCTCCATGTATCTGAAACAAGCACTGAGCCATGAACAAGGGTATTTCAGCAAGTTGTAATTTATTTTGGCTTAAAAATGAGATTTTTTTTTTTAAAGGAAAAATGTTTGTTATGTATTAAAGAAGTGGACTTTTATATGAAGATTTTTTAAATGCCTGAAGGACTAGTTTGAAAGCCTCTTTTAAAAACGATTTCTCTAACATGACTTTATGAGGAAGGAGAGAATTCACGATCAGATACGCTCGGTTTTATATGGCCAATGTGAAAATGCTGTAGGGCAGCTCAGCAACGGGCTTCTTGTGAAAGCCACGCCTTGATCTGGTGGGCTGTCATTAGCTGACCTTACAAAATCCAACGTCAAGCAAGTTTGAGACAACTGCAGTTTAGAAGCAAGAACCATATAACGAAAACTGGAATGTGTTTCAAGATAAAGCACTTCTACCTAAAGGGAATTATTAGGACCTAGTGAAAAACGAGGCATTTCCTCTTCATTCCCAACTGCAGGTGTGTCTTTGTGCTAGCTCTCAGACTTTGGGTGAATTCTGCCTGCAAAATATACCTTCAACCCAAAAGTCCGTAATTCTAGTCCAAACCTCCTTTTGCTGAGTTGGGAACACTGTTTGTGCACCGTGTGTATGCCTACAAGAGACAAGGCGGCAAAGGGATGGTTGGGTCCTTGTTGCTACTTCTGCTTTCCTTTGTTACACAGGCTTTGTGTTGCACTTTCTTCCTCCAGAGGGATTTTATAGCACCTTTTGTTGTAAGACAGACTACTAGCAGTGCTATTAACATGCAGCTCCTAATGCAAGCCTTGTCTTGCTCGGTCCTCTCTGCTCTCTGAGAGGATCTCCCGGGCACAGAGTATGAAGCGACGGTGGAACGCTGTGCCTTTGCCTAGACACCTTCTTGTTTAATGACGTTTTCCTTTGTTGTTGTTTTTCCCTCCAAATGTCAGTAAACTTTGTCTTGCCTCCAACAACTTGTAAGACTGATTACTGGTGGCTGTTCCCTTGTAACGTGTTGCAATAAATATTACTTATCACACATTCCAATATTGTGAAATCAGTTGGAGAAAATGAGCCATTAAAAAAACGGCTTATTCGTGTTCAGTTATTCCCGTGGACCCGGTCATAGAAGCGGTTTTTCTTGGTGACATAAAGAGAAATACATTCTACTCAGACTTGTAAAATGCTGGTATGAAGGCTAGTGAAGGGTGTGCCAGAAGGTTGATTGAAATAGTAGCTGTTTTATCTATTTTTTTTAAAGATTTTATTTATTTATTTGACAAGGGGAGAGAGATCACAAGTACACAGAGAGGCAGGCAGAGAGAGGGGGCTGGCAGGCTCCCTGCTGAGCAGAGAGCCCGACGTGGGGCCCGATCCCAGGATCCTGAGATCATGACCTGAGCCGAAGGCAGAGGCTTTAACCCACTGAGCCACCCAGGTGCCCCTATTTTCTCTATTTTTGATTCTGCCATGAATTTATTTTTTAACTGTGAGCCAAATCAATTTTCCTCTGTTTACTCACTTAAAAGGAGGGGGGGATAATGTTTGTATCCACCCTTACAGATATTGTGAATAAGAAAAGATGGCACCCTTCATAATCATTTAAAAATACGTGGGGGTTGGGGCTGGGGGATGCCTGGGTGGCTCAGGCAAGGATCCGACTCTTGGTTTTGGCTCAGGCCATGATCTCAAGGTCATGAAATCGAGCCCTGCATTGGGCTCCACGCTCTGTAGGGACGGCTTTAGATTTTCCCTCTCCTTCCCTCTCTGTTCCTCCCTGCTTGTATGTACTCTTTCTCTCTCTCAAATAAACAAAATCTAAAAAAAAAAAAAAAAAATACGTGGGATTCCATTAATAGAAAGCTCTCCCTGTTGCACAGGTTCAGTAGCTGTAGAATCGGAGTGTCTTTTGTTTTTGTATGTGGACCAGTATTACCAGAGCATTCTATGTCATTACACTGTTTCTGAGGTCCTTGTATTCCTTGTGGTGTCGCCACTATGAGAAAACAGAGGCTAAATTTTTCCATTATGTAAATTTTGATGTGTATCAGCATAATGCAGTAGCAAAGTTAGGGAAAGATTGATGTTATCACGCCATGTAACGTTTGCTACTTGAGCAAGAACCCCACTCAGGTGTTTGACATTGAACTCAGGTTCTCAACATTTTTCCACAACAGAAGGCTTTTCAATCATAACCTCAACTTCACTGTTCCATTTTAGTTGTAATGACTTCATATCATATGAAATAACCTCTGCCAGTCTTACGAATTAATCCCAATTTTTCCTGCACGCTGTTGTCTTCTCCGTTGGATTCTGTTTCAACTTCATAAGGGTTTGGGCTACTTTTAAATAATCTCGGGGAACAGCCTATTAAATCCTGAGGGAGAAACATCTGATGCTAATTTTATTCTCTAAACAATTAGTCACATTTTGTGGTTAACTGTGTGTGTACTTAGGTTAGAACAATCTCATGACTGTATCTGTTCAGACAGGAAAATTTGAAGTAGAAACTACTTGAAGTAGAAATTATGTTTTGAGTTACTCTGTTGATTGCTTTTATTTCTTTGATGGAAGACAAAGGAATAGCCTGGAGTAACTGATAGGTTCAGTGCTTTTCTGAAGAGTTATGGAGGACAATCAGGCTTGATTTAATCCTGGAGTAGGTCTTCACCTTGACGGAACTGTGGCAGTTTTTGCTTTCCTAACCCATTCCCTTCTTTTTTTAATTTAAGATTTTATTTATTTGACAGAGATCACAAGTAGGCAGAGAGGCAGGCAGAGAGAGAGGAAGAAGCAGGCTCCCCGCTGAGCAGAGAGCCCGATGCGGGGCCCGATCCCAGGACCCTGAGATCATGACCTGAGCCGAAGGCAGAGGCTTTAACCCACTGAGTCACCCAGGTGCCCCTACAAATAGTCTTTATGATAGTTCCATTTTATTAAAAATAAGCTGTTATATTTTCTTTCATATCTAGACAGCCTTTACTTTTTTTAGTGTCTCGTCCCCTCAGTTTCATTATAAATAAGCCCAGATGTTTTCTCCACCCTTCTTTTCCCTTTCCCTCCAATACCTTCAACTTACAAGCTTTCCAAATGCAATTCTCATTGTTCAAGATAGGTGGTGGTTTTTATATTTGTTTTTCTAGGATTTTATTTATTTATTTATTTATTTAGAGAGAGCACAAGCAGGGGGAGCAGCAGGCAGAGGGAGAAGCGGGCTCCCCGCTAAGCAAAGAGCCTGATGTGGGGCTCGATCTCAGGACCCTGGGATCATCACCTGAGCTGAAGGCAGACACTTCACTGACTGAGCCAAGCACCCCAAGATAGGGGGGTTCTGTGAAGTCTCCCCAACACACCACGGGTGGTGGCTGCTGGAGGAGATACAGGGTTAGGTTAGCCTCTGCTGAGTTTTCCTCAAACCATCAATATGTAACCTTGCTTCATATATGTGTCTGTTGAAAACCACCTTATTTAATATCCCTCATTCGTTAACGTTGAGCTCAGAAGGCACTATCACTCATGCCTCAAGGAAGCTTCTGTGCCCCTGGTGGTCTCTCCACGAGGCCCAGCCCAGCCTGCTCGAGCTCCCCGGGGACACAGGGCAGCCCTTCCGCCCAGCACCGGCGCTGGTTCCCGCAGCGACATCAGCAGGACCCCACAACGGGAGGAACGTGGAGACAAATCGAGCGCGGACAGGGCCTCGCTCCCAGCATGAGCGTCGAAGCAACAAAAGGGCAGAGCTCCCGGGGCTCCGTCTCAGCTGGGATCAGTCTCAGCTGGGATCACGCCTGACAGTGTCCCGAGGATTGATGGGAGAGCAACACATCCCTCTTCCAAATCACGAACATCAGCTGTAGCGACAGAGCGCCTGCTGCCCTCGTGTTCCTCCCGCATCGTGTCCTTTTCCCACCCTCATTCCTTTCAAGGCCTGTGGACTTCCTCGCTCCGGGCCCTGCCGCCGGCGTCCCAAGTCAAGGCCCTGCTTCTCCAGGATGTGTCCCTGCTCCACGCTGAGAGCTGACACGCACGGAGAAGGTCGTCTGCGGGTAGCATCTGAAACCTGCCTCCCCACACCGGCCCTGGACTCAGACAGCCAGGGGAGACCGAAGAAGAGGCTACTCCAGGCTGCTAGGTGGCAAGGGTTTGTTAAAATTATTTTAGCGAGGGGGCGCCTGGGTGGCTCAGTGGTTTAAAGCCTCTGCCTTTGGCTCAGGTCGTGATCTCAGGGTCTTGGGATCGGACCCCGTGTCGGGCTCTCTGCTCGGCGGGAGCCTGCTTCCTCCTCTCTCTGCCTGCCTCTCTGCCTACCTGTCTATCAAATAAATAATAAAATAAAAAAAATCTTTAAAAAGTATTTTAGAGAGGGAGAGCTGGAGCACACGAGCACGGCGAGGGGCAGAGGGAGAGCGAGAATCTCAGGCAGGCTCCCCTCTCAGCGCAGAGCCTGACTGGGGGTGCGATCCCACCACCCTGAGATCATGCCCTGAGCCGAAACCCAGAGTTAGCTGCCTAGCCAGCTAAATTCCCAGGCGCCCCAGATGGCAGGTTTAATGAGCAAAGGAACTTGCCTAGGAGGCCTGTGGCTCCTCGGGGGGCATCCGGGAGATGAGTGGATCCCTGCACCCGCCCTAATGTTGAAACTTGGAATCCAGGGGCCCTACACAGGTGCAGTCACAGAAGCCGCACATGTGTTCTCAACGCCGCATCCCCATCTCCAGGCCGTGTGCTTGGAGCAGCCTCTGGGGACAGGAAAAGCAAGGGAATCCACCTTCCAAGGACCGGGGAGGGGGTGACGAGCTAGGGGCCAGCTCCCGAGATAACGGGCAGCCCCAACTTTTCAGTGACCTTCCCCAACAAACACTGTCCTACACGTGTTCTCATTTCGCTCTCGGTTTGGAGGTAGGACCTTCTAGCTGGGGAGGTTAAGTAACCTGCCCTCGGACTGGGGTCAGGATTGGGGTCACGGTCATGGCTCAGGCAGTTTACTCCCGAGGGCGGGGCCCCGCTCTTCCCTCAGCCCGCATTCCCCAAGCCGCCCCACAGCACTGGTGTTCTTTTTTTTTTTTTTTTTTTTTAAGATTTTATTCATTTATTTGACAGAGGTCACAAGCAGGCAGAGAGGCAGGCAGAGAGAGAGGAGGAAGCAGGCTCCCTGCTGAGCAGAGAGCCAGATGTGGGGCTCGATCCCAGGACCCTGAGATCATGACCTGAGCCAAAGGCAGCGGCTTAACCCACTGAACCACTCAGGCGCCCCAGCACTGTTGTTCTTGAGAAAAACAGGAGTCGTGGTCAAAGAAGGCTTGGGAATCCTCAGGCTGAACCAGGCTAAAACATTTTTCTTCCTGTGAAGTTTTTTCTTTTATTTATTTGAGAGAGAGAGCACGAGCCCGTGCAGGTGGAGAGGGGGGAGGGGCAGAGAGGGAGGGACAAGCAGACTGCACACTGAGCCGGGAGCCCGAGGTGGGGCTCGATCCCACGACTCCCAGATCACAACCTGAGAGGAAACCAAGGGTTGAGGACAGAGAAAGTATTTCCAGCGACACTGTCCCTAGGGATTTCTGGTTTGGAAGTTGGGGTTCCTAGGGAACAATTTATATTTAGTTGGTTTACTCCTCTCTAAATCTGGCCCCGCCCCGCCCCGTATTAGCTCTGTGACCCCAAGGCTGTTTGCAGGCCTGGGAGTGCTCTTTGCCAGAAAGAATGCTAACAGGTGCCTAACTTTGTGCCTGGAAACAGTTAAGTGCTCACTAAAAGCGGGTCCTTAACCTCTCCCGGAGGGCGTTGCCTGAAGGGAGGGATGTTTCCTTCCTCTTTTGATGGCTGTTTAGTTTCTTGGCACAAGGTGGCGTGCCACCTTCAAGAAAAACCGCCTGGACTCCTGTTTTTTGTTCCTTTCGAGCCTGCCTGTGCTTAAGTCTTTGCAGCGGTTGAGACACAGTTTCTGTCGTTTTACATAAGGGTTTCAGATGATAATTGGTGCCTCTTCAAGGTATTTTCAGTTTCTACAAGAAGGTGTGGTGGGCGCCTTCCAGACCCTCAGGGATGGTGCAGAGAGCACCAGGCTTTGATTTGGGAGCACCTGTTCCAAGGGCCAAAAATCGTTCAGGATGATGTTAAGTGTATTTCCCTCCATTCTGAAAGTCGTGAATTTATTTTTGTTTAATTTTTTAAAAAGATGTGATTTATTAATTATTTTAGAAGATTTTATTTATTAGAGAGAGAGTGCACACAAGCAGTGGGAGCAGCAAGCTGAGGGCGAAGCAGACTCCCCGCTGAGCAAGGAGCCCAATGCGGGGTTGGATCCCAGGACCCTGGGATCATGACCTGAGCTTAAGGCAGAGGCTTCACCAACTGAGCCACCCAGGGGCCCCAACTTAGAGAATTCCTATACAACCTTCAGATTCTCCAAATAAAAACATTTTACTGCATTTACTTTATATTTTTTTTCTGAGATGTTCGAGAATATGCTGCAGGCGTGATGCCTTTTCGTCTTTGAATATTTCTGTGTACATTTCCCCAAGTCCTAACCACAGTACACACACCACCAAGGTCAGGAGGTTAATGCTGATACAGCGCAAGCACTGTATCCAGATGTTGCCAGCTGCTCTGTTTATGTGCTTCGTGGTAAAGGAAAACGAGAGTTTTCCCGGTCCAGAACCCAATCTCTGAGGACGCAGTGCTCCTGCTCGTGTGTCCCCTTACGGGCCCTCGGCTTGAACAATTCTTCAGGTTGTCTTTTGTGACTGAGCATTTTTGAAGACTGCAGACCAGTGCGTCGTTTTGCAGGATGCCCGTCAGGTTAAGTTTGCAGGGTGTTCCCTCACGATTCTAGGTTACGCGTTTTGGGCAGGAATACGACAGAAACCACATTTGTTATGTGTCATTACTCCTATCAGCAGCCATTGAAACTGCTCAAGGTGGTGTCTAGCTGCTCTTTTTCTCCTTTGTAATTAACTTAGGTAACCTGCGGGGACAGATTAACTCAATAAATCAAGTAGAACGAACTGATTTGTTTCCCAACAGCATTATGTGGAGTCGAATGAAAGCAGGTGGCCCTGGGACCGGGCGGATGGATATACCTTTGTATGTACATTTGTATGTAGCGAATGATAAGCCTTCCCTTTCCTTACATACACACGTGCTTCTCATCACGGCCGGGCACTGTGGGGCCCCCAGGGGGCGCTATCCACAGCGCAGGAACACCAGACGCTGGGGTTTACTGGAAAATTCCTGGCGCTTGAAAGCAAAATGTCTTGAAAGTCGGATGTCTAATTCACACAAATACAGGCCACAGGGGGTCTGGTTGCAACGAACCCATCATCTCTGGGCGCCCTATTCTTGGCAGAGGGCCCACTGTCCTCCACTGACCTGCAGACCCCTGACCCCTGAACTTGGCCTCCAGCCCGCTCTAGGACACGGTCCCTTACATGCTTTGTGGGATACAGGCAAGAATTCAGTCCTTCTTCTCCCAGATACCGTGGGAGCGTCAGACGGCTTCTTGCAGGGACTTTGTATGCACTTAAGTAATGGGAATGGTTCTGCTTTCTCCTGTCCAGTGAGCAGTTCACTGTGGAGATCAAGGGGGATCAAATACTCGTGGGGAAGAGCCACACAGTAAATATTTTAGGCTCCGTAGCCCTCCTCACTTCTGCTGAGCCGCGCAAAATCAGCCGGCAGTGGTCCAGCCCTGATGAGCATCACCGGGCTCCAGTAAAAGTTTATTTACAGACACGGAAATTTAAATTTTTTTTAATTTAAAAAAATTTTAAATAAACATACAATGTATTACTAGCCCCAGGGGTACAGGTCTGTGAATCGCCAGGTTTACACACTTCACAGCACTCACCATAGCACATACCCTCCCCCATGTCCATAGCCCCACCCTCCTCTCCCAACCCCCCTCCTCCCAGCAACCCTCAGTTTGTTTTGTGACAGTAAGAGTCTCTTATGGTTTGTCTCCATCCCGATCCCATCTTGTTTCATTTATTCTTTTCCTACCCCCCCAAACCCATGTTGCATCTCCACTTCCTCATATCAGGGAGATCATATGATAATTGTCTTTCTCTGATTGACTTATTTCATTAAGCGTAATACCCTCTAGTTCCATCCACATTGTTGCAAATGGCAAGATTTCATTTCTTTTGATGGCTGCATAGTATTCCATTGTCTATATATATACACCACATCTTCTTTATCCATTCATCTGTTGATGGACATCTAGGTTCTTTCCATAGTTTGGCTATTGCAGACACTGAAATTTAAATTCCATGTACTTTTCATGTGTGATGGAATACTATTCTTTTGATTTCCCCCCCCAAACTGTTTAAAGGTGTAGGAACTATTCTTAACTACAAATGCGGGGAGCAGGCTGGCTTTGCCGAATGGCTTGCAGTTTGCTCTGTTGTAATTGACTGACAAGATTGCTTCTGACTCATTTTATGGTTAGGTACTTCGCTTGACGAGAAACTAAATCCCAAGTGAGTATAAGTATGAATCCCACTGACTAGCTCTTCACGTGACAAAGTAGAACCACGTGGGGAAGATACATAGAAAAGGAGGCTCTCCCTCTACTAATTCCTGTCCTTTCCCCCCAGATTATAGGCCCAGCCCAGGCCTCCTCGGGGTGTTTACCGAGTTAGGATGGTGAAGCGGGTTTGGAGTCAGGGGCACACTTTTCCCTCCGACACAATAACATTGGAGAGCCTGGCCCCAGCCAGGCCTCTGGGAGCAGCGTTTGCTTAGAAGCTCAACCCCAGGACCGATTCCTCACCAGTGGCACAGGCCCCGAATGAGAGAGAGAAGTGACCCCATCAATGAGTGCTAGAAGCTTCTTCTTCTTATAGTCACTCCCTCCTCTACCCAGTGAGGTTTGGCTGCCGGGAAAGCAGACCTTACAGCAAGTGTATCACTTGGGATGTGTGTGTGCATGTGTGCCGGGGGGCTGGGGGGGACAAGCAACTACACGTCCACTTCCTAAATGCTAAGAGTCACAGAAATGGATTTTTAATCCAGAACCTGTCGATACTTACACGATCAGAAGATGCACATGCCTGGTGGGTGTCACCGTTGACTGTTAGCAAATTCTCTTTACTGCCTACAAGCCCCTTTCTTGGTCAACACATGAGTCATCCTGGGTGACGTGCTCATGAAGCTTCTGAAAGTGCCCTTTATACCCTCCTAGGGAATCAGGGGACACATGGAGACCATTCTCGGAGACCATGAGGCCTCTACCGGGTGTTACTTAAGAAAACAAATTTAGAGAGAGGAATTTTAAATGGTTGAAACTTTGCAGAAGATAAAGACCAAAATCAAGCAAGTGAAGTGGAAAGCAGAAACTTCACACTGACTTTTAAAAAGTTAATTATAGTCTTTTATTCCTAACTTGGAAAAAAAAAAGGCTTAATCTCTGGGAAACTATTTACAGGACTAATCACATTTCAAGCCAGGTGTTTGGATATGAAGAAGGGCCACTTAATGTCCCTTCTTGGGACAGGCTGGGATGGGTGACATGATCTGCCCAAGGGGCTTCATCAAGGAGGGGACCTCATGTCCTGGCTGCTGACGAGAAAGTGTCAGAGGCGCGCCAGACGCCCATTTGCTAACAAATAATTACATGTCTTTTTAGTGTTTAAGAGAAACCTTAATCTTTCGGGGACATATCTGTAGAATTATTCTGAAAACGCGTGTGATTAGGAAACTCTTAGTTTGAAGAAAAAAATCAATAAGCTTGTCACCCCCATGAGACCCGTTACATCTTCCCAGGCACTGACAGGCCTTTTGGGGACAGGAATATGGAGGACCGGGCTCCGTAAAGTGCTGACATGGACATCAGCAGCTTCCTCGGCTCAGAGCCTCACCCCACAGGCTAGCAGACCACACCAGAGTTTTGGGTCAAAGTGCTTTGGGGAACATCTTCTTGCTCCTTCGCTGGAAACGAAACGACGGACACCGAGTCCCAGGCATCATCCGTCGGCGATGTGTCCGTGTCCAGGGCCTCTAGGATAGGCTGGCTTGGGTCCTTCAGATACTTGAAAAGGTTGAAAATCAATAGCGTCATTAGCTTCTCAGTTCAACATGGCTGACCTTCTACCTGAGGTTGAGTTGGTACCTTCCTATTCTGACCACCACCGAAGCCACTTCTCAAACAAGAACGCCCCTCACGTCAACAGTCACCTCAACAGGAATCCCAGGGCCAACCAAGCTCACACGGTGCCTCAGGAAAAGCACATTGTAACTTCCTGCCCCTGGTGCGGGCTTGGGGCCTGTTCTCCCCGGAAGTGGCTCTAGGATTCTCACTTTCCAGTGAGGGAGGACGAGGGGCCTCCGGTTCACCCCTCATGGGGGAAAAGAGGGAAAGTTGGCCCGTGTCTTCCTCAGCCCCTCTACCCACCGGTCACTTCCACCTCACATGACACACACCAAGCAGAGAAGCAAGGAGAGACAGAGGGGGCCTCACAGCGCCCCACCTGTCCCTTCCCTCAGGCCTCAGCACCAGGCTGAGCCATCATGTCACCGCTGCGTGACCGAGAAACTCCCGTCTCGCTGCCACACAGGCCGACAGACACCAAAACACACAGCGAGCCCAGAGCTGACGGGCGACAAGAGGAGCATAAACCAATCCTGAGCGCTTCTGAAACCTCAAAAATATAAGTGAAACCTGATTCGTTATTCTCGTGTAACCTCAGTGCCCTTTGATATCTATTTTTCACACTTTCCCAGGGAAGTGAACCGAAAGACTCTGTTTTAGACCCACGACCCAAAGAAACAGCTAGTAGTAAATTCACCTCACAGGGCCCTGCTGGTGGTTTTACCGTGAGAGAGATCTGAGCAGGTAAGACGCTGACGCCCACTGAGGGCTGTTACTGTGTGAAAATATTAACCAGGGAAGGTCTTTTGTTTTTGTTTTTCTTTTCTTGACTTTTCCTTTTTTTTTTTTTTGTGGTAACACTTAACGTGAGTTCTACCCTCTTAAAAAATTTCTAAACACACAATGCACTACTGTCTCTAGACACGATGACACACAGCAGCTCTCCAGAACTGACTCATCCTGCATAACTGGAACTTCATGGCCGCTGAACGGCATCCCCCTGGGTCCCTCTCCCCCGCCCCCGGCAACCACATTCTACTCCTGCTTCTATGAGGCAGACTATTCTAGATGCCTCACGTGAGTGGAATCGGCCTGGAGTTTTCTAGTGGGGGACTTCACGTGTAATTTGAGTTCTGTCTGGGTACTTTAAACACCTCGTGACGGAGGAAGGAAGATAAGGGACTCCAGCTTTTTCTAGAAGCACTACTCTTTCTCTATAGACTTGGACCTTATCTAACACCTATTCCTTCTAGGTGTAACAGACGAAGAGTCTGTTCCCAGTACCTTTACTCTGATTTTACTGCTAATAAACCTCCAGAGACAAATACTTTTAAATAATCTTCTATCAGCTCCTAGAAGGCTGGGCCACCTCACGGAGCCTGGGTGGCAGTGGTGGTGGGGATGCTGAGCAGGAAAGCGACTTCCCACGAGACCCTGTCCACCTGTCTCCCTCAGGTCTTTCAGAATATTAGTGACATCCAGTGAGCTCTCGGTGTGGACGGCTCTGTACTCACAGCCCTGGGTGCATTTCCTCTAGAATCCTTCTGAGTGCACAGCTCCCGCCCTACAGCCCTGTCTCCATCGCCTTCTCACCCTCTGCCAGGGTCCTGGTGGCTTTCTCCACAGGCGATCTCTTGGCCACGCCAGGCTACCTTTTCCACCAACTTCTGCCATTAAAAATTTTGTTTTAGGGCACCTGGGTGGCTCAGATAGTTAAATGTCTGCCTTCGGCGAGGGTCATGATCCCAGGGCCCTGGGTTCGATTCCCGCATTGGGCTCTCTGCTCAACGGGGAGCCTGCTTCTCCCTCTGCCTCTCTCTCTCTCTCATGAATAAATAAAATCTTTAAAAAAATTGTTTTAAGTTGTGGTAAAAGACATTATTAGAATTCAGAATTATCATTTTTAAGCGGTATAAAATACATTCACACGGTTGGACAAGCCCCACCACCATCTCTGGAACTGTTTTAATTTTGCAAAACTAGAACTCTGTCCCCATTAAATGCTAATGCCCCATTTCCCCCTCCCCACCCACACCCCAGAGCCCACCACTCTACTCTCAGTCTCTGTGAGCCTGACTCTTCTGAGTACATCACGGAAGTGGAATCACACAGAAGTTGTCGTTTTGTGACTGGCCTTTTCACCTAGCATCGTATCTTCAGGGTTCACCTGTGTTGTTGCGTGAGTCAGAATCCCCTTCCCCTTAATGGCTGAATAATATTCCATTGTGTGGCTAGACCACCCTTTGTTTATCCGTTTATCCACTGACAGAAACTTAGGTTGCTTCCAGCATTTAGGGGTTGTGCATATTGCTGCTATGAACACGGGTGTACAAATAACCCTGTACCACTTTTTTTTCCCTCCAAGTAGGTTCCACACTCAGCGCGGAGCCCAACACGGGGCTCGAACTCACAGCCGTGAGATCAAACCTGAGCCGAGATCAGGAGTCGGACATCAACTGACTGAGTCCCCCAGCGCCCCTGCCCTGAACCACTTATAACTCCACACTCTGTGTCCGTGGCTTTGTCCACTGCCAGACTCCTAGGCGTTACCACGGGGCCGCAGAGGGCTGACATGTCACCCCCTGGATGTGTGCACACGTACCTCTTCGATTTGTGACGGGATGCTTGGCGGAGAGTGAAACCAGTATTTTACCAGGCCTTTGTATCTCAGCACCAGGAAGAAACAGCCCCCCGCCAGCGCCGCCAGCGACAGAAAGACTCCCACGGCGATGAGGATGACTTGTTGAAGCTTGGTAGTGGCTTAAAAAAGACGACACAAGATGAACAAGAGGCCCATCCCGCACACAATACGAACACCGGGTCAGCCTTCACTGCCAACTGCTTCGATAGTGTCCACGTCCTCCTGAGATGGACACACACTGTCCCTCCCCTGCCCAGCCTCGCGTGCTCGAGTGCATAACTAGTAAAAGCAACCCTAAAACCGAGCGGTGTTAGCCGTCTGGTGGTGTCACTGTCGCAGATCTCAGCACGAGCTGGTTAGACCGACTTGGGCGCTGGCTTCTCGCCCCTTCTCTCTGGGTCTCCGCACTGCCACCGCCCTCCACCTTGTAAGCCAGCCCGGGTTACACTACTCAGGGATTCTGGTCCCAGCTCAGAAAGGACGTAAGGAAGGCAGGTGTTACCATCCATCATTGTTTCGTAGCAAGTTATGTTGCTTAAGCGGCCGGGCCTAGAGGTGTTGCAAGATGTGCGAAAGAGATGCGCCTTCACTTGTAAACAGTATTCTCTTAAGGGTTTCAAGCCATCCAACACGACGGAGTTGCTCTTGAAAGGACCTTTAACCTGCGTAAAAAACGCCAACAGGAACATATGAAAATGACCCAGAGAGATGTGGTCGAGCCACTTGTAGCTTTGCCAGTGTTTCCTCAAATCCTCAGGGAACACCGTCACCAAAGAAAGAGATTCTTTTTTTTTTTTTAAAGATTTTATTTATTTGTTTGACAGACAGAGATCACAAGTAGGCAGAGAGGCAGGCAGAGGCAGAGGGAGAAGCAGGCTCCCTGCCGAGCAAGGAGCCCGATGTGGGACTCGATCCCAGGACGCTGGGATCATGACCTGAGCTGAAGGCAGCCGTTCAACCAAATGAGCCACCCAGGCGTCCCAAGAGATTCTGTTTTGAAAGAGTCACTGGTTTGCAGTGGACATATTTTATGTGTGAAAGTGGTGAACCATGTGGAGAAAGACGCTGAGGGCTTCAGAGCTGTCTTTCTGGCTGTGAGGCCTCAGGGGCCTGCCGCGGCCACGGAGGGTCCGCCCCTGGAATTTAGCAGGCCCCCATGTCTGGGATGAAATTTTCTCCTCAAATGGGGCGCCTGGGTGGCTCAGTCAATTAAGCGTCCGGCTCTTGGTTTCAACTCAGGTCATAAGCTCAGGGTGGTGAGTTCGAGCCCCAAGTCATGCCTGGGGGGAGTCAGCTCGTCCCTCTCCTTCCCTCCTGCACTCTCTCTCTCTCTCTCTAAAATACATAAGTAAAATCTTAAAAAAATAATAAAATTGCCTCAATGCCCAGCGCATCTACTATTTCTTATAAATAAAATCACTATGTCTTACTTCATGGTTAATGTATTCTAGATTCTTCAAGCTAGCCAACGGACAGAGGAAAAAAAAAATCATGGTGGGAAATAACATTCTTTTCATTCCAAGTCTGGTTTTAGTTTTAACTGAAATGTGCTGATGCCTCTTACAGAGTTTTGGTCCACATGATCTTGGTGAGTTACGTAATTGGGACACAGCTGGATCCCAGATTCTGGAGGATTCTTTCTCCTCCCCTCAGCCTATCCCTGCTGCTGCCTCCCTCCCTCTGGATCCCTCTAGTCAATGGCTTCTTGCTCTCCTGGACAAAGTCGCCATCGTCCCACAGGGAAAAGAGGGAAAGATATATTACGGCCGTATAGGATTTCTTATAAGGGGACTGCTTTCCTATTTTTTTTTTTAAGATTTTATTTATTTATTTGACAGACAAAGATCACAAGTAGGCAGAGAGGCAGGCAGAGAGAGAGGAGGAAGCAGGCTCCCCGCTGAGCAGAGAGCCCAATGCCGGGCTCGATCCCAGGACCCTGGGACCATGACCCGAGCTGAAGGCAGAGGCTTTAACCCACTGAGCCAACCCAGGCGCCCCTGCTTTCCTATTTTGAGATGTAGCAGAAAAACGCCACAGCCGTTTGAAACGGTGGTATAACATATGCTCAGCGACACGAAGATGAAGCTGCTATAGTGTTGGCTGAAAACTGGCAGGTTACTCAAGAGTATGTAGAGAGCATCTTATTTTTAAAAATATAAAATAGTCGCCTTGCTTAGGAATCGTAGGACCATGGATGATTTTTCTTCCTTCTGTTTAATGCTGAGGGACTGCCAGGGCAGAGGAGAAAAATTTTTGCTTGTGATGCCCCATAAAGCAATTTTTAAAAAGATTTATTTATTTATTTGAGAAAGAGAGCACGCAAGTGTGGATGGGGAGGGGCAGAGGCAGATGGAGAGAATCTCAAGCAGATTCCCCATTGAGTGTGGAGCCCTACTAGGGCTCAATCTCACAACCCGGAGATCGTGACCTGAGCCCAAACAAAGAGCCTGGCACCTAACCAACTGCGCCACTCAGGCGCCCCACCCGCGAAGCCATTTTAAGTATAAACTTCCTCTGGGGTTTATTTCAGCTGCCAGTTGGCATTTCTAGAATTCAGAATCAAAGACTGCAGAGACCTGAGACCGCTGTCCTTGGAGGGCCTGTTTGCCAGGCTAACCAAAGCTGGCACCTGGGAACTTGGAATCCAGAAATGCCCCCGCCATTCCCTAAGTAATATCGGAGGCTAATGGCGGACACAATGTTTTCTATGCTGAACACCTGCTCTCCTTCTAGGAGTCTGGAATTTTGATCTGTGCTAAGGAGAAAGGGCCTACATTTCCAGTAAAAACCCTGGGTACTGCATCTCTGATAAGTTTCCCTGGTAGACAACATTTCACACGTTGTCAAGGTTTGTTGTTGAAGGAATTAAGTGTGTCCTGTCTGAGTCATTCCGGAGAAGGTTCTTGGAAGCTTGTGCCTGCCTTCCTCTGGAGTTTGGCTCATGTTCCTCTTCCCTTTGCTGATTTTGTTTTGTGTCCTTCTTCTGTAATGAATCATAGCCATGAATACAACCATATGCCACGTCCCGTGGGTCCTTCCCACAAATCCAGAGGCTGGTTTTGGGGACACAGACTCACAGCTGGGATGTGGATATTTTGGTGGCTCTCACACTCATTTGAGCCCTAGAATCTTTGATCCACAAGTCCAAGGTGTAGCTGCTCTGGTAGGAAGGGGGAAAGGGGAATCCCTTCTGGAATCTTCCAGGCCTTCTCCATCCCACTTGACCAGACCTTGACCTCTTGATGCAGGGAAATGATTAGTTCCTTCTTCCTCATATGATAAGAGTCTACTCTTCAGGGAGTTTTGCCTTCCTCAGTGTTTTAAGATTCACCATGAAGAAATGGGGAGGAAGGACAAGTATGAACTATGCTGGGGAAGATCCGTGCTGGGGGGGCTCAGCTGGTTAGACGTCTGCCTTTGGCTCAGGTCACAATCTCGGGGTCCTGGGATCAAGCCCTGAATCGGGCTCCCTGCTGAGCAGGGAGCCCGCTTCTCCCTCTCCCTCTGCTTGTGCTCTCTCTCTCTGCCAAATAAATAAATAAAATCTTAAGAAAACAAAAGGCAAAGTGCACAGCATGGACCCTGGGCTCAGATGTCCCTGCGCTGATGGGCTAGCTGTCAGCTGCTGACCCTGGGCAACTTACTCAACCAGCTGGTTTCCTTCTCTGGGACGCGGCTCGGGACAAAGACTAAATGTGTATCTAAAATGCCTGGTCCAGGGCCCCATGCTAAGAAAGCTCTCGATTAACATAAGCTTTTTACCATTACAAAAAACTATAATCATTTCATAATACACGTAAGTCCAAACCATTATGCCATATCCCTTAAACTTGTGCAGAGAAGAATGTCAGTTATATCACAATAAAACTGACAAACAAAAAACCAAAACAATTATGATACTGTTCAGTTTAGGAAACCCGGAAGCTCACATAGATAATGAAACCTCTTGACACGCAGCTTGGACAATCGGGCACGCGGACAACCGAAGTCCAGCACCGTCCCTCATATCACTAGGGCTGACCAGGCCCTGCTGGTCTGATGCCACCTCTGCTAGCCTCGAGGCCCGCCGCAGCCCCTCCTGCATTCCTGACGACCCCGGCGCTTGCAGATCCCCAGACATCCCGAACCTTCCCACACCCTGTCCTCTTCCCTCGAAGGCGCTCTCTCCTCCCAGCAGACTTTTCACCTGTTCATACGCGCTCTCTTTGCAAATCATACAAACCACAGCAATTTACATAAACCCTGCAGATTGCAGGGGTGGATTCCATGTGGTAGAAACAGGCTTTCTAGAACCTTCCCACACTTTAGAGTGCCCCAGGGGCTCTGTGCGCACCCCAAACAACAGGACGAGCATGCTGTCAGGCAGAGAGGGGCCTTTGGAGCCACCTGGCAGAAGGGAAGGCTTGGCATAGGGAGCAGAAGCTCGGGTCTCCAGTGGACGGATTAAACCCGGTTCAGCGCTCAGACCCTAAGGCAACACCGGGACGCTCTGTCCTCCTTGTCTAGTTTCAAGTTGATTTTTTTTTTGCTGTATCAGAAAGTCCAAGGAAAGAAAATCAAAACAAAGCAGAAAAAATGTAGAAAAGGAGAAAAATGCTCTTGCCTTTTGGATTCCTGCCTTTTCCCAGTAATGGACATAGTACTGGAAATAGCCCAGGTCGGGAGGGATGTCAAAGGGAGAGGAGAACCTGATGGTCAGGGAGGCTTCTCCCGGTGTCACCCAGATGTTCTCAGGAGGCCCAACGGTAACTGAAACAGAGTAACGACACAAACACAATATATATATATACACACATATATATGTATATGCACACACACATACATTGTATATATAATACACCATATAATCTTATTTTTAATTTTATTTTAAAATTTGAACCCAGTTAATTAACATATAGTGCATTGCTAGTTTCAGAGGCGGAGGTCAGCGATGCATTGGTGCCTACAACACTGGGTGCTCATTACGTCGTGTGCCCTCCTTCACGCCCACCCCCCAGTTACTCCATCTCCCGCCCGCCCGCCCGGCCCCAGCAACCCTCAGTTTATTTCCTATGATTAAGAGGCTCTTATGGTTTGTCTCCCTCTGTGATTTCGTCTTGGTTTATTTTCTCCTCTCACACATGATTATATATGTATATGGCGTGTACACACAGCCACAGCCACCCACACGCACATTTTTAAATCCAGTGAGATCTCATTCTGGCACAGCAGACTCCCAGAGACCGGTCTGGGCACAAGCTTCACGTGGCAGGCCACGGGGCAGGAAGGCCACCGTGTGGCACCAGGGCTTCCGGTCGGTGGCAGGAGGGCCCTTGCAGCTGTCCACGTGTTGGCCCAGAGCCAGTCTCTTCACGTCACCCTCACCCCCGCCCAGTCCCCACCCCAGCACACAGCTTCCCTGGAGACTGAGACCCACAAGAGGCCGGTACAGGAGCCTCCCAGGCTGAAAAGCCCCAAGAGCCAATATCTCTTACAACAGCACTGCGGGAAGTTTCCAGAGTCCCCGTGAGGGCCACGCACAGTTACAAGAATTGCTGCACTCAGCCGAAGACACGGGTCCCTCGAAGGCACTGGAGGGGCCCCAGGGAGGTGCAGCTTATCGGTCAGGGGTCATTTTGCCACAAGCGATGCTGCTTAGGAACATGGTGAACAGCCACTGTGACCGGGTTTCCAGAGAAACAGCCGGAAGGTTAACCACAGATCAGATTTTCAGGCAGAGGAGGAGAGGGGGACAGGATCTTGCTCCCCTTACCTACCACCTGGCTCCTTTGCAGATCTATGTTTAATACACATTCGTACTTCCTTACAAATGAACAAAAGTGGTATTTATAAACAGACCGTGTTTAAACATAGTGCCGGAGAGATGTTGCCATTGGAAGTCTGTTTCTCAAAGCTTTTCACAGAGTTCCCGGGACCCTGAAGCGTGTTGAAGGAAAGGTTCCCTCTTGTACGAAACAATCACTCAGACGGAGTGTGTAGCTCGGGCCCCACCAGTTCCGAGAGGCCCAGCCATGTGCCGACTACACGCGCAGCCGATTGGATCACTGTGGCCAGGCGTGTGTTTGAGACCGGTCGTGCTTTCCACGCTTCCACCTGGGCTCTCCCGGCTGGGCAAGGCCCTGGCACCTGTTGGGCAAGGGCTGTTGGGCAAGGGGCTGGTCCCTGCAGGGTTTGCAGCCAGACCGTCCGGCGTCCTGGGCTGTGGGGGAGGGACTAGCTCTAGACAGAGACCTGGCCGGCCTGGTCCCCTCTACTGCCCCACCCCCCCGCCACCGGCTCAAGCCACGTTATCCTCAGGACTTTCTCCTCCGTAGGACATGTTCTCTAGACTTTTCTGTGACTTCCACGCAGGGTGGGCCTGGAAGCTAGGGTGCCAGCCTGAGCGGGTCATTTCGTCCCCTGGAAGGTCAGGGTGGAGAGAGCTGCCCTTCGAGAATTCTGGATCCGGGATCTGGTACCAAGTGACAGGTGCCAAGAGGTAACGATATGGTTTCCTGGGTCTGATGGAGAGTGTGAATAAATGCCAGCCGCTCTTAGCCCTCTTCCATCAACGAAGCACTTTTTGAGGGGAAATGAGCCTGTCTTTTGAGGGGGAGACGATCCGCCCTCTCTCAACACACGGAAGGGAGTCTCGATTATCCGCGGGTGAGTCTCGATTATCCGCGGGTGACTGCTGACGGCAGCTTCCATGGACCAGCTCTCATTGTAAACCAGGCAACGTGGATTTTCACGTGTCCACCAGCTCTGCGTACCCTCCACAGAAGGTCATCTTCGTTCCCACAGGGAAAAACAGAAGCCAGGAGGTCATCGCAGTTGCCCAGAGTCCTAGCCAGTAAGGGGCAGAGGGGGGATGTGAAGCGAGGCCGATGTGACCCCCACCAGCTGCCACCGCCAGCCATCTCCTCCTCCCTGCACACACGCTCATCCTCGTGTTGGTTGTGCCCCCCACGTGCACAAGGGCTGGACCCAGCGATGGGCTCTGAGGACACGTCTGCCTCCGACTTTGCAAGTGAGGGCAGAGGATGACTGCCCAGCCAGGAACCACCTGGGAACACTGCTGCCCAGCTCAGGCTGGGAGGACGGAGAGCCGCTGATGGCTGGCACTGGACCAGCGACTTTGGCAACAGGCCCTGCTTCCAACCCCGTTCCTCTTCTCCGGCACCAGGGCCAGGGCCCACCATTACTTTTTCTTTTTCTCTTAACTAATTCCCAGCTAGGTGACATTTCGTAGCTCAGATATGTGCTGGTTCTCTACGCAAGGACAGACGACTTGTCTGCGGTAACTGCCTGGCCCACGGGGACTGCGCTGCCTTCTCTTCCGGTCCCCACACCATCTGGCGCAAGCTGCGGGTTGCTCTTCCTAGCTTCCCAAGGCAGACACTCTCAGACACGTAGGAAAGAGAGGGAAGGTCATGATAACAACTCATGTCCTCATCACCCAACTTCCGCCCACCTTGAGGTCATGGTCAAGTTTGTTCCTCTCATCCCCCTTGCCCTCTGCCCTCCCACTCTCTGGATTATTTTGAAAAATCCCAAACACCACATCATTTCATGTGTAACTACTCCAGTATGTGTCTCTAAAGCCTAGGACCTCCCGCCCCGCCCTTAAAAACATAAAATACCATTATAGGACTTGAGATAAACGAACAGTAATTGCTTACTAGCCCGTCAAATAGCTAGACCGTGACCACACTCCCTCAGCTGTCTTCTCCCTCTGCTTAGTTTGCCTAAACCATGAGCACTGGGGCTCTGGGACACAGCTGACCCTGTGGGAAATGAATCACAGAAGGAGCGAAGTACAAACTAGAATCTGTCTGTTCTTACGCCCCCTTCCGATTTCTGGGAGCACATCTGCTCATTCAACCAACCTCCACGGCATATCCACCATGAGCCAGGCACTGTTCGAGGCCGAATGAAAGTCTTTCTTAAACATAAAGGAAGTTGTGCCGGAAGAGAGAAGGGTGATCGGTGAAGCCAGTATGTCCCACCCAGCCCAGAGGCCAACGAGCTTTTTTTGGTAAAGCACCCTAGTCAATTGGGCTTCGCGGGCCAAGCAATCTCTGTTGCAACTGTAGCTTGAAAGCTTGAAGTGCTGTAGCTTGAAAGCATCTACAGACCATACGTTATTAACAGACGGTGAAACTGTGTTCTAATAAAACTTTATTTACAACAACGGGTTGGCGGGCCGGATGTGGCCGACAGGCTGTGGCTTCCCAGCCCCTGGTCTTTGCAACTCACACTCCTCTAGCGCGAGCCTCATGCTCAGTTCATGGGTTTGACCACTACACCCACCTGTTCACCGGCTGTGCGGGGCGAGACACAGGACAGGGGAGCGTGGAGTCCGCACGGCTCAGCGAGGAGGAAAGTGAAGAAAGCCTGAATGATAAAGGAAGTTTTAGAGCCAAGTTCTCTTACCATTCCAACAGGACAGGAACCAAGGCACTGTCAGCCAGGGGGAAACCAGGTCCTCCAGCTTAGCTCGGACGCGTAAAGAGATGTTGAAATGTGGTGGGAAACCCGTTGAGAGGCTGCTCGGGGTGAAGTTACACTCCGGCTTGGTAAGGTTCATACAGTTCATACCTAAGTCGTTGGCGTCATACCACCTACTGCCAGAGAAGCTGCAAAGGAAAAAAGGCTTTCACTTCGTGGATTTCATTCTTCTGCCACATCCAACAGTTTCCCCAGAGCAGATTTTTTTTTTTTTTTTAAGAAGCTTTCCAGAGATCCAAGTTGCAGATCAAAGAATCCACCCCAGTGAAAGTGCACAACCAATGACTTTCAGGAGATTCGCGGGGTTGTGCAAACATCACCACGACCAATTCTAGGACATTTTTATCATCCCCCGAAGAAACCCCATACCTATTAGCACTCACTCCCCACTGTGCCCTAACCCCCCAAGCCCTAGGTGACCATTAATCATCTCCTTTCAGTTTCTCAGGGTTTGCCTCCTCTGGACGCTTCCTACAAATGGGCTCATGAACCGCATGGTCTTTTCGGATTGGCTCTTCCCACGTAGCGTGTTTTCAGACGTGATGCGTGATGCTTACAGGACATTTGTTTCTCCATTGGCCTGTTTATGGTCACGTTGGTTGTTCCCACTTTTTGGCTGTTGTGGGTAACACTAAGAAATATTCACGTGCAAGTTTCTTTGCAGACATAACTTTTCAATTCTCTGGGGGAAATACTTAGGAGGGGAACTGATGGGTGATACCGTAACTCTTATTTTTAACTGCCTTCCCAAGTGGCTGCGCCATTTTACATTCCCACCTGCAACGTATGAGGGTTCTGATTTTTCCGCATCCTCACCAATACTTGTCATTATGCCTTTTTTTAGTATAGCCATCCTAGTGGCTATGCTGTGGTATGTCCCTGTGATTTCAAATTTGCATTTCTCTGATGAATATTGGTGTTGGGCATCTTTTTATGTATTTATTGGCTATTTGCATATCTTCTTTGGAGAACTGTCTACTCAAACCCTTTCTCTGTTTTTTTTTAAAGAATTTATTTATTTATTTATTTGACAGAGATCACAAGCAGCAGAGAGGCAGGCAGAGAGAGAGGGGGAAGAAGACTCCCCGATGAGCAGAGAGCCCGATGCGGGGCTCGATCCCAGGACCCTGGGATCAGAGATCATGACCTGAGCCAAAGGCAGAGGCTTTAACCCACTGAACCACCCAGGCACCACCCCCACCTCTGTATTTTAACAGAGTTGTCTTTAATTGTTGAGTTGTAAGAGTTCTTTATGTATTCTGGATGCAAGTCTCTTCTCAGATTTTTCCCATTCAGTCCCGCAACTGATTTTAATTCTCCAAGCTCAGCCCCTGCAGCTGACATCTTTAGGAAAGCTACAGTGTTCCTACAAACCCCACTCACGCTTCCTGCTAGTGTGGAGTTCTGTTTACCCCATAGCTGCACATTTAACGTCTGTGTCACCCGTATGAAAACCCTGCTAAATACAAGGGCACATATTCTTGTAAATGACAGCTCTGACCTCTGTTCTCAGGTGACAAACTTGAGGAAAACCAGGGAGGTGGCTGCTAGAGACCTCAATGGGGGGCAGTAGGCAGTGTGCTCTGTAGAGACACGCTATGCCCCCAACAGCGGCTCTGGCCTAGAAAGCGAGGCGGGGAGAGACAGAAGAGAGGAGAGAGAGGCTGGGGATCATTGCCACTGTCTTACACACACCACACGTGCTTCTAAGTGTACCTCTGACCCTGACCGGAAACTCTTCTGTCGAAGTGGCAAGTGGCAAGATGAAGTCCACTTCAAGATGTGTGGCCACGGCTTCTGTGGCTTACCACCAAGCCTCCGGGGCCAGACTCTGCTGGGGAGAGGGGTCCCCCAGCAGAGGCACCCCCCGGTCTTAGATTGGGGCTGTGCTTCAGAAGGGGTAAGTGATTTTTAAACAGTTAACACAGATACTTAGAGACACTCTAACCTTCTCCCCACAGATCCCAGCTGCTGAACTTGGGTGAAAGGCTCCCCACATTTCAGAGGTCATTTCCCCATTCAGCAGGGAATGGGCCACTCCTGTTCCCCATCCTCCCCTCTCCTCCACACTTGGCCCTGCCTCAGAACTGCTTTTGAAAAACGGTTCTCCACAAAGGGATCTGAAGAGGGACAAACCATCCGAATTTAAATGACAGCTGACACAAGACAGCAATTTCAGGGGGAAGAGAGGAAAAGGAAGCTGCGTTTGGGAGGCCACATCGCTTTGTCTTCGCGAACGGGAGAAATGAGGGGATGTTGGCAGCCCTTCAAGGAGCGCAGCCTGGAGAGCGTGACCCTGCCCCGCCCCCACCCTGCCCCGCCAGACTCTGGCCTCCTGGGGCCCGGGTGCTGGGGTGTAGGGTGGGGGTGGGGGTGTGTGTCGTTTGAGTCTCACCCCAAGAGTCCCCACTGGCTCCCCCTCACCATGTGTCCAGGATGGACTGCCTCTGTCCCTGAGTTTTCTCATCAGGAGAGGGAGCACGGCACAGCGGCTGAACACCGGGACTTTGGAGCCAGATCACCTGGGTTCAAATCCCAGCTACTTCGCTTTTCGGTTCCTTAGTCCCCTTATCTATAAAATGGGGATAAATGATGGTATTTGCCTCCGAGGGGCCATGAAGGTCGAACCAGCTGACATTAGGAAAGTGCCTGAGCCAGGACTGGGGGCCCCCCCGAAAGCACCAGTAAATCACTTGTTCCATACCGGGGCAGCTGTGGGCTTCACTGTTCAGTCTCTGTTACATCATTTCCAAAAATGGCAAGTGTCCCCTCGCACCCAGCAATTCCTCCGCTCCAAATATACGAAAACAATCAGACAATTTATGTATGAGGACGCAGGCTGGTGACCATCTACACCTGCCAGTGGGGAAGCGTTGAATATATCATGTGTGATGTATCCTCTAATAAAACAAGTGGTAAAAATGTTCACACAGAGATCACTAGGAGGATCACTAGCTCACACACTTAACTACATTTGGTTGAAAAAAAAAAAAAAAAAAGGAAGCAGTACCCAAAGGCATAACCCCAGTTTTGTTTCATTTTTACGCATACACGGGCACATTTTCAAACCAAGTGCACGCATTTAGGAAAAAAGTCTAGAGAGAAATACGCCAGAAGGAGAATAGGGATTATTCTTGGGCTATAAAGCACTAGGTTGTTTTAATTTTATTCTTTCTACTTTTCTGGGTGTCGTAGCTTTTTTGTAAAGCACACGTGTTGTTGTTAAAATCAGAAAAAAAAAAAGGAAATAAAAAATGTTTCAGAAGACTGGCTGGTCAGGTTAAGTTTTTTAAAGTGAAATCTCTAGAGTTTTTAATGTCGGGACTAAATGAAAAAAAACAAACAAACAATTAAACACTGTGGGTCTAACCCAGCATGAAGGCCACACTCACTACAACCCCTGATTTAAACCTGAAAATTTCCCACAATTCTCAGTGTAATTTGGCTTTGGCTACTGTACTACCAGAAAACAGGCACCTTCATTTCTAATTACGGTAATGCTTTGCTGTAGAGAAATAGGATGGAAAAGTTTTAAGTCCCACAAGACTCAAAATGATTATTTCATGTCACTAAACCGTCCCAAACATGTAAAAGTCTCTGAAAACAAAACAAGAGCAAAGGCTGTCCTCTCATCAGATTTGTGACTGGAAAAGAAAACAAGACCAGCTCGGGTTTCAGTTTCTCGTTACCCCTCAACTTTTCCAAAGAAGGATGTTCACATTCAACCCATCCTCTGTTTCTTTTACTAGAACCATCTTCTATCCTGAAAAAACCATCTCCAAAGTGCTTTCCCAAAAGGAAACGAAGTATAATAAACATGTTAGTCTGGGAAAGGTAACCGTCAAAGGCTTTAAGGAATATTTCCACTATCTCCTGGCGCTCTGTTGACCCACAGATGTACTTCCCCCTTCAAGGCTAAGGAATGCTAGTCAGGGTATGAGCTGTGACTTCCTGTCACCAAAGGCTTGTTTAGTTCTACGATACCACGTTTACTGAGTGCCGAGTAGGGCAAGCTTCGTGGTTACAGGACCCGTGCAGGGGCCCAAGCCCCACTCTGAGGAGTCACTCAATTTGATGCGTGGCTGCCGCCATCTTGAAATTCTCAGTAATTCTGAGCAAGGGGCCTTGCACCATTTTCATTTTGTGCTAGATCCACAAATTATGTACCTGGTCCTTGTGGATCTGTCCGCTTACTGTAGATTGCTTTGTACTTACTTGAGGAACAGCTAAATGTAATTCAGACATAACCTGTAAACCCTGGTTTAGAATCTATTCTTATTTAGCAAATGTTGTTACAATGGACATTTGAAGGCGAAAACGAAGTCATCTGGAAATGCGCTCCTCTTACAAATTAAGTGCCCGTAATTTTTCCAGGTTCCTTCCCTGTTCTTGACCACAGATATGGTCCAGATTTTACACAGTTGCAACCGCTACCAGATTATCCTTTTTAATAGTTCCCGAATGTTCAATGACTAGTTAACATGACACAATTTGGCATTTTTCTGCTGATGGACACGAATGTATACTTCAATGTCTATCTATCTTCATGAATATGAGTGGTTTTGTTCTTCCTTCTTTTTTCTTTTCTTTTCTTTTTTTTTTTTTAAATCTTATTTATTTATTTGAGAGAAAGAGACAGCACATGGGTGAGAGGGAGAGAGAATCTGAAGCAGATTCCACTCTGAGAGCCTGATGCGGGGCTTGATCCCACAACCAGGAGATCATGACCTGAGCTGAAACCAGGAGTCAGATGCTTAAACGACTGAACCACCTGGGCACCCATTTCTTTATCTTTTTCTGATGGGAGCTTGTATCAGCTATGTTGGGGGAAAGTAACGTGGGCATTTCTGTGACTTGATCTGTCCAGTGTCTAACGCTGCGGGAGGAGGGCTGGGCTAACTCACCCTCTCACCCAGCACGATCTCCATCAACCACACTCTCCCAAGCACAGAGCATTACCATTTCCTTACATTTTGTGTGACTAGTAATACAAAATGACTTGGCCAATAATTTTAAACTTCGTCTTCTCTTAACCTCTGTAACACAGTAAACACATAACCACCGAGGACTTTGATTTTGTCTTACTTCTTCCCCTGTGTGTTTCTGTTGTACACCAAGGGATGAGAAAGTGTGAAAGCCGGTGAGAGAGAGAATGAGGGGCCAGAAGAACGTGTGAAATGGAAAACCCCTTTTAGAGATCGAGAATTAGTAGCGATTAAGTGAATACTTTCTTTAGTAGGCCAAATCTGGCCTGCAAAGTTCGATAAACCAGATATTTCAAACTTGAGGAAGATGAAGGCTACAAGGTGCCTCCTGCCCTTTCAAGACAGGAAGCCGTCTTCCACAAACCTCTCCTGAACCCAAAGAGAAGACAGTCGTCCCCCAACTAAGAAGCCCCATAGGTAGGCAGCCCAGTCTCTGCGACACCAGTGCCGTTTAAGCCTTCGCATGAGTGGGAGGTTGTGAAATCTCTGTCCTTGGAGATTTTAAAAGTACAAGAGGAATATCTGTTTCCAGTGGATTTGCCGGCAATCCTGCCAAGAGGCAAGCCAGAGCCGCAGGCCCGAGGCTCCCCGCACCCCTTCCCGCAAGGACGCCAACAGAAGGATCCGGCTTACTATTTGTACTGCACCTGGTAGACCACCGGCCTGCTGTCATTGCTCAGGGACCCCGGCTCCCAAGTCAAAACCTGCTCGGCGTTGTACAGGTGAACCTTCGGGTTTCGAGGAGCTGGCAGCTGGGAGAGAGAGTCTTGAAAGGGGCAGGGAGTAAGAGAAGGGGGCAGAGGGGAGAGAGAAAGGTGGGGGAGGGTTGAGAGAGAAAAATCGGATTACAACAATATTTAAACACACAACTCCGTTTTTGTCCAAGTGCAGAAACGGTTATTGCCTGACGCATGTCCCCTCGCCCTGGCCTCGGACTAAGTATGGCACCAGTGACACAGCCGGTGGGAAAGAGAGGCCTGGGGCCCGCAGGTTGCAGTTCTTAGGAACGGGGCCCGGGCGCCGGAGTCCGGCTCCACTGGAATCCATGTTCTATCCCGAATAAGCACGTGTGGCTGGGCAGGTGAACTTGACAGTCTGGGCTCACCGTCTTCTTCAGGAGCGAGGGGTAAACAGCAGTACTGTCTGTAAGTGAATGCTGAGTCGGTGGCCACGTGACACGCATTGGCCCCAGACTAGCCTTAGTTGCAGACGTGCATTTGTACCGACGGAGCGTCTGGTAAACCTCCATGCACACACACACACACACACACACACACACACACACACATATGCATGCCCCAAGCCAAGTGTGCAAAGCCCAAAGGCACGTGGAGGGTGAGACATGTCCTTGGGGCTTCGTAAGGGTTGCGGTGTTCCTCAAGGACCCCCAGTATCACAGTCGCCAAGGTCTTGCTTAAAGCGCAGACCCCCAGCCCACCCCCCAGACCAAGAAATCCACATCTCCAACAAGCTTCCCAGCTGATTCTCAGGCACGGTGAAGGCTGAGGGCTACAAACAGGGCTCCCTTCCCCGGGGAGCCAAGGCCAAGGTCAGAGCCGCCCTCCTGGGGTGACCTGGACTGGGCTGGGGACCACAACTGCCACAGGCTCTTCTCTTGCAAGAAAACATGATCCTGGCGGGCCATTCTCTGAGATGGAAGATGAGTGACCAACGCCCAGGTGGAAAGAAGGGTTTTGAAAAACGTGCTGCTCCAGAATTCAGAGCAGGAAACTCGAACCGTATGTTTTCGGGAAACGCATCCCATCTCAAGAGTGGTGTCTGTCTGGCTCTTCCTCTGAAAGGCGTGTTACTAAGAGTCCGTGGCCACTTGTTTACCTCCGGAATGCCTGCTGTCTCCACAGCCCTGAGCTCAGGAGGGCCCCAGTTCCAGAATAATCCTTATTCAACCAGCACTTCTGCCAATTTGCAAGAGGGCCAAAGGCAGGCAGGCTGGGGTTGCCTGGAAGGAGGCTCTGCTGGGCAGGCCCAGCTTGCTCCCCGTGGCTGCTGTGCGTGGTCCGCAGACCCCAGAGCGCAGTGAGCACTGGACAGCGCCCCCCGGGGGGAGGACTTCCTTAGGGCCCGGTGCTCAGCAGCGTCAGAGACCCGCAGTTTCCCATGGATGTTGAGATGAGGTGGCACGGATTCAGTGTCTTAAAACAACCCAGCTCGACTGCTTACGGTTCTGGAGATGAGAAGTTTGAAACTGCTCTTCCTCAGGTAGCATCTGGGTGTTGGCAGGGCTGGGATCCTTCTGGAAGTTCTGGGGCAGAAATGGCTTCTAGAAGCAGCCCATGTTCTTTGGCTCTGACTCCTTCCCCTGGCAACAGTGGGCTGATTCCTTTTCTCTCTCTCTTTTTAAGTGACTACCCATTTATTTATTTATTTTTCTAAAAAAATTTTTTTTTTGAAGATTTAGTGATTTATTTTAGAGAGCAAGGAAGAGAGCACGAGCAGGTGGGGCAGGAGGAGAGGAGAAACCCAAGCAGACTCTGCCTTGAGCCCAGAGCCTGACATGGGTTTGATCCCAAGAACCCTGAGATCACAACCTGAGCCAAAATCAAGAATCAGACACTTAACTGACTGAGCCACCCAGGTACCCCTTTTTAAATATTTAAGTTCTAGGGGCCCCTGGGTGGCTTGGTGGGTTAAGCGTCTGCCTTTGGCTCAGGTCATGATCCCAGGGTCCTGGGATCGAGCCCCGCATCGGGCTCTCTGCTCAGCAGGGAGCCTGCTTCCCCCCTCTCTCTGCCTGCCTGTGATCTCTGTCAAATAAATAAATAAAATCTTTTAAAAAAATAAATATTTAAGTTCTAGTTAGTGAACATACAGTGTTTACTGTATTGGTTTCAGTGGTAGAATCCAGTGATTTATCACTTACGTAAAACACTCAGTGCTCATCACAACACAGGCTCTCCTGAAGGCCCATCCCCCACCCAGCCCATCCCCCACCCACCTCCCTCCACCAACCCTCAATTTGTTCTCCATTGTTAAGAGTCTCCAATGCTTTGGGTTTTTTTCTCTCTCTCTTTTTCTTCCCCTGTGTTCATCTATTTTGTCTCTTAAATGCCACATGAGTGATGTCACACGGCGTTTGTCTTTCTCTGACTTCTTTCCCTTAGCATCACGCACTCCAGCTAGATCCACATTGCTGCAAAGGGCAAGCTTTCATTCTTCTGGATGGCGGAGTGACATTCCACCGCATACACAGACCCCGTCTTCTCCATCCATTCCTCAGTTGGTGGACATTTGGGCTCTCCGTACAGTCTGGTTATTGTTGCCACTGCCGCTAGGAACACTGTGCCTGTAAGAATCTGTATTTTTGTACCCTTTGGCTAAATAGTGGTGCAATTGCTGGACCAAAGGGTAGTTCTATTTTTCACTTAAAAAAATAACTTATTTATTTATTTACTTATTGGAGAGAGAAAGGAGAGGGTCAGGGAAAGAGAGAATCCCAAGCAGACTGTGCAGCTCAGAGCCCGACTCGGGGCTCGATCTCACGACCCTGAAGTCATCACCTGAGCCAAAATCAAGAGCTGGTGCTCAACTGACTAAGTCACTCAGGTGCCTCTCTGTTTTTAACTTTCTGAGGAACCTCCATGCTGTTTTCCAGAATGGCTGTACCAGCTGGCGTTCCTACCAACAGTGTAGGAGTGTTCCCCTTTCTCCGCATCCTCGCCAGCATCTGTCATCTCCTGTGTTGTTAATTTTAGCTATTCTGACGGTGTGAGGGGGTATGTCACTGTGGTTTTTTTTTTTTTTTTTGAGATTTATTTATTTATTTATTTATTTGACAGAGAGATCACAAGTAGGCAGAGAGGCAGACAGAGAGAGCCTGCTCCCTCCTGAGCAGAGAGCCCGATGTGGGGCTCGATCCCAGGACCCTGAGATCATGACCTGAGCTGAAGGCAGAGGCTTTAACCCAGTGAGCCACCCAGGCGCCCCTCACTGTGGTTTTGATTTGTATTTCCCTCTTGCCAGGTGACGTGGAGTATTTTTCATGTGTCTTTTGGCCGTTTGGATGTCTTCTTTGCAGAAATGTCTGTTCATGTCTTCTGCCCATTTCTTAACTGGATTACTTGCTTTTTGGGCATTCAGTTTGGTAAGTTCTTCATAGATTTTAGATACTAACCTTTTATCAGCTATGTCATTTGCAAATATCTTTTCCCATTCTGGAGGCTGCCTTTTGGTTTTGTCGTGTGTTTCCTTTGCTGTGCAGTTTTTTATCTTGATGAAGTCCCAGTAGTTCACTTTTGCTTTTGTTTCCCTCGCCTTTGAAGACGTGTCTAGCAAGAAGTTGCTGTGGCTGAAGTCGAAGAGGGTGTGCTGTCTGCGTTCTCCTCTAGGATTCTGATGGATTCCTGTTTCACATTTAGGTCTTTCATCCATTTTGAGCTTATCTTTGCATACGGTGTGAGAAAGCTTCTGGTCCGGTTTCATTCTTCTGCATGTGGCTGTCCAGTTTCCCCAGGACTCTGTGTTGAGGAGACCAGGCCAATTCCCTTTCATGTTGTCACCACACTGGTCTGACTCCCTTGCCTCCCTCTTCCATCTTTTGAGGACCCTTGTGATGACACTGGGACCATGGAGCCCTACCATCTGGGATCATCTTGCCATCTCAGGACCCCTGGTCACACCTGCAAGGTCCCATTTCCCACACGAGGTCATGCAGCCACAAGCTCCAGGGCTTAGGACGTGGACATCTTTGGGGACCATTATCTTGCCTGCCACGGTGCCCTTCACCATGCCCCTGTCTCTGGGGAGGAGCCATCTCCTGGCGCCTGGATCTCCAAGATCCAGACATCAGCTAAGGGAGGAAGCACCAAGGGCCCGAGCAGGAAGGGCAGGTCCACCCCAACTGACAGGTGGACCAGAAGAAAGGCTTCCCCGTAAACATGGAGTCTCCAGATGGGCCCTCTACGTTCTTCAGCTTTCATTTTCCCGACGTGTGGGGAGCTGCCCCGCAGTTTTACTCTGACATTTGACTTTTCTGGAATCCCCTGTCTTACCACATTCAGAGATGATAACAAGTCTTAAAACCGAGGGTTTCACAATGAAGCACTGAAGACTGCCCACTCATTAGCAACTGCCTCATCACACTGCCCTCTGCACCTCTCGGAAGGCCCGTCCTTGAACTGCTTCGCCCCTACACCACGGCCCTCACAGGGCCCTCCTTGTTCCTGGGAAACTCAGAACCTGCCCCTGCGGCTCCTTCTCTGGAACCTTCTTTCCCCTTATGCCACAGCTCTCTCCCCTACTCCCTTCCGGTCTCTGCTCTCACTAGAGTGGTTTCCTGTGTAAAACGCCCAGGGCGCGGGGGTCCCTGTCTCTGCTTGACTCATCCACGTGGTGCTAGGTCCCCACCAGGGTCCTCTGTTTACACCACGGTAAGGAGCATGGATTCCAGAACTAGACTGCCTGAGTTCAAAGCTGCACACTCCTTAGGACCTTGGGCAAGTCGTTTAACTTCTTTGTGCCTCAGCTGTCTCATCTGTAAAATGGGTACAGTACAGACTTCGCAGTGTCGTTATGAGGAGAGAATGAGCTAGTTTTATGCGTGGGGCTGAGGACAGGGTGAGCACCTGGTGGCCCGTGCCTCTCCGCATTGCTAACGGTTTATCGACGGTACCCCTGAACACGAGAGTGGGGAGCTCCGGAAAGGCTGGGTGTTGTTGGATTTGGGGATTGTTTTATCTCCCTTGCCTGGAAGAGCAGGCACTCCAGATCTGGGGGATGACTGGCCCGCAGCCCAGCGGCGGGCTTGCTTTCAGAGAGGACATAACCCATTTCTGGTCCTCACCAGTGCATTCGTCCACTTGAAAACCAGGCAGAGCTTAGGTTCCCTTTTTCCTTCCTTGCTTTGTGCTCAAGTTCCTTTTTGTCTGGTCTCTGCTGTGGCAGGACATGGGTGGACAGCTCCAGGCTGTGACCTATCTGCTCGGCTCCAAAGAGTCAGCGTATCTAGGGTCATGGTGCCTGCTGTCCAACGTGTCCGCAAGGGCTCAGCGGAAGGAGAACAGAACTTACGGACAAAGGGCTTAGGCTGAAATCCTGATCCTGTGACCTACAGCCACAGGTTCTGCTGACACCCCAGCTGAGCCTTGGTTTCCTCCTGAATCGTGGAACGATGCCCTCTCTCCCAGAGCTGGAGCGAGGGGCATGCGCAAGACAGCAGACGAAAGGCAAATCAGACACTGCTGTTTGAGTAAATTTCTAAGACGTGACTATTTCAGGGTGTCCCGATTCCTCATGGCACGGTTGCCTGTGCAGGTGGCGGGCAGCACCCGGTCACCCAGACCTGTCTTCAGGGACCCGTGACGGGGCGCCAAGCCCCGCGCTGAGCACTGTTATCGATGGTCTGCCCTTGATGTAGGCAGAATAGCGCCCCTCCCCCAAAGATATCTGTGTCCTGTGAATATATTAGGTTTCATGGCAAAGGGGAACATAGGTTGTAGATGGAATTTAGGTTCCTCATCAGACCTTAAAATAGGGAGCTTATCCAGAAATAGCTGGGTGGATCCAATGTCATCACAGAGGTATTTCTCCGGAAGCTGGAGGAGGCAAGCAACGATTCTCCCCCTAGAACCTCCAGAAAAGAATGCATCCCTACGGACACCTTGAGTTTAGCCCAGTGGAACAAGCATCCGACTTCTGACCTCCGGAGCTGTAAGACAATACATTCTCTCATTGTGTAAAGGCACCGCCTACGTGTTGTTTGAAGGCGCTCAACTGGGGGTGATTTGTTACAACACCAGGAAGTAAGACGGACCCTGGAGGTGGACACCAGGGCTTTAATGACACCCCAGCTCTTGCGAGACAGAAGCTCATAGTAATGGTAGGGTGTACACAGTTCCAGTCCCTTCCCTCTCCGCGGTCTATGCGGGCAGTCACTCACAAGCTACTCATGGTAAGAAGAGATGACGTAGGGATCACCCGTGTGAGCAGTATTCTTTGTCATTCACAGCTACAGCTACTCCTGTGCCCCCTTCCTGCCCTGCCCTTGACCTCGGATCCAGCCTGGACCCAGGCATTTGAGACTTTATGCATATTTAAGAAAAGGCTAGCCTGGGTCTCAGAAAGACAGTTTGGTTAACATACATCACACACAGAGGGGCGCCTGGGCGGCTCAGTCGGTTAAGCGTCTGCCTTCGGCTCGGGTCATGATCTCAGGGTCCTGGGATCGAGTCCCACACAGCGGGGAGTCTGCTTCTTCCTTTTCCTCTATCCCTCGCCCACCCGCACTCATGCTCTCTCCCTCTATCTCAAATACAATAAATAAAATCTTCCAAAAAACTCCCACACATCACACACAGAGAATAAAGTACATTAAAATAAATTCGCACTAAAATGAATCATTTAATCTTGACATCCAAAGACCCTTCAGGATCCTCCCATGGATGGGGTGTTATGATGAACGTCCATGACTTTGCAGGTGAGGAGATGTCGGAAGGCATTCCCCGAACCCTCAGCTGTAACCAGCAAGTTGCTCTGGTCAGTAAGTCCTAGACATCAGCTTCCTTGCCCAGACCATTTGTCCCTCCTAGGAAGGTCAGTTTTGTCTCCTTGAGAGCAGATGGGGCTATTTCCTACTTGAAGAGAATGGTGGGGAAAGAAAGACAGTGAATGTTTACAAAACCTTGTCTGACCTAGAAAAGTGGCCTAATAAACGCTATTACTATCATTTTCAGTTTGCCCCAAAACATGACAGCTGCTTAGTAGTTTCAACTGTTGAGCGGATGGGCAGACAAGAGTTACTTGCTGCGGGACCGTCTGGGTGGCTTAGTCAGTTAAGCACCCAACTTTTGATCTGGGCTCAGGTCACCATCTCAGGGTTGTGAGATGGAGTCCTGTGTTGGGTTCTGTGCTCAGTGGGGAGTCTGCTTCTCTCTTTCTCTTTCCCTCTGCCCCTCCCCCTGCACGCTCTCTCTCAAATAAATAAATCTTAAATGAAAAGAGTTGCTTAATGCACCTTCATTTGCAATGGTTCCTGTTTTGGGGCATTTACTGTCTTTCTCAGCGGTCTCTCGGTGCATCAGAAGCTTTGGATGGTCAAGCCAGCAAATCATGGTGACAAAATTCTATGGCACAAGTGCCTTTCCAACCTTTTACTAAACTAAGCAGCAGGTGCGAAAGAAAGAAAAGCCTCAATTCTTCAATGTTCAGGTCGATGGTCAGAGACGGTTGATTTACTACACTGTAGTGGGGTTGATTAATTTTTGATCTAAAGCAAACGGCCACTGCTTAAAGCATTACTACTGAAGGGACCAAAATATGCCACCCCCAAATATGTCACTTTGGCATGTTGGGTCTTTTTTTTTTTTTTTTACATGTTCATTATTTGGAATTAAAGTTACTCAAAAAAACAGTCAGTGCAAGAAGGACATTCCAACTTTTCTTTTTCCCTCTGAAAGCAGGAACTGAATCTCTCTTGTGATGGCTCCTCCCTATACCAGGAGGGCAAAGGGCATCTTGACACAGAGATGGAATTGGAGGCTGAGAAGGTTGCATAAACAAACTTGGTTACCTCCTCATTAATTTGCGACCCCAAACTCAAACCCCCTTGTTTGGTTAAATCTCTGCAAATCACTATTTCTATATCTAAAAGGTAGGAAAGGTGCAAACTTTGATCGCTTCTTCGAGCCTCATATTTTTATAAGCTCCCATAGGTACAAAATTAAATCTGTTTTTCTCCTGTCACTCTGTCTCATGTCAACTTAATTATTAGATTAGTCGAAGAACCCAGAAGGCAAGAAAGGAAAAGTTTTCCTCCCCTACGCTACAATTTAGATCAGGTCCGATATTTTACATATGTTATCCCTGAAACACCTCTAAGGGGTAGATATTATAAGTTCTTCTTTTTAAAAATTTGTTTCCAATACTTATTTTTTTTTTCTGATGGTAAAAGCCATTTCATGATTAGTGCGGGACACTTGTGAATTATGAAAAAGCATGGAAATTTTTCTATTGTTAGTCGTTAATAGTTCCACTCTGCGCTTTGATTAACATAGCTTCTCCTAAAAATATCCCGGTTAGTTTTTCTAATAGTTTATTATGAAAAAAAAATTCAGTAGTCACAAAACAGATTAGTATAGCATGGTGCTATTTTTCAAAGGATCTATGATGAAGGACATTTTATTCCCTTTGGGGGGGAGCAACAGAGGGAGAGTGGGATCTTTTTTTTTTTCCCTAAAGATTTTATTTATTTATTTGACAGAGAGACAGTGAGAGAGGGAACACAAGCAGGGGAAGTGGGAGAGGGAGAAGCAGGCCTCCTGCCAAGCAGGGAGCCCCATACAGGGCTCCACACCAGGACTCTGGGATCACTACCTGAGCCAAAGGCAGATGCTTAACGACTGAGCCACCCAGTAGAGAGAGAGAGAGAGAAAGAGAGAGAGAATGAATCTTAAGCTGGCTCCATGCCCAGGGGAGCTGACGTGGAGCTTGATCTCATGACTTGAGCTGGAATCAGGAGTCTGATGCTTAACCAAATGAGCCACCCAGGTGCCCCGACACCAGTTTATTTCTCGTGCATCACACAAACCCAAACTTTGGTAGAAGACTAAAAGATAAATTACTAGAAAGAGGGGCATGGCCTTAGGTGTTGGGCAATGTCAAACTGCAAAGTTTCTAAATATTTCTCTCCCCGTCGGACTCACAGCAGAGACGTCCTGAATGCTGCATAGACCCCCCACTAGTGAGCACGAGTAGAAAGTAACCAGCACTCAGCCCATCACCCCGCCAGGCAGTTACCAACATTTTGCCAAAGCCCAGATTCCAACTGAAGGAGGCCGGGGGAGGGCAGAACAGACATTGCTCAAGACCTGAAGCTGGGGAGGGGTGAAGTCAGGATTCAAATCCATCTGTCTCAACAGAAAACCACCATTTGGCCCAGAGCACACAGCCTCACATGCAAGGCTCCCCTTATCAAGGAGCTGTGGAATGTAAGAGCCTTTCTAAGTGATGCTGGCAGAAGAAACAGACCTAACCCACACCCCGAGCTTCACATGGGCGAAAACTTCTACCTTCTTGAGACTGTTTAAGAGCTCCCCAACCTGGGACAGTCTGTCCTGGGGAAAGAACCAGCAAAACACCTTCCTCACCGCGGTCTTTTCTTTTCTCGGAGTTTTTAGATTCGGCTGATAAGTACTAAGTATGGGCAGTCAGTGTCAGAGGGAAGGAGGAGGCGGACCTAGGGAAGGGGCTGTCTGGATGGGAGCTGAGCTTGGATTCAAAGTCTGGTTCCTTCGACTCCCTGCCGCCAACACCAGCACGACCGGGGTTCGGGGCACTTCTGAGCCCTGCCCTGAGTGCTGCCCACCCGCTCACCTGTCCGATCCTGGGAAAAGAAGCATCTGGACTCTCAAACACACCCCCAGCCCCAGTCGGACTGAGTCACATTTCCAGCCTGTAGCTGACTTGGGCCGCACGCAGCTGCAAGGAAGGAAGCGAGCCTGGGCCCCGCTTCTAACTTAGGCCCCCGGGGAAGCAGGGGCCGCGGTCAGGCTGGCCAGGATGCGGAGCCTGCGGCGGGCACAGGAGGCCTCGCCCGAGCCCCGCACTCTCTTTTCCTCTGTTCACGCCGAGCCGTGCGCGGACCTCGGCCGCACTCGGCGGCGGGGAGCGGCGGCGCGGGGGCGGGAGAAGAGGGGCCGCAGTGGGGCCCGAGTCCCGCAGGAGCAGGGGCAGCGTCTCCGGCGTCGGAGGGTGACCCGTGGCCGGGTCGCCGGGAGGGGTGACGGCCGTCCAGCGGCTCTCCGGTGCCCGCGGGCTCCCCGCCCGGGGACTGCGCGCAATTCCCGGCCGTCCAGCCCACGCCCCGCACCCGCGGCGGGCCTCGCGCCAGCTCCCCTTCCACTCGGGGCTCCCCGCGGACCCCTGCCCCGCGCGCAGCACCCCTCGGGTCGCGCCCCCCCGCTCCCCCCCCCAGCCCGCTGCGGACGACGCTTCCCCGGGCCCGGCTTACCTGCCGGGGGCGCGGCGGTGCCGTGGCCGCCGAGCAGCAGCAGCAGCGACAGGAGCGACAGCGGCGGCGGCGGGGGCCGCATGGCCCGGGGCTCCGGCGCCGCAGGCTCCGCGGCGGCTCTCAGGGCGGCCCGGCCCCGGCGCGGGGTCGGCCGAGCGGCTCACGTAGCCGCCCCGGCGGCCATGGCGAGCGCAGGGCGCGCGGGGCCCGCCCCTTCCCGAGCTGCGGCGACGCGGCCCCGGGGCGGCGGGACAGCCCAGCCCGGTCGCCGCGCCGCGCCCCGCCCCGCCGGCCGCGGGACTTTCCCGGCGCCCCGACCCGCGCGGGCCCCCCCACCCCGCTCCCCGCGGCCTGCGGCGCCCGGCTCGGCCCAGGGCCCGGGGCTCTGCGGCCGGCCTCCCCGAGCGCGGAGCCGGCTGCCGGGCCCGGCACAGACCAGGGGCCGAGCGGGAACCCCGCCGGACGTCCACCTTCTGGGACTTGCCGCCCTTCCGGGAAGACCCCCGAAGCCCCCGGCCCCGGGTGCCCCGTGGCGAGCCGAGCCTCCACGCCCGAGCGCCCCCCCGCGCCCCGCGCCCCATCATCCGCTCTTCTGCCGCTGCTCCCAGATGCGTGGGGGTCCACGATTCCTCCCTGCGTTTAAACTTTGCTTCCTTAGCCTCTGACGTGCCCTTGACGCTTTTAATCCATGTTTGAAAACAGGTTTAAGGGCACAGCGGTTAGACAGGGCCTGGGTGAAGGAAGGTGTGGGGCTTTGGGGAACAGGGCGCACAGGGTACCGAGGAGGGCGAGAGAAAGGTCCCACATTTCAGGACGGTGTGTGGGTGTGGGGGTTCGGCCCTTCGCGGCGCAGGGAAGTGAATGAGGAAGTAACCTCCGGGGCTGGGGTGGGGCGCAGTGGGGGGCGGGAGGCCTCCTCGCCCAGCTTGAGCCGCTCTCCAGCTTGAGGCCAGGATCTGGGTCTTCTGGCTTCTCCCAAGATGGGCCGTAAACCCAGCTGACATGGAAGAAAACGGGCAAAGAACGGAATGAATGGGGCACATCCAGAATTAAAGAATAGGTCACCGAGGTCCGGCGAAGACCTTGGCAGCATAGCGTTCGGCAACAAGGGCTTTACTTTTGGACTTCCTACATTTTACTTACTTACTTACTTACTTACTTATTTATTTATTTATTTATTTATTTATTTTTGTTTAATTTTGAAGTAATTTTGAAGTACACCCAGTGTGGGACTAGAACTTAACAACCCAGAGATCAAGAGTCTCCTCCCACTGTACTGACTGAGCCGGCCGGGTGTCCCCAACTTCTTCTTCTTCTCCTTCTCCTTCTCCTCCTCCTCCTCCTCCTCCTCCTCCTCCTCCTCCTCCTTTCTTAGTATATTATTTTGTAGAACTCTTGAAATTGGCCACTGTTGTAAAAAATGTGATGAAACAAACAAAAAAAAAAGTGATGAAACACCTAGCGATTATCTGAATGATGCTTTGAGTTTTTTTTCCAGATACAGAGACATGTTTATACGTTAAGTGAAAAAAGGCAGTATGTGAGTCAGACTCCTTGCACATTGAAAATCATTGGAGGGAACACACCAAAACACATGCAGTAGGTAATGGGATTATGAATGGTAACGGTTTTCTTTTTTTATTACCGCCACCACCACTAAGGGCATATTTTAGTTTCATAATCAAGAAAAAAAAATCATCTTAAAGGAAAGGACAGCCGTGCATCCATCTCAGCCAAGGTCAGGGAGCGCTTGTGCTCTCCCCCATGTAGAGTTCTCAGAGGAAAAGACAATGGTTTTTTTGGAAGGGGAGATGGTAACCACCCCCCCTTCCCGCCCCACCCCGGAGGAGAGTACTTGTTCTTTTCCCAGCTGGATGATCTCCTTCCAGAGATTTTCACTACTAAAACTGAGAGTAATTGCCAAGCATGCTTGATCACCGCAGAAAGGTAAATTCTCAGGGCTTGGCTTTTGCCTTTTCCTGCTCCTCCTGGCTGAAGACTTTGGCTTTTGAGCTAATAGCTAGATGGCTCTGACTCCCAGCGGGCTCCTCCACCTAAAGAGAACAAGAAGACAGTCCAGGTGCATTTCTGGGAAAGATGTCTAAGCATCCGCTGCCCTTTGTCTGGTTTCACATATGGCCCCCAGGCTGTCATGCAACTCCTGGGTTATTGCATATAACACGCGCAAGGGTTCCCTCCTTCAGCTTCTCCCTTTGGGAGGCAGATTTACTGTGAAACTACGGGAAGCTTAAGCCCAGCTCCCCCCACCCCCACCGCCTTGCACAACCTCTTCCTCTGTCATGGCAGGGGCTGCGGGCACCGTGTTCGCATGGTCACAGGCTTCTCCGAAATCTGCAAAGTAAGAGATTTTAGCCACAATTGTTAGGACCTCTGTCTCTTCTCTTTCTGACTTCTCCTTTAACATCCTTCTCTTACAGGGGGGGGGTTTTTTTTTTTTTTTTTTTTTTTTTGAGAAGTGTCTTGATACCATGTATCACCAACAAACCTGTAAGGTCAAAAGAAACTTCTACACTGTCAGTAATGAACACTTTGATAAACCATTCTAGAAGAAAGACTGAATTAACTTTCTGTTCTTCATATGGAACATATTACCGAAGGTTTTCATAAGTAGAGGCAAAGATTACACAAAGATGTGCATTCAAGGGTATTAGAGAGTTCAACAGTTAATTAATACAGGTATTTTATTTTTCTGAATTTTACAATGTTAGTGGTATTTAGCAGCTTTTTTTTTTTAAAGATCTTTATTTATTTATTTGACAGACAGAGATCGGAAGTAGGCAGAGAGGCAGGCAGAGAGAGAGGGGGAAGCAGGCTCCCTGCTGAGCAGAGAGCCCGATATGGGGCTCGATGTGGGGCTCGATCCCAGGACTCTGGGATCATGACCTGAGCCGAAAGCAGAGCCTTTAACCCACTGAGCCACCCAGGGGCCCGGTATTTGGCAGCTTTAAAAAAATTGTAACTTGTGATTTATTTTCTCGTAGTAAGTCAATACTTTTGTACCTAATTTTATATTCTTAGTTGTGTATCTTTTCTTTAAAGATTTTTATTTATTTATTTGAGAGAGCGAGAACATGGGGGATGGGTAGAGGGAGGAGAGATGCAGGCTCTGTGCTGAGCAGGGAGCCCCATGTGGGGCTCGATCCCAGGTCCCTGAGATCACGACCTGAGCCGAAGGCAGATGCTTAACCCACTGAACCCCCCAGGCGCTCCAGTTGTGTATTCTTTAATAATATTATGTAATTAACACAATAATTAATAGAAATAATATATAATAATATATCATGCATATAATATATAGAAATAATATAATAGAAATAGTTATACAAATAAGTTATAAATATGTAAATATAAATAATATAATAATTAATAAACTTATATAAACTTCAGCCTTACAAAACCCAAATTCTTCCTTCTGTCTCCATTTATTTGCTACCTTCTAACTAGTTAATCTTCCTGGAATATTTTCTTTACGCTAATAACCTGGAGGTGCTCCCCTCATCTCTCCCTCAGGAGTGTAGCCGAAGGATGGCAGAAAGAAGCCAGTATTGGCTGATGGGCTGGTTGGGGGTTTCATGCGTCGTATCACTCAGTCCTCACAATTAAGGGGTTATAACTCCCATTTCACAGATGAGGAGACTGAGGCCCAGAGAACTAAATAACTTGTCCTGCGGGGATTCGTCCTGGGTCAGTTTAGCAAAGTTGTAACTGTATTTCCTGGAAATTCCCCTCTTGAGCAGTTTCAAGTTAGCACAGGCAGGGAAGGATATTTTTGTACAAGACTGAGAAAGTGCAGCCATATTCCTTCATTCCCAGGAGGCTGGGGCAGGGCACGGGGCGTTGTTGCAATTCCTAGCATTGGGACTTAACCGCTGTCACCCTGCGTGGCAGGGACCCGAGGCTCCCCCAACTCCTGCTGGATCTTCTGTCTCACCTCCCTGTCTCCTGGACCAGGAGCGCGTGAGCTCCACGACAAAGGGCACCAGCATTTCCCACAGGACACCTGCGCTGTCGTCTAGGTTGGAGGCTGGGAGATGGGGAGAGACTGACCGGTGGTTCTGGCTTTGCTCTGGTGCCCAGCTTGTCCTGGTGACCTCCAACCTTCCCTTCCCCTCCACCTGCCCTGAGAGCTGCAGGCTCCAGCTCCAGACACAGGAAAAATAGTCCTAGACACACTGGGTCACCAGCCCCCACGACTGCCCAGGGTCAAACTCCTATCACACACACACCCCCCACACCCCACATGGTGCTTCTGCTTCTCTGACCCAAACCTGCCTGAACACACCCCCAAATTTCACAGCCAACAAGCGGTGGGGTAGGCTCTTGGCCAGTCCTATTGGCTACAGAATCGCTTGCCTCTCACCCCAAACTGCTCACCCCCCCACGCTTCTCCCCTTCTCCAGGCCTGGCTTTGCCGGCCAGATCATCCTTTCTGCGACTCCCTGCCAAGACCAGCTAGTCCATCCGTCCGTCCTCTGGTGATGAACTTCCTGAGGGCAGATCGTGCTCTCCTGCTTCCTTCACCTCTCACTTCTTCCCCTGGGCACACCTGAAATTCTCAAACTCCATCTCTTGCTAGAGTTTCCACTCCCTGAGAACTTGGTTGCCCTCCCTGACCACTACCTTCTTCTGTTCGATGCCAGCCTGGGTTAGCCTTGACCTCCACTGAGGCGGTTGCCGCCACAGTGCAGGTGGGTGAATGTCTGAGAACTCAGGCCCCAAAGCAGGCCCTGAGCACGGCTGAGTGGAGCCTTGATTGGTCACTTGAGTCCTCTGTTTTGACAAAAGCCAACAGCAAGGGCAGAGCGCTTGGCATATAAGTGCAAGGACAAATTCACCTCAGGGCTCCGGGGCCTGGGGCCTGTCTTCTCATGGAGTCTGTCATGGGACTCCCTTGCATCTTCCGGCAAATTTGCATTTCCGGTTTCCCCCTTCCGGTGGGACCCCATAAAACCTCATTACAGAAATACAGACTCTCTTGTCTTTCACTCCCTTCTTTGGGGGACCTTTGCAAGACTAACTATCACAGAAGGTGATGTTATGCATTCCATACTTCTGTGAAGCAGGGGATGGGTAGTATCTAGAGATTTGGCAGACACAAGAGGAAATTTTATGAGTCATTTTAACCTTTTTATTATTTATTTAAAGATTTCATTTATTCATGTGACACACAGAGAGCGAGATCACAAGTAGGCAGAGAGGCAGACAAAGAGAGAGAAGCAGGCCCCCTGCTAAGCAGAGAGCCCGATGCGGGGCTCGATCCCAGGGCCCTGAGATCATGACCTGAGCCAAAGGCAGAGGCTTAACCCACTGAGCCACCCAGGCGCCCTACTTTTAACCTTTTTAAAAAGTGAAGACATTCCTGTATTTAGGTGCATGCCAACGCTTTCTTATTCCTGATCCTGGTGAGTCTCTTGGAAAAGCCTCAGCAACTCCAGGGTCAGGGCCCAGGGCTTCGGGAAGTTGCCAGTGTGGACTGGAAGGGGTGGGGTTCAGATTTCTTCATGGGTTCTCAGGGCAGGTTTGTGTAATGAGGCCTCTCTTGTTTTGTAATTTAGAGAAACTCAATCTGATCCCTGTTTCCTGGAAGGATTAAGATTGTATCACCGTCTTGGGGCGCCTGGGTGGCTCAGTAGGTTAAGCCTCTGCCTTCAGCTCAGGTCATGATCCCAGGGTCCTGGGATTGAGCCTCACATTGGGCTCTTTTCTCAGTAGGGAGCCTGCTTCCTCCTCTCTCTCGTCTGCCTGTCTGCCCACTTGTGATCTCTGTCTGTCAAATAAATAAATAAAATCTTAAAAAAAAAAAAGATTGTATCACATCCTTTGGTGTTTACATTTGCCATCGAGGTCCTGTAGGCTTCTGGGGAAAAGATGGAAGGTGGGACATAAGAGCCAAAAAAGGTTCAGGAGGGAGGCGGTTGCTGTAAATAAGGTGGGTGCAGCCGGGAGGTGTTGGGGGAGGCATCCGATGAATCACCAGCAGTAAACTGGGAGTGTTGCCCACACCCTCTGGTAAGACTAGCCACCATTTATTGAGACCCTACCCTATGTTGTCCCTCCATCCTCATAACCAGCATATGCTTATCCTGTTTTCTGAATGTACCTTTTGAACACCCTTGGTATAGCTGGATCATTTTCAGCCTTATGAATACACCCCCTTCCAGAAGATGCAAATTCCCAGCCTCCCTTAGAGCCATGTTACTTACTCCTTCCACTATCCACCTTCTCTGGGTCAGAAACCACGGAAGTTTTCACCTGCAAGAACCACCAGAATCTTCCCTCACACCCCAATTCTTCAATTTTTCATGAGGGAAATCATATAATCAAAATCATTTTATGTTACATATCCTGAAAGTTAAAAGCATTTATTCTCTTCTCCCGGGCAAACACATCTATATGACTATCCTTTCAGATATATTCTTTACTTTGTGCATTATTATTCCCCTTGTTTTCAAAATCTATATTTGAAGCTTCATGAAGCCCTGGAGAAATCACTCATTTGCCCCCAGGAAGGCTTCTCACGTGAGTTAGAACATCCGGTTTCTTTTGCTGTGGCTGGAACTGTACCCTGCAGTAGAGCATCGTGGTTCAGCTGTCAGAAATGTGGATGGGGGACTTCTGAGTGATGGGAAGCAGGAACTGCACTACCCGGGATTTCGTTCATGCAGGGGGATTAGGTTGCCGTAATCTAAGCACAAACTTTTTGAAATGTAACGACTGCTCTTTCCTAAACAATCTCCATGAAATGAGAGGAGTGTCCATCAGACGAAAGCTCTGGGACTCTTCACTTCCATTTTTAAAAGCTTTGTTTTATGAGCTCTGTTTTACACATGGACGTAGCCAGACATCAGGACCCCTGAGAACAGTGTTTATGTTCTCACGGTTCTGGGGCTGGAAGTCTGAGATCAGGATGCTGGCATGGTCCAGGTCTGGTGCGAGTCCTCTTCCTGGCTTGTGGGAAGGCCACCAATGCTATCATAAAGGCCCCATCCCTATGACCAAATCTCCAAATCTGACCTAATCACCTTCCAAAGAACCTACCTCCAAACACTGTCACAACGGAGGTTAGGGCTTTGACATATGAATTATAACACCTCCTCCAACACACACACACACACACACACACGAAAGGAAAGCCATTATTTTCCCAGGTAAATGAACCTAGGGTATACATTTGATAAGAGGCTCAAATACATGTTTTGCAAACACAAAGAATAACAATAATCAAATGAAAATACATGTTCAAAAAAAAAAAAAAAAGATTCAGGGGCACCTGGGTGGCTCGGTGGGTTAAAGCATCTGCCTTCAGCTCAGGTCATAATCTCAGGGTCCTGGGATCCAGCCCCGCATTGGGCTCTCTGCTTAGCAGGGAGCCTGATTCACCCCCTCTCTCTGCCTGCCTCTCTGCCTACTTGTGATCTCTGTCAAATAAATAAATAAAATCTTTAAAAAAAAAGATTCAAACATAGGTTTTGAACACAAGTTCTCGTTTTCTCTCCCCAATCTCTGCTTCCATATCTCCTTTTCTTCATTGTTTTAAAAATTGAGATTTAATTAACATGTAGCATACATTAGTTTCAGGTGTAAAACATGATGATTCGATGTCTCTATATGATGAAAAATGATTGGGGCACCTGGGTGGCTCAGTTGGTTGAGCATCTGCCTTCAGCTCAGGTCATGATCCCAGGGTCTTGGGCTCCCTGCTCATTAGGGAGTCTGCTTGCTCCGCTTCCTCTCCCTCCACCTTGCTTGTGCTCTTTCTTGCTCTCTCTCTCTTGAATAAATAAAATCCTCAAAAAAAAGAGAGAAATTATCCCCACAATTAACCTAATAACATGTCACCATGCAAAGTTACAAATTTAATTTTCCTGTGATGAGAACTTTTAAAATCTACTCTCTTAGCAACTTGCAAGCAAATATACAGTACTGTATTGTTAACTATAGTCATCACACTGTGCATTACATTCAGAAAGGCTTATTTATTTTATAACTGGTAGTTTGACCCTTTGATCACCTTCACCTCTCTTGACCCTCACCCACACCTCTGGCAACCACCAATCTGTTGTCTGTATCTACGAATCTAGTTTTCATGTCTTAGATCCCACATATAAATGAGATCATACAGTATTCATTCTTCCCTCTGATTTATTTCACTTGGCATAAGGCCCTCAAGGTCCACCCATGTTTTATGGAGGCTTTCTCACATAGGCATGATCAATCATTAACTTCCTTTTCAACCTTTCACCCTTCTTAAGAGAAAATTACAAGCTTCTAATCATGGCTTGTTCTATCTGGTGGTCAGCTCTCATCCAGGAGCCACCCAAGAACCCACTCAGAGTTACCTCATCGGAAAAAAAAAGACACTCCCATCACCCAGGAAATTACAAGGGCTTCAGGAACTGCATGCCAGGAACCAGAGGCAGAGACCAACAGAGACCAACAGAGACTCACAGTAGTGAAGATGACGAATGATCAGCAATCGGCAGGTTCCTTCATTTAATTCCTTCCTCTCCACAGATAATTCTTTCTGGCTACACATTCCCTTTGAAAAGACTCCTGCCAAATTCAGACTTCCAGAAGAAGCTGGTGTGTGGTGTCATTTATGCCAATTACCTGGTTCAACACACCCGCTTAGCAGGAGAAGTACCTATGAAACGGCAGCTGAATCCTATTTCTCAATAATAATAAAAAATTAACGCTGCACCTCATTCTCTAGAATTCTAACGCAGCTTAGAATAACAAATATACTGTATGGCTGTTTGTTCCATATGTGTTGTTTTTTTAATGGAAAGGTTCATAAATAAGAAAGAATACATGGTTCAAAATTTTAGCTGCAGAATTATAGGCTAGGGCAAAAATACGAGTCTAGGAAATTAAGACAGAGTGTGTTGTGGTGGGGAGTCCGTCTGTCCACATGTAGTCCAAAAAGTCCTACTCATGTTCTAAAATCAGCTTTCTCGCAACCAAAATACAAACCAGGCTACTTAATGTCCATAGGTGCACTGGTATCTGAGGGAAGAGAAAGCAGTTAAAAGCACATGTTCTTCGGGGCGCCTGGGTAGCTTGGTTGGTTAAGCATCTGCCTTTAGCTCAGGTCATAAGCCTGGGGTCCTGGGAGCGAGCCCTGCATTGGACTCCCTTCTCAGCCGGGAGTCTGCTTCTCCCTGTCCCTCTGTCCTTCCCCTCCTCTTGTGCGTGTGCGCTCTCTCTCATATAACTAAATAAAATCTTAAAAAGAAAAAAAACCCTACATGCATTTTGCTTCCAATCTGACTTCTGCTCTAGACAATGGCTACTTTTGCCTTGCTTGGCCCTTAGCATGTGGGCTAACTTACCGTGGAACTGAAATTCTTGCAAGCCTTCATTACTGTGTTTGTTTTTGCTATAACAGCAGTATCTGCTCATTGCGGTGAATCTAGAATACAGAAAAATAATAAAGAAGAGACAAGGGCGCCTGGGTGTGGCTCAGTTGGTTGGACAACTGCCTCCAGCTTAGGTCATGATCCCAGAGTCCCGGGATTGAATTCCTGCATCGGGCTCCCTGCTCAGTGGGCAGTCTGCTTCTCCCTCTGACCCTCCCCCCTCATGCTCTCTCTCTCTCTCTCTCTCTCAAATAAATAAAATATTTTAAAAAATAAAGAAGAGAATAAATGCCCCTGTAATCTTATAAACCCCAGACAACCAAAGCTTGCATCTTGAACCGCCTAAATTCTTGAGCAGCAGTAAATTGGCCAAGTGACTCATTCCCCCCTTTGTGGGAAGGTTGTAGAAACCACATTGAGGACGAGCTAGAAGGGAATCCTGCTTTTCACATGCTGGTGTTTCATGACGATATAAAAATCAGGCTGTCAATAGTTCTAACCCTTTCTACAGACGCAGTCTTGACTTTGCAAAGCTCCATGACTTGGACCCTGGAAAGAAGATGCCGGACGCCTCAGGTTCACTGTTGAGCAGCACTCCAGCTGAAGCCTTGGATCGGGCAATCCTTTCTGTCTGTGGTCACGCAAAGTCATGGGCATCTTGCCGCAGACCATTACACGGAGCTCCTCTTCTCTTTCGTGGGTGTTCAATGCCTTGTGAAGGCACTTCTTTCCTTCTCTTGCCATCTTACACTATTGTCAACATGAACTTCCATTCTTTTTCTTTGAAACCTCAAACATCATCATTATGTGACTTATTGGGGAGCCACAGAAAACAAAACAAAACAAAACAAAACAAAACAAAACAAAACAAAACAAAACAACAACCAAATTCTTTTAGGTACATTTGTTGGTGAAGGCAAGAACAGAAAGAGTCCAGGGAGAGTGAAGCATGTTCAGAAAGCGCAAAGTTGGTATGATGTCCACCCTTCTTCCCCTTCCCTCCCTCCCTCTCTTTCTTCCTCCCTCTCTCCCTTTCCTCCATCCCTCCTTCCTTGCTTCTTACTTTCCTTCCTTCCTCCCTCCCTCCTTCTTCCTTCCTTCCTTCCATCTCTGGCCCATTTAACATCCGCAATAGCATCGCACACTGGGCCCTGTTCTGAACACAGGAAACAGAAACTCTGAGCTTGTGGAGCTGACGTTTTTAGTGATAGTGACAGAGGACACCCAGACCAATCAGCAAACACAGCCCCTCACGTCTCAGACCACGCTGGACATGCTATTGAGATGGACTGGCTTCTGTCCCAGGAGGTTCTCCTTTGTGTGTGTAGTTGGGTTTTCTGTAGGAACCCTTTTCTCTCTTCTGTCCGAGGGCTAGTGGTAGGTCCTGAGGTGACTGGACCTTCCGTGTGGAGAGCAGGGAAGCCCTGGCAGGAGCTAAGGTGGCCTTCAGCGGTCCCCGAGAGGTACTGATCCACAGAGCTTTTCAAAGTCCCCAACTATAGCTCAAGAGGGACCCTTGCTGGAGGAACTTGGGGGGTGTTCATGAAGTGGCAGTTTCTTCTCACCTACCTAAAGGATCTCACCCCCAGTTCACAATCCCACCACCCTCTCTGACTTGGGGGAGACTCCTGACCTGCCTTGACCTTCCCCAGACATGCAGTCGCCTGCTGGTATTGTCCCAAACACCTGGGAACCCAGGGAAAACAGCAAATACCTCCTCACTGCCTCCCCCAGATGTACGGGGGTGTCTATTCAAATGAAGCCCCAGAACCTACCTGGTCGATCTCAGACCCAGAAACACCATTTGCTTCCCAAACAAACGGACATCACTCATCGCTTCAGGAAGTGAATTAGTCCTAACGCACTTCCATTTGAATGAAGGCAATTCTAGGAAATCTATTATGCTCACACCAAAGTTTGGCCTTATCCCAGTGTTCAAGGAGGCGGATCTGTTTACTTTTTCAATTCTTCGACAACATTTTTTCGAACAAATATTAATTGACTCTTCGCTCAACATGCCAGACATCGTCCTGGACACTTCAGCTACAGCCCGGACCAAAGCATTATAACCACGTGTAAACTTCAACATACCCTCAGCCTTCAGAAATTTAATGATTATCTACCAAAAAAAAAAAAAAAAAAAAACCATTTAAACAGGAAGCCAGACAGCCTAAGAGACAAAAGTTACTGAAAAGATTCTGCACTTTCTGACCTAGATAGAGCTTTTCATCAAAATGTATCTTTTAAAAATATGGGCACCGCTGTGTGTTGGCTTTGCAACCCTCAGGAACAAGAACTGTCGAATCATTTTTGCTGGTCAAGGAGATCAAATCCGGCTCCCTGCCCAACTCTCTAGGGCTCTCCAGCGTTGGGACAAAACCCAGGAAATGGAGGAGGGGCTCGCAGGTGCTGAACCTGCAGTGAGCACAGGTGAGACACTCAACAGTCCAGTCAAAGGGGATAGATCAACCTGGGCTCCATGTCCCTAGCGGGTCCACATGCGACCCGAGTCTGCCTCCTGCCCCTCAAGGATCTGGATCTCCACCTGCAGCTTCCTGGGGAAGGGTGGCAGAGGGGAGGGGCAGGCCGCTTGTTTCCCCCCAGGCTCTTCTTCTGCAAACGCTCCCCCTCCCACTCCTCCCCACCCCGAACGCCACAACGTTAACTTGGCAAAACAGAAGGGACTGTTTTCTATTCCGTGAATTAAATTCCTGTTTGGCGCCTTCACTTGAAAGCAGATTAATCTCATTTCCAAGAACCAAAATACCAATCTTCAGCTCAAGCCAGCTTTTGGACATGGTTTGTCACTGGTAGGTAAAGGACCCCGCAGGTGACAATGGAAAAGAATAAGGAAAGAGGGTAAAACCAATTAAGAGGGGAAAGTAGGACTAGAAAGTGAAATGTGTTTTGCTGTTACTTAAAAAAACAAATGGTGACATAAGAGCTGTTGCAGGGCGCCTGGGCGGCTCAGTCGGCCGGGCAACAAGCTCTTGATATCCATTCCGGTCATGATCTCAGGATCTGGGGATTGAGCCCCACCTTGGCTCCGTGTTCATAGGGAGTCACCTCGGGGATTTTTCTCTCCCTCTGCCCCTCCCCCACTCTAAAATAAACTAATACTTTTTTTTTTTTTGAGATTTTATTTATTTGACACAGAGAGAGAGAGAGAGAGCGAGAGAGAGCGAGTGCACAAGCAAGGGGAGCTACAGGCAGAGGGAGATGGAGAAGCAGGTTCCCCGCTGAGCAGGGAGTCCGATGGGGGACTTGGTCCCAGGACCCTGGGATCATGACCTGAGCAGAAGACAGATGCTTAACCGACTGAGCCACTTAGGCGCCCCAAGGAATACAACTTAAAAAAAGGAAAAGAGCTATTGTTTGTGCAGTATTTTGTTTAAAACCTAGCACCTGTGATAAAACATGTTCTCCTTTAGTAACTAATTGCCATTGGAATCTTTTTTCTGTAAAGTTCATATTTTGGATCACTTTTGATTGACAGAAAAGGCACAAAGATGGTACAGAAGGTTCAGAGTGTCCACTCCCCCCACTCCCCCCACCGCTTCAGTTTCCCCGATGCTCTCACATTACTAAGGGACACTTGTCAAAATCCAGAAACCAACACTGGTCCCTTGATATTAACTAAACCCGAAATGTTGTTTGGATTTGGATTTCTCCAGTTTCCATATTAGTGCCCTTTCCCTGTTCCAGGATCCAATCCAGGATACCACATTACCTTGCACTGGATTATTTTTGAAGTAGCAGATCCAAGATTCCCAAGACAGGTAGAATTAATTGTGTGTTATCCCGTTGGTACTATTGAAATCTAGACCTTCTTTTGAGTGTTTTTGGCTTTTTTAAAAAAAAAGATTTTATGTATTTATTTGATAGAAGACACAGCGAGAGAGGGAACACAAGCAGGGGGAGTGGGAGAGGGAGAAGCAGGCTTCCTGCTGAGCAGGGAGCCCGATGCAGGGGCTTGATCCCAGGACCCTGGGATCATGACCTGAGCTGAAGGCAGACGCTTAACGACTGAGCCACCCAGGCGCCCCTGGCTTTTTAAAAGAAATCAAATCAAAAGGACAAACCACTGAATCTGTCTGTTACAATCAAGAGCTTGCAAGGGGAGGACTCAAATATGCATAGCATGAATGTGTGCCAGTTACACCTCCGTCAAGCCACACACACACAAATTGTATGTCACCTTTAAACGTAGGGTTGCAAAATGCTTTGTCAATGACTGCCAAGACAGCAGATCCATCTATATATTCATGAGTCAGTGCTCGCTTCGGCAGCACATATACTATATATATTCATGAGTCAGAGGGCACCTTTTCAAGAACTTCAGTGGTGGGGAATTTTAACTCTACAGCTATTTTACCCTTAATCTGAATCGGAAATCAGACAAGGACCCACCCGTAGATAAAATGATTCCAAATTAGTGCTGGAAGGTCTGACCCTCTCAGGTAGCCCCAAGGCCTGGAGGAAACTCCCGTGTCATTGCCAACACCCCAGTGATGATGTCATAAACAAACTGGGGCTTGGCCTGCCTTCGTGTCAGATGTCCCTGGAGCTGATAAGAAGAGGCACCAAGAGGCCAGACCTGTCTCTACTGAGGAACGAGTATGTCCATACTTCAGGCTGCCTTTGAAGAAGCTGGTGTCACAGAATAAAATGACTAGGGCATGTAATCCATATAATACAGGTCCACAATTCTTTTTTTAAAAGATTTTATTTATTTGCTTGAGAGAGCGAGCATGAGCAGGAGGGAGGGGCAGAGGCAGAGGGAGAAGCAGGCTCCCCGCTGAGCAGGGACCCTAGCGTGGGACCCAATCCCAGGACCTGGCCTGGGATCACAACCTGAGCCAAAGGCAGGTGCTTAACCGACTGGGCCAACCAGGAACCCCTTAGATTTTATTTTATTTAATTAATTAATTTTTAAAAAAAATTTTAAAAAGATTTTATTTATTTGACAGACAGAGATCACAAGTAGGCAGAGAGGCAGGCAGAGAGAGAGACGGGGAAACAGGCTCCCTGCCGAGCAGAGAGCCCGATGTGGGACTCGATCCCAGGACTCTGAGATCATGACCTGAGCCGAAGGCAGAGGCTTAACCCACTGAGCCAACCATGCGCCCCAGATTTTATTTTTAAGTAATCTCTATACCCAAATTGGGGCTCGAATTCGTGACCCTGAGATCAAGAAGTCTCGAGCTTTATGGACTGAGCCAGCTGGGCGCCCCCAGGTCCACAATTCTAACTGACAGTTCCAAAATCCGAAGAGCTCTGGAAATCACAAATTCTTTTATAACTCAAGATCTGGATTAACATGAAGCTCTATAGAGTCTTCATTTATCCCATTAAATGTGAAATAGTTACGAGTGTCCCCTGGGAACAGTAAATGGCCCACAGCATGCTGGACACACACCTTACCACCTGTCTAAACCTTGAATGGCTAAAACATTCCTGGTCTAAGGTTTCCACGTAAGGTGCTGCATTGCCTGTGCTGATAACCTCTCCCATCTATTGAACCATAACCCTCGCCTCCCCTTCGCTCCCTAGTGGCAGCTCCAGAGTGTGGTGGACCCTGAGCAAGTGCCCAGGAGGTATAGGGCTAGTATGAGGGGCTCCATGGGACAGATGTCACCATGTAACTCTGAGGTTAGCTTATCCATCAACAACATCAGAGAAAGGCCTGGAAATCCTATTGAGGATTTCAACAATTCCCCCACAAGGGAAGCAAAGTCAAATGAGAGGTATTCCAAAAGAGAGACTCATGTGTCTCAGCTGGTGGCTGAGAACACGGGGGTTCCTTTAGAGGAATCATGCCCATTTGGGCCAGGAAAAGAGGGAAGCAAATTCCCAGCTGCTAAGGACACCCTCGGACCCAGAATCAGCTTAGTGGGGTGGTGAAGACGCCTGGGCTGATGGGTCATTTTGGGGGAAAATAGATGCTTAAGACAGGGAGGGTCTGGGTCCCTCTTTGGAGTGGAAATGGAGAGCCAAGGCCTTGATGAGCCCTGGGACACTTAATTTGGGTGACCTGTCCTTGTCCCACGTACCTTCTGAACAGGACCAGCCCTCCTGGGCCACATGGCAGAGGAAGGCATGACGCAGCCTGGGATGACCCCAGGGACACGTAGGTTAACACAGCGTGGGCTTCCTGACCCTATCAGACAGACCTTGGAAGCTGCAGTCAGCCACAAGGTTGGCTTAGAGGTCACAGGAAAGGGGGCGATAGAGTGGAATTCGCTTCCCAGAATAATGTCTTTGGCTAATTTACCCTCCGCTGAGCTCAGGCAACTTTGTAATCTGCTTGTAATTTGTACTCAACCCATTTAGTAAAATAGCCATCTGGTTCGCATAATATTTGATGCTATGTGGTTGATGTGAGAAGACACTTTTACCAGTGGTTAAAGCCCTTCGAATTCTTCACCCCTGACAGAGAAGACAAAGAGACATGTGGTTATTATGTTATAACCACACAGTATCAAAGGTTACTTAGCTAAGTGTGAAAGTAACAGTAAGCACTGTGAACAGCAAGAAACTCAGGAAACTATTCCTCGAAACCCTCTGATCACATCCCGTACTGCTTAAAAATCAGTTAGGTCAAGGTCCCATGCTCTTTCACATGCTTAAAAAAACCCTCTGAGGAGGGCACCTGGGTGGCTCAGAGGGTTAAGCCTCTGCCTTTGGCTCAGGTCATGGTCTCAGGGTCCTGGGATCGAGCCCCGCATCGCGCTCTCTGCTCAGCGGGGAGCCTGCTTCCTCCTCTCTCTCTGCTTCTCTGCCTACTTGTGATCTCTCTGTGTGTCAAATAAATAAATAAAATCTTAAAACAAAACAAAACAAAACAAAAAACACTCTGAGGGCAGCAAGAAATCAGTCCCGGTCCCATTCTGGAAACAAACACACACAGACAGCTCCAATAACTTCACATCAACAAATATTTACTGAGAAACAATAAGGCATGTGACATTCTAAAGGGTCTAAAATGACAACCCAGAGTCTACCCGTGGGGTCTTGTAGCCCACAGCAGCGTAAGACAGGAACACCAGTGACGCCAAGGCAAGGCAGAGGAGGAGGGAGGCAAAAACAGTTCTTAGAAGGAGTTGGCGGGTCAGCAGGGTCAGTGGCTGCAGGGGAAAGGTCGGGAGAGGTTGGACCAAAGCGCTGGGGTCCAAGGCTGGGCTTTGAGAGAGCCCGGTGGGTGACGCCAGATCTAGAGGGATTAACCAGTGAGTGGGTGTGAGGAAGCTGAGAGGAGTGTGGTCATGAAGACGGTGGCGCACCGAGGAAGTGGTAGGGCCAAAGGAAATTTTCTGTTGATCGTTTTCAGTTAGGGAGACCGTAACATGTGTATAGGTGCAGGGAAGGTGTCAGCAGAGGAGGGAGGAAATACCGGATGAGGAGAGAGGTGATTGCCTCGATCTCTCTGCACCTGTGTGCAGAGCTAGCCCAGATCAACTTTCCTGGCTTGATGACTACTGTTTGACTTTGGTTTTTTTTTTTTTTTTTTTTTTTTTTTTAAGATTTTATTTATTGATTTGACAGAGAGAGATCACAAGTAGACAGAGAGGCAGGCAGAGAGAGAGAGAGAGAGAGAGAGAGAGGGAAGCAGGCTCCCTGCTGAGCAGAGAGCCCGATGCGGGACTCGATCCCAGGACACTGAGATCATGACCTGAGCCGAAGGCAGCGGCTTAACCCACTGAGCCACCCAGGCGCCCCTGACTTTGGTTTGTTTTATAATGAGACTTTTTCTCCCCCTCCCCCTTCTTCTCCTCCTCCTTCTTCTTCCCCTTCCCCTTTCCCTCCCCCTTCCCCTTCTCCTTCTTCTTTTTCTCTTCCTCCTCCCCTTTCTCCTCCCTTTCCTCTCCTCCTCCTCCTCCTCCTTTTCCCCCTTCCTCTTCTCCCCCTCCCCCTTCTTCTCCTCCTCCTTCTTCTTCCCCTTCCCCTTTCCCTCCCCCTTCCCCTTCTCCTTCTTCTTTTTCTCTTCTTCCTCTTCCTCTTCCAATTAGGGAAACTCTACGCCCAGTGTTGGGCTCAAACTCACAACCCCAAGACCAAGAGTCGCAAGCTCTACTGCCTGAGCCATCCGGGCCCCCCCATAATGAAAACATTTTGATATTTTACTCATGAAGTTAAAAACAACAGCCAGGGGAGCCAGAGTGGCTCAGTCGGTTGAGCCCCCAACTCTTGGTTTCGGCTCTGGTTGGGATCTGTGGGTCGTAAGATCAAGCCCCAAGTCGGGTTCTGTGCTCTGCGGGGAGTCTCTGGAGATCCCCTCATTCCCCTCATCCCCTCTTCCCTCTTGTCTTTTCTCTCTCTCTGAAATAAAAAATAAAGTTAAACTCTTAAGAAATTAAAAAAAAAACAAACCCAAAAACAACAGCCAGAACAAGCATTTGCTGAGGTCTATCTGGTTTCCTGGACGGGTTTGGGGCAAGTCTGAGCTCCGCTCAAACCTTCAGTGAACATAACAACGGTGCTGTGGATTATTATCATTCAGCCACAGAAAGAATGAAACCATGACCCAGGCTACGACGTGAATGAACCTTGAAAACATGCTGAGTGAAAGCAGCCAGGCACAAATGGTCGCAGATTGTGTGATACCATTTACATGGAATGTCCCAAACAAGCTGGACATACAGAGACAGAAAGCAGGCTGGTTGGTGGCTGCTGGGGCCTAGGAGGAGGGCTGTGGGGACTGACTTAGTTCATGAGTGCAGGGTCTCCATTTGGGGGTGCTAAAAATATTTTGGAACTAGATGCAGAGATATTAGATGCTGTTAGTGTACTAAATGCCACCGAACTCTATGCTTCAACATGGCTAGCTTTTTCTCAAACATAATAATGAAGCCGAAAGTGATGCCAGGAGCTGTCCCTTGTTGAATTCTGTTCCTCTCTGCAGGGATTTTTACTCCATATCCTTGCACCTGCGGATGAGTCCTTAATACTTACTGGGCCGGTTCCCCCACCTGGGACAACTCCAAGACTGACTTTCTGTGGCCCTCCTCCGTCATTAGCTAATGTTGTGGCTCAAATATACCTTGCTCTGGGTGTTATGTAAGACCGATGAATCACTACTCTACCTCTGAAACTCATAATACACTGAATATTAATTCATGAGATTTAAATTTAACAAGTAAAATAAGACATTAAATAAAATACATTGTACCCTCACGGTCTGGGTATGCCAGGGACCAAAGGTATTTCCTCAGAAAGGGGACTTTCCTTGCTGGAACTGGGGGACTCCCTGATAAACTGGGATGGGTTGGTTGCCCTCTCTTGTGCTCTGATTAAAGAAGGCATGCGGAAGTCAAGGCCTGCCCAGTCCTGGGGGAAAATCTCAGGCTCTCTCAGACATGTAGCACATTACAGAGACGTGTGACATGGCTCCTGGGTGACAGGGATGGAGGCTGGATCTTAAGACTGGTGAAGCTGGCACACCCCTAGATATGGGGCTGTCAGCAGCTTCTCCTTTTGGAATAGAAATTGGAGATTCCTTTGAGGTTCACTTGGAGGTCAAGGGCTGACATTGACGTTTTAGGTATAAGGCAGCTCCCGAAGGATTATGCCAATGGTGGTGGGGGGAGCTTGGCAAGACCTTTTAGTCTGGTGCAGTCAGTGAATGAAATTCAGAGATGCCTCTAGCTGGTCATGCAGACTGATTAATTTACAGAGATGCTAAGGAGGCTTCTAGAAAGAGTGACTGGGACTCTCTACTCCTTTGCTTTGAAGTTCAGTGTCACTGGATGATGGATGGATGGGTGCAGGGGGAGCTCGACTGAGGCTGGTGGAAGAAGGGACATCGGGGTTCTGATTCACCCTCAGGGCCGGGCATCTGAAGGGGGCAGGACCAAGGCAGTCTGAGCCTAAGTCATTTGGGAGGAGTATTAGCCTGTGAGGGACCCGGCCACCGGCAAATTATGGGTCATCTTCACAAGTGAGCAGCAAAAGCACTCTTCATAACAACCCAACGTGGAGATAAGCCAACGCCCAACAACTTAGGAATGGGTCAACAAGCCATGGTATATCCACTTCACAGAAATTATTCAGCAGCAAAAAATTAAAAAGAAAGAAGTGCTAATATGTCTACCACAGGGATGAGCCTCGAAAACTCTGTGCTAAATGAAAGAAATCAGTCCTAGAAGGTCAACGCGTCATACGATTCTCTTTCTGCGAAACATCCAGAACAGGGAAATCCATAGACAGAAAATAGATGAATAGATACCTGGGGCCAGAAGGCAGGAAGTGGGGAGTGACTAGAAATGGGTACATAAGATCAATTTCGGGATCCCACCAGGGTATCCCCTAGGGTTGTGCTGTTTAATCTCTGTGCGCCCCCCATCCAATGGCATTGTGGATGCTTCCAGACCAGCAATTTGGGAAGCACTCTCTGAGGGCTGAGAGGGAATCAAGGCAGAAGCAACCAGAGGAGGATCACATGGTCTAGGTGTTCTCAGAGCCTTTAGTCCCCTTTGCCCAAATGTGGGTATTTAGGGTCACGGGGCTGTTTGTTGCCCCAGAGTTTTGGTTTCCTGTCTCTCGGCAAGCTTCTGTTTGCCATCCTGTTGTGTGAGGTGGCGAGAGTCGTAGCTGGGGGTGTAGGAAGCCTAGACCCCGCCTAGCCCTGTGCTTGTGGTTCTCACTGCACTTTGGAAACACCTGCGTGTGTGTAAAGGCTAACAATGCTCAGGGCTTGTCCCCAGAGCCTCTGGGTCAGCTGGGGAGGAAGGTGTGGTGGGATGCCCCCTCCTTGACCATGCAGCCAGAGTAAGAGCCCCTCTTTTGCAGAAAATGATATTACATAATTGATCATAGAGCATCCAGGCACAAATGGAGGGCAAGAGTGTTAGACGTGGCAGGCAGTAATTAGTATCAACATTATGTTAATTTCCCAGATTTTGTGATATCCAGGATTTTTTTTAGATTTTTTTTTTTTAATTTGACAGACAGATCACAAGTAGACAGAGAGGCAGGCAGAGAGAGACAGGAGGAGGAGGCAGGCTCCCCGCTGAGCAGAGAGCCCGATGCGGGACTCGATCCCAGGACCCTGAGATCATGACCTGAGCCGAAGGCAGAGGCTTTAACCACTGAGCCACCCAGGCGCCCCGATATCCAGGATTTTTAAAAAAGATTTTACTTATTTGACAGTAGCAGAGGGAGAGGGACAAGCAGACTCCCTGCTGAACAGGGAGCCTTACATGGGGCTCAATCCCAGGACCCTGGGATCATGATCTGAGCTGAAGGCAGATGCTTAGGCAATTGAGCCACCCAGGCACCCCGATATCAGGATATTTGACCCTTTTTGAGATTTGTGGCTTGTGATTTTATTTTCTCATGCCACATACTCACTTTTGTACCTAATTTTGTATTCTTTTTCTTAAAGAGGGACTCCCAGCGTTGTTTACGGTTTATGCCCTGCAAGATTTGGATCTGCCTCCTGGCTAAAGGCTCACTTTGGTTCAGGTAAGCATTTTGGTTAAGAGTCCTTCTAGTTTTACATCTCACCCCTGCTTCTACAATTGTCTCACATTTAGTGATGAATGATATAGGGTGGTGATGGCAGGACCTGTCCAGTGTAAAGATCTATTTTCCCCATTGCTGTTAGTAAGTAAGTATGCTGTCTCCATGCAATTATTCTGTCCCCCGGCTTTTCAGGGAAAGGCCTCATCACCCACTGATGAACGTTTCCTGAATCAGTTCTTCCACTGAGAATTGCAAAATGCTAATCTTATGATTGTCTCATGAGTTTTTGCTTTAAAAAAAAAATCAGTACTTTAAAAAAATTAACATACAATGTATTATTTGCTTCAGGGGTACAGGTCTGTGATTCATCAGTCTTATGCAACTCACAGCACTCACCATAGCACATACTCCCTCCAAGGTCCATCACCCAGCCACCTGAATTTTGCTTTTATTTATTTTTAATTTTTTACTTTTTATTTATTTGTCAGAGAGAGAGATCATAGGTAGGCAGAGAGGCAGGCAGAGAGGAGGAAGCAAGCTCCCTGCTGAGCAGAGAGCCCGACGCGGGGCTCGATCCCAGGACCCTGAGATCACGACCTGAGCTGAAGGCAGAGGCTTAACCCACTGAGCCAGCCAGGTGCCCCCTGAATTTTGCTTTTATTGGCTGGAATTCTTCTATGAAGAAAGCTCTCCCTCATCAATTTCACAGGTGATTTTAATGTCAACCAACCAGTTTAGAAGCATTGACCCAGTCCAACAGACCCATTTATAGGTGAGAAATACTATAGGGAGTTCAGGGAGGTAAAAAGATTTGCTTAAAATCACACAGTCACTAGCAGTAAAAGGCTACTTTTTTTTTTTAAGTACCAAAAAAGAAAAAAAAAATCTTTACTTTGAAACACCTCTGCAACAACAGAGCAGGGCATCACAAAACTCTCACTGTTTTAGAACACCTGTCAACATTTCCTAGAACAAGATGCAGCATGAGAAAATAGGACCAGGCTCTGGGAAACATTTGAAGGCTTTCCATTTCAGCCAGGAGCTAAATTTAGTCCCCTGTTCTCTCACTGGAATTATTTAGCATGGCTCTGGAAATTCTGGCTAATAAAGAAGAAAAGTGAGAAAGAGATATTATCAAAAATAAGAATACAAAATCTCCACCATCTGTACATAGCATATTCATTTTTCTAGAATAGTTGTTCTCAAACCTTTTGATGTCAGGACTCTTTATCAAACTTAAAATTTGCTGAGGACCCCAAACAACTTTTGTCTATGTAGGTTATATATATAAATTAAAACTGAGAAAAAATTTTTAAAAATGTGTACTTATTAATTAATTCAAAAGTAACAAGTTATATAAAAATGAAAAATACCACATTTTTCTCAAACAAAAGAGCATTTGGTGAGAAAGGTGTTTTTCTTTTGCAGCTTTATAAATCTCTTTAACCTCTGGTCTGCTGGCAGACTCTGCACTCAGCGGATGCAGTGTCACACAATGCAGTTGCTAGAAAATTCCACTGTACACTTGTGAGTGAATGAGAGTGAAAAAAGCAAATACCTTTTTGGTATTACTGTGAAAATAAATAATTTCGATCTTGTAGACTCTCGGACCTCTCACACTTTGAGAACTGCTGTTTCTGGAACACTCGAAAGACTCAGCTGAAAGTTTTACTAATATCACTTACCTTAGTAAAGTGGCTGGATAAGAGATAAATATAGGCAATGAGTCATTTTCCCATATACCAGCATCTCTGCAGTGTCCTACTTCCTGTGTGTGTGTACCTGTGTGTGTATATGTGTCCATTGTGTGTGTGTCCTACTTCCTGTGTGTGTGTGTATGCATGTCCATTGTGTTACCTTTACAACAAATCTGAAATTTCAACAATCCAGGTGTTCTTTTGGCTTACGTTGTTGGGAGGCCAGGTTTTCAAGGGTTTCTTTCTCCTCGGCATTCCTTCAAGAGCTTCTGGATGGAGAAAGAAGGGCAGACAGGATGGGAAAAGCAGAAAACAAGGGTCTACACATATCATCAGAGCTACGCCTTCCACATGCAGCCCTGCTATGTGATGGTCCCCCTTCCTTCAAGTCGTCTCCCCCAACTGAGCTGCTCGCATTGCTGCTGACATCCCAGACCTCCTGGCCAGACCTTTCAGAGAGTTTCCCCACAGCCCCTCTGTGCTGCTTGATCCTCCCATGCTCCCTGGCCACTGAGTGAAGCGGTTTGGGCCAATAGAGGTTGGCCCAACTGAAGTTCAGGAGGGACATATCCTTAGTTTTCAAAATCTGTCACCCTCTTGGTCACCCTGGCCCATGGTCAGACCTCTGTGTTCATGGAGAGCTTCATGGAGAAAATGGTACCTTCTCTTCCTCCAGTTTGACTCCCTTCTAGGAGCTGCCATCTGAGGGGATAATCTACACAGTTGGGTCTCTGGGCCTCAAGTGAATTGGTTGTTATGGCCACTTATCCTGAAAACAATAAGAAACATTGACAAGATTGGAGAAGTAGAGAAGTCAGCAGTGCCAGGAAGACAGGAGGAGAACAAGTAAGGAGAGGGCAGGTTGATGTGAGGCTGTCCTTCAGAGCATGAAGGGAGGCCCAGTCCCCTTCCAGGGGACTTGTGACTTTGTGGCTAGATCTAAAAAGAGTGTCTTTTTAGCCCCTTCCTCCCCAAAGCTGTCGGCATTTTCAGGGTCATCCAAATTTATAGGAAAATTCTTGTGCGCTGCCTGGCTGGCTCAGTCAGAAGAGTATGCTGCCCTTGATCTCGGGGTTGTGAGTCTGAACCCCACATTGGGTGGAGAGGCGACTAAAAATAAGCAAATAAATAAACTTAAAAAAAAAAGTAAGAAAAAACTTGTCACCTTTGTAAGCAGAAACAAAGCTTTTTTTTTTTTTTTTTAAAGATTGTCTTCTGTGCCTGTCAAGATTTTGTCTGCAGTACTCTTTTCCAACTGTCTCCAAACTTTGTCCTGCTTATGTTGAAATATTGTGGAGTCTGGTTTTTGTCTCTGTGCCGTAATTCTCTCTAGTTTGAATGTATTTCATGAAATGGAAATGTTTGTACATATTAACAAGCAGGGGTTGAGGCAGGCAGAGGGAGAAGAAGGCTCCCCGCTGAGCAAGGAACCCAAGTGGCACTCAATCCCAGGACCCTGGGATCATGACCTGAGCTGAAGGCAGACGCTTAACCAACTGAGCCACCCAGGTGTCCCTCCCCAATTTATTTTTAAAACATAACTTCGTTAGGTATAATTTATACCACAAAACATCCATCTTAATAGTACAACTCAATAATTCTTAGTAATTTTATAGAGTTGTGCAACCATTATAACAATCCAGAACATCTGTCAGTTTTTGTTTAACTCTTAAAAGCACCTTAATAATAATTAACATTAGAGAAAATATGAATGTCTATTTTTTTTAAAAACCTGAAATTGGAAAGTATTTTTGTAGTGTGTTCTTTTTCTTTCAGTGGCAATAGGTCAATGTAGGCAACTGAACTCTTATTTTAATGAATCAATCAATTGTTCACTAATTTATCAACCACATGATGGTTAATTTTATGTACCACCTTGGTGAGAGAGGTTACATCGTTTGCCCAAGTTCACACAGCCAGTAGGTGGTAGAGTTGGGATTTGAAGCCGCTGTCCCTTTGAGACACTATTTAGTGCCTAACTGTAAAACTCAGCATTGTACCACATTAACAAGAAGTACTTGATGATAATGCTAAATTATTTCCTCCCGTGCTTTAAGACAATTAACTCAATAATTTCATTTTTCTTATGGCAGTTAAATTTTTGCTTTTCAAGTTCCACACTTGAAAAAAATAAGCATCCCGGCATTAGAGGAAGCGTAACTAGATACTGCATGCTTAGTCAAGGGGAAATTTTTGAAATAACAGACATTATACATTTGAGGAAGTAGGTTAACAGGCTTAAGGGCCAACTTTCAACCAATGAAGATACAGAGAAATTTGCATTTCTCCATAATAGTTGTTTAAAGCCAAAGGAACAACGTGACAGTGTTACACAACCTACATTTGCAATTAGTCTCGGTCAGTGATGCTTGAACTTGGAAATGAAGAGATCTGTACAGCGTGGGACACACAATACACACGTCAGGGGTTGGTAGGATGAATGAATGCACTCAGCCTTCTTTTTTTTTCAACTTCCTTTCCCTGAAATGACAAACCGCAACAGAACTGGGAAGACCCAGGCTTCAGTTCACGTATTTATTCTTGATGAGTATCATCATAAGAAAGTGTGTTACAGGAAGTGGATGCCAGTCACAGCTGATGCAGGGCCAGTAACAGAAGGAAGGTTTAGGGCACAAACCCAGTCTAGTTTTAGAAGAAAACAAATACTCAAGACACTTCATTTCCAATTCTCTTGGAAAAAAAACAAAAACAAAAACAAAAACCAAACTTCTGTTATGGTTTTCCATCCAGTTACAATTTTAATGAAATCAGATGAATCCTTCCTGGTTAGGATAAACGTGTGCTTGAACCATATAAGTAATTGGTCATTTAAGATGAATTCTCCCAACTTTTAAACCTATAGAGTTGTTGACCACACCATGTAGACATGGCTAGTTGACCACACCATGTAGACATGGCTAGGTTCTCTGCTCAGCATATGATGACATTGAAATCAAAGGGTTGGGGCACCTGGGTGGCTCAGATGGTTAAGCGTCTGCCTTCCGTTTGGGTGATGATCTCAGAGTCCTGGGATTGAGTCCAGTGTTGGGGTCTCTGCTTGCCAGGGAGCCTGGTTCTCCGTCTCCTTCTACTGCTCCCCCTGTTTGTGCTCTCTCACTCTCTTTGTCAAATAAATAAATAAAATCTAAAAAATAATAATAAAAAAATCAAAGGGTTGGCTGGACTGAGTTCTCCTCTGTAGGCTCTTGGGGAGGAAGATCTTCTGTGATGCTTTTTCTCATCGGCAGAATTCAGTCCTTCAGGACCAAGAACCTGAACCTTATTTACATGCTGACATCAACCAGTGGCTACCAGTCACCCAAATTCCTTGCCTTTGGCTCCCTTCATCTTCATGCCAGCAAACAGTGTGTTGACTCCTCACGCTTCAAATTTCTGACTTCCTCTTCTGAGATGAGCCAGAAAAATCTCTAAGCTTTAAAAGGCTCATGTGATTAGGTCAGGCCCACCAGGGTAATGTCCTTATCTTAAGGTCAGTGGTGCTATCTAATCTAATCTAATTAATCATGGGAGAAAAATCCATTATAGTCACAAATCTGGGGATTATACAAGCTGTTTACTGTCAGGCATGGGGGTATTGGACACCATCTCTGAGTTCTGCCAACCACACCCGGCTTCAAGAATGATCAACGCATGGCCAGTCTTGTTTCATCTTGCTGCAGAATGGGTTCCTTGGGAAGCAGGCTTGGAGACAAGGTTAGCTTGCAGGAGGTTTAGTGGGAGTGATGGCAGGATCAGGTCCGTGCAAGGGAGGGGAAGGAAGAGAGGGCTCTGAAGCTGGGCTGGTCCTTCAGGTATTCCGAGGTGGGGCAACCCCCTGGGGCATGGCCAAGGCCATGGATGGGGACTGCCCCAGACAGGGGTTCACTGGGGGATGTCCCTGAAGACACAATAGGGGCAACCCTTGAGCAGGTGAGGGAAGGGACTCTTCATTTCCAATCAGCGCATCACTCTGACTGCATTGCACTATGGTTCTGAGCCTCTCTGATGCATCCAGTATTATTTTGAAATAGAGCCCAGATGTCCTGTTATTTCATCTACAAACAGTTCCGTATTGCTTCCTCTGTAGACACTCCACTCCACGTCATTGTAAGCAAACAGTGAGGGGCCCCCAGAGAAAAGATGAGATACAGCGTTAGTCACAACAGAGAAGCCATTTTAGGGCCCCACCTGTTCCCCCACTTTCTTCCTTCCCACGTGATCTGTGCCCAACTGGTCCCAGCCCCTCCCTGCAGAACTTCCTAGGACGTGTCAGAATTATAGTGAAATGCACACATCTCAGTAGTTAAGGATACCCCCCAGGAGGGAAGGGAACGTAAAACCGACTAGCTCTACCAGGTCAGGAAACAGCCTAACCAGATGGGAGATGAGAGAGCAGTGATAAGAACTCCCAGGGTTATAGCAAAAGTGAGCAAACCCTGTGATCCTTGCCCAGGAAAATGAGCCCAAGACCCGGTCCTGGATCCCGTTCAGACGGCTCTTGGAGGGGCCCAGAGACCCTTCTGCTTGTCCCATTGTTACTGCTGCTTCATTACCATGTTAAAATCTCCACTCAAGGAGGAGCACAGACCTTACTATCAGAATGTAATGTATGTATAGGTGTGTTTCCTTAAGATGCACGTGTGACCGTATGCCCCCCTCTACACAGGGTGACAAAACTCCCCTAACCCTAAATAAAAGGAACCCACTCACCTCTGTTCCAGGAGTCACGGCTTCGGAAGTTATTCCCTGTGAGCCCAGATAAAGTGCCTGTGAGGCAGATAAAGTGTCCTTTGTGTGATGACGCCACCCGACATGGTATCTACCTGTGACTCACCAAGGAAGCAAACTCACGTGAGTTCCGTGAGTTCCATCACGTCTTCAACATCCAAGGAACCCTGATAGCATGATCTTGACTGAAAAGAAATTAGTATTTCATATGATAAAAATGCAGTTAGTGCTAAAACTTCTTATTGTCTCATAACTGTCCCAACTGTCCCTCCAACTCTGCATTTCTCCTTCTCTGAAGTTTGCATGTTTAAATCAAAATGGAAAATCAATGGACTCTCTCTTTCTCCTTGCACTTGACTTGTTAATGGGAGCAGATCCTTTGCTCACCGGCTAGAGTTTGCTAGTTGTACCCATATGCTGTTCTATTGCATGTTTCTTTGCTCCTCGTGTTTCCTGTAAATTGGTCATTGGATTTAAGGTTTGATCAGTTCAGGACTGATTTTTTTGGCAAGATTTCTCCAAATATGGTGATGTGTTCTTCTATCGTGAGGTGCAGAAGGTTGGGGAGTGATGTCGTTATGGAACGTTGGTGAGGTCCGGAGCCAACGGCCAAGAAAGAATTCGTGAGACGTCTTTGGTGCAAGAAGGTGATTTTATTAAAGCACGGGGACAGGACCCATGGGCAGAAAGAGCTGCTGTGCGGGGGTTAACTGTGAGGGGTGACTGATTATATACTTGGGAGGTGAGGTAGGTAAGGGAAAAAGGAGGTGTCCAAAAGGAGTTTCATCGGTTAAAGAAGACCTTCAGGGTACTGGAGCCCTGGCTTTTGTCACCTTAAGGTTGTTTTGTCTTTAGTAAGGCCCCAACATTGAAACATTGAAATCTGGGAGCTTTCTGGAGGCATGTCACGCTCTGCCTATCTCAGGTCCTTGTCAATGGGCTGAAGGTCTAAAAAAAACTAATTTTGTTTCCTTTCCCTTCTGCCTCTGTTTCCCACATCATCATGGAGGGGAGGGTGATGTGGGGGCTCCAGAAAATTGAGTTATGGGTCTCTGGAAGCTAGACTATTGATAAGAATGATTTTTCCTTGTCAATCACTAAGACATTGGTAATGGAATGGAGACTCACTTCTTGCAGGACCCGTGTTCTAAACAGAAATAAGTTTTGATGAAGATTCACTCGGTAGCTTCTGACCTGTAACTCAGAATTCACTGAAGTGCCAGGGACTCAGCAAAGCGTCACCCCATCGTATGGAAAGCAAGATCAGCAAGTGTGTTGGACTCTCTCTGCATCAGGCAAGAAGTACCATACATTTGCACATACCTGCACTAATGGAGGGAAGAAGCTCCAGCCATTTCCTCAAGAGATACATTTTTAAAATGATTTAAAAAAATTTTTTTTTGACACAGAGAGAGGCAGCGAGAGAGGGAACATAAGTAGCAGAAGCAGTTTCCCCACTGAGCAGGGATCCTGATGCGGGGCTCGATCCCAGGACCCTGGGATCATGACCTGAGCTGAAGCAGACGCTTAACGACTAAGACACCGAGGCGCCCCAAGAGATGTGTTTCTAATGAAATTTTACTTCTTCTTCTTTTTTTTTTTTTTTAATGTTTTCCTGGGTCTTTAATAGGGCTTACTAATGTTACGAGTGAATCCTATCCCTCAATTGGTGCATGTTTTATCCACTTATTTTTAGAGAAATCTCCACATCTAATGTGGGCTTGAACCCATGACCCCTGACATCAAGCACCACAAGCTCCACCAAGCCAAGTGCCCCTGGAACTTTGCTTCTTACACTTAAAAATGATGCATCAAATGTTGTGAGCTAGTTATGTTTTGAGCAAGTGTATGTTACCAATCATGTTCATGGTAATTCAGTCCAGAAGAAAGGTGTGTTGTTAATTTGTAAAATTTATTTATTTGTTTGTTTATGAATTATTGACTTATTTGAGAGAGAGAGAGAGAGCATGCCCTTCCCCCCCCCCCCCCCCAAAAAAAAAAAAAAAAAAAAAAAAAAAAACTTTTTAAAAAATGTGTAAGGGAGTATATGGACTTAAAAAATTCTTTTAGGGGACACATAGGCAAAATGTTTAAAGCACTACTGTCTTCCTACATCCAACTTATGCATCCTTCTTCTCAGCCTAAACATTAGCATTTCTGTTTCTTCACTGTTTAAGAAAAATGGGGAAGTACTTGCTTTGCTTTTGTATCAGCAAAAGCCTATGTGACTAACTGCATGCTTGCTTTCAAAAAAGATTTGTATGTAATGAATCTTATAATAAAATATGTCTATACTTGTATTCTGGACAGCTCAAATAATGGCAGAGAAGAAAACAGATTCCCTTTAGAGAAAGGAGGAAAGAAAGTACAGGAACAGAGATGGAGCGGTCAGTGACTGTAAGCCTGCCCCAAATTTCTTTTTTATTAAAGTTAGATCACCTGGGTGGCTCAGTTGGTTAAGCCTCTGCCTTCCATTCAGGTCATGATCTCAGGGTCCTGGGATCGAGCCCCGAGTCGGGCCCCCTGCTCCGCGGGGGGCCTGCTTCTCCCTCTCCCTCTGCTCCTTCCCTTGCTCATTCTCTCTCTCTCTCAAACAAACAAAATTAAAAAAAATAAAATCGTGATACTTTTTTTTCATTGATTAACCTTTAATCTTGAGATAGCTTAGGTTTGTTTCTTCTCCATCTATTTCAACTCACTCTGTGTACAGTTCAGATGATTTTTCCCCCAAACCTGACTCTTTAAACTCACTGTCAGAAAGAAATAAAATACATAGAACCTCACATTAAAAAAAAAAAACCCATAGAATAGCGTGGAGGTTTGCTCTTCAATAAAAGCCAAAATGTGGACATCCTGACTTGCAAATTTGCTCCACTGTGACTAAAATCTTCTAAATAAAAAATATACACACAAAAATTCTAAATCCTCATTTCTAAAACATAGGTAATTCTTTTTTTTTTTTGAACTGTGGTAAAAACACATAGCATAACATGTACCGTCTTTATTTTTAAATGTACAACTCAGGGGTGTTAACTATGTTCACATTGTTGTACCACAGAGCCCCAGGACCTCTTCATCTTGCAAAACTGAAACTCTGTACCTATTGAAGAACAACTCCTCATTTTCCCCTCCCCATGGTCTCTGGCAACCACGATTCTTTGTTTCTTTCTTTCTTTTTCAGTAATCTCTACACCCAGTGTGGGGCTCAAAATCACAACCCCGAGATCAAGAGTCGGACCATCTAGGGACTGAGCCAATCAGGACCTCCCTCCATTCTTTGTTTCTATTATTTTGACATTTTTAGAGACGTCATATGAAGGGAATCCTAGAGTATTTTGTCTTTTTGTCACTGGCCTATTTCATTTAGTGTAATGTCCTCAAGACGCATGCATGCTATAGTATGTGAGGGGATTTCCTTTTTAAAGGCTGAATAATATTCCGTTGCATGTATATATGTTTTCTCCAGCTGTTCACCCATCGATGGTCATTTCGGTTGCTTTTATCTCTTGGCTATTGTGAATAATGCTGCAATGAACATGGGTGTCTTCTCTGTCTTCAAGATCCTGTTTTCAATTCTATGAATATAGACATGGAAGTGAGATGACTAGATTAGACGGTAGTTCTATTTTTAATTTTTTGAGGCATTGCCATACTACTTTCCATAGCAGCTGCACCATTTTATATCCTGCTTAGAAGAAAACCACAGGCCCCAGTGATGTCACTTGGGTTAAGTCCCCAAGTCAGTAAAACCAAGACTTAATACCTAACCAGACTGCAAGTTGCACCCCCCTAGAGATGTAACATTTAGCTTGTCAACATGGGAATTTTCTGGTCAGTGCTAGGAAATTTATTGATAGACCCATTCTAGTCCCCATTGGTGGGTGACCTTGCCTAAAGCCACAGATTCTTTGCTAATCATTTCCTTATCTCCACTCCTTCTCTGCCTTTAAAAACTTTTCCTTTTCTGTAGCCCTTTGGAGATCCCCTGTACTTCTAGACGGGATGCTTCCCAATCCATGAATCAATTAAGAAAGCCAACTAGATCTTTAAATTGTACTCAATTGAGTTTTTGCTATTTAACAATCCCCACCAAGAGTGCACACGGTTCCAATTTCCTATATACCCATCAGCACTTGCTATCTTTTGTGGTTTTTATCATGGCTATCCCAATGCATGTGAGGTGATATGTCATCGAGGTTTTGATTTATGTTTATCTAACGGTTAGTGATATCATGCATCTTCTGTTATGCTTGTTCATTATTTGTACATCTTTGGAGAAACGTCAATTCAAGTCCTTTGTCCATTTTTTAATCAGATTACTTTTGTTGTTGTTGAGTTGTAGGAGTTCTTTTTTTTTTTTAAGATTTTTTGGTATTTATTCATCAGAGACAGAAAGAGGGAGAGAGTGAGCATTAGCAAGGGGAGTGGCAGGCAGAGGGAGAAGCAGACTCCCCGCTGAGTAGGGAGCCTGATGTGGGACTCGATCCCAGGACCCTGGGAATCATGACCTGAGCTGAAGGCAGATGCTTAACCGACTGAGCCACCCAGGTGTCCTGAGTTGTAGGAGTTCTTTATATATTCTGGATATTAACCTCTTAACAGATACACGATTTGCAAATGTTTTCTTCCTTCTGTTGGTTGCCTTTTCACTTTGTTGATTGTTTCCTTTGATGTGCAGACATTTTTTAAGTTTGATGTAGTTCGAGGAGTCAATTTTTGTTTTTGTTACCTGTGCTTTTGGTGTCATATACCAAAAAACCACTGCCAAATCCAATGTCATGAAGCTTTTCTCCTATGTTTTCTTCTAAAATTTATATAGTTTTAGATATTGTGTTTAGGTCTTTAATCCATCATGAGTTGGCATATGGTGTAAGGTAAGGGTCCAACTTCATTTCCTTGTGTGTGGATATCCAATTTTTCCAGTATAGTTTATTGAAGACCGTATTCTTTCACTCTTTTGTGGTCTTGGCAGCTTGGCTGAAGATCATCTGATGATGGAAGGGTTATTTCTGGGATCTCTATTCCGTTCCATTGGTCTCTGTGTCTGTTTTTAAGCCCAAATGCATTTTCTTTATTAACATAGTTTTATAACATGTTTTGAAGTTGGGAAGTATGAGGCCTCTAACTTTATTCTTTTTTGAGGATGATTTTGCTGTTTGGGTCCCTTGATATTCTGAAGAAATTTTTGGATTTTTTTCGATTTCTACAAAAAGAGCCTTGGGATTTGATAGGGACTGCATCAGTTCCGTAGATCACTTTAGGTGGTATGGGACATATTAACCACATATGATGTCTTCCAATCCATAAACGCAGGATGTCTTTCCATTTATTTATGTCTTCTTTAATTTCTTTCAGTAATGTTTTAGAATTTTTGGTATATAAATCTTTCACTTCCTTGGTTAAGTTTATTCCTAAGTATTTTACTCTTTTTGATACTATCATAAATGGAATTGTTTTCTTGAATTCTTTTCAGATCATTTGTTGTTCATGTATAGAAATGTGACTAATTTTTGTGTATTGATTTTGGTCCTTCAGCTTTGCTGAATTTGTTAGTCTGCCTTAAATTCCACACTCTGGAAATATAAACAACTTTACAGGGAATTTTATTTCATTTAATCTTTGCTGGATCATTATTTGGAAATATAATAGATGATATCCTCAGCCATTACTCTATAGAAAATAAAGATACTTTTTTGTAGTCCTGTCTTTTTTTACTCTTTCATTGCAGATAGGAATTGAGTGCGTACATATTCTGGGCACCATGCTAGGATCTGGTTATATATTGAACTCTCTGGGGAGCTCTTAAACTATAGATGGGCTGTGTGATTGAGCGGAAAGAGATGCCAGGTGGTGGAAATGAAGGACCCAACTCATGTTCCTCCTCTATTAGAAAGCTCTCCCATGTGCCATGCAGTTGGAAAATACAGCAAACGTTGCAAAAGTCTTAACATAGACTGAACAGATTGTCAGTGAAAGGCGAGTAGAATACTTTTCAGTAACATAAAAATTGGGCCTAAAACGAATCTTCCAAGGAAAATGCATGAAGATACCAGTTTCTTGGTTTGTTGAGAAGAAATTTGGAAGAGAGTTTGAGTATATCTAACAAGCTAGTTTGCCTACTGTTCTGGGAAAAGCCATTTTTGTTCTCCTTCATTTTCTAAAAGGATCTAAGCATTGCTCCATATGGCCCCTGAGTTAACTAGTTGAATTAAGATAAAAGGAAACCATCATACTCAAGTTCTTTCAAAACTTGAGCCAATTGAACTAAATACATTAGAACATGTTCTGTAGGAAGAGAACTCACAGGTCATTTATGGAGGCTACTTATTGGGTTCAGTGGCCAAAGAAGGAAGAGGTGATACCACTGTCCCCATACTGCACTCTATCCATAACTGCAAGGTGCTACCTTGTATGGCCTGGCATCTCCCTGCGGGATGGATGGGCCCAGAGATACTACTAGTCACTTTCCCTGGGTCATGATATTTGATTGTTCTGTACCCTCATCTTCAGGTGCTTGCTCAACAGGTGAGTGTAGGGGCCTGAGTCACATCTTAATGAGTCATCTCAATTAACAGGGTGTGCACTGTGGCTAGTGCTATTTCCTTTCTGGTCCAACTCAGTTCCAAAGCAGGGCTTCCTTCCCGTCTTCTCCAAAGCTGTTACTACAGATGTGGGGCATCCTTCTCAATGACTCATTTACTACAAAGTTCTTCTCATTAAGAGGTAAAGGTGCTTCTAGTTAGAGGAGATGGTGACAAAGCATTTGCTCAACTGCTTTATCTTGCTTTCTTTTGCTTAGTGAACCCAACAACCAAACAATTTCTGGGTCAGATCATGGTGACCAGCATGAGATTCTTTTGCTTTCTTTTTCTCATTGTTTGAGATGATATAGTCACAGATAGAACTTCAAGAAACTCCTTGTGTAACCATACTTTGAAAAGTATCCTCTGGGGCCCCTGGGTGGCTCAGTGGGTTAAGCCTCTGCCTTCAGCTCAGGTCATGATCCCAGGGTCCTGGGATTGAGCTCCATGTCGGGCTCTCTGCTCAGCAGGGAGTCTGCTTCTCCCTCTCTCTCTCTGCCTGCCTCTCTACCTACTTGTGCTCTGTGTCAAATAAATAAATAAAATCTTAAAAACAAAAAAAGAAAAAGTATCCTCTGAGGGATTCATGTGAAGCCCTCTGGAAAGGATTGAGGCGCACCATTAAAGACAAGTTTCGAGGTGCCTGGGTGGCTCCGTCGGTTAAGCAGCCCATTCTTGATTTTGGCTCAGGTCATGATCTCAGCATTATGAGATTAGTCCCTGAGTTAGGCTCTGAGCTGGGCATGGAGCCTGCTTAAGACTGTCTCTCTCCCTCTGCCCCTCCCTCACATGTGCACACATGCTGTCTCTCTCTCTTTCTCTCCCCCTCTCTCTCTCGAAAAAAAAAAAGAAAGAACAGTTCCAAGCCAGTGTTTCCAGATGGCAGATTTATTTGTGGGGTCCACGAGCTTTCTTCCAGAAATTAAACAATTTGCTTTTGGGGCACCTGGGTGGCTCAGTCGATAAGCATCTACTTTTGGTTTAGGTCATTATTCCAGGGTCCTGCGATAAAGCCACACATTGGGGTCCCTACTCAGCAGGAGACCTGCTTCTCCCTCTCCCTCTGCCCCTGCTTGTTCTCTCTCTCTCTCTCTGTCAAATAAATAAACAAATAAATAAATCTTTAAAAAAATTTGCTTTCACTTTGATAGTGAACTTAAAAGTATAATACAGGCATATTCTGGAATCATCAGAATGTACCTGTTTTATTTTTGTGTTTAGGATCTTCTTGGGGCATGGTAGTACTATTTTGACTATTTTCAGGTAATGGGGCATAAACAAAGATCAACTTAATATGATCTATTTCAGCCAAGTGGCAGTCAAATAATATTAACCATATATTGTATGATTGCACATTCATCATAGTTTGATTAAAAAAAGTAATGGCTGAATTGATTCATTGTAGGGTGTATGGTAGATAAGCTGTGCTGAACTCAAATATTAAATTAATGTTTTTTGCTTTAGTTTTATTGTTTTACATTTTTGATTATAATTCATTTACAAATTGGATTTGACTTGATTTTTTAAAAAGATTTTATTTATTTGTCAGAGAGAGTGAGGGAGAGAGAGCAAGCGAGCAAGAACAGGCAGGCAGAGTGGCAGGCAGAGGCAGAGGGAGAAGCAGGCTCCCTGCCAAGCAAGGAGCCCGATGTGGGACTCAATCCCAGGATGCTGGGATCATGACCTGAGCCGAAGGCAGTTGCTTAACCAACTGAGCCACCCAGGCATCCCTGGATTTGATTTTATTATATGAGAGCTACAAATTGAAACTTATACTTAGTTTTAAATTCACACATACTTAGGGAATATTATAATAAAAAATTGTCAACATTGGGACATGCCAAAGAAGGTTTTTTTATTTTTTTCCTTTAAAGGTGCCCAAACATTTCTCAAGTTTAAGGAACATCCTGCTAAATAAACAGATCTGATGATAAAAGATGGGCCCTCTTGCTCTCCTATCTTAGAATTATTGTCCTGGTGGTTCTCAACCCTGACCACACCTCAGAATCAACAGAGGAGCTTTAAAAAAAATACTGTACTGTAACAGCTATGCTAACATCAGATATAGCTGTACAAATATAATAAAAAAACAGAGTTTTAAGGAGTGCCTGTGTGGCTCAGTGGGTTAAGCATCTGCCTTTGGCTCAGGTCATGACCTCAGGGTCCTGGGATCAAGCCCTGCATCGGGCTCCCTGCTCAGTAGGGAGTCTACTTCTCTATCTCCCTCTTCCCCTTCCCTGCTTCTGCTTTTTCTCTCATTCTCTCTCTCTCAAATAAATAAATAAAATCTTAAATAAAAGACTTAAGACACAAATTGTTACCAGAGGTAAAGAGTGACATTTTATAATGACAAAAAGGTTAACTCATCAAGCAAAATAGAAACTCTAAATATATATACATTTACCAACAGAACCCCTTACATGAGGCAACACAGACAGAATTGAAGGGAGAAACAGACAACGGTAGTTGAAGACTTCAATATCCCACTTTCAATGATGTATAGAACAACTATGCAGAAAATCAGCAAGGAAATAGAAGACTTAACAATACTATAAACCGACTAGACCTAATAGGCATCTGCGGAACATTAACAACAGAACACATATTTTTATCAATTGCTTATGGAACATTCTCCAGTATGGATCATATGTAAGGCCATGCAAAAAGTCTCAATAAATTTAAAAGGATTGAAATCGTAAGAAAATATGTTCTCTGACCATAATGGTATGAATCAGAAATCAGTAACAGAAAGAAATTTGGGACATTCACAAATATGTAAAAATTAAACAACATACTTATAAACAATCAATGGGTCAAAGAAGTAATCACAAGGAAAATTAGAAAACACTTAGAGATAAACAAACAGGAAAACACAACATGCCAAAACTTATGGGATGCAGCTAAGGCTTCAAGGGAAAATGATAGCTGTAAATACCTATATTGAGAAAGAAGAGGGGTGCCTGGGTGATGCAGTCAGTTAAGCATCCGACCCTTGATGTTGGCTCAGGTCATGATCTCAGGAACTTGGGATCCAGCCCCAAGTTGGGCTCCATGTTCAGCATGGAGTCTGCTTGAGACTCTTTCCCTCTCCCTTTGCCCCTCCTTCTCTCTCTCTCTTTCTGAAATAAATAAATCTTAAAAAGAAAAAAGGAAGAAAGACCTAAAATCAATAACCCAACATTTCACCTTAAGAAACTAGAAGACAAAGAGCAAACTAAACCCAAAGAAACAGAAGGGAGTAAAAGAACAGATAATAGAGTGAGAAGGGAGTTGGGGGAAACTGGAGGGGGAGACGAACCATGAGAGACTGTGGACTCTGAGAAACAATCTGAGGGTTTTGGGAGGAGGGCGGGAGGTTGGGTGAGCCTGGTGGTGGGTGTTATGGAGGGCACGTATTGCATGGAGCACTGGGTGTGGTGCATAAACAATGAATTCTGTTACACTGAAAAGAAATAAAAAAAAAGGCTACCTGAGGGGAGGGAATAGAGTGAAAAATAAAAGAAATAGAGAATAGAAAGAGTAGAGAAAATAAATGAAACCAAAATTTGATTATTTGAGAAGATCAATAAAACTGACAAACTGTTAGCTGAAAAAAGGAGACCAGAAGTGCTGAGATCAGGAATGAAAGAGGAGACACTAGTATCAACCATTCAGACATAAAAGGACTATAAAGGAATATGATAAACAATTGTATGCCAAAAAAATTAGATAACTTAGATGAAATGGATAAATTCTACAAAGATGAAAACTACAAAAACTAATTCAAGAAGAAACACAAATTGTGAATAGATCTATAGCAAGTAAAATAATTGAGTTAGTAATCCAATCCTATAACAATCCAATTTCCCACAAAGAAAAGCTCACACTAGCATGTTATCACTGATGGATTTTACCAAACATTTAAAGAAAAATTAACACCAATTCTTCACAAACACTTCCAAAAACAGAGAAGGAAACCTTTCCCAAAGCATCCTATAAGGGCAGCATTACCCTGAGACTGAAAGCAGACAATGTGTCAAAAAATGACAGACCAAGATCTTTTATGAAAATGAATATGAAAGTCCTCAACAACACACTAGCAGACTGTATCCAGTCACATGTAAAAAGGAGTATACACCATAATTGAGTGAGATTTATTCTGGCAAAGCAGGTCCATTTAACATGCAAAAAAAAAAAAAAATAAAGGACCAAAACAAAAACAAAACAAAACAATAGATCATGTTAGTAGACACAGAAAAAGCAACTGGCAAGCATATGACATACAACACCCTTTCACGATTAAAAATACCTAACAGACTGGAAATAGGAGGAAACTTCTTCACCTTGATAAAGGGTATCTACAAAAATCCCCACAGCTAACATCATGGTTAATGGTAAAAGACCATAAGCTTTCTCTCTAAGGTCAGGAACAAGACACTATTCACTTTTATTAGACATTGTATTAGAAGTTCTGTCTGGGGCAATTAGGTAAGAAAAACAAAAGATATCTGTACTAGAAAAGAAGAAGTAAATTTATCTCTATTTATAGATGTTATAGTCCTGTATATAGAAAATCCTAGGGGCACCTGGGTAGCTCAGTTAAGTGTCTGCCTTCAGCTCAGGTCATGATATCAGGGTCCTGGGATCCACCCCATGTCGGGCTCCCTGCTGAGCAGGGAGTCTGCTTCTCCCTCTCCCTCTGCCTCTCCTTCCTGCTTCTGTTTTCTCTCTTGCTCATTTTCCCTCTCAAATAAATAAAATCTTAAAAAAATATATAGAAAATCCTAAGGAATCCACCAAAGCCACCATAAAAACTAGTAAATAAGCTCAGTATGGTGGCAGGGTAAATATATAAAAATTTTGCTTTTAGCTTTGGCAGCTGTGAGGCTGGGGAGATTCCAGCCCAGCTGAGGAAGTCGAATCTCATTGTACTCTTACCCTCCAACTTTTCCTCAAAGCCCCTCAGTAAAATGGTTTTGTTCCCCTCAGCTCACAGTGTTTTTTTTGTTTTGTTTTTTGCTTCTATACACTAGCAACAAACAATTTGATAATTAATTTAAGAAAAACAATTCCATTTCCAATACCATCAAGTAGAATAAAATATTTAGGAATACATTTAATCAAAGAAGTGCAAGGATTAGACATTAAAAACTAAAAAACATTATTGACGGGTGCTGGCTCAGTCAATAGAGCACGTGATCCTCAATCTCAGGGTCATAAGTTCAAGTCCCACATTGGGCGTGTAGCCTACTTTAAATAAATAAGTAAGTAAGTAAGTAAATAAATAAAATTATTGAAAGAAATTAAAGAAGACTTAAAAAAATGGAAAGATATACTATATTCATGGATTGGAAGATCCAATATGACTAATTTGGCACTATTTTCCCAAGTCAGCCTAGAGATTCAGTGGAATCCGTACCCAAAACCAGCTGGCTTCTCCCCCGGCCGGCAGAAACTGAAAAGTTGATTCAAAAATTCATCTTTTGTTGTCCTGTGCATTGTAAGATATTTAGTAATATCTCTGGCCTCTACCTGCGAGATGTCAGCTCTCATCAATCCTTGGGTAAAGGGGTTTTGGAAGACAGATGTTTGGAAGTTCCCTCATGCACAAAAGCACTGAATGGCGTGGAAATATGGGGAGGCAGTAGGAACCAGCAAGAATCTGCTATAGTCAACACCTGTACCACTCAGAACCACTTGTGGTTCTGCTATAACTGATTCTTTTGAGTTATGACTGGTCACAATAAAAAAAAAAAAGTCTTGTAATAGGGAAGTTATTGGGACAGCTATAGTCCTCATTTCTCAAGATGGTCTCCAGGCCATAATAAACCCTCATTTTCTTCCTCCTCTCTCATCCCAGGAGATTCTCCTCACTCTCAGTCAGCACCTCTTCTGGTCTAAGCTGCTTGCCTGCTGGGATAACCTAGACCTTTATCCCTGAGAGTTTCATGCCCACCTGCTTGGCTGTTGTCAGCTTCTGTTCCTGGAATTGCTTGTTCCCAGTCATTCCTTGACATGGAAGCCCCAAAACGTGCCCCAAGGGAATTCCCAGCATTCCAGACCCACTCTTCCTTGCCCTCTTGTGTAGTTGTAACTGAACTTTCTCCTAAGAACTGGGGTGCTTTGTGGGGCCAGTGACTGAGGGACAGTGACCTGGAGGACAGGAAGGAGCAGAGCTAGAGAGGAGTCTGGTGTGTGATAGCCCAGATGAGAGTGTAGACTAGCAATGGGGCAGTAGGGTTGGAAATGAGAGGATTCAAGAGCTATTCGGGAGGTAGAATGAACAGGACTTGATGAAGGGTTGGGTAAGGAGCAAGAAGGAAGAGTCAGAGACACCTCGCAGAGCTCTGGTCTGAGCTGAAGGGTGCACCCGGGGGTCCGTTGCCGGAGTGGCACACAGCAGAGTTGGTTGGGGGCAGGGGGAGGAGGAGGTTTGAAAGTTCATCTGTTTGTCTCCGAGTATTGATTTCTTAGTAAGTGGCGCTAAGGAAGGTAAAGGATGGAGTCGAAGACTGTCCTTGCCCCGGGGGAGGGCACAGTCTAGTGGGCAAAGAAGGAAGTCCACAAATAAAAGTAATCCAGCAGAATCGCATGTCAGAGCATTTCTGCTTTTCGACCCACCAGTCCTACTCCTGGACAGTGATGCGAGGAAACAGCGCTAAAGAAAACGGAGAATCCATTTAAATTCAGCATGTCTCCCAAAAGGCCACCCTTTGCACCTTTTGCCTGAGGAACTGAAGACAAATGAGCACACCTGACCTCAAGTTGCTCACAGTCCACTGGAAAAAATAAAACAATCGTGAGAGTAACTGTGATATGAAACACGTGGGTCAGAGCCAGAGGAGAAATGCTGGCAGACGGGTGGGCAGCCGGGCAGACCCCTCGGATGGACCTGCGTCCCCCACAGGATTCAGATGCCCCCCTCAACACCTTCTCCTAGGGGCAGAATTAGATGGGAATTTTTTTTCTGGCTAGAAAATATTTGCAATATTAACTCTCTTAATTGTGGTTAATGTTAAGGTAATTTCTCTAGGAAACATTCCTTACATTGGTTGAGGAGGGCCTAATAATATTTTTGAAACTTCACATTAGCAGGGTTGACAGATTAAAAATACAGGACATCCATGGGCCTCCTGGGTGCTTAGTTGCTTAAGCATCTGCCTTTGGCTCAGGTCACGATCCCAGAGTCCTGGGATCGAGTCCCACGTTGGGCTCTCAGCTCAGCGGGGAGCTTGCTTCTCCCTCTACCCCTCACCCCGCCCCACTCATGCATGCACATGCTCTCTGTCTCAAATAAATAAAATCTTAAAAAGAAAAACACAGAACATCCAGTTACATGCGAATTTCAGGTAAAAAAAATGAATGTTTTAGTATAAGGATGCCCCAAATATTGCATGGGACACGGACTAAAAAGCTATTCGTTGTTTATCTGAAATGACAGATGTAGCACAAAGATGACCCCTACATTTTTAGGTGGTAAGAGTCATTTAGAAAATCTCAGAGAGGGAATGATACATTTTTATACTTAAAAAAACTCGTATTAATCTTTCTATAGGTTAAGATGCCGGAGTATTCAAAGGATTATGCAACAAGATTTTTAAATTTTCTCCCCCCCCTCCTTTTCTTTCTTCTTCTTCTTCTTCTCCTTCTTCTTCTTTTTTAGTATAAGTAGGTCCCATGCCATGTTTGGGAAAAGGACCTATTCATTGTTCATCTGAAATTCAACTGTAATTCAGACTTGACGGGCTGTATTTTTATTTGCTAAATCTAGGGACTGAAACCACACGCAGGCGTTAGCTGCACGATGCCCTCTTCCTGTTTCCCCACGACACGCCCGGCCGTGTAAGAATCTGTCATACCAGCGAGTTGTGAACCCGAACAGCATGATTTGTCCTCATCTAGTGGCGGCCCCGGTCTACGTTATGTACGTTCAATGCCCTGCTTAATCACTTCTGCAATATTTAACGGAGTGTCAGCTACAGCGTAAAAAAAAAAGAAAGATTCCCGGGGCACCTGGGTGGCTCAGGTGTTAGGTGCCTGCCTTCCGCTCGGTTCACGATCTCAGGGTCCTGGGATCCAGCCCCGCATCGGGCTCCCTGCTTGGTGGGGAGCCTGCTTCTCCCTCTCTCACTCCCCCTGCTTGTGTTCCCTCTCTCCCTGTGTCTGTCAAATGAATAAATAAAATCTTTAAAAAAGAGTCCTTGTTTTGTGAAGCTTGCCATTTAGCAGAATGGGCTATACTGAGGCAGATCGCTCTAAAACCTCTCCTGGGTATGGGGCGCCTGGGTGGCTCAGTGGGTTAAGCTTCTGCCTTCAGCTCAGGTCATGATCTCGGGGTCCTGGGATCGGGTCCCGCATCGGGCTTCTGCTCCAGAGGGACACTGCTTCCTCCTCTCTCTCTCTCTCTGCCTGCCTCTCTGCCCACTTGTGATCTCTGTCAAATAAATAAAATCTTAAAAAAAAAAAATCTCTCCTGGGTAGCACCCTGGATGAATGAGTGGGTACGGTGTCACGACGATGACTTCTATGTGTTTAAGAGGTGGAGGTCTTTTTAGGAAGATTTCAGACGGGACAATGTACCTTTTTATCCTATAAAAGTCATAATCATCTCTTTTTCTAACTCAGATTCCAGACTGTTAAAAAAATGATGAGATTTGGGACTATGCTCTTTGTTGTTCTACTTAAGGACTAACTCCAATCCCTTGGGAAAACGGACTTTCCACTTGACAGAGGAGAGGCGAATGTTTTTCTCGTTCATTCATTTTTCCCTCAGCTCCTTCCTCTCCGATGGAGCTAGGAAATTTTGGGGAGGATCGGGCGTGGGGGGCAGTGAGATTTACCCTGAGGACACTTTAATTAATTTTTAAAAATATTTATTATTTAAGGGGGGAGGGGCAGAATCTAGGGAGAGACTCTGAAGCAGACCACCCCACCCCTGCCACTGAGCTCGACCCCAAGATCATAACCTGAGCTGAAATCGAGAGTCCCATGCTAAACTGACTGAGCCACCAGGTGCCCCAAGGACAGTTTAATTTAAACCAGCGACTGAAAGCAACAATCTGTTTTCTCCCTCTTCCCCAAACCTGTTTTTTCTAAGCCAGACTATCTACTCCACCAACTTTTTCTTTCTTCCTCATCACTTCTACTTCATCCACAAGATATCCTCTGCTAGAATGTGAGTCCCACATGGGATGGGCTTCATGAAAGGTAGGAAACTGGTGTATTTTTTGTCGGAAAACCATCAAATTCTCTCTTCTTGACGTTTTCCTCTCGGGTGACGGAAAAAAAAATAGTCCTAGTTTTCCTCCATCAATATAAATATTCCATGACAAATACCCACATATATTTATGCGGTCCCCATACCTTGAATCCCATACCTACACCCAAGAAGAAAATGCAGTGACAAGAAAATGGGTGTTACTGGTACTGGTTAAGTGACAGGGCAGTCCGTGGGTGTCAGAGATGTATTTATTAGCATTCACTTCCTTGTTCCTTTTGAGAAAGAAAATTTGAGGAAGCTTATTAAAAACAGATCATTGAAGGGTCCCCAGCCTGAGTATCAATTGTGTTCAACATCAGAGTACACGTGTCCAGATAGGGGCGCCTGGGTAGCTCAGGGGCGTGAGGGGTCCGACTTGGTTTCAGCTCAGGTCATGATCTCATGGGTCATGAGATCGAGCCCTGCACTGGGCTCTGTGCTCCCCCATTCTCCGTTCTCTACCGCCGCCCCTCCCCTTGCTTTTGCTCTAAAATAAAGAAATAAATCTTTAAGGAACAAAAAACCAAAAATAAACCTGTCCAGATGGCAGGAGGAATCAGTTTACACGTGGGATTGGGGAGTATCCTAGAAGTTTGAGTGTGTTCTGAGAAGAGGGATTTGCAAAAAGCAGGAAGTTTAGTTCAGGAGAGCAGAGTTTGCAATGCCATTACAAACTCATTTAATCAGGGCTGTGCTCCCTCCAAGTCTTAAGTTGAAGTTGTGAAAAGGCGAAATGCAAGTGAATGAGCTCCTTGTCCGGGAGCTGTGGTTACCCAACGCTGGACATTGCAACGTTGGGCCTGGGCATCCGTCCCCTCTGCCGCGAGGATCTCGTGAAGGCGTGGGTTGTAGAGGCTTTTCTCCATGAAAATTTATCAGGTCTACGCGCGACAACAAGAAAATCAAAGACTTCTGGCTCCAGCGTTTATTACAGAAAATTGTTCATGGCAATAGGGTTTAAAACAAAAACATAAGTACAAGTTTACCGCAAAGAAACACTGGACACGTGGTTATGTCCTTCCGCAACTCAACCAACATACAGACAACAGTCAGAAGCATTCATTTGGTTCAAATTGTGGATTTCACACATTTGGATAATAATTTTCCACGCACCGTCCATGAGCGAGGCCCTGCACTGCTGTGGATACTGGGGATACGGCAATGAATAAAAGAAAGTCCTTGTGCTGAGAGACCTTCCAGTCTCTGAGGGGGGCAGACATATGCCAGACAAAAAACAAACAACATGTCGAGAAGTTGCAGGAAGGACAGGGGAGGAAGGAAGGTTTCTGTACATAGAATTCGTTAAGAGCAAACCAGGGCTGCTTTTTAAGGTCACATGTGGGGGAAAAGATACAAACTCTTTATTTAAAAAATAACTTTATAGGTAGTAAATTTCTGGTCAGATTCTAAAGTTCATAGCTCTGAGCAGCTTTTCTAATTTTCGAATTAGAATCTCTACCAGCAAGTACTTTATGGCTATCCTAATGGGATGTGACCCACATCAGGGTCCACTCCCAGATCCCCGCTACGCTCTGTCAGAAGCTGGGGCTGCGGGTCCAGCAAAGCACGCGGTGTGCTCCGTGGAGCTGTGGTGATGCCGAGGGGGAGCTGTCCCAGAGCAGCTGCCTTCCATCTCTTCTCCCCCACAGCTGAACGTGGGACATCAGCAGGGACGACATCAGAAATAATACTGGACTTTGGTCGCGTACGTCCCAGCGTGCTGTGTGCCTCCGTCTCCCTTCCCTTGGGAGGCTGCCAAAGTCCCTAGACTGATTCCTACGAAGGGTCTCCTAAGAATACACCCCAGATGGTCTTGGAAAAACATCATGTAATTCTTAAACTTAGGTTTTCCTCCCAGTTACATTTTCTTCCTTACCGTGATAGTGAACCTTCCCTTTCCTGAGTGCATGTAAGCAGAGGAGAAGGAACACCCACAGAGAAGGGCCGGGTTCAAAACAGGACACAGATAAGTTACACATCAATTACATCTCAATAAAACTGAGAAGGGAAAAAAAACCCCAAGACAACCATGAGCAACCCCATAGCATGTTAATAATTAAAGCTGATTAGATGCATTTCTCTTATTTTTCATGAACATCACCTGCTTTCCTCCTACTGAATGATTCTGCTTCTTACTCTGTTCTGTCAGGAGCATTTTCTGGTCCCAAGGCTTCCTGCAGACACCATGAGCAACTTCTACATACTCCCTTACCTTAAAATATCCTAACAGCTTCTCTAATTAGACAGTTGTCCCTTTCTGTCACTTCATTGACTGCAAATTCGCATCAGAAGCTGCTACTGTTCTACTAGGTTGGGAATTAGGTTGTGAGCCGGGAAGTATTAGTGTTCAGGAAAGGATGACCTGGTGTGAATCCTAAACCACAGATGGGAGAGGTGACTGTGATGTGGGAGCCAAGGTTTTGGAGACACATGGATAGGGTTCCCCTGAAAATTGTACGGATCACATTTCTGGCACCTGCAGATGTTTTCCAGAAGAAGCTATTTTACAGAAAGCCAGTGGTCGTGGTATCCAGCTTTGCGAAAGAAATTTCCCGAGGCCTTAGGCTTCAGTGTCAAAAGTATTGAAAATACTTCCAGAAAAATCCTTAATGGTGTGTAACACCGAGAACAGAGGCTAAGTCGGCGACACGGGCAGTCACAGGCACACGGTGACAGTGTCACCGACAGGGACACAGTGACCATGTGTGCTTTGCCACAAGCCGTTAGCACAATGGAACTTGAGATGTCATTAGAGAACGTTTTCTGGATTTCACTCATTTCGTCAGACAGGTCTTTCAAGGCTCTGCCCACGGGAAGGAATAGAGAAAACTTCTGTCCAAGAGGTAAGTGCTTGCCTGTATTTTTGGACCAGTGACCCGAAGACATCCTCCTTCTCGAACGAGCAGTACCCACTGCACAGTTACTGAGGGGAGCGGGAGCCCAGGCTTTGAGCACGGCTCCCCCAGAACTCCCGAGCATTCTAGAACTTGCTTCTGGTCACTCGGTTTCCTGATGCAGGAACTCTTCGCTGAATTTGCTTCCAGTGCTTTCATCTTCATTAGAATAGTTCCCCGAATCCTGACTGGTTTGGGAACTGTATTTTTTGTGCTCTCCATCAGTTTGGTTCGTCTCTTCTACTGCCGTGATAGTGTTTGTGTTTTCAATTATAAAACATCTTTCCGTCAGTTCCTCGGAAGTGAAAAGGAGGAGGTTCCGGAGTGGTTGCTCAGAGAAATACTAATTTAAAGAAAGGGGAAGAACAGGAACAAATTATTTAAAATATAAAAGTTTTTAGTTCCAGCGGCATCAGCTTCTTAAATCTGCTCCCGAGAAAACCAGTGGTACTGGTTTATATGCATAAACATTAAAAACCAGTTCGGAGTCTAGAAACTGCTAACTGACGTTTAGAATAAACCCCTCACTAGTGAGGTCCCGTGCCTCTTGGCACTGTCTTGGGGCAGGTACATGAAAAGGACCCAAGAGGGAGCACAGGGTGCCGGAGAGCATGGGAGAGGAAGGAAAGGGGGGTGCACTGGGACTGTGGACAGTTTCTTTTGAAACTCAACAGCATAAAAGCACTTGCTCAAGTTCTCTTAATGGATCTGCTTAAGTTTACAGAGTTAACAGGTGCAAACATATCATAGTTGATCAATAATTCCCGTTCGGGTCTCGCCAGCTCCAAAGCTGGGGCTCCAAGCGAAACTCTCAAGTCAGGCAGCCTGAACCCCCACCCCACGTGCCCACGCCATCCCCAGGCTTGGTCCCGGGCTCAGGTCTTTGTCATTTAGTGCTTTCATTAGATATGCCAACCTCACGGTGGGGTCGAACAGGAGCCTGTGAGGTGTCCTGAAAGGAGGCTCATGTTCTGTTATTTCATTTTCTGTGATGTCACCCACAGGGCGCACTGATGAGGGTGCAGTAGGCTTTGTGTGGATATCCAGCTTTTCCATGATAAAACAAGTGCCAACATAGCCAAACTGAAGAAAACTATGAGATTAAGGACAAACCTTACTAGTCCACGTTATTTGATATTAAATGACTGTTTCTACGGCCAATTTACCGAAAGTGAAGAAAATATCCCAGTCTGTATTGTTTTCTGGATATCAAGAAAATGCATACGTTGCATGGAAATAAAATATATTTCCCATTCATTTTAAGAAAAATTCACTCACTGACAAAAGTCACATACCTCATCTATAGTGGAAGGAGGTTTACTTGATGGAAAGAACACATAACTGATACATCGAAAGAGAAGTTTCATGACATAGATGACAACCGGGATGGAAAACAGCGCAGCACAAACTCCAGCTATGAGCCAGGTTTTAGAAGTATTTCCTAAAAATAAGTAAGTGATATTTAGCAACAACATAGATCTCAACACACAAATATGTTAACAATGCTGACGGTTTACGTGGATGAAATGGAGCTATGTGAAAGGAAATAGAAAAATCTATGATATACCCTTAGAAATATTTCTGGTAACACGGAGCATACAACAGTTGTAGGCAATGCTTTCACTTTATGCCCCTCTCTATTTATAAGTAGGCTCCATGCCCAACATGGGACTCGAACTCGTGACCCTAAGATCAAGAGTCCCATGTTTACCAACTGAGCCAGCCACATGAAAGCCTTTCCCCTTTTTTTAGGTAATGCATTTCCATTTAAAGAATGGCCTGGCAAGGTGAAGGAAGCAATGCTGACATTAAGCTCCCATTGTGCAAAGTGCTCTCGAGTCATTCTGTGATACAGAGCTAGCATAATTAATACCATTCCGTGACTAATCAGCATCTACAAGCCAACACCAGAAACTGTAAAATACAAGATGGGACCTGACCATTCCCATGGACCAAAACTCACAACTGAACTAATGAAGCGATTCTCCCATGATAGTTACGTTAAGAACTATGCAAAACAAAACACCTAAAAATAGTCTTTTTAAATGTGAAAGAGTAATTTTTAAAGGCAATTAATTATATTACATGCATACTGGATGAACTATAAAGCATTAAAAAACACTGAACTGCGCATTAAAATATTTTCTAAAACTGCAAGGCTTAGCCCAAAGGTCTACTTTTGATTCATGTAGCTCATGAAGAAAGTATTCTCTTTATACTTGTGTAGTAATAAAGAAATACTTTACAATTTTCAGTGAATTGAATTATTTTTTAAGAGTCCACTTACATTAAAAAAAAAACAAAGAGAGAGAGAGATAATGAAAGATTCTGACCTGGTTTTGTTTTCTCGCACACAATATCACTAAAAACACTGCTTTTATTCCACCTTTCATCCTGAATGAGTGCTCGGGCTTTGACACAATATACAGTCAGTGGTTTCAATTGAGGAAAAGTAAAATCAGTTCTTTTCTCTAGAATTTTTCTCTATAAGAAAATAAGTAGATCATTGATAACATTTAGTCGCCTTATGAAATCAGATAGGGAATGTCGATTTCCTAAATTCTCTAGAGATTCAGTCGAAGATTGGCCTCTCCCAACCGCTTAGCTGGTGTATGTTTAAGAAATATACACTTGGGGGAGCCTGGGTGGCTCAGTGGGTTAAGCCTCTGCCTTCGGCTCAGGTCATGATCCCAGGGTCCTGGGATCAAGCCCCATATCAGTCTCTCTGTTCAGCGGGGAGCCTGCTTCCTCCTCTCTCTCTGCCTGTCTCTCTGCCTACTTGTGATTTGTCTGTCAAATAAATAAATAAAATCTTAAATAAATATATATATACATTCGTTTTGGACCACATGTTACAACCCAAGTCAAACTTAAAAATGCTGCTTCCAAAAAGGAATATGACATATTCTTAAGACAACTCTAAATTTATAATACCTGTTAATTTGGTTTAAATGTCATTGTATTTCCTCTGCTCGGGGGCAGGGGTAGTTAGGAGGGGGGGCTCGGACCTTAAATTGCCTATATTATGGTATCGCTTATAGCTATGTGGCCTCAGGCAAGTTGTTTCATTTTTTTCTTGGCCCTATTTTCAGATCCGTAAAATGAGGACAATTACTGCTGCTCCCTGCAGTAGTCAGCTATGTCACAACAATACTGTATAACAACAACAAAAATAATGCAACAAAATAACGTCACGTGATGTCATGTACTATAACAAAATATCATTTGGTTCAAAACCCATTGATTTTTTTCCCACTCACGCGTGTCCTGACTGACTGTGGAGCCCGTACTGAGGCTGTGGGTCCTCCCCACGTCCCTCGTCCTCCTCAGACCAGAAACCACGTGCAGCATGCAGAGAAGCCCCAGAGCCAAGATGAACTGTACTCGCATCACAACCGCCCACGTTGTACCGCTGGCAGCCCAGTGTAAGGGAAGCACTAAGAGATTCTCTGTCCCAAGTGTCTGCTAACCGACTTGATCGATCAGGCAGTCTGGCAGGATTGTTTTGAAGAATGACTAAGACAATTCACGTAAATTACCACAGTACCTGGTACGTAACAGCTTCTAGTAAATGTGAGCTGCTATTATGATTGTGATTACTGTCAGGATAAGCCAGCAAATGAAATTATTTAATCTCTACTATCTATTTGTTAATTGATGTGCTAAGTGTTTTCCTATGTTACATTTTAAGACTTTTAAAAAAAATTTTAAGTAACCGCTACATACAACGTGGGGCTTGAACCCACAGCCCTGATATCAAGAGCTGCACGCTCTACCGACTGAGCCAGCCAGGTGCTCCTCACATTTTATTTATTTTATTTCATTCTTCTATTTATTTATTTTTGCTTTATTTATTTTATCGTTAAATTTTATTTATTAATTAACTAATTAATTAATCTTACAGGCAGGAAGGGAACATAAGCAGGAGGAGAAGGAGAAGCAGAGAGCCCAATGAGGGACTCGATCCCAGGACCCTGGGACCATGACCTGAGCCGAAGGCAGATGCCTAACAACTGAGCCACCCAGGCACCGTTACCTCATTTTAAACCTCATAAACATCCTTTAAAAAAAAAAATGGAGTTACTATGACTACTGCCACTTTAGAGAAGAGGAAACAAAATCTCAGAGAGGAAAAGCATCCTGCCTAAGGTTACACAATTTGATGGCTTGAGACACAAACAGAGGTTCCCCTGATGTAGGGACTACTGAGAACCGACTGTAACTCTCAGTGGGCTAAACTATGCTTCGGTTACAGTGTGTTCACACAGTTAAAAGGGAAGTGGCCAAGTCATTATAATTTTCTTAGATGTCCAACAGAAAATAAAGTCAGGTTACAGAATTTATCGACCCAACTCGACTCCACCAGACTTCAAGGTCGATTCCTTGATTGCAATTCCGTAGGGAAAAGAGATCTAGAATCATGTGGGTTATCCAGTGTTGTGTACTGCCTTTGTGGTTTTCGAGTATTAGTGTTTTATTATTTATTTATTTATTTAATATTTTATTTACTTATTTGACAAAAAGAGAGAGATCGATCACAAGTAGGCCGAGAGGCAGGCAGAGAAAAAGAGGGAGAAGCAGGCTCCCTGCTGAGCAGAGAGCCCAACGTGGGACTCGATCCCAGGACCCTGAGATCATGACCTGAGCTGAAGGCAGAGGCTTAACCCACAGGCACCCCTTGAGTATTAGTGTTTAAAAACCTGTTTCTTGACTCTGTTTTCCATGACTGCCCCTGCTGAGGAGCCTTTTTAGAGGACTGTTTTCAAATCCTTTCCCTGCCATGAAACTGAACTGTTAGCAACAGGATTTTGTGCAGCAAACCTGAACTCTGGAGGCACACTTTCCTCTAGGAGGGCCACAAACCACCAGACCATCTGAGATTCTTCTGCCCCCTCGGAGGTACCCTGCCCCCAGGGGATATCTGGCAAAGTCTGGTTGTCACCACAGGGAGGCAGTGCTATTGGCCACCAGCAGGGTAAGCATCCTATGATGCACAAGACAGCTCCCACAATGAAGACTTATCCAGTCTGAACGTTGCCAGTGCTGAGAAACTCTGGTTTAGATGAATGCCCAGGAATCATGTTAAAAACGCAGATTCCCGAGTTCCACCCAAGAGATTTTGATTTGAGTAGTAACAGGTGCAGGGATCCGAATGTTAACAACACACCAGGATGCCCACAGGCGGGTGATCTATAACTAAGCCGTAAACAGGGAAAGATGCTAATACTCTTCTTGTTGTAAATATTGGAGTTAATCACAGTCCCAAGTTTAAAAATCTCCCTAAAATTTCAACTTCAAGCTTTGCTTCCCCAAATCCTAGTTACAATCCTACATTATAGACTTACATCACAGTTTGTTTTTTTTTTTTTTTTTTTTTTTTTTTTTTTTTACCTCAGCATTTGAAGTGTTTTCCCAAAATACAATTTCATAAATTAGCGGGTAAAGATGGTTCACAGGCTTATTTTCCGACTCTTCTGGAGCGCTGATATAGACCCGCAGGGAAGCATTGTTAGTGGATTTCATGGTAATGACCGGAGGAAACAGGGTAACTGGGAAAAAAGTGTACAGACACAACGTTCAACTCGGAAAAACAATGTTAAGACTCTGTACCAAATCAGAGAAGCACAATCCGAAGTAAAAACTACTGGCTTACTTTGTAATTGAGTATCAAATTTTTCTTCATGAGACCAAACCGATGTGGTATTTCCATCCGATGCTCGAACACGGATAAGGTAAATTCCTTTATGGAAAGTATTTTTGGGAAAGACACACCGCGTAGTTCGGATATTTTTGCAGTTTGGTATTTGTTTCCATTTACCTGAATTGTCCCCAGGAATCTTTTTTAAATAGGCACTTTTAAGACAAAAAAATATTACAAACATATTAATTCAATGAATATTTAAGAAATACCTAGAATATGCTAGATACTGTTCGGGGTTAAGGTCACAGAAGGGAACAGTCGCCACCTTCAGGAAACTCACACTACAGTGTAAGAGAGCAGCATACACCACCACAAAGAGAACCAGAGCCCTTGCTCTGGGGTGTGACAAGAAGGGGGCGCTGTTGCACCAAAGCCGACTCAAGCCAGCCCACAAGACCCACCCCTGAATTTTCCCAAAGGGTGCGAGCCAGTTATTAAAAGCCATTATTACAAAATAAAGTACATCGACTTACAGATAAACAGGTTGCATTAAAAATAAAAATACTCAAAACTTTTTTTTTTTTAAATTTATAGCTGGCAGGTCAGCAGCACAGGGGACAAACTGGACCCAAACTCATTTTGTCCTGGTTATTTCACTACGTTTTATTATCTGTGCTCAAAGCTATTTACGTCTATTGTATCTCTATGGTGGAAATACTCTGTAACGGGGTCCTCCTGTGCATTTCTTCCCAATGCCACGGTCAGTGACATCATGCTGAAAGGGACCACGGTAGGTGTATTTACGGTATGAAAACTGGCAAGCGCTACAAATAAGGCTTTTTTTTTTCCTTCTGGAAAGCCAGCTGTGAAACGTATCACCCACATACCAATGGGTGAGTGTTAAAATGGAGATTCTGCCACAGTGTGGTTAAGAGCAAGTCTACACAGAACATGGACATTAATGGGGCTTGGAGAGGTCAAGTAAATTACTCAGAAACCAGCAGCTCAAAGCAACCCAGTTCAAGTCTGCGACTCCAACAGCCTCCCAACTGGTTCTCCCGCCTTTGGCGTCTCTGTGGTCCACACACAACGCGGCGATCTTCCCCTCCTCGAACACACACTTCATGTCACCTGCCCCTCGATGTGAAATTCTGAATGGCACCCAAAGGCCTACAGGACAGTCTGAGGCTAAGCCTCATCTCACCCTATCCTGCGTATGCGGTTCTCTCTCTCATTGCTCTCCCCTGCCCGAACAGTCAACCGTTCTCAAGGCAGGGCTTCTCCCACGTGGTAGGTAACATTCTGGATGGGCTCCAAGAGTCCTTGTGACACCCTGAACAGAGGGCCCAGCCAAGCCAGGCCTGGTCCCCTGACCAGAAGTCCCTGGCGGATAAGAGCACTCTTGAAGCTGTTATTAAACCTGTGGTGATTTGTTACAGAGCAGGAACACCCCCTACCTCTGACCTTAACCTGATTTTCAATCTGTTTGTAGCCTGCGCTTCCCTCGTGCTGTAGCTCTGCCTAACGTGCCCTCTGGTGTCCAATTTTAAAATACACGATTCACGAATGAAGAAGGCCTTGTTCACATCTTGTCTCTCTCCACATGGCTCCTTGGGTCTCTCCGGCCTCAACCACCTTTACATTTTCGATTTCTGTCACCCTCATCATTTGCAGACCACTCCTCGGCCCCAAACCACCATCACTATGACACCTCAGCTATCTGCTTTGGATTCCAGGAACCACATGCTACACTGCCGTGCCTTCGGCGCTCCCTACAGCGTGCCCGAGTGCTCCCAAGATACTTCGAGACCGGCCACCGGAAACCCCAGCCCTCTCAAGTCTGGCGCAGGCAAGATGGCTGCCCAGTTTCCGGGTCAGGCAGGGTCAAAGGGCCTGCAGGCGCAGGGACGCGCTCCCACTGCATGACTAACACGGAAGGATGGAAGGATGGGAGAGTTCACGAGAGGGGTCCTCCCTTCCCTTTGCCCTCAGATCACTTCCTGCTTCTCTCCCTCCTCACACTCTCCCTTTCCTGCCCCTGCTATACTTGCCTCTGGTCCCTCTACTCCTCTGCTCTCAAGGGAGCTTGCTTACCTGTCCCCTTCCTCCCCACAACCTGCTCCTCCTTCCGCTGGTTTTACTTCTTTATCCCCTACAACTTTCCAGCCAACATGGAACAAAATGTGCTTCTCGGACCTGACCCATAGTCGGCTAGAACACAGTGCTGTCCTGCTTTCTTCATTTCCCACTGACGTGATCCCTAAAAAAATCTGTCAAAACCACTAACACTGTCAAGAAAATGGGAAGGCTGATTCGAAATGAGTAAGACAGACTGGACTGAGATCATTTCTAGGACTCGGGGAACAAGTGAGCTCTGAGGAAAAGGTCAGGGTCACGTGGCAAGGATTCCAGATTCGGGAAATAAGACATGCAGCGAGGAGCACATTAAAAAAAAAAAAAAAAAAAAAGCACCAGTAAGTACACGAGATGTTATTAAATATGCCCATATTACAACAAATGAAGAAACCAAGGCCGGAAGAGATGAAGGGATTAGCTCAGGGTCATCCAGTCAACGGCAGAGTAGGGACCAGAATTAAATATCCCATTTCCAAAATGATAGAATCATCCCAAGCAGTCTGCCCCAGTGCCTGGAGCTGCAGGGGGGCTGAAGCGGCAGGAAAGGAATCATCATAAATTGAGCAAAAGGAAACTCATGGAATAGAACTTACTGGAGCCACTGAGCGTGAAAAGTCACATTTTCCTGTGCGTAATCCCATTTAAGAATATAGGTTTGATTTTTAGCATCAACTCGAATATTTTCTGGTGGAGGCAGTTTATTTTCAACTAGAAGACAAAGAATACAGAGAGAAGCAAACAGTGTTACTTTAGTGAGATAAGACATGGTACGAAGGGTACCATGAGTACCAAATTAAGTAATTTTTAAAAAATGGTTTACTTATTTATTATTTGAGAGAGTGCGAGGTGGAGGGGCAGAGCTCCCCTAAGCGGGGAGCTCGATGCGGGACTCGATCCCAGGACCCAGGGATCACGACCTGAGCCAAAGGCAGATGCCTAACAGAACTGAGCCACCCAGGTGCCCCCCTCCCCCCTGCTTTTTAAAAAATATTTATTTATTTGAGAGAGAGAGAGATACATGGTAAGAATTTTCTTTTTAAGATTTTATTTATTTTTTTTGTGAGACGGAGAGAGTAAGCACACAAGCAGGGGGAGCCACAGAGGGATAGGGAGAAGCAGGCTCCTCACTGAGCAAGGAGCCTGATGCAGGACTTGATTCCAGGACCCTGAGATTACGTCCTAAGCTGAAGGCAGACGCTTAACTGACTGAGCCACCCAGGTGTCCCCATGGTAAGAATTCTTAACAGCTTAACAGCATGGGAAAGAAAAGAAAAGGCTTACATGTTATCAGGAGGTAACAGCTAAGGGAGTTACAACTGGTGTATGTTCACACAAGGTGATAGTATGTAGCCATTTACAAGAACGTGATGGGGCACCCGGGTGGCTCAGTCGGTTAAGCGTCTGCCTTTAGCTCAGGTCATCATCTCAGGGTCCTGGGATCGAGCCCCACATCGGGCTCCCCACTCAGTGGGGAGTCTGCCTCCCCGATTCCCCTGTCCCTTGTGTCCCCCTGCCCTGTGTTCTCTCTCTAATAAATAAAACCTTAAAAAAAAGAATATGATAGATCTGTATGTGCCAACATACAAAAGGACCCTCACTGTAGTGGGTTAAATAAGTGAGTTGTAAGATCGATCTAGTAGGATCCTATTTTTTCATTTTATTTTTTTTTTTAAAGATTATTTATTTATTTGACAGACAGAGATCACAAGTAGGCAGAGAGGCAGGCAGAGAGAGAGGGAAGCAGGGTCCCTGCTGAGCAGAGAGCCCAACTCGGGGCTTGATCCCAGGACCCTGAGATCATGACCTGAGCCAAAGGCAGAGGCTTTAACCCACTGAGCCACCCAGGCACCCCCTATTTTTTCATTTTAAAAACCAAAACCAAGAAACCATATACACGTCTGTGTGTATGCTTTTAGGTTCCAACAGAAACAGGAAAGAATGCACACAAACCACCAGCAGGGCTAAATGCTCATGAATGGAACTGGGGTAAGGAGGCGGGAGAGGAAAACTTTACTTTCAATTCTCCTGTATGTTTGATTTTAAAAACGAAGCATACTAAAATTATGACTCAAATAACAAACAAATGTAAGCTCCTAACCTTTGACCTTAATTATAGGCAGGAGGTCACTGACAAAATATATCAGGAAGCTTTCACATCTTAAAGTTTCACTTATAAAGGTATACTTTTTGGAAGACCAACTGCTCCTTGAGCAACTACTTTTTCCCTTTTGTGGATTCTGAAGAAAAAATAGTTGTTTTTTTAAATTTATTTTTTTAAGATTTTTATTTATTTATTTGACAGACAGAGATCACAAGTAGGCAGAGAGGCAGGCAGAGAGAGAGGGGGAAGCAGGCTCCCCACTGAGCAGAGAGCCCGATTCGGGGCTCTATCCCAGGACCCTGGGATCATGACCTGAGCTGAAGGCAGATGCTTTAACCCACTGAGCCACCCAGGCGCCCCGAAAAAATAGTTCTTGTCATGAGAAAAATATTTAGATGCTTAGACAGAACTTTCATTACTGTTTACTTAAGACAAAAAAATCCCAGTTACTGTGACTTTTTTTTTGCTTATGTAAATGCTGTAATATTTTTGTTTTAGTATCTATTATCATATACACTTAGCAACCAGGAGGAAAACTGCCAGAATGAATAGGGTGCCCCTCTGTATATACGTTTACTGAATCTAAAATATAACTTCCTCCTTACCTGCGGTCTTTATACAATACACGGGACTATAGGCACCGGTTTTTCTTGGCAAAAGTCTTGCTTTAACTTTTAAACAGTAGGTGGTCTCTGGTGAGAGTTCATAAATTTTATCTCTGGAGTAAACAGTTTTAGTCTTTCTCTATAATAAAAAAAATAGAAGTCTGCTCTTTAAAAAAGTCTAAGATCAGTATTTTGAACACATTCAGGTCCTTTTTCTCTCACACTGAACAAAGGTAAAAAGAATGCTCACTTCTCCACTTGAAGAATTCTTCCAGATGTCTAAGCTGTAGATGAAGCCTGAGCTATCGGAAGCCCACATGCCGCCATCTTTTGTTCCAGGTGGGGAGATGTTGATGATTATTGCCTTATCTTCGGCTTCTAAGTGTACTTTTGGGGGACCAATTTGAGCTGTAAAAAAAAGAACACGTTTACTATATAACTTCATTAATACAGGGTCGAAATGTTCATTCAGCAAATAATTCTCAGCACGTCCTATGTACCTGGCATTAGTCACACTTAAGTCCGTCATGGAGCTTATACTCGAGCGGGGGAATATGGCCAAAATCCCCAAACAGACAAATGCATATAATGTCGTGTGTGCTGTAAGGAAAGATGAAGTAACACAGAGGGAGAGAAGACGGTGGCAAGACCTGGTTCAGATAATTCAGTCAGGAAAATCTCTCTGCAACACTTGAGCTAAAGCCCAGATAATGTTGAGGGAGTCAGTCAGGCAAATTATCTAGGGAAGGACTATTCCAGGCTGAGCCTCCAAGGTGGGGATGGGCTTCACATTTTCAAGAGGCAACAAGGAGGTTCGGGTAGCTGAGTGGCTGAAAATGAGATCAGAGAAGCAGCTAGAAGCCAGATGACAAAGGAAGAGCTCGGCAGTTAGCTTCAGGAGGTTGCTGGAGGCCTGAGATTGGAGGAGTGCCAGGCTGGGATTTACATTTTGGAAAGATCATGTTAGCTGAGGCATGAGGAAGCAGGAAGGCTGGGAAGAAGCTACCACAGTAACTCAAGAGAGAGCAGCTTGGTGAAGGCCGGTTGCAGCGGTGGACGCGACGAGGGATCTGCTTCGGGATGAAGATCGATCATTCAGAATGTTCTGACAGACTGGATGCAGGGAGTGAGGAAAAGCGATGCCAAAGATGACTCCAAGGCTCTTGCCCTGAGCAACTGAAACAGGTGCTGACCATAGCGGGGATGGAAAAATCTGCCAGAAGAGCATGTTTTGAGGAGGAAATCAAGAGCTTTGGTTGACCAGATGACTGGACGCCCAAGCAAAGATGTTTGTGGAAAGAGAGCTGGTGATACAGTGTAAAGTCAAGGGGAAGGATGGGGCTGGAGATGTAAGTCTGGGCTTTTCTCAAGAGCACACAGATGGGCTTAAAAGCCGTAAGATTCCCAGTGGACCGAGTGTGGAAAGAGAAGATGGACGACAACCCAGCCCCGCAGCAGTCCAGCCCTGAAAGGTCTGGGAGGCAGGAGAAAGGGGCAAAGGAGAGATGGATGGCAGGAGGAGAGCGGGAAGGGAACAGGGCCCTGGAGATCCAAAAGTGGAAGGTTTCAAGTGATCTCCGTGGTGGTACACAGGAATTGAGCCAGAAGAGACTGGGAACTCACTGGGCACTGAGGAAGTCACCAGGGTCCTTGACAAGAGTGGTTTCTGGGCAGCGAGGAGGAACAGAGTTTGAGGGCACAGGGCTGCAGAGACAGTGGTGGGCAGAGAAGCACAGAGAGGGCCAGACATCATTCTTCTCGGGAGTTCTGACAGAGGGCCGGGGTTCCCAACTGTTTCGGTCTCAGGAGCCCTTCACACTCAAAGAAACGGAGGGTCCAAGTGAGTTTTTGTTTATAGAGATTATGTCTTTCATTATTTAGCATATTAAACCTGAAAACTGATATTTTCAAATATTAATTCATGAAGAGTTAATAGTGGTAAACCCATTGCACTGTGACAGATATTTGTTCTAAAAAAAGAACATTTCCCAAAACAGACATGGCGAGAAGAGTGGAGCTGTGTCACATCTTGTTCCAGTTTCATTAATGTGTGGCTTCACCAAGAAGACAGATGTATCTTCCGCTCGTTTCTGCAAGTCAGTCAGTCGGTCTCCCTGTCACCCATCAGCCTCTGGAAAATTCCAGTGTACACCCAAGACAGGATGGAAAGGAAGGGGCGGATAAATCTTAGAATTATCATGAAAACAGTCTGGCCTTTTTTTTTTTTTTTTTTTACAGGAGATGTTACGCCGTCACACAGAAACAGTCTTGGGAAGTGAGCTGCGACAAGAGTAGCTCAGGAGGAACAGCCTGTAGTTCGGCGGGCAACTTCTTACCTTTTTCAAACAGTGTGAATGAGTCAACATAATGCCACGGAGAAGTGTTGTTGCCCTCCTCTGCTCTTATTCGCAGTTTAATTTCTTCATAAACATTGAGCTTGACTGAAGAAAAGTTGCATTCGGTACTGGCCACAGACTGACAGCCAGGCAATTGGAGCCAAGCGCCATTTTCAAGTCTTTGAGATTAGAAAAAGGAGATGAATTAAGAAGCAAATATCTGAATACAAAAGAGTCCAACACAGTTTCTGGTCACTAAAACTCTTAACTATTCTAACTACTGGTATAACCACTATTATGACTACTGTTTACTAAAACTAGAAACTACTAGGCTAAGTAGTTACTCTGTTTGAGTTAATGGCCTATGAACATTTTAGTGGCAACGTGGCACTCTTGCCCAGCACGTATGTACCAAGTTATTATTTAGAAAGTGGAATCATTCTGACGGCTAATTTTTTCACACAGTTCTATAATTCTGTGACGGGCTGCATTAGGATTTCAAAGAAGCAGAGAAAGAAATAACCTAGAAGGTACCAAGAGCAGACTTAAGTGTCCACTTTGTTAAAAACAGCTGTGTGACTTCGGGCCAACTCCTCTGTATTTCTGGATCTTTTCCTCACTGAAAACTTGGTGACTGGATCTGAGGATCCCCTCTGGAACTTTTCTGACTGGGTTTACCAGACCAGAGAAAGGCCTCAGAAATCAGCAGGGTTGGAGAATTTTCTCTGCCCTCATCAAAACCAAACCGTCCCTTCTGCTTGCCCTCTGCTGTAATTCTTCCTACTCCATCACTGGAAATGAAGAACTTAAAGTGTTTATATATACCGACGAGTTCCTTGTTTAGTCCACTAAAAAGCAGAACTTATCAATATTAGATTCTTCAAACACATGAAGAAATCAAGAAAGGACATGTTGCCACATGTCACTTTGCCCTTGCCCACCCCCCCTCCCCAGGAGGTTGATGGGAAGGTGAGACCGAAAACAAACTTAGTTAGGTTCTGGAATTTTTGCCCATGTGAAGCCCTGTCGACCTTAAACCAGGCAGAGAAAATCTCCTCTGACAAGGCATTTCTGTCAAGACTGATTTATAGTTCCTAGCACAAGCTTTATGGAGGGAAAGGGGGCAGAGGAGGGAGGGATAAATTTTCATTTTATTTATTTTTTTTTGAAAGATTTTATTTGTTTGAGAGAGAGGTCACATAAGCAGGGGGGCCGGGAGAGGGAGAAGCAGGCTTCCTGCTGAGCAGGAAGGCTGATGCGGAGCTTGATCTCAGGACCCTGGGATCATGACCTGAGCCGAAGGTAGATGCTTAATGACTGAGCCCCCCAGGCACCCCTATAGACTTTTAAAAAATTTTAACTTTTTAAATTTAAGATAAAAGACTTTAGGAATGATATAGCCACATCATTTCTGTGCTGCCCAAATATAAGTTCATCTCATTTTTAAAAAAGGAAACATTTAAAAAAATTACTGAAAATATACACTGGTATGTGGGAAACTTTATTCCTGGACAGTTTCCCTTTCTACTTCTCTGAGCTGTGAGGCCAGAGTTGGCATTTAATGATACCATTCCTGAGAAACCCCTCCACATCAGAACCTGTGTTAAAAAGCCAGAATCCCTTATTAGACACAGAAAACTTTAGGGACACCTGGGTGTCTCAGTCATTAAGCGTCTGCCTTCGGCTCAGGTCATGATCCCAGGGTCCTGGGATCGAGCCCCACATCGGGCTCCCTGCTCAGCAGGAAGCCTGCTTCTCCCTCTCCCACTCCCCCTGTTTGTGCTCCCTCTCTAGCTGTCTCTCTGTCAAATAAATAAAAAATAAAATCTTAAAAAACAAACAACAGAAAACTTTATAAAAATTGTAAACCTAAGTCCTGACAAGGTTCCAATCCACTGGCCCTCTTCCCATCCATCTTTCCTGTTCCAGGAGGTGCAGAAGCATGCTTGACTCCAGTGTTTTTGTATTACGAGGGAGCTACAGCAATGGCAATTGCTTTTATATTAGCCTTTAAAAAAAAAAAAAAACAGGGCGCCTGGGTGGCTCAGTGGGTTAAGCCTCTGCCTTCAGCTCGGGTCATGATCTCAGGGTCCTGGGATCGAGCCCCGCGTTGGGCTCTCTGCTCGACAGGGAGCCTGCTTCCTCCTCTCTCTCTTTCTCTCTCTGCCTGCCTCTCTGCCTACTGTGATCTCTCTCTGTCAAATAAATAAATAAAATCTTAAAAAAAAAAAACCCCAAAAAACAAAAAAAACCAACCAAACCCAGCTTTATCATATAAAGTATTTAGATCAGAACACAACATGATTTGAAGACAATGAAGTAACTGATAGAAAATTCGTTTCGAAAAACTCGTGCCATAATACAATCCCATGCCATCTTTGCCTTTCCTATTCGCCTATATATTCTAAGTACCCAGGAGAGTGTTTAGCATACAAGGCACGCAATCTTTACTGGATGGAAGACTGAATACTAACACTACACACATCGTAACAAAATTTTGGATATAGGTTACTAACACCGATGTCTTAGCATGTGTTCTACAGTCATTGGAATCCTAACAGCTTATTTGTGTGTCTCTGTATCATTTATCACCCATGGCATCTGTCCTACATTTGGAGAAACGCTACAGTAAGGGGCGCCTGGGTGGCTCAAGTCAGTTAAGTGTTCAACCCTTGATTTTGGCTCAGGTCACGATCTCAGGATCCTGAGATGGAGCTCCGTGTTCAGTTCCACTAGGCATGGATCCTGCTTGAGATTCTCTCTCTTTCTTTCCTTCCCTCTGCCCCACCCCCACTCACATTTTCTGTCTCAAAAAAAAATTTTTTTTAATTAAAAAGATAGTTGTTTACTGCTGTTAACTATACTTCCATTGATCACTTACTCCATGCCACTGTTCTGAGCACTTTTCATACTTTACATGCTTCAGGGCGGCTGGGTGGCTCAGTGGGTTAAGTGTCTGCCTTCAGCTTGGATCATGATCTCAGGGTCGTGGGATCCAGCCCAATATAGGGCTCCCTGCCCAGTGAGGAGTCTGTTTCTCTCTCTCTTCTGTGCTCTCCCTCTCTCTTTCAAATCAATAAATAAAATCGTAAATAAACCAACAATTGTTCTACACTTCTACAGCCTTCTAAGTTAGACACCTTATTACGGTGGGGGGAGGGGCAGGGCGGTGTCCCATCCCAGTGTGCCTGGGGTGGCCCTGGTTTAAGTTTGTTGCTCCAGCTTATCTAAAATTAACTGGCCCTTTTAACTCAAAAAGGTCTTGGTTTGGACGATAAGTTCCACATGGTCATGTCAGTTTTTATCACGACTTAACAGACAAGGAAACAGGGAAAGCATACACAGCATGGGACAGCTTTGCCTCCAAGCAGCCTGGCCCAAGTCCCCAGCACACCATACTATCACGATACTGTCTCCCTAAACTTGTAGTCTGGCATATCTTTATAGGGCAATTATTTATAAAGCTGGTAGCAGAGACCAGAATGAGAACATACTGAAATAATGCATGTGATGCTGAAGTCAGAATGAAAGGATGAAAGGCAGGCTATCACGGACTGGAGAATTTAGTATTGAGAACAGAACGTGTGAAGGAACAATAACGAAGGCACAGTCTATGCTCTTGACTAAAAGGGTGACTTCATTTATTTTTAAAAAAAAGATTTATTTATTTGAGAGAGAGAGAGACAACAAGAGCTGGTGGGGGGAGGCACAGATGAAGAGGGAGCAGCTGACTCCCCACTGAACAGGGAGCCCCACACGAGGCTCGATCCCAGAACTCCAGGATCAGGACCTGAGCCAAAGGCAGATACCCAACCAACTGAGCCACCCAGGCGTCCCTAAAAGGGCAACTTTAAAAAGAGTATCTGAAACAACCTGTTATACCTAAAATAGTTGTTTAATAGAAAATTCTGAACTAAAGCAAAGAATGAAATGGGCAAAACTCGAAGTTCAATTTAAAGAAAATCTCTCGAGATGAAAATTCTTAAACGATTAATTCCGAGAAAAACCATCGATGTATGTATCCATGTTTGTGTATGTGTACACACATTTACGTACACACACACATGCACACACACACACACACACACACACACACATGACTAAAGCTGTGAGAGGAAATTAATCTCACAGTTCTGTTAACCATCAGCTGGAGAACTGAGTGCTGGGGCCGTGGTTGAAGAAGGGATCCTGGTTCTGGGGTTCCCACACCCTGTTTCTTCACTGCCCCATTACTGGCCGCTCTTTCTTGGGCAGGGATCAGAGTTAGCACACAGAGCTCTGACACCCAAAGCAAGGTACTGTACTTCCTGGGCTGCGTTCCTTCTGGAATCCTTTCTTCGGCAACTTCCCGCCTGCCCAACCTCTTGGCAGCTATGAGGTAGAATGTGAGCACTGGGGAGAAGGCAGAAACTCCAGAAACAGAGTCTGTGGAAAGGCAGGATCCTATATACGGATGCTAATAAGTTTTATCTAAATTAAAACAATGTATATGATGGGGATAATAAAAAAGCCTGACCCTAGGAGAACTGCGGGGCCTATCTCAAGACCCTGGATAGAGCTTTTGGGGTACTCTTCCATATCCTCAAGACATGTTCTAGATTAGAGCCTAATTTATACTCAAAGAAGGTGGTGCATCTCAAAGAGAGAAGGTAGGGCTGTGGTCTATGGAAGCTGTCTGCCATCCTCATCCCTCAAATCTCTCTTGGGCACCACCCAAAGATGAACTGAACTAAGTCTCTGTTTGTAGAAAGGAAGTTGTAAACATTACGTAGACACAAAATTTCTCTCAAAGATGGAAAAAACAACTGGTTCCCGAATCTGAGAAATAAATGATAGTGTTACAATTTTCAAAATTATTCCGGCGATTCTTGCAAAGCAATCATTACAGTCACGTACATTTGATAATCTGCTGAAAAAGTCACATTCCTGACAGACGGACTGCTCCTGTTCCACCTCAGGATAAAGGTATCATCAATGATGTAGACTTCAACATTTTGAGGAGATTTTAGATTTGTTCCTCCTAGAAATCAAGGCAACAAGGAAGAAGACAGTTACATATACACTGTAGATATTCTGAAAAATATTACTCTCCCTTTCATTTCAAATACAACAAAGCATTTTAAAAAAATCCAAAAAAATCCCAACATTTGCTCTCAGCACAGGGAGGCTGCTAATTATGTATTTAATCTCCGTATTTGAGAGAGCCAGAAAAAGGTTGAGGTGTTTTAATCTATAAAAAGGAAGCCTTATGTATCATATATATCTCAATAAAGCTGGAAAAAATAAAGAAAGAAAATCAGTGTTGATCTTTTAATTGGAAGTCTCTTTACCCGAAAAAATACAAAAACACTAATTCGAAGGGATACATGCACCCCTACATTTACAGCAGCATTATTTACAACAGCCAAGTTATTGAAGCAGCCCAAATGTCCACTGACTGGTGAATGGATAAAGAAAATATGTCATATACATATATATATGTATATGTATGATACATATACATATATATGATATGTATGATATGTATATGTATATGTATGATATATATATCATACACATACGTGCACACACATATATAATGGAATATTATTCAGCCATAAAAAGAATGAAATCTTGCCATTTGCGACAACATGGATGGAACTATAGAGTATTATGCTAAGTCAAGTAAGTCAGAGAAAGACAAACACCATATGATCTCACTTATATGTGGAATTTAAGAAACAAAACAAATAAGCAGAGGAAAAAAAAAAGAGAGAGGCAAACCAAGAAACACACTCCTAACTCTAGAGAACAAACTGAAGGTCACCAGAGGGGAGGGGGTGGGGGGATGGGGGAAATGGGTGAAGGGGACTAAAGACTACACTCATCATGCTGGAAAGAAAAAAAAAAAAGACCTTCCACCAGCAAAAAGATTACAACTTGCTGAAAGCTCAGATGACAGCTGGCATTTTTTAGCAATTAAGGTTAAAAAAAAAAAAGAGAGAGAGAAAAAGTAGTCTCTGCATAAAACTTGTCTTTGACCTTAGAAGTGATGTAAGGGATACAAGGTTCAACTGTTAATGGCCTCAGTTTGGTTTCACATCCTGTATATATGCTTCATATATTCTGATACAGAATGGAGCAGCTGTGATTTCAAAGGTAACAGCTAGTCACAGAAACCAAATATTCACATGACAAAATTGAGAGACAGAGGCATGAATGTTTATCACGTCAGCCAAGCCCTACAGGAACTCGGAAAGGTGTTCATATCGAGCCTGAACCTTTCCGTTTACTTTTAAGGACTTCCGTCTAGAGATCTATTACTTCTTACACTTCCAGTAGGATCTTCCCTGAGTTGGATGTCCTCTCTTCTTCTTCTTTTTCCCTTTTGGCCCCTCTAACCTGTTTTCTTCCTCTCTGATTACCCAAATACTCCAAGACCCAGCTCAAGTCTGACTCCTTACAGAAAACCTTCCTTTAACACTGCGGCTCACGCTAACTTTGCTCTTTCATTACATGCTGGATTACGGATCCCCACTGGTCAATTTCACACTAAAGCAGATGTACTCAGCACAGTACCTGACATCGAGTCGGATCTCAAAACTTGCTGAATGAAGATACTTCAAAAGAAAGCCAATTGCTTCTTGCATTAAACACAGATCCCTATTCAGATGCCAAGTTCCTTAAGGGCAGGATCTCTACAGCAGGATCTCTACTCAATCTGCATTTTTCAGAGGACTCAGCACAGTGCTGGGTTCACAGAAGTTTCTTCAACAGCACCAAGCGCTGATCTCTCACTGAGAGGAGCTAAAATTTTTAAAAGGTCAGCTTTCAAATTTATTTCTGGTTCCTATAATATTTCTAGCCTTTACTTCTGCCTCGGGCAAGCAAGGTAACTTCTGGTAGACTTTCCACCATAGGAGTCCTTACGTAGATCTTTCTTCATTGGGACTGTCTCCTCTAGTCTCCAGCTAGAGATATGGTATGAAGTCCAAAGGGGAAGAGCTGAGGAAACATCTTCCAATTTTTTTTCTTTTTTTAAATCTGGGGAGCTCCTCGAGTCTCCCCACCCTCAATTTTCTTTTTTGCACTTATTTTCTCTGAGACTTCATCACAAAGGACATTACCTTTCCTTATTCCACTCCTCCCTCTAAACTTATTTCTCATCCCATTTATTGGGATTTTATAGATTGTATGCAGCCGAAGGGGAGTTGACTGGGTTTATAGGAACCAACAAAAGATCTGACGGCATTTGTAGTCTCTGGTCTAGACTAGTCTAATCTCACTAACTGTGGCCCTTGAGACAGGGAGAAGAAATTTGATGGGGTCGAGACAAGGATTTCCTCTGGGCTGCATCCTTCCTCTGCTAAAGGATGGAGACACTGCAGCTGGGGACATCTTAGCATTTGGAAGACCAAGCAATATTCTTTTGAAAACCGTCTATTTCACCTTTGTAGTGTGAAAGATCTATAAATGGGCACTTAATCGAGTTGCTTCCAGCCTTTCACATTCTTTTTTTTTTTTTTTTTTTAAGATTTTATTTATTTGACAGAGAGAGATCACAAGTAGACAGAGAGGCAGGCAGAGAGAGGAGGAAGCAGGCTCACTGCTGAGCAGAGAGCCCGATGCGGGGCTCGATCCCAGGACCCTGAGATCATGACCTGAGCGGAAGGCAGAGGCTTTAACCCTCTGAGGCACCCAGGCGCCCCTAGCCTTTCACATTCTTAATGGATGATCAGAAACGATTTACTTGTTTTAAGTCTGACATAAATCCAAACACACATGTCCATACAAATAATAAATTTCCTCCCATATTTTGGGTAATTTTCTTAGGCGAGGGTCGCAGAACTGAACTGACTAGGTTTAAAAGTGCGAATATTTTAATGCCTTTGAAAGAGAGCAACATTAGCATCTCTAGTTTGGGTTAAAATTTTATTGAGTTTTGACCATTTTACTGTTCCATAGAGGAAAAAAGTACGTTGGTTAACTGAAAGGTAACTAGGCGCTTAACAAATATTGATGGAGAATTGAGAATTTAAATTGTTTAACCTTTAGGAAAACAGACTATTCTGAAGCCCAGGGCTCTGCAGCCTGGTTCCCAGGGTTTAATTTCCCATTCAGCCACTGGCTAGCTGCATGGCCAAAGCTATTCAGTGTCTCAGTTTGCTCTACGGTAAAATGAGCATAACAGCGTGTAGATTTGTACTAAAAACTAAATGAGTTTATACCATTAAAATACCTAGAGATTTGCCTGGTACTTAGTTAAGAGTCCAATAAATGCTAGCTGTGTATAAAGTTTAATTTAGCAGCTCTCCCCTAATTTAGATTAAAATAAGGATCTTAATGGACATCCTCTTGGAATACTACTTTTATGTGAAAATTCTGGGGAAGTTCTTTTTATATCACTGCACGATGAGCTGAATACAAGAATTTCAAGAAAAGACTTTAAAGAAATTACCGCGAATTATACCAGGACCATAGTACTCATATACTATATATATTATATTTATGGGTGGGTTTGAGAAATAGGACACCATTGTTCCGTATGGGGGTACGGTTTCTAAGCACACAATTAAGGACTTTGGACCTACTAGGTGGCCTCACTGATCCCTTGGATTACTGCCCTTCGGTGCTAGTCCCTCTTTCTCTTTGGGTACCCCTCCTCACTACGAAGTCAACCTTGTAATAGTAGCCATTTCCCCGATGCCTCCCCGTTAAGTACTAATAAAGGCAGCAAACTAGCCTGGTGGTCCCGGCCTCTCTATTTTGGTTGCGTATTTTTCTTTTATTATTATTTTTTATGAGACTGTACGAATCCCGAAGGCAGCGAAATTCTTGCAGTCTTTATCCCCCTCCCACGTGGGGCTGAATAACTGTTTCCCTAAATTGAGACAATGTTTCAGGAACAGCAACACGATTCGCCGCTGACGCCTTGTTTATTACTTAAGGGTCCAGCCCGGCGACCCGCTTCATCGAAGAGAAACAAAGCCGCCAGGAAGGCTCTGGCTCACCCAGCACCCCGCGGTGGAAACCCACAGAGCCGGCGGGGAGGGCGTCCCCGCCCGGGGACGGGTCTGCCGGCCCCCAAGCAACTGGCGTGGAGGGATCCTTTGGAACACCGCTGCTTCCAGAGTTTCGATCTGAGCGCTGTGACCCCGCACTAACGGAGGTGCCCCGGACCGCACGCCAGACTCCCGGGGCCGAGGCTTCCAACGCCCCCACCGCCCAGACTCTCGCCCCGCCCCCGGCCTGAGCCTGGACCCCTCGTCGCTCACCTGCGGCTGCCGGCAGCATCCACGGCACCCCAGCGACCAACGCCAGGGTCGTCGCACCCAGGAGAGCAAGCATCGTCCGCGGGCCACCGCCGGCCGAGGGAGTCACATCCTCGGTCACTTCGCGCAGCACCGAACTACGCGAGGCAAGCCTAGGCGCTAGGGAGACCCCGCCTGACTCCGCCTCGCCCCTCTCTTCCCCGGCCCTCTCCGTGCTCGCCCCGCCCTTCCGCACTCGCCCCGCCTCTCCACGCACGCGCGTCCCCATCACGCTAGCTTCTCCCCTTCGCGTGCGCGCGCCGCCTCCGGGTTTAGCGCGCCCGTGCACTCCTGGTGGGAGGGCGGTAGTCTGCGCATGCGCACTTGGAAATGGGGGGGGGGTGTCTGTCCCGCTGTCCTTCTCGCTCCTCCTTTTTACCGCCAGTGACCGCCCACGGCGGTCCACCCTTTTTCCGGAAAGGCTACGCCCAACAGGAGTCCGTGACCCAAACAGGAACGCGGCTTGTTGGCTCAGGCCTTGCGGCGGTGGGGTTACCCCACGCCTGCCCTCCGATCGCGGCGGAGATCGGGCGCTGCCGGCTCTCGCTCTCCCCCTCCCGGTCGCGGAGGCCGTGGGACGCGGTGTCGGGGCTGCCTGCTTAGGGGAGGCAGGAAGGAGGACGCTGCCGAGGGGACCGGGCCGTTTTCTGTGCGCAGAGCGCTGTGATCGAGGGACAAGGGTGCCCAGAGTTAAGCCAGGAAGCGTCGAGCGCTCGTTTTCGAGCGACCTGGTCGAGGGGCTCACGGGACCCTTGGAGAAAGTCGTGACAGCGTCGGGGCTTGGGAAGGTTTCCGGAACCCTGGTCTCTAAGCAGTTTTGATCGCTTACTCTTATCAGTAAACAATTTGGGTCCACCATTCAACTCGTTATTTAAACGCTTCGATAATAGATGGTCTATTCTTAAAAATGTGCAAAACGGAAAATATAAAGGATGAGAGATGAAATAATCATGCTTAGCTGTTAATTACAACTAAACCATATTAATTATCAATTATATGATGAATATTTGTAGAGAACAATGCCATTGGATTTTGCCTTATAAACAACTTTGAGGTTTAATTTATATACCATGAAATTCACCCATTTTAAGTGAAAAATGATTTTTAGTAAATAATCAGTGTTAGGCCTCATTATTTTTATTTATTTATTTTTATTTTTAGAAAGCCAGAGCAGGTGTTAAGGGTTGGGGTGGGGGGGGTGTCGAGGAAGGGGCAGACATACAGGAAGAGAGCATCTGAAGCAGGCTCAACAACGCAGAGCCTAATGGACGGGCTCCATCTTAGGACTCTGACATCATGACCTGAGCCAAAATCGGGAGTAAACTCTTACCGGACTGGGCCACTAAGGTGCCCCAGGCCTCGTATTTTCTTAAGCCTTGGCTTATTACTTTGTCAGTCAAGAATTTTAGGTTTGATTTTGGGTTTGCCAGTGTTTTAACAATGTCATAGAGGGAAAAATATCCTATGAGAATATGTGGGTCCAAATGGAAAAAGGAAATTCCTTGTTGCACTTACTAAATCATACTTATTTTTAAAAGACTTTCCAACAACTTTTTGACTTAAGGTTTTTTTGTTTGTTTGTTTGTTTGTTTTTTGTTAAGATTTTATTTATTTGACAGAGAGAGAGATCACAAGTAGGCAGAGAGGGAGGCAGAGAGAGAGGAGGAAGCAGGCTCCCCACTGAGCAGAGAGCCCGATTGGGGGCTGGGTACAGGGAGTGATCCCAGGATCCTGGGATAATGACCTGAGCCAAAGCCAGAGGCTTTAACCCACTGAACCACCCAGGCCCCCCCTGACTTAAGGTTTTAATTAAAATTTCCATTTCCTACTGTCCAAAGTTGTTCTTGCAAACTAGTTGAAATAGGTTGTACTTTTGCATTTAGAGCAATGGGCCCAAAATATTTCATGGACTGAAACTTTCCATTTGAAATATTTAAAAATATGTTGGCAGTTCCCCCGCTCCAAGGGAAGCAAGAGTTTTTTTTTTTTACAGATGCACACAGCATTTTTGGCAACGAAAATCACATCCATATGGAAATAATCCAAATGTATTTTAAAAATGCAAGAGTTAGGTATAGTATACGTCTATGTATATATTTTTATCTTCATTTGTTCATTAAAGCAGCTTTAAGGGATTTTATGGTACATTTTTTTTCTTTTGTTTCTTTTTTTTTTTTTTTCTCCAGATTTTATTTATTTATCCGACAGAGATCACAGGTAGGCAGAGAGGCAGGCAGAGAGAGAAAGCAGGTCCCCGCCGAGCAGAGAGCCCGATGCGGGGCTCGATCCCAGGACGCTGGGATCATGACCCGAGCTGAAAGCAGAGGCCCCAACCCACTGAGCCACCCAGGCACCCCGGTACATTTTTTTTTCAATGCTGCCACATAACATGCTAGTGTTACCCAGTTGCTACAGAGGTTAGTAAATATCTTGTAAAAAAAAAAAATCATCTTTAAGTTGATAGCATTTGTAAGGCACAGAAGATTTTCATGGTCTTTCCCCATCTTAATAAAATACATTGTAAGTAAAAGTTTCAATTTATTTGCTGTAACGGTTTGTGGATAAAACATGAATTAATTTCCCCTGTGGTACTGCCTTTGTAATCCTAACTCAGAACCTGCCCCCCACTCCCTTTATTCATGTCAAAATGATTAATCAGAGGTTATACTTGGAGTTTTCCATAAAATATGTTCTTTTTAACTTTTCATTTTGAAATACTTTCAAATTTACCAAAAAGTTGCAAAAATAATAGAACTCCATAACCTTTGTTCAGATTCCCCAAACTGTTAATATTTTGCCACATGTGTACTCTCCAGTTCAAATGAAATATTTCTGTCCATATTTATACAGTTTCCCCGAACTTCTTTAGCTTTTTTTGATTTGGAGCACCTGCCTCTGGTCTTTTACAATACTGCCCCCCCCACCTTTTTAAAATACAGTCCAATTATTTTATGGAATGCTACTTAATTTGGGCTTGTCTGATGCTGGTCGTGATTAGATTCAGATTACATTACATATTCCTGGCTAGAATACTGCATAAATTATGTGGTGTTCCCAGATATCTCACCTGTAGTCACCCTATGTTCCTTAGCCCATCATTGGTAATGCTAATGTTGATCAGATGGTCAAGGTGTTATCCAATTTCTCCATTGTATAGCTGCTATTTTTTTCCCCTTGCAGCTAATCTATGGAGAGATACCCGAGATCTTGCAAATTACTCTGCTCTTTATCAAACTTTCACATCTAGAATTAGTATCCGTTAGTGATCCCTGTCTGAGACAGTCTACTTTGGTGGCTGTGAAATGGTAATTTTACAATCCTGCTTCTCCAAATACAACCATTGGTCGACATAGGATATGGAAGAGCTTTCTCTTCTTTCCATTTATTATTAGTAAGGACTCATAGATTTTTACTGTGTTCAGTTGGTTATAGTTCATTGTGATCCTTATTAAAATTTTTTTAATTAGTGGATTTTACTTTTTAGGGCAGTTTTACATTTACAGCTAGACTGAACAGAAAGTACAGATAGTTCTCAGACACTCCCTTTAGGTCCTACCCCCACAGTCTCTCTAATTTCCCTGTTGTTAACATCTTGTATTTGTATGGTATGCTTGTTACAATTAATGATTCCATACTGATACATTATTATTACCTAAAGTCCGCAGGTTACATTAGGGTTCACTTTTTTGGTAGTCTGGGTCTATGGGTTTTTCTAGTCACTTACTCACCACTACAATATCATACAGTTTTACTGCTTTCAAAATCCCCCTTAATGCACAAATCATTCTAGTTTTGGCCAGTGAGAGTTATTTCAAGCTGGTTCTTGTTCCTTCTGATATATCCTATCTTTTTTTTTTTTTTTTTTTTTTTTTTAAGCATTTCTAGCATAAGATGTTCTAGGGTCATCTTAGACTTTTCTTGCCTCAGCCTTGAAATCAGCCATTTCTCCAAGGGGCCTTTGTTTCTTTTAGTGGGAAATAGTATTTAGAAACAAACATCTAGGCACTAAAACTTTTTGTTTTAATTAAAGCAGTAAGTTAGTGTTGCATGTGTATCTTTGTCTCTCTCTTGGTTGGCTAACAATGTCATTCCTTGCGTATTTCACATTAGAAAAGTGCTTGTTAGGAACAGCTGCCTTTGTATCTCGTTGCCTTGGAGTTTTATGGCAAACTTCCCCTATCGTGAAGGTTAATTCATTTCTTCAAATCTACAGCCACATTTTCTATACACCTAATAGCATTTGCTGACAAAGGAATATGCTTAGTTTATCATCACACAGGGGCAAGCAGAACAAATATTTCCCTACGACGTGCGGCGTCAGAACCCCTCCTGCTTCTGTAAGCAACTCCTCTCTAGGGATGGCTTTCCACTGATTATCTTTCCCTCCCCCCATGACTTCATCTTCTCTCTTTGGTTCCTTTTCATCAACAATGAAACACCCTCAAGTCTCTCCCGTCTTAAAAAGGCATAGCCATTACTCTGTCCTGAAGCGGTCCTTTGTCCTACCACTCACAACCAGATTTAACTACATTCATCCATACCTATCTGTATTTCTTCACTGCCCGTGTTTTTCTCAGCCCACTGAGTCTGGCTCTCAGTCCTTCCCGTTGATTGGGCTTACCCCATTCTCACCAAGATCACCAGCTAATTTCTAGGATTCAAACCCATTAGATTCTGTAGCCTTTGTCATACTTGACTTCTCAGAATCATTTAGTATATTTTTCCCTGTTCCTACCCCCTTCAAAAAAAGGTTTTATTTATTTATTTTAGAGAGGAGAGAGAGTGAGAGCATGACCTGGACATAGAGAGGGAATGAGAATATGAAGCAGACTCCTTGGTGAGGGCAGAGTGGGACATGGGGGTTAGATCCCATGACTGCAAGATCACCACCTGGGGCAAAACAAAGAGAGAGCCACTTAACCAACCAAGCCACCCAGGCACTGCCCACCCCCATTCTCTTCTTCTTGGGGTCTCATGATTTCTGTCATTTCCCTTTTCTTCTACCCCTCTGGCCGTTCTTCTCAACCTCCATTACAAACCCATGCCACTGCTTGTCACTGAAATACTGGTGTCACTTCCCACTTTGTCCTACCCCCTTTCTTCTCACTTTAAGTGATATCCCCTCATGGTCTCCTCCCCTGTATGAGTTCATTAGCTATCATTTTTGCTGGTGGCTCCCCAAATTGTCTTTGACCTAGATCTGGCATCTGACATCCAGATTTTACATCCACCAATGTGCTGGAAATATTCCCCAATTATTTTGCTCCCCACGCGAGGAGTCCAGTTCCAGGGCAAAATACTCTGTGTGATCTGTCAGCCTCGACCACCACCAGTTCCAAAGCTTTGCCTGGCAGGTGTCACGGGGGAAACTGCCCTCCCCACCCCAGACTTGGTGCACAGCTGCTGATTCATAGCCCTCCCTGGAGCTTTCCAGGTCTAATGGGAAATTGGCTCCCGGTACACGGAAGGTGGGGAGAGATCCACGAAAGAGACAGACCACCCCTGATTGGTAGGTGGCAGTTTTAATAACCAAAGGGAATTTATACATGAGGCTTGTCTCAGGAGGAAGCAGGACGAATGGATATCCGCACCCACCCTAACATAAAATCTTAAAAGCGGATAAAGAGGTCCTAATCGGGTCCAGCCACATACACCATGCAGGTGTTCTCAACACCACATCCCCATCTCAAGACTGTGTCCTTGGAATAGCCTATGGGCGTGGGAAAGGCAAGCAGAACCCACATTCCAAGGACAGGGGAGGGGTAAGGAGCCTCTGAGTGCCCAGGGGCAGCTCTCAGGGCAGTTTTCTACAGGGAGCTGTAGACAAAAAGCTTAGGCTGCCCCAGGCCAGCCACGCTCATGGGCATCTCTGTGTTCCCCAAACCTCCGGGCTGACACCCTTTTCTCTACCTTGACTCCCTGCCTTTCCACTCCTAGTCCTTCTCCCTCGCCACACCCTGCTTTTGTTCAGGAGCCTTTGTTTGGGGATCCCTGTCGGTGAGACAGTTCTCCCCATCTGCTTCACCTATTGGATTTCTATGAGCAGTTCCGGTGTGGGCGGTGGGGGGACCCTGGGGAGCCTGTGCCTCTCTTGCTTGGCCCTGGGGGCCATAAACGAATCAAGGCTTTGCATTTTCTTTTCAGTTGGGCTCCTGTCCTAGTGGGCTACCTGGACACTCAGAGGGCCCTTCCCGTTGGGAAGCCTGTGGTCTCTCTTTGGCTGAAGGAAATGGAGTTTGTGAGCGTTTTGGATCTGTGGGTTTATGGTTTTCATCAAATTCAAAACATTTTTTACCATGACTTCTTCAAATATTTTTTCTTCTGTGCCCTCTCTTTGTTCTCTTTCCAACATAACACATAGGTTATGTTGATACTCTGGTGTGGCTCACTGGTATCTTTTTTGTTTCTTTTCAGTCTTTTTTCTCTTGAACCTTCATTTTGCACAATTTCTATTGTTATGTTGTCAAGTCCACTGACATTTTCCTCTGCCATGTCTAATCTCTGTTAACCCTAATTCAGTATATTTTCCATCTCAGACATTGTGTTTTTCATGTTTGATTTGGGTTGTCTTTGTTTTTGTTTTAATATACTTTTTGTGTCTCTCCTTAAAATACTAATGCTTTCCTCTACCTTCTGGAACATACAAAATATGGTTTTAATAACTGTTTTAATGTTCTGGTTTGCTAATTCTATTTACTGTTTGCATTGATCTATTTTCCTTCTCTTTACAGGTTCTATTTTCCTGCCTCTCTGAGTGCCTGGTGATTTTTGATTGGGTGCCAGACACTGTAAATTTTACGTTATTGGATGCTAGAAATTTCTGTATTCCTATAGATATGCTTGAGTTTTGTTCTGGGATGTAGTTAGGTCACTTAGAAAGAGTTTTGTCCTTTGGAGGCTTGGTTCTGTTAGGTGATCCCAGAGAAGGGCTTAACATGGGGCTAAATTTGTCCCACTGATATACTCCTGAGTACTCTTCCTGATGCCTCATGAATGATGAGGTTTTCCACTCTGGCTGGTAAACTATTCCCTGTTTTGTATGAGCCCTAGGGGTTGGTCCCTTTGTTTTTTGGGGAGTAGCTCTTTCTCTAGCTTCAAGTTTCTTCACAACATATGCTCTAATCAGTACTTAGTGAAATACTTCAGAGAGACCCTGTAGACTTCCAGAGTTTTCTCTGGAACAGCATTCTCTTCTCCCTGTCAGATCCAACTGCCTCAGTTGTCTTGGGCTCCTGATCCCATATCCTCAATTCACAGGGCTCTGGGTTCCTCCTCTCTGTGCTGAGGGCTGGAAATTATCTCCAGGAAGTCAGCTTGGGTATTTACAGGGCTTACTTGTTTATTTTTCTTCTCTCAGGAAGTACTGTCCTGAACTATCTATTGTCTAACATCTATCTATCTAAAATATATTTTGTCTTTTTGTTTATTAGTTGTTTAAGGCAGGAAAGTCAATCTGGTCTGTGGTATTCCATCACAGCCAGAAACGGAAGCCCCAATATCGTGCTTTTTTAAGATACTTTCTCCTCTCCATTTTTTGTTGTTTTTTCCTTTTTAGTAAAAAGTTGTACTTCCAGGATTTACCCTTGATGTCTCTTAATCTGTTCTCTCTAGTTTTTATCTCTTTGTATTTTTTACTCTTGGTTCTGAGGGATTTACTTCACCTCTAGTGAAATTTTTATTTCTGCAATTACATGCTTAATTTTCAAAAGCACTTTCTTATTCTTACCCTGTCAGGGTACTGGGTGGCTCAGTGGGTTGGGCCTCTACCTTCGGGTCAGGTCATGATCTCGGGGTCCTGGGATCAAGTCCCGCATTGGGGTCTCTGCTCGGCAAGGAGCCTGCTTCCCCTCTCTCTCTGCCTACTTGTGATCTCTCTCTCTCTCTGTCATAAATAAATAAAAATCTTAAAAAAAAAGATAGCACCCTGTCTTTGTTTTACGGATGCTCTAATATGTCAAATCTTTAAGTATTTGGGTTTTTGTGACATTCTCATCTTTCCAACATTCTATTTCTTCAAGAGACAATTTGTTCTGTTTGCTTGTTTTTGTCTTTCTCCCTTATGTTGCTTGTTTCTCTCATTGTCTGATAATCTTTAGGTGTCCATTTATATTTAAAAGGTCAAAGCTATTTTTCTTTCCCTTCAAGAGGCACAAAAAATGATTCGTGGGCGCCATAACTAATGTCTTATTAGTAGGATAAGTTGTTGTGCACTAGAGGCAATACAAGTTTGTGAACCAACAATAGTGGGCTCTTCTCAGTACAAAGGCTGAGACCACAGAACTGTGAGCTTGAGGCAAAAGGGAAACAGTGGTGAGCCACAGGCATCCATCTGTTTTTTACCTCATTTTGATCACTTTCAAGGGTTATTTGTTGCTTTGGGAATGCACCCAAATAAAACTCCAATCTAAGCAGGGACCAAGTCCTCATTGTCCACTTTTCAGACCTGGAGCAGACTTGCATATACTAATGCTTGGGTGGCCAGTCCATGACACCTGGTATCCTCTTTACTTGTCTGGGTCCATCAGCCTGCATTTTCAGTGGCAAGCACCTGCACCTCTTTTTGAGCCAGAAGTTCTTAGAAATGATGGGTGGGTGTATAAATATCCTAGCTCCCTGCCCCTTGACCAGTATATTTCTTTTTTTATTTTTAAAAATATTTTATTTATTTATTTGTTTATTTATTTAGCATGTGTGTATGCAGATGGGGGGAGGAGGTAGAAGGAGAGGGAGTGAAGATCTCAAGCAGACTCCGTGAGGAGTGTGAAGCCCAATGCCAGGCTCGATCTCACGATTCTGAGATCATGACCTGAGCCAAAATGAAGAGCCAGACACTTAACTGACTGAGCCACCCAGGTGCCCCTGGCCCGTATATTTCTGGGGAATGTGCTCTACCCCATGTCCTTGAGCTTTTCCATGGGATTAAGGTTTACTCTCCCACTTTGATACTGGCTTGTTGGAAGTTTTCCCTTCCATGTATCACTTCCCTGTTTTGGCGCTGTCCTCCACCTCCCAGAAAAACTACACGCCCGCAGTTGTCATCTCAGGATCTTCGTGGGGCGAGATCCAATGAAGATCAGTGATAGTATGGGCCAAAGGTCGACACCCTTCCCATATCTCCTTACACCAAAAGCCCAACTCTTTTCTCTCTAAAAGTTCAATAGAGAGATTGATAAAGAGGAGCAAATTCCCACTTCTGTGCTTCTCAGAATGTGTTCGACCCTGTTATGGCAGGAAAAATTCAGACCCCCAGAATGTGGCAGAGTTGTCTCTTACTTAGACTGTTAAACCACAGTGAACGCAAATCTGCAAGACTAGTTGAAATGTAGGCTCCAGCTGTCATACTCTTCTGCTGATGCTGGGGTTTCATATCTGTTTATCTCTACCAAAATAAGGTTTTTTGTTTTTTTTTTTTGCTCCTGCAAAAATCGAAAGCACAATAACCCAGAAATCTGCAGATTTTATACTCAATTAACAACTTGGGTATATTTTCAGGCAGTGATTCTGACATTGGTGTGCATCAAGATCACCTGAGAGCTTGTTAGATTAAACCCAGGTCCTCAACCGTAGCGTCCCTGATCCACTTGGTCTAGGTGGGACCAGAGTTTGCACTTCGAGTAAGTTTCCGGGCAACTGCTATTGTCCAGGGAGCACACTTTAAGAACACCTGCTTCAAGGGGCTGATGTTTTTCTCCCTCCTAGCTTAGATGATTATATCTTACAGTCTGTTCCTTTTGTAGAATCTTCTAATATGATCTAGGTAGTTTTCCATGTAATCGTATTGCCCCTGGTGGAGTCAAGGTCTTTTATTAGTGATGATGGGATATTTAGAGTTTTCTACTTATACAGGCATCCTTGGGCTGGCATATTCTACATTAGCAGTTCTTTTAACCTCGTAAAACTTTAGCCTGCTTCATCTAATTTTTAATTTTTATTTTTGCTGTGGAACTGTTTTCATATCTGCTCTGGGTTTCAGCAGTGGCTTTACTCCTGTCTTAGCGAAAGGATCCCATCCCCTTGTCATCTGTAAGACTCCTGGCCCTGGTTTGGGAGGGAGGGAAGGGGTAAGGTAGGAGGTGGGCTGAGGCGAGGAGGAAGAGAAAGAAAGGGGTAGGGAGGGCAGCCAGGCTTCCCATTTTCCTGGACAAATGCACACCCCTGTTTCCAGCAGAGAGGCATGGAGGGCTGGGGGAGAGGAGGAGCCCTAGCTCTCCACATCTCCAGCCCACATCCCCAGTCCCCATGAAGGAGCCAGTGCTGGAAGCTGGCTCCAGGTGAACAGAGGAACCCTGGGAATCCAGACAAAACCCCAAAGCCAAGACCTTTTTTTAAATGAAAAGTCTTCTTTGCTGTTCACAGGCAGCAATAAAATCCTTTGGTTTTATTCCTTATAGAAGAACAATCTGTTCTTCTCGCCCTCCCTTGTTTGTCTGTATTCACAGCAATGTAAACAGCTAGACAGCTTCCCCCACAGCGGGGTTGGTGGTCCCATGCGTCCTGGCCCCAGGTGCCTGTCAGCCGTTGTCTTCCCGCTCTCATTCTTCTGCCCTTCCATCGCGCTCTCAGGCAAATCTTCTCCCATCTATCTGCTGGAACCTTCTGGATTGTGCATCCCACGTGTATTTGATGGTTACCTTGAATTCAGCCATCTCACACCCAAAAAGCTTCAGCACGTGGGACTGCTCTGGGCACAGCACATCGCCCTCCTTGCATATCTCCTGGTCAGACAGCAGGGTCACCAGGCCTCTCTTGAGGACAGTGGGCAGCCCCAGCTGTCTCTGCTGTGACTCCGTGGTGGGGGCAGGTGTGCTGCTTCAGGAGCCCTGGGGGCCAGGCTCATGGTGAAAGTTGCTTGGTTTCCTGCACCAGTGAAGTCCATTTCCATGTGTTTGGTGAACCGCCCGTTCACTTCCTCCTTGGTGCATTCTGTGGAGCGGAGACTGAACTTCCCCCCTCCACTTCTCGCGGACCTGACACAGGTTGTCTTTGTACTCGTCAGATGGGCTTCCACCCGAGGCCACTGTCATCGAGCTGTGTTCACCAAAGAACACCCAGTTGTGCTTCTAGGCAGTCCAGATGTCTTTCCGCATGGGAGCCATCGAGAAGATGAAAAGGTACCTGGACGTGTCCACACATCCCCCAAGTGCTTCTGTCAGGTTCTGTTTCAGTTCTAAGCCTTTCTTGGGAGTTCTGGTTAAGGAAACATTCTTGTCACGCTTGGATTAGGGCATTGCCCTGCAGGCAGATGTGGCGGAAGGTGTCTACGTCACTTAATTTAATTTAATTAAAACATTTTGAAAGATTTTATTTTTAAGTAATCTCTATACCCAATGTGGGGCTCGAACTTACAACCCCAAGATTAAGAGTCATGTGCTGTACCGACTGAGTGAGACAAGTGCCCCTTCATTTAATTTAATTTAATTTAAAGTTTTGTATTGCTTCCCTCCCCCATTTAATTTTAAATGTGCACGAGCAATCTCATTCTTTTTAGTTGTAACACTTAATTAGCATATCCAAATGTATTGCAAATACAGTGCAGATTCTGTGGAAAGTTATAAGGTTTCTAGTCTTTTGGGACACTTTTTACATACATAAAGTGACAGGCTTTGAAGGAAAAGTTCTGCTCTCTTCCTTAATTACATATGCATTGTATTTCCCAGAACAAGGAAGGAGGTCCCCTGAGGAGTTTCTGGGAAGTTCTGTGGGTACTGATGCCACACAGGGGCGGAGAGAAGAAAAGGGAAAGATGTCAGCTGGAGACCAGCTGTGGAGAGCAAGGAGGGCCACCAGCAAAGCCCAACTACACGGTAGAGACCTGGAGGGTCCAGAACCTGGGCACATCAGAGAGGAGGATCAGGGAAGCAGGAGCAAGGCAGCTTGGGGGGCAGAGGGCTGGAGAAAAAAGGGGTAAGGGGAGGCAAAAAGCACACCCTAAGTTGGAAGGACAAAGCAAAATTTGTCTCCTAATCATGAAATATGTCCCAGTTTTATGAAATAAGAAACACTGTGGCATCCAGTTGTTGTGTTGAAGAGTGAGATATAAAAAAGAAGTTTAGAGCCTAATTTATATAAAACATTGTTAGGCAGGTGGGGTAAGTTCATTATAGCTTGTACCACAGGGGCCATTTTCCATGTATCTCCTGTTATCAATCTCCTTAGGTTCATCATAGGGAAGAAGAAGGAGGAGGAGGAGGAAGAAGAAGGAGAAGAAGAAGAGGGAAAAGGAGAAGGAGGAGAAACATAAGGCTTTGTGGAGAAATGTTATTTATTTATATATTTACATATTTATTTTAGAGAGAGAGAGCACACTCAAGAGAACGTGCGTGAGCAGGGCAGGGGGGTGCGTGGGGCAGAGGCAGAGGGAGAGTGAGAATCCTAAGCAAGCTCCACACTCAGCATGGGGAAAGGGAGAAGCAGATCCCCTGCTGAGTGGGGAGCCTGATGGGGCTCGGTCCCATGACCCTGAGATCATGACCTGAGCCAAAATCAAGAACCAGATGCTTAACTGACTGAGCCACCCAGGTGCCCAGAGGTATAATTTATTTGATGAGAAATACACAACAAGTTATATTTGTCCTTGGAATTGCTCAAGACATTGTAAATGAACACACTTGTGATACCTCCCCAGTCTAGACAATCCATGCCACAACCACACCAGTGTGTATTTCAAATCGCTATTACTATGGGGTTCTTTTGCGAGTCAGAAAGCACTAGCTTCTAGCCTCAGCTTTATCTTTACAAACTTGTTCGAAAGGACATTGCCTGGAATCACCCAAATGTCCCTTGGTGGATGAGTGGATGCACAAAATGCGATGTGTGTGTGTGTGTGTGTGTGTGTGTGTGTGTGTGTGTATTATTCAGCCACAAAAAGGCCTGAAATTCTGAAATATGCTACAATGTAGATGAACCTCTTGAAACTTTAGGGAAAGTCAAAGAAGCCAGGCGCAAAAGGTCACACATATGATTCCATTCATATGAACTACACAGAATAAGTCAATCTGCAGAGACAGAAGGGAGACGGTGGTCTCTCGGGCCTGGGGTGGGGAATGGGAATGATTACGTAATGCACTCTGGTTTTCTTTTGGGGTGATGAAAATGGTGGTATTTGAAATAGGTTGTACAACATGGCGAATGTACTAAATGCCACTGAATTGTACACTTTAAAACGGTTAATTTTATGTCATGTGAATTTCGCCTCAGTTAAAAAAAAAAAAAGAGAGAGAGACTATTGCCTGCGGCCCATCAACCTCCCTCTCTCAGAACACCTAAGGATGAATTTCCCAGATGCTGCTTCCAGCACCTCCAACCTCAGAGCAGAGGAGGGAAGCCTGTCTCATGTAATTAGAGCCATAATAGGGCAGAGAGTCTCCGGTTTGCTGTCCTGCCTGCTGCTCCCTTGCGGTGTGTTCAAAAACTCTCTCCTTTGTTCTGCCTCGTGTGCATTCTTTGCCCGCATCTGTGGGCTTCCACCCAACTGGGTTGTCCCACATTTGGTGGTCCCTATCCAATTGGGGGATCCCACATTTGGTGGACCGTGCATGGAGAGCCTTTGCTGGTCCTGGGCTCCCCCTGTATTCTCTGGCAATTTCTCCTGACTTTTCCTTGGAGGACCAACTCTAGGGCTGCTGGGGGAAATGATGAGCTCCAGCTAAGGTGACCCCTTGGTGAGGATCCAAAGCCCCAGAGGAACTAGCGGGACTGCCCCTGCTAGAAAGCGTGAGAGATATCCAATTTAGCCCTCAGGAGGGACACTTTTCTCCCTCTCCTTTCTCTCTGTGGCCCTTCAGCAGTCTAACCCTAGTATCTCTGAGACAACTGAAGATCTCTGGCCAGTTTGGTCTGAAGGTCTGAAGGTGAACAGGTTGGACTGTCTGCACCTGTGAGGACAAAAGACCCCTTTCCCTCTGCTTTCTCACTCCATCCCCCAGGTCTGTTCCCAGTGTGCACTGCAGCTGGGCAGTGCATCTGCATACCTTAGAGACCTGATTGGGACACTTTCCTGATGCTGGTTGACTCTCAGCCACCTTATCTCCCTTAAGAAAGAAAGAAAGAAAGAAAGAAAAGAAAGAAAGAACCCTAATGCATGAAGCCTCCTGTGATAAGGACAGAAGCAAAGGGGCAAGGGCAGAAGAGAGAAAGAAATGAGTGGGGTAGGATCTCAGCCACAAATTCTACATTTTAGAAGGAATGGAAGAGAATCAATAGGAAAGTGCTTGCATTTCCACTCAGAAGAAACCAATGCTGTCAAAGTCCTAGCTATGGGTACAGATATAATTTAACCACAAATTGAACAATGTGAGAAAGGTTATAGGTGTGCTGATTCCAAATCAGGTACATACGGTGTCTAAGAATCTGAAAATGGGGAGTCCTAGGATGTAATATACCGACCAGGAAAAGGAACACAGAAGACTATCTTTGGATCTGAATTTGCCACTGATTTACTTCATTCATTCATGTGTTCAATGAGTAGATCTTAAGCACTTATTAAGTGCTAGGCACTGTTCTAAGGGCTGGGGATCCAGCAGTAAACAAGACACCTGCCGTGGTGGGGGGGCACTCATCTCATCTGTTGGAGGCCCGAATAGAACAAAAGAAGAGAAATTATTGTGAAAGGCAACATAGGTCTTCCTCTGCACTTGGTCTGAAACCTACACCACCAGCTTTCCTGGGCCTCCAGCTTACAGAGAGCAGACCATGGGGCTTCTCAGCCTCCACAATCACGTGAAGTAATTCCTACAACAAATCTGATTGGTTCTGTTTCTCAGAGAACTCTGACTAATACAGTAGACAATGAGCATAAGTAAATATGTCACATGACAGATAGCGGTAAGTCTCTGGGGTTTTGAGAAAGTCATTGCCAAATGTCTTATGTTGGTTGCATCACAAACACTCAGGCTCTACTTTCAAGATAAGACCTTCAAACAGCATTATTTTTCAAAGAATTATAAGAGAAAGGGCACAAAAAAAATCAAAGCAAAACTGATTGGTTAGAGCCAATCACTTGGGAGGTCCTCAGGTAATGGACAAAAGTTGTCCTCAAAAAGATAAAGAGTTGGGGCGCCTGGGTGGCTCAGTGGGTTAAGCCTCTGCCTTTGGCTCAGGTCATGATCTCAGGGTCCTGGGATCGAGCCCCACATCGGGCTCTCTGCACAGCAGGGAGCCTGCCTCCCCCACCCCTCTGCCTGCCTTTCTGCCTACTTGTGATCTCTATTAAATGAATAAATAAAATCTTTTATAAAAAAGATAAAGAGTCTATTCCACTTGGACAGAATCCTCTAGGTGGCAGATCCAAGTCTTCTGTCCCCGGTTCTTAATCTTCAATCTTAATCTGTATTGGTCACCTAACTGGTTAGCAAAGGTCACTCTGACTTTCCAAGTCAAGCAAATAAAATTGTAATCCAGTCTATAAGTCACAGACCTAAAAGGAAAGAGATGGCACGCTCCAGTGGAGTGACTGGGGAGGGTGGCGTGAAGGTACTCTCCCGTAGAGGGATGGGCAGGGTTAAGGGAAACCGAAAAGGAAAAATACAGGAGCAAGAGGTTAGCATGGGGAGCTTATCAGTTCCATGCCTGGAGGAGAAAGGGAGGCACTCTTACGCCACAGGGAGCTGGGGTCAGTGACAGAGTATATGACGTTCTGTTGAGAGACACAGCCAACTCATACAGACTCCTCTGGAAAGGAGCCCACCTCACTGTTCCTTCACTCTCAAATCTCCAGCTGATGCCTCCCACAGATAAAACCCAAGCAAAGACTGGGGTAAAGGATTCTGTTGATGCATTTTCTACAGTGAGTCTCCCAGAGCATGGAGCAGGGCAGATGAAGGGAGAATGGACCCAGGGAGGCAGAGGGAAGGTCTCTAGCGCCCCAGGGAAGCAATATGAAAAAGAGAGAATAAGAGGAAAAGCAAAGACAATGAAGAAGTAAATTTAGATCCGGGAGACTGGCATTTTTGCAAAAACATTTTTTAGGGTTCCTCCTGAAAATTTGGTAATCATTGTATTCATGTGTATCAGATTTTTAAGACATTGAAAGAATTTAAAAGGATCTCATGATTTGGCTCATCATTTTCATTAATCTTTCATTTCGAAGAGCTTAATTGCTTAAGTTTTTATCACTGCCAAGAAGACAATAAAAAGAGTCTACTAGTAAAATGGAAATTTCCATCCCCCAGAACTTAAATATGGAAGTGGCATCCCATCAGCTTTCTCATATTCTGTTGAGTGACAGGAACCATCTTTACTCAAGAGGAGGGGGTTACTCAAAGGTGTGACTATCAGGCGATGGGGGCATGGGTGCTCTTCTTAGTCTGCCCGTCACAGGTGGATAGGAGCACAGACTCTGAAGCCAGCCCATTTAGGTTCCAACCATGACTTGACTCTGTCACTTCTTCCCTGTGTGATCTTAGGTGAGTTACTTACTCTCTCCGTACTTCAGTTTCAACTTTTGAAAAATGAGGCAAATAATAGTACCTGCTTCATAGGATTGTTGTGGGAATTAAATAAAAATGGGCAAATGCATAAAACAGGGCCTGTACATAGCTATTGCTTCACAGGGATTGGCTTTTCTCCTGCCCCGCTGGGGCAGGTGTGCAGCGCGACCCCCAAAGGAAGGGGAGTCACAGCTATGCTGGGTTTCCTATTCTTGTGGAATTGTTCAATCCAGCCTTGAGTCTGTCCTTGCCATGATTTTTCCTGCTCAGAGGCTTTACTCCCATTGGTAAGTCTTCTGGGTGTATTTTTAGTCCTGAACCAAGGCAATTAATCTGGGCTCAGAAAGTGCTAGCCCACTAGTAGGTGACTGTTTCATGAAGAGTTCTAATGGGTGTGGCCACAAAGGCATTGTTGGGGGTCTGCTTGGTCTAGATAGGAGCCAGGAGAAAGCAGCCAGGAGATATGTGAACTTGACTCAGGAAGAAAATCCCATGGAGTCTCCATCGCTTGAGATGGACTGTTCTTTTTTTTTTTTTTTTCTTTCTTTCTTCCTTTTCTTTTTCAGGGAAGTGGCTTGACTCAAGCTTTGTCTGAACCACTCTGTCCAGGATATAAGACAGCTCGCAGAAGTCCATTGCAGAGGAGAGGGCAGCATGAGTTCTGGACATCCTGCTCTTCCTCCACATTTTAAGCACTAAAAGGAGGTTATATCTGGTCAGGATAAAACAATGGAGGCATGGGGTGCTTGGGTGGCTCAGTCAATCCAGCGTCTGTCTTTTGCTCAGATGGTGATCCCGGGATCCTGTGATCGAGTCCCGCATTGGGCTCCCTGCTCAGGGTGGAGTTGGCTTGGGGTTCTCTCCCTCTCCCTCTGTCCCTTCTGCTCATTCTCTATCTCTCTCAAATAAATACATAGAATCGTAAAAAAACCATACAGACAAAAAAGGGATGGAGGCTTTCACTGAAGTGTCATTTTCCTGTGGCTGCCTTAGGAAATTACAGCACACTGTGTGCTTTAAAATGATGACATTTATTTTCTCACTGTCCTAGAGACTAGAAGTCTGAAGTCAGGATGTGGCAGGGTCATACTCCTTCCAAAGGTTCTGGAGAAGGTTCTTCCTTGCTTCCTCCTAGTTTCTTTTTTCTTTTTTTCTGATATTAAGTAGGCTCCACACCCAATGTACAGCTTGAACTCAAGATTCACATGCTCTACCGGCTGAGCCAGACGGGCATGCCCCCTCTCTTCCAAGTTTCCAATGGTGGCTCGCAATTCTTGGTATTTCTTGGCTCATAGACGTGTTGCTCTAATCTCTGCTTCCAGAGTCACGTGACCTTCTCCCTGTGTGTTTCTGTGTGTCTTGTCTTACAAGACACCAGGCAGTGTACGAGGGTCTATGCCCATCTAGTACGACCTCATCTTAAATTAATTAATTGTGTCTGCCAAGACACTATTTTCCAATAAGGCCACATTTTCAGGTTTTGGGTGGATGTGAATTTTGAATTAATTGTGTCTGCCAAGACACTATTTTCCAATAAGGCCACATTTTCAGGTTTTGGGTGGATGTGAATTTTGGAGGGACTTTATTCAACCCAGTACAACTTCCCATCGTTTGTAATATATTCATCTTCACTAATTGCAAATTATTTCACATCATGGCTCTGAGGTCCTCTGAAATCTAGAGCTATGGACAATTTATTGTATTCTAATTCTAGGATTTATTGTTTTTCTCCCTAATTATTATCAGTGTTTTTAAACTGAAGTGTGGTTGACATACCATATGATATTAGTTTCAGGTGTTCAACAGTTCTTTACATTACTCTATGCTCACCACGACAACTGTGGTTACCATCTGTCAACATGCAATGTTATTACAATGTTCTTGACTATATTCCCGGTCCTGTACTTTTCATCCCCATGACTTATGTATTTTACAACTGTAAGCTTGTACCTCTTAATCCCCTTCACCTGTTTTGCCCATGCGCCCAATTCCCTCCCCTCTGGCAACCATTGGTTTGTTCTCTGTATTTATGATTCTGTTTCTATATTTTGTTTGTTCATTTGTTTTACTTTTCAGATTCCACATATGAGTGAAATCATATTGTATTTGTGTTTCTCTATCTGACTTATTTCACTTAACAGAATATCATCTAGGTCCATCCATGTAGTCCCAAATGACAAGATCTCATTCTTTTTTTATGGCTGAGTAATATTCCACTGTGTGTGTGTGTGTGTGTGTGTGTGTGTGTGTGTGCATGTGTGTACCTTACAACTTCTTTATCCATTCAGCTGTTGATGGACACTTTGGTTGATTCCATAACTTGGTTATTGTAAAAGGTCTTTCAATAAGCATTGGCATACATATATCTTTGAGAATTAGGGTTTTCATGTTCTTTGGGTAAATATACAGTAGTTGCTGGATCATAGGGTAGCTCTATTTTTAATTTTTTGAGGAACCTCCTCACTGTTTCCCACAGTGGCTGCACCAATTTACTTTCCCATTAACAGCACACAAAGTTTCCTTTTCTCTGTATTCTCACCAACACTTGTTATTTCTTGCCTTTTGGATAGTAGCCATTCTGACAGGTAAGGTGGTATCTCATCATGGTTTTGATCTGCTTCTCCCTGATGGTGAGTGATGTTGAGCATCATTTTGTGTGTCTGTTGGCGATCTGTATGTCTTTTCCGGAAATATGCCTGTTGAGGTCCTCTGCCCAATCTTAATTGGATTATTTGTTTTGCCATTCTTGAGTTGTGTAAATTATTCAGATATTTTGGATATTAGCTATCTAAGATTTATTCTTGAATAGGACAAAACTAAGAGATAAAGTGAGCCTGTCTTGAGCAAACAACCAATCACAGTGAGTCTTGAGATGTACCATGTATGTAATTCTGCCTCCCCGGGCATCTAAAGTAGCTTTTTAAAAAATTATTTTATTTATTTATGTATTTATAGCATGAGCAGGGAGGAAGGGGCAAAGGAAGAGGGAGAAAGAATCTCAAGCAGGCTCCACACCCAGAGTGGAGCCCAATGCAGGTCTTGAACTCATGACCGATCCTGAGATTATGGCATGAGCCAAAATCAAAAGTCCAATGCTTAACTGACTGAGCCACCCAGATGTTCTTAAAATAGCCTTATAGACACCCACCAAGTTAGCGTGGGAAGTCTCCTTAATACCATGGATCCAGCTCAGACGGCAATCTAATTCAACCCTGACTGATCACTTTCATGCTGGAAGAAAACCATCACCTCTTGAGACAGCTTCTTCCCTCTTAGACCAAAGGGATGGATGGAAATGCCTGACTTCTATGAGCGAGCTCTTTCTCCTCAAGCCCAGCCTCACTGTTCTGCCTTCTCACTAGCCCTCCAGGAGACAGCCACAGAAAGGTTGGCCCCATCATATCTTGACTTCCTTTAAAAACATCCCTATCCTTCTACCTTTTCCACAGTGTGTGGCAGGTTTTCATGGTGGTACCAGGACCGAAATGTAGTTTTCTATGTACGATCTGACACAGGTCCTGGACTCTTAAGTTTTCCTCTTCTTCTTTTTTTTCCTAAATTTTTATTTTGAAGTAATTTAAAGCCTATAGAGAAGTTGTGAGAATCATACAAAGAACTCCTTTATGTCTTTAAAAGGGTGCTCCACTTGGCACTTGATGTTTCTCTAGAAAACGGGGTGGGTCGATGGCAAGCCCTTGGAGGGCTCTGGAGATGGTTCTCGTGGCCTGTGTGCTGGGATTTGGAGAATGCAGGCGGAAGTTACCTAGCTTTCTAGGACATAGCTCGGCACACCATCACCACAGGCCCAGTCTGATGTCAAATACACTCTCCAGCTCATTTTCAATTCCTGCCTTCTTCTCTGTGGCACTCAGCCGCGAGAAACCCCGATTCAATGAATAGCCCCTGCTGAGGATCTCTTGTTAGTGTTAGCCCACCACCGCTTGCCAAAAGTCTTATTGAATGTCTCATTTAATATGCTCATCACTTATCTCAGCTTTGTCTTATCTACAGATTTGAAAGGAATGGCTTCCAGAACTTAATTGTATTTGTTAATTCCTTATGCTTTGTGACATCATTAACTATTTGCTATTCTTTAAAAAAAAAAAAAAGGTTTTTTGGAGAGCCTGGGTGGCTCAGTGGGTTAGGGCCTCTACCTTCGGCTCAGGTCATGATCTCAGGGTTCTGGGATTGAGCCCCGCATCTGGCTCTCTGCTTGGCGGGGAGCCTGCTTCCCCCTCTCTCTCTCTGCCTGCTTCCCTGCCTACTTGTGATCTCTGTCTGTCAAATAAATAAAATCTTAAAAAAAAAAGATTTTTATTTATCTGAGAGAGAGAGAGAGAGAGTGCAAGTGGGGGGAGGGAGAGGGACAAACAGACTCCCTGCTGAGCATGGAGCCTGATTTGGGGGGGTTGGGTTGTGGTTGTGGGAGGGCTCTATCCCATTACACTGAGGTCATGACCTGAGCTGAAATCAAGAGTCAGATGCTTAACTGACTGAGCCACCCAGGTGCCCCGGCCACAGTTGCTTCTAACTATATTACTGCCTAGGCTAGTTCCTCTTCTTTTCCACATGGCTATCACTAAATCACTATTACATTCCTTGACTGGCATCTGTATTCATGGGTCTTTTTCCAAACAAGGATCTTATCATCAAATGTTGAAAAATGGTCTGTGCTATATCCCCCCTCTGGGAATATATAGACATAATATGCTTTGAAAAGTCCTGCAGTAACAATATGTGGTCAAACTATTTTTGTTTAACTGACTGCTTCCTCAGTTCCTTGATCATCAATCTTCTTTTTGATGGTCACCATTTTGAGGAACCCTACTGTTATGGGAAATACCGTGAAGGAGAAGCTAGTCTGTAAGATTTCACTAATTCACTATAAGGGCATTTAGGGCCCACACATTACTCCAGGATAATGTCTTTATCTCAAGACCCTAAACGTAATCCCATCTTCAAAGACCTCCCCCACCCCACCCCAAATAAAGCCACTTTCACAAGTTCCAGGGATTAGGACCTGGATATCTTTGATGGGGGGGTGGGGAGTGGGGAGATGGGGGGGAGGCGGAGGAAGCATTTTTCAGCCTACCACATTATTTCCATCCTACTGCCTGATTAATTCCATGATGTAATTAATACATGATGCTTTTGTGGACTAAAAGGAGAAACATAGCCTCCATGATGGTCCAGTCATGGAAAGGCTGAAAGGTACAGAAATCATAGACTGTAAGAAAGCCAGTTGTAATGTTTTAGTTTAAATTAAGGCTGCCACTGAGGCACGGTGGTCAGGAAGAGGTGCTAAGAATTGAAATTCTGACTATATAATAACATGTAAAGGAGAAGGAGGAATGTCATAAATAAATGTTTACCCACTAAGGTTTTTTGAGCCCAGACTCAAAGAGGATCCATTCTAAAGATTCTAAGTGGGCACACAGCCAAAGACAATTGTTTTAGAGCAGCTAGAACTTTCTAACAAGAGTGTTGAGGGAGACTGAAGCACCAGAATGAGCCAAGAGTCTTCTGTGAGCTCTTGAGAAACAAGAAGAACAAAGAGGGGCAAGCCCATTGTTCTGGGTAGAAGGTGTATTGTAAGTGGAGACCCAACAGGAAGCAGAACTATTCACCTGCTATTTCTATTTCTGGCTCACCATCACAGAGAGCGGGTCAGACAGGAAAGGACAGATGGGACTACGTGCTTCCAGGCAAGTCTAAAGCCAGAGATGGTTGTAGTGAAGGGGCCATTGGAATGAGCCCCCTCTGAGACTAGAAGACTTTGCAAACCCACCTGCAGAGCCAGCTCCTGTGATTCATCTGAGAAATGTGGGGATGTGGGGCTCCTGGAGAAGGGCTGGTGTGGAGGCTGGGGTGGTGAGGACAAAGGAAACTGCAGATCAGGGTCCTCATGTCATTAAATTCTCTGGTTTGATGCATAATGCAGAGAATCCATTAACCATGGCCCAGAGAATAAGTTTGAGTTTAGAGAGACTTGCTGGAGATGGAGACTTTGAGTTGAGAAAGCACTCATGAGATTTATCCAATACTGATATATTGAGTCAGCTGGCCAGCCAGCCACACTTGTCTTTCGGTGTTTATCCTCTGCCTTTCCTCTCCCTGGTCCATCTGTGCAGGTGTGAGCCAGTGGTTGAGCTCAAAATGGTGGGCCATTTGAGCTCTTCTTGTTTGCCTCTCAAAGATGAAGTTACCATTCCCGTGAAGAAGGGAGGGTGGTCAGTGGGGGTCTTTCTGGTAATAGGTTTAACCTCATTAACCCTATGAGGCACAGTTTCAGAGAGACTTAGAAAGTATGAAACTGCTTTAGAAAACAATCTGGCAGTTCATCAAACAGCCAAACGGAAAATTATCATATGACCCAGCAATTCCGCTCTTCTGTATCTGCCCGAGAGCACAGAAAACACATGTTCACACAAAAATCTATACACAAAGGTTCACAGTGGCTTTATTCATGGGGGTCAAAAAAGTGGAAGTGACTCCCATGTTCACCAGCTGGTGAATGGATAAGCACCATGTGGTCTATCCATATAATAAATGGTGACCAAGCAATAAATGGCAATAAAGACAAATGAAGCTTGGCTACACAATGTATGGCATGAGTGACTCTTGGGAACATTCTGTTAAGTGAAAGAAGCTAGTCATGGGGTGCCTGCATGGTTCAGTCAGTTAAGCGCCTGACTTCTGCCCAGGTCATGATCTTGGGGTCCTGTGATCGAGCCCCATATAAAGGCTCTGTGCTCAATGTGAAGTCTGCTGGTCCCTCTCCCTCTGTCCTTTGCCCCACTCATGCTGTCTCTGTCTCTGCCTCAAATAAATAAATAAAATCTTTTTTTTTTTTTTAAAGCCAGTCACGAAGGCTTACAGACTGTATGGATTCCACATATGTTAAATGTCCAGAACAGGCAAATCCACTGACATCTAAAGCAGATTAGTAGTTCTCAAGGGCTGAAAGGGGAGGGAGGAATGGCAGGGACTGCTAAATGGGTAGAGAACCTCTTTTTGGGGAGATGAAAATATTCCTCAAGTGGATAGTGGTGACAGCTGCCTGACTTTGTGAATACGCTGAGAACGTTTGCCTCGTCTGCTTCAAATGGGCCCATTGTGTGGTAGCTAAATTACATCTCAGGAAAGATGTTATTATTATTAGTTTTTAAAGTACTGAAGTTGCACTTTACACAGGATGCTAGGCAGGACCGAAGAGGGCCACGAACTCCCTTGAGGGTAAACGGAGCACTTCCTGTGTTTTTTGCACTGATATTAGTACTGCATGTCTCTGTGGCTTCCTGGAGGCCCTCCTGGGCTGTGATCAGCCACAAAAGCATCCTCCAGTTTCAGATTGGAAGCATCCAAATATGAGCATTCCCTGATTTTATTTGGCAAATGCAATCTGTTGTCACTTTTTAAGACTGTGTTTTCTAGCCATGAGCTCTATATGAAATTTCTGGAAGGCTAGAAAAAGAAAGGCAAAACAGCAATTTTTGTTTAACTTAAGTTTTCTTCCACAGTTACTTGATCTACCCTTATTCTAGCTCTGCATTTGTTTCTTCCTCACCTTTTGGTGAGAAAGAGAGTCTGAGAAATTAGATGTGATTTCCTATGACGGAAGCTGCAAGCAGACACCTAGTGATGGAGGTAGCCTCAGGAGCCCATCTTGACAGGAACAGGCAAAGCCAGTCTTTGAGGGAAAAAACAAACCCGGGGGGGCACAGGAACACTTTACCTCTCACATCTGCCTCTAAGGATGATCAGAGAATTCAATGAGGACCGAGAACATTGGACCAAACTCTGGATCTAGAAAGACCTTGATGCTGGGCTTCTCTAAACAGCCAGCCAGCTATTTCAAAACTCATTCCAGAAAATACTCCATGATTGGTCCTTAGGCTCCAAGAAGGCTTTTAACATGAAAACGGAGTTTGCCATTGAGCCCATTCCCAATGGGCTCTTCCACTGCCAGCTGAAGTAGAGGCTACATTTTAGTAATGAGAAACCAAAATACTAAGAATGGGGAATGGATAGAGATGCGGTAACATTCTGAGTGATTCCTGATGTATGGTTGGATCTGAAAAGCAACTTCAACTCAATTAAAAAGTAGTCAGGATAGCTTTACAGAATAGAACCCTCTTTTCTTTTAGCTGGGAATTTTTCACTGGATTTGTTGCTCTCTTTCATGTGTTTTAGTGGTGTTTTGTGAACTTACTGGATCTGAGCAGAATCTGCTCTGTTTAATCTACACATGTTTATGACTCTTGATACCATCCACATGTGCCATTGTTGCATGTTCTAGAAGGCTGCAGTCTACCATTTTGTATTAGCTATTGATTTAATAGGCATTTCTTAGCACTGTGACAGGTGTTGGCCAAGGGAAAGGGGTAGCAGCACCCAGAACTGCTTCCCAGATGGCCTGTGGTGAGCATGTCAGAAGCCTGAAGCAGTGCTGGGGGAAGGGGAAGGTGTCGGCCATGAAAATATTTCCCAGAGATGCTTATAACCCTGGGTGGCCTCTGACTTTCCTAGAAAAGCACAGGATGGTGGGTGGACCGTGTTAGCTGGGTATTAAAAGCAAGAGTGACTCCTTTGAAGACTGGAGAACAGGAAGACCCAGGGAGTGCCGTTAGCAGGTACTCACAAGCTACTGTTAAGTAACAAAACCCCAACCAAGTAAATTTGAAGATCCTACTAGCTTTATTCATTGATTCGTAAATGTTGCAGCATCCCCTCTAGAAGGTAGAAGGGTGCTCTGAGGAGATGTACCAAATGGAAGGATTTTGTGGAAAGAGGGTAGGGCACAAAAATTATTAGCAGGAGCAAAGAACTGTTCCAGGCAAAGCTTTCCCTTGAGGGAAGAGCAAGGGTTCTTATCAAGCAGATGACCGCATCTTCCTTTGGGGGATGGAAGGGGAGCTCTGTAGCAGACTCCTTGGCACTGAGGGAAACACCCCTGACTGACCAGTTAAGACTGCATTTCTAGGGGCAGTCGAAACTGCAATTAGATTATGTATCAAGTGCCAGTTTGGCGACTTGGTCTCAGAGACGCCAGTTTGGGCCCGCCCATGGTTGTCTTCTGAACGGCAGCATAAACGCTCAAAGAGAGCTGATGGTTCTCCATTTTGGTTGCCCACTAGAATCACATGGGGGAGCTTTACAAAAGAGTGATGCCTGAATCCCTCCCCCGGAGAGCCGGAATTAATGGGTCAGGGCAAGGCCAGGGCACTGGCTTTTCTAATGCTCCCCAGGTGGCTACGATGGGCACCCACAGATGTGAGAAGGGAACCAGAATGCCTTGGCAGCTAAGGGCAACAGGGCAGGGGCCCCATGAGGATGTGTGGTGAGTTCCTCTCCCATCAGGCTAGACTCCCATGAAGAGTCTCCAAGAGGAAGGACCTAGAAGAGGGGAAGTTGGCTCAGCTGGCTGCCCTCAGAGGGACCCTTCATATTTCTGCCACAGAGTCTTAGCGGTGACCCACAAGATGATCTGCTGAATCCACTCTTGTCCCAGAAGTCTTGGACATTTTCCACATAAGTGGGGTCCCTGCCTTCCTTCATAGCTGCCAAGTTTGTAGGCTCAGCAGTCAGTTGCCCACATCCTCCTCAGTATGGCAGGCCTCCAGACATTCTACGAGGCAGCAGGATCCACCCTATCTCTTGTCACAGATTCGGAATGAGCTCCTTTTGTTACAAGGTTTCAGAGGTTCCTGCTGAAGATTCGACCACAAAGAATAAGTGAGATAATGAATCACAAAGCTCCGTACCCAGCACAAAGTTAATATATGATAATAGTGTCAATGTTGTTACTTAATGAAAAAGAAAAAAAAAAAAAGGAGACCAGCCCCCGGGGGGGCCTCGGTCATGAAGTGTCTGCCTTCGACTCCGGTCGTGATCTCAGGGTCTTGGGATCAAGTCCCGGGTGGGGCGGGGTGGGGGGGTGTCCCTGCTCAGCGGGGAGTCTGCTTCTCCCTCTCCCTCTGTCCCTTCCCACCGCTCGTGTTCTCTCTCTCTTTCTTTCTCAACTAAATAAATAAAATCCTAAAAAAAAAAAAGAGAAGTTTTCAGCACCTCAAACGGTTCCATCATGTAGAGAAAGGGCTTTAGACGGCTCTGGGGAGAAAAGCCTCTGAGTGCCGAAGCAGACAAAGCAAGAAGGCAAATGAGAAGGAATCAACTGGACAGTTAGCTGGGACAAGGGTTGGTGGCCTCATGTCCTTGCCAGTGTCCCTGTGTGTGGTGTGGATGCCATTAGCCCTCCTGTTTTCGTGTGGCTCTGTGACTTAGCCCCGAAGCCTCCACAGGGACACAGGCTCAGCCTGTCCTACTCACCACCAGTGTGGACACAACACACCGGGGTGTGGTGTTCTTGATCTCTCTCCTGTTTGGGGGCTACCTCTCAGCCCAGGAAGCATCCCCTCAAAGAAGTCCCCCAACAGCATCCCCCTGCCAAGGGGCAGTGGAAATGTCACCTAATAGGAAGATACTAGGACAGAGCCATTTATAACGTTAGAGCAGCAAAACAAATGTGAAAATGCCTGCACAGATTTTTTTTTTTCCTGAGACAAAAATCCATTACCAGCTCATTTTGAGAAAAATCCTATGTATTTTGAATGCATATGGGAATTGAAAAGTGTTGAAATGAGGACTATTTGTAAGCATTTGTATATTTATTACAATTTCCCCAACTAGTTATTGTGAGAAATTTTTTCAAAGATCTATTTATTTGAAAGAGAGAGAGAGAGAGAATCCTGGAGCTCCCTAGGAGTTCGGAGCGCAGAGCCCAAAGCGGGGCTCGATTCCACCACCCTGAGATCAGGACCTGAGCTGAAGTCAAGAGTTGGATGCTCAACCGACTGAGGTATCCAGGCGCCCCTATCTGGAAAACTTTTTAAGCTATAGAGAAGTTGAATGTCTAGATACCCTGCATTTAGAATCATTATTAACACTTTGTCATGGGTACTTCCTCTCTGTCTCTCTCTCTCTCTACATACACACACACACACACACAAACACACACCCATTTTTAACATCCCTGACATTTAGATTTTGTCTGACAATCAATACCGTGGCAACTTCCATCCTAATATTTCCTTCCTTCCTTCCTCCCTTCCTTCCTTCCTTCCTTCCTTCCCTCTCTTTCTTTCCTCCCTCCCTCCCTCCCTCCCCCCTCTCTCTTTCTTTATTCCTCTCTCTCTTTCTTTCTTCCTTTCTCTCTCTTTCTTTCTTCCTTTCTCTCTCTCTCTTTCTTTGCTAACTTTTTTTAAAGTAGGCTCTACACTGGGTGGGGCTTGAACTCTCCACCTGAGATCAAGACTGGAGCCAAGATCAAGAGACAGAAGCTTAACCAACTGAGCCCCCCCAGGAGACCCTCTTTCCCTCTTTCTCTTTTCTCTGTTCAAATACTAATGGTTCCTCTTACAACTGATGGCATTTTAGAGTCAGCAGACAACAGAATTGGTGATGTGCCCAGCACAGCGTCTGGCTCATTGTCGGTGCCATAAAAGTGGTGGCCATTATTACTATCTTAATAGGACAGTGAATTTGGCAGGCTCTCCTTGTGGTTCTACCTATTTTGAAGCTATGCCACAAAGTGTGTGCTTGGTTAGAACTGTTTTACCTTCCTGATGAATCGAAACTTCTACACAGATGCTCTGTGCCTTAACGTCTTCTTTCTTTGATGTTAATGTAATGAAATCAGCTTTCTTCATAAGAATTTGCCTGGCATATATTTTGCCCTCTTTTTAAAAATTTCCAATTTTTCTAGATCTGTATGTTTTCTATGGGTCTCTTGCAAACAGCTAGAATTTTACTATCATTTAAAAAATATACTCTGACAATTTTATCTTTTACTGGATCGCTTAGTCCATTGACTTGTTGATCTATTTCTATTATATTACTTATGTTTCCCATTTGTTTTGCCTTTTTTTTTTAAGGTCCCTTCTTTTTGGTCAGAGTAATCTCTTGAGTGAGTCATTTTCCTTATTCTGCTTTTTTTCCTTTTGGTACAGAGTTTCCCAACCTCTCCTCTATTGATATTTTGGGCTGAATAATTCTCTGTTGCATGTTGGCTATCTTGTGCATCATTGATTGGCTGCTTTGCAGCTTCACAGCTTCTTTTCCCCAGAGACCAGTAACACCCCTCCAGTTCTGACAACCACAAATGTTTCCAGACATTGTCTCATGTCCCCTGCGGTCAAAACTGTCTCTCTTCCTTGAGCCAGATGGAAACCACTTCTCTAGTGGTGACTCTAGGAATCTATACATGCTTAACTTATCTATGTCTCAGTGAATCAGTGTCTTTATTCTTCTCTGAAACACAGCAGGAACATGAAGTCACTTTCCCTACAGTTCTTCCCCTCTGTGTTTCAGTTGTTGCATTGACAACCCAGAATAGATTATTACTGTCATATGTAGTCAATATTTGTTTAGATTAACTCACGTATTTACCAGGTTCTCTCCTCTTTTCTTCTTAGGTATCCTAAATTCCACGTGGGAAGGGTATCCTTCAGCCTACAACACACCCTTTAGATCTTTATCTGATCAAGACCTTTTGATGTCAAATGCTCTCAACTTTTGTTTGTCTGAGTCTTTTTGTCCCTTTTCCTGAAGGGATACACATTTTGTAGGATATACAGGTCTAAGTTGACCGAGAATTTTTAAAAGATTTTATTTATTTATTTGACAGAGAGAGAGAGAGAGAGAGGGAGAGAGAGAGAGAGAGAGCACAAGCAGGGTGAATGGCAGGCAGAGGAAGAGGAAGAAACAGGATCCCCACTGAGGAGGGAGCCTGACACAGGACTCAATCCCAGGACCCCAGGATCATGAGTTGAGCCAAAGGCAGATGCTTAACCAACTGAGTCACCCAGGTGCCCCTGACTGAGATTTTTGATGCACTTAGAACTTATTTTATCCACTTTGGGTTTCTGTTACTGCTGAGAAATCATCCATAAATTTAATTGTTCTTCCTTCGAAGGTAATCTACCTTCTCTGTTTTTGATGTCTGGTAGTTTTACCATGATGTAGTTTCTCCTTATTTGTCCAGCTTGGGATTTGCTGGGATTCCTGATTTGGTAGACTGGTGTCCTAAACAGCTGTTGTCTTTTCAAATATTCAAAGTGGCTTCCTCATTTCTCACCTGTCCTCTGAGATTGTGATCAGACATGTAATAGATCATCTCACTCTATACATCATATGTCTTATATATTAACCTCTCACATTTTCTTATCCTATGTTTCTCTATATTGCCTCCTTGATGTTCACTTCAGATCTACCCTTCCAGCGGTTAATTTTATATGTTAACTTGGCTGGGCCATAGTACTCAGGTATTTGATCAGATGCATCTGAATATGGCTGTGGAAATATTTTTCAGATGAAATTTACATTTCAATCAGTAGACTTTGAGTAAAGTAGATTATCCTCCATAATGTGGATGGGCCTTATCCAATCAGTTGAAGGCCTTAAGAGCAAAAAGACAGAGGTATTCATGGAAGAGGTAATTCTTTCTCAAGGCTGCTTTTGGACTCAACTAAATGTCAACTCTTCCCTGGGTCTCTAGCCTATCAGTCTGCCTTATGTATTTTGGACTCACAAACCTCCATAATCTTATGAGCTGATTCCTTAAAACCAATCTCTCTCTACATATAAGTCCACACATCCTATTGGTTTTGTTTCTCTGAACCCTGACAGATACACTCCCCTTCCTGCCCAATTTTCTTATTCTCTCTTCAGCTGTGTCTAATTGGTGGTTCAACCCATCCTCTGACTTGTACATTTCAGTGATTAGAGTTTTCATTTCTACAGGTCTATTTGCACCCCACCCCCCAAATCAATTTGGCAATTTCTCAGTCTGTAGCAGATTGTAATGATTGCTCCCAGTGATTCTCTCCCTTCCTTGTAAGAGAATTATACATTCCTCCATTTGTCACTACATGACTTGCAGTTCCTCCCCAAGGGAGGAGTACTTCCTCACTCATTGACATTGGCCTTGACCATATCTTTGACCAAAGGAATGTGGCCAGAAATGACAGGCTCTATGCCTAAGCAGAAGCTCTAAAAACTATTGTGGGGGCTGACATTTCTCTCACCATTTAGCATGCCCTTCAGCCTTGATCCTAGAATGAAGAGGTCACTGGGATTAGAACAGACTGACAGTTGACCTTCAGCCACAAACAAAATGAGTGAGAAACAAATCTTTGCTCTTAGTCATTGAGATTTGGGATTCATGTGCTGCCACAATAAAGTGGAATGATCCAGCCTCTTGTGCCTTCCTGATATTATCAGTGCCCCTTACGTGCATTTAACTCTGTTAAGCAAGCTGTATATTCTGTGCACAGCAGGGTCCGAAGTCTTTGTGGGTCTGACTTAGTTGTTTGTTGTTTCTGCTGGCTCTTGCTCATGAGGCTTTCATTTTGGGTTTTGTGATTTCTAACAGTGAACTCTGAAGTTTTCGTTGACCACTGAGACAGTGTGATTTTGGGCTGCACACCTTTCATTTGAGATGATAACTTCTCAGGGAGGATATATTTTGCCATTTCACTCTGAAAATACAACCAAAACCAAAAAGGTGCCCTTGTAGTCCCAGCTAGGGATGTGTGGTAGGCTGAATAATAACCCTCCAAGATTCCAGGTCCTAATCCCCGACACCTGCGAACATGTTTATTTGGAAATAGGGTCTTTGCAGATGTGCTTAAACTGAGGGTCTCAAGATGGCGAAAATTTCCTGGATTATCTTGGTGGGGCTTACATGCAACCACAAATGTCCTCAGAAGAGCGAGGCAGAGGGAGACACACACAGAAGGTCGAGAAGGTCATGTGAACACAGAAGCAGAGACTGGAGTGAGGTTGCCACCCGCCAAGGGACAGTCAGTGTTCGGGAAGAAGAAGGAACACATTGTCTCCTAAAAACTCTGAAGACTTTTCGAACACCTTGAATTCAGCCGAGTGATACTGATTTTGGATTTTTGGCCTCCGGAACTGTGAGAGAATATGTTTCTGTTAAGTCACCACGTGTGTGGTACTTTGTGAGAGCAGCCCTAGGAAACAAATATGGTTGCAGGGTGGGATTCATTTATTCCTAGTAGTCCTTACACAGAGGGGATGGCTTTTTGGGATTTCAGATTTATGAAGAGGGCTCCTTGAGACCCCATCTTAGGTGAGCCCTGGTCTTTATCTTCTGTCCCCTCAGAACTTGTGAGGGACTGATACCCACAGGGTTTGTCAAATGCCCTCAAGGTGAAACATGACACTTGGTCAGCTTCTATGGATTTTGGCCTCTGGATATTCCTTCCTTCCTTGTTAGGAAATAACTACAATGTTTTTTTTTTTTTTTAAACATTACTCCAATATTTCAGTTGATTTCATCTAAGGGTCAGGAAGGTTGTCTAGTCAGCCGTGTTGTGGGAAACGGAAGTCAAATAGGCATTCCTTATCATCAAGATTGCCAAAGGATAGACGTGTCCATTATTTACTGTGCTGAAGGCAAGAGCAGATCGCGTCATTAAAGAGGTGGTCAAGAGATAAAAGGAGTGCTTAGGGGGATGGGGAATACATGGTGGGGGCTGCTTCTCAGCACTAAGCAAATGTCTGTCAGCAGTGGGAGTTGGGGAGTGTGGGCAGTGTGAGGGGAGCAGACAACAGTGCATTTCTCAGTGTGCTTCGAATCTTTGGTCGCTGAGGTGATCCTGGTTCCACCCTTACCACACAAAATACCTGGGGTCTTTCCAGGTAGGGCAGGATATCAGTTGTCCACTCTTGGCCAGGGAGGACCCATAGTTTTCTCTCCCCTTGTCTTTGCACCTCGTGTCTCCAATCCTCGGTAGGAGGCTGTTAGCCCCTCAGGCTCCAGCTAGCCAATCTTGGGCTTCAACTCCTTTTCCCTAAAGCCCTCAGGACCTCCCACCTCTGGAGGGAAGGTGTTTCTGTCAACTCCCTCAGCTAGGAAACCAAGCAGAGAGATGTCTCATGCCCACCTTCCTCCTGCACATGCTTTTTTAGGCCTGGGAAATCCACATCCATGCCGCTCCACTGTTGGAGGCCTGCTCTGAGTTTTATTTTTAGTATTTAAAGATTTTATTTATTTGAGAGAGAGAAAGAGGGAGGGAGGGAGAGGGAGAGTGTGTGCGCACGGACACAAGAGTGGGGAGAGGGGAAAGAGAGGCACAGGCAGGAGAAGCAGACCCCCTGCTGAGCAGGGGGCCGAATGCGGGACTCGATCCCAGGACCCCAAGATCAAGAACTGACCCACAGGCAGACACTTAACTGATTGAGCCACCCAGGGACCCCTGCTCAGGGTTTTAGATGCAAAGATGAGAAACTGATCGGGGCTGATACAAGCAGAAAAGGAGTTTGGAGATGGACATAGAGAGGAGCTCACAGATTCTCTGAAAAAGTTGGAGGGAAATAGCTTCAGCGGGGACCCAAGCAGGAACAACGTTCAAATCAGACCCCTTCTGGTGGGGACGTCACTGTGCTGGTGTGAGCCCCCGTTGGCCATTGGCTACTTCTCCCCAAGCTCCTGCTTCTGCTGCTGGTGCCCACCTTCTAAGTCAAAGCTGGGCTGGAGCCTCGAGGCCAGCAGTGAGGGGGCTGGGAAATGAGCATGCAGCATTTGGAGCCCCCAGAGAGAGGGAGAGTTTCACATCTGCAAGGGGGGAGATTCCTCAGACACATGCAGGAGAGTCAGGTGCGAGGGGAGGCAAAAGAATGCCGAGAGTCCACAGAGGGGAGAGGGTGGGTGATGGGGTGTCTCTTTTCTTCTCTCCTGAGCTAGATGCCTCCCCAAGTTGAGTGCCCCTCCCCCGTCGATGTGTGTTTAGGAAGTAAGAGCTGAACTGGGGAAGAGAATCAATTTCTCTCCCTGTCTCAAGATGAGCCCCAGACCCCAATTAAGATGTCTAGGGGCACAAAGAACTGAAAATATGGTGATCCCTCCCTCACAGTGTTACTGAAAATAATTTAAAAATACTGAAATGTAAAATGAGTGCAAGGAAGGTCAATGATCTTCTCGTCTCCAGCCCTACCCCCACCCCACCTTTCCCCAACCTCCCGAGCCCATGACACTTCATTTTAAGAATGTCAAGTCATTCCAAGAAGTGTTTTTCCCCATTTTTGTGGCCTTTCAGGAATCTGCTTTATTGGGCAATCTGACACAGAGGAAGGGACACTGGTTGCTGACCTCAGTGTGTGGGGTTAAGGTCATACCCATGAGATTGTATCGCTGATATGAAGAGCTACCATTTGTTGAGTGCCTACTGAGTGCCTACCGGAGACAGCACTTTTTTTTTTTTTAAAGATTTTATTTATTTACTTGACAGAGAGAGACACAGAGAGGGAGCACAAGCAGGGGGTTTGGAGAGGGAGAAGCAGGCTTCCTGCTGAGCAGGGAGCCCAATGCAGGGCTTGATCCCGGGCCCTTGGGATCAAGATCTGAGCTGAAGGCAGACGCTTAATGACAGCCACCCAGAACCCAATTTTTTTTTTTTTTTAAGATTTATTTTAGAAAGAGACAGAGAGAGCATGAAGGTGGAGGGGCTGAGGGAGATCGAGAGAGTGAATCCTCAGGCGGACTCCACCCTGAGCGTGGAGCCCAGCACAGGGCTCGATCACATGGCCCTGAGATCATGACCCCAACCGACTGAGCCACCCAGGCGCCCCTGGGGGTGGTGCTTTTCATGGAATATGACTAATCCTTAGGTCTTTTGATTTCCACGTACAGATGAGGAAGCTGAAGGATCACAGGCTAGCAGGTGCCTGAGTGGAACCCAAGGCTTCCTGGACTGATAGCTCCCAGATACCATGAGACCCCCCCCACCCCCGCACTGTTCCCAGGTGACGGAGGAAAGGACCAAGGAATACCTGTGGAACGGACACGGGAAATAGCAAACGACAGCCTCACGCGCTATCTGCCAAGTACCCAAACGGGGTACCGTTCACGCACACGGATAAACTAGAGAATAAAACTGTACTAGAGCACCAGCACTATATAGAACACGTACAGGTAGCAAAATAAACCCAGTCCAAGTATCCCTGAGAATCCCAAAAGTTCGCTGGCCACCGTGACTTGATCCATCTCTTGGCCATCTGGCTGGATTTTGCAGCATCTCGTTTTTTATCCCTCATTTTAAGTATTTTTGTTTCTTCTAATTAAAAATTGTTCCTCAGAGTAGGGAGCAGAAGAGGTTGGAAATTATACTCCTTAGTGATCAAGAATTTTTTTTTTTTTAATCATTGAGGCCTTTATAAAGCAACACATTCCCGCCGTGGAGTGTTTTTTTTTTTTTTTTTTTTTTTCCAAGTGAGCCTTTAAAATCTAGTTCTTTGGTTGTTCAGTTGTTGTCCTGGAATCTGAGAGTTTTAGATGCGGGGTTTGCTCAGGTGGTTTCCCGCTGACCCTCACAGGTGGGCGAGAGAAGGAGGGGGGTGCTGTACCTCTTGGTGTGCACTCCCTCCTCGGGGACCAGTTCGGAGGACCCCTGCCCAGACGGGGCCCCGGGGGTGCTGCCATCGCCAGGATTCTGCCTGCTGTTTTCGGAGACTTGTGTAATGACACTCAGTTTGTCAAAGATTTCATTCTCATCAGCGGGCGGGAAGGAGAAAAACAGAAGCGTACTGTGATGAGGGTGGCCTAAAAACTGTGAGGGGGGTAAAAAAAGAAAAGAAAAAAAAAAAACAAACACAAAGTCAGTGATCAAAATTTCCCCATTCCTTTTTCTGGGCTTACACAGATTTTATATGGAACTCCTGGCTGGAGAAGGCTGGTTTAAAGCATGTGACAATCACAGCATCAGAGTTCCTCAAAAGTTTAAAAATAGAATGGCCACACAGTGCAAAATTTCACTTCTGAATACATACCCAGAAGAACAGAAAGCTGGGTCTCAAAGAAAGAACCAGAAGGTAAGAGCAACGCAGGTGTCCGTCAGTGCTGGCACAGAAAAGGAAAGCGTGGTCTATCCTTACCGTGGAAAACTATTGAGCCTTGAAAAGGAATGGATTTCTGACACCTGCCTGCAGGGCGTTATGCTAGGTGGAGTAAGCCAGACACGAAGGGATGAATATTGTATGACTGCACTAAATGTGAGGTCCCACGAGGAGTCAAATTCACGGACAGAAAGTAGGAAGGATGGGGGGTGCCGGGGGCTGCAGAGGGCGAGAGGGGGAGTTCTTGTTTAATGGGGACAGACTCTATGTGGGATGATGGAAAAGTTCCGGCGATGGACAGTGGCGCTGGCTGCCCACCAGTGTAACCCAGTGTGAAGGCACTTACCACCACGGAACTATGCACTTAAAAATGGTCGAGATGGCAAATTTTACGTTCTGTGTGTTTTACCACAATTTCTAAAATTTTGACCATGAATCTGCACCTCAGACCACTCTCTGATGGTGCAATCAGGTCCCCCTCTGATAATTTTTGTCGTAAACTGGGAGGGACATTTTTTTAGACCGATCCCAAGGCTGTGGCATAAATGTGTCTTGGAAAAAGAACAGAATCTCCCACGTGTCCTCCGGCTGGGTTAGGGGCCCTCTTTGGGGTTTGCCAGCACCCGATGGGTCCGTAACCCTGAGCCCTGCACTGCCTGCCCCGTCGGGAGCCACGAGTCACGTGTGGCTTACTCACCACCGAAAATGTGGCTAGTTAGAATCCAGATTCTGAAGGCTTTGTAGGAAAAAAAAGGCTTTGTCAGTATTTCAAGTATTAAAAAGGCTATTTATTATGTGTTGAAATGATTATTTTGTATATACTGGGTTATATAAAATATATCATTAATGTTAATTTCGTCTTCCTTTTTTTACTTAAAAAAAAAAAAAAAACCAGACATGGCTACTAGCCAATTTAAAACACACGTGGCTTGTGCAGTGTTTCTGTCTAGCACATTTTATGGATACGGCCTTGTCGGTTTCCCTCCCGGGAGCTGGGGGTTGGGGGCTGGTTATGGGCCAGAACCTGAGTCTAACCATCTGGGTCTCTCCTGCTCTTTGAACCATGAAAGATGCCCAGCTGTGTTTCCCCGAACATCTGCTGACTTCAAGTTTGCCAATTTCCCTCCTTGGAGGTCCACCAGTGTCTTCAGGACAAGGTGGAGACAGTCTCAGGGCTCTGTGGCTTTCCTTCTCCCCTCCGCTGTTGACTTATAGCTTTGCCCCTGACAGTTCGCTACCCTCGTAATGTCATCTCCACACTCAGCCCTTTGATGGGACTTAATTTAAGCCGTTGGCAGTGGCACTGCCCCTGGTGAGGACCTGTCAGGATTTCCACCTCCCACCCTCTGGGTCTCCAGCCGCTGATGGAAGGGGGTGGGTGGCAAGAGGAATTATGTCCAATCTCTGTTGCACAGAGGAGGACACTGGGGGAAGAAGGAACCTCCCCAAACCCTTGGGTCCAGTGGATTCGTAAGAATGGACTAGAGCCATTCTTGATTCTCCAGGGCAAGGGGACAGGAAAGAAGAACAGAGGAAGGCGTGTTGTAAGTCTCAGGAAAGCAAGAACCAAGCTGGTCTCCGGGTGGGAGACACACACACACACACACACACACTCAATATACCCTATTGGATAAACCTCCCTATGGCTTCAATGCAAAGTCTCCATCGCCACTAAGTCTCCCAGAACTCGCAATTATTCTCCGGGCCATGGTTAGGGGACCCTTACATCGTGCATCAGGCTGGTGAATTTCATGATGCAACGATCCCAGTCTACATAGTTTCCTGGCACCTCCCTCGTTCTCACCACCCCCCCTACGCCAACTCTCCCCTCCTCCAGCACCTGGCATTTCTCAGATCCATCACAGTGGCTGGCTCTGCAGGGGGGTCTGCAAAGTCTTCTAGCCTCAGAGGGGGCTCATTCCAGCCACCCCTTCGCTGTGCCCATCTCTGGCTTTGACTTGCCTGGAAGCACGTAGTCCCATCTGTCCTTTCCTGTCTGACCCGTCTCTGTGATGGCGAGCCAGAAGCAGAAACAGCAAGTGACTAGCTGTGTTTCCTGCTCCATCTCCACTTACAAAACACTTTCCACCCGAACAATGGGCCTTTCCCGCTTTGTTCTTCCTGCTTCTCAAGAGTTCACAGAGGCCTCCTGGCTCATTCTGGCACTGCCATCCTGGTGAACACCTCTTGTTAAAAGGTCCCTAGCCACTCAGAAACACTTGCCTGGGGTCACGTGTCTCACTTGCCACCCACCGTGGCTGCTGCATGGCCCAGACCAGCTCTCACTGTGGAGGTGCTTGTGCCCTAGCCTCTGGGGACCCTGGGGCTGGCCTGGCTTGCAGCAGAGTAGTCTCAGAAACTGAGCTGTAGAGAAGAGAGGGGCCTTGACCGCGGAACTGTGTTCTTCCCGGTGGTAGTCTATAGCCCCCAACTGGGTGGTCTGGGGACGAGACTATCATGACATGTCAGCCATCATGACAATATGGCCACAGGACCAGAAGGGATAGAAGTGGCAAGGCCTTGGATGGGCACATGCATTTTGGAGCGTGGGACACTCCCTGGGACTCAGGGACCTGCCGTATCAGCAAAGTTTTAGGGGTTCCATGGAGTAGGGCGAGCTGGACATCCTCTCCAAAGTAAAGAACCAATGATCCCATCCCGCCCCTCCCACTGCTAAGAACTAGCACGAAGCTAGGTGGGCCTCATGGGTCTGGGGGCAGCATGTTCTGCCCTGGGAATACAATTCACAGAGTGACACAGGACAGCTGCCACGGGCAGGAGAGGGCCCTGCGGAAGGTATGGGCCATGGAGCAGGGTGCCCTAGCCACATCTCGTGGCTGGTTGGTGCAGGGCTATGAAGGCCCAGCACGATCAGCCAATGATGACACACCAATTGAACGTGAACTGGCTACGTGCTGTGGCAGGTCCCCAACGGGTCTGTGGTGGGAAAAGATACTGGCTGGAGTATCCGTCAAATCCTAAAAGGAGAATCACAGTGCAGGTCACTACAGTTTGGGGACTAGGTGAGGCCATCACATAGCAGGGAATTATACCCTGTTGGAAAAACAGCTCCTAGATGTTATAGGGAACTGGGAGAGACAGTCCAGGACACTGGGAGCCTGGGCCACCCAGAAGTGAGTCACCCCCATGAGGCCTGCTGGACCCACCAGTTCCTACGGTGAGGTCTGAGGAGATATATGCATGGGGCCCAGCCTCCCACACTATGCACCCCTGCTGTACCAGCACGTCTGCCTCTGCTCACACCATGACCACAGGGGCGGGGCCGGGGCACAGCTGAGGGAGTGGGAAAAGGTCAAACATGGTTCATGGGAAGTTGGGCACAGCACATGTGCGCAAACCCAAAATGGCCTGTGGTAGCACCAGGGGCTGATCCGGAGGGCCCTGAATGGCAGTGGAGAGGAGGAAGCCCTCCACTGGTGCTCTTCTTGTGTTGGAAGAAAAGTGGCCCAAGATTGGGCTCCTCCTGGACTCACAGGCAGAGGTTAATGGCTAGGCCGGTGCGGTCAGGGACCCAGAAGAAGGGAGACAGGAGGGTCAGAGAAGAGGAAGTCTGTGGGAGAGACCTGTGTGTGGACTCAGGGAAGCGGCTCTGTGTCTCTGGGTCATTTCTGAACTGAGACCGCCCCGGGGCCCTGGACCAGTCAGATCTCATTGGTGCTGACCAAGGGCCTGTGGAACGGGGACAGCATATCATTTCTCAAACAAGCATCAGCTCCAGCCAAGGGGCTCTGCCGCCCCTCCCAGTGTCGCTAACTCAGAATGTGACTTATTTGGAGATGGCGTCTTTACAGAAGTAATCGAGGTAAAATGAACTCCTTTGGCCTCAAATCCAATATGGCTGGTGTCCTTAGAAGAAGAGGACATGTGATGCAGACACACACAGGAAGGACGTCACGTGAACACGAAGGCAGTGAGTGGGGTGATGTGTCCACGAGCCCAGGGATGCCAAAGAGGGCCAGCAACTACCAGAAGCTTCCTCAGGGCAGACACAGGAGTGGCCCCGCTTACCAGCGTTCCCAGAGACCCAGCTGGGGAACCTGGTGCTCCCTGCGCTCGCAATTTTAGGCTCTGTGAGTCTAGAGCAGGGTCAGCGAACTATGGCGAAAACCAGGAATTCAGCACGGTTTTAAGAGTTTTAAATGCCTACATTTAAGCGGTTTTATAAGTACTTATACAATATCTTGATTTTGCCTCTTGGGCTACGAGGCCTAAAATATTTGCTCTATCTGGCCCTTCAGGGGAGAGTTAGCCGACTGCCGGTCTAGAGGGTTCCCAGAGGGAGGGCCTTTCCCACAGGAGTCCTGGTAAACTTTAAGTTCTGGTCGTCCCCTCTCACGTCAAGAGCTAGCTGGCAAGGAAAGGCCTCCTCTCCACACCCGGCCCATCCCAGGCCTACCTCTTTCAGGTGCTGTGGCAGGCAGTTCCCCGGGCAGAAGGCGTGTTTGGTCTTCTTGTACAAACACCACAGCAGGGCTGAGCAGCCAAGCAGCAAGAGGGCCGCGCACAAGGACACTGCCAGGACCACGGCCACAGTCCAGGGTGGGGCTGTCTCTGTGGGGACAGCGGGGGCGGGGGGGCTGCGTTAGGCTGCAGTCAAGGACACCTGGGTCACCTGACCTCACACTCCATCACCATGGCAATCCGGTGGGAATCCCTGAAAACGGGGCCAGACGCCCATCTCGGGAGGGGGCCGGTGAGGAGGAAACACGGACACCTGCTCAAGGATCCAGGGTTTTCCAGCAAGTGCCCCCCCAACCCCCCACCCCCTTCCTGTCTTTTTCCAGCTTTGGTTTCGGGCACGACTGCTGACATACACGAGGAGAACACTTAGCAGGGACTCTGAGCAATGCGCCTCCCCAGGTTTCTGGAGGAGCCTCCGCTGCCTTGACGCAGGAAACGGGATCCCAGAGCCCCAAGGAAATGCATGCGCTGTGGGGCTTTGTCCTGAGAAGGGCAAAAGCTCTTGGCATGACACCACCATCCGAGCCCACTGGCCACTCAGACACCCGCCCGAACTCCAGTGTGGCCTTTAGTGGCCTTGCGGCTGGCACGACCTAGCACCCACCGCAGGTTTCTGTCTGGAAAAAGTCACAAAAGAACTCGCCGCCTCTTCTGCCAACACCTTTCTTAGAGCCTTTGCTATCCAAAGCTTATGCCTGTGAATCCTTCCTCCGCCCCTTCAAGATGCATCTGTATCTCCTAAAATCCAGGGCTACCTTTCTCAAGGACCTGCAGCCATTCCTCTAAACTGCAATCTTCGTGAAGGAGGCCCCCTGTTCCCTAGCCTTGGCTGGAAGGGGGAGCCTGACTTAATAAACACCAGGTGGCATTCGACGCCGATGGAGCAGTGTGGACGCTGCCCGGGGCCCCTCTCACCTGCTTTGTGATGTGTCCCTTCCCCGAGCCTCTCTTCTCTGCCCCTCTCTTGTTCGTCCTTTAAAACACCCGGGTAGCTCTTTCCCTCCTGCAAGTCCTTACTGAGTAAAATCTGTTTTTACGGCTCCACCAGCCGGCTTTGTCTCTGACCCGGGCATTTGTGGTCCCCGCTCCCCTCATTCAGCACCAGGCGCCTTCTCCTGCTGCCCGGGGCCACCCACCCTCCCAACGCCAGGAGCCTGGCAACCGGCACCATCCTCCCGATTAAAACCCAAAGCTTCTGGGGCCCAGAGAGGACAAGCCAATGAACCCTGCCCTTTAAGAGCGAGTCTTTCTAGAAGGGAGTCATTTTATTTGCGGAGAAAATGTCCATTCCTACTTGCACAGGGCAGACCGAAGTTCGCTGGGGCTGGGTTGGCTGCCGGCCCCCCAAGCCCCGCACTGAGCAGTGGGTGCCCACAGGCGTTCGATGTCTGAACCCATGTGGTGTTTGTGGTGGGACGGTGGTGGGAAGCAGGGCTTGGGATGGGCCTGCCCTCCTCCCTTGCTCCTCTTTGTTTCCATTCATGCTGGCAGTGGTCTGGTCATCATCAACTTTCTGGCCTGGGCCCTGAGCTCAAGGGTCCTCCTCCCAGACCCCCTGCAAAGTCGCCTCACTTGCTAGAATTAAGGAGGGGCGCCTGCCAGCCCATATTTTCGGCACATCCAACCCAAATGTGTCCGTTCTCGGTGAACGTAGGGTCACATGGCGAGCGAGCCAGACGGAGGGGCCCCCGCTCAGCGAACAACGATTAAGCCCCCGAGACCGCCACGGTCGCTGACACTGTGCTGAGCCCCTGGAGGGCAGCGCCCGGTCCCCTTGTGGTCCAGCCAGGACGTGTTGGCATCGCTCGTTTAAGGATGCTTGACAGGCACACCTGGTCAATGGCAATAAAATTCAGACGATGCCTTTGTGAGTCACCCCAAGAGAGAACGGGTCATTGCTTCACACGCGCTGGGACTTAGGGGAGGACCCAGGTGTCAGACCCTCCCCAGAAAGCTCTCTGACTTCCTTCAGTTCCACTTGACGGTGTGGCCTGGAGGACTGCCTCTCCTTGTTTCACCCACAGGGAAATTGTGCTCACCTGGGGAATGAGTCCATGGGCAGTAAATTACAGGAGAGGTAACCTGCTCTGTCCCCGTTCATTTACCAGCTGAGTGACGCTGGCCAAGTTGCTTCCCCTCTCTGAGCCTTGATTTCCCAGTCTGTGAAAGGGGCAGATCCTTAGAAGGCTCTCAGGGAAAAATGAGTTGTGAGGTTCAAACGAGATAGCTATGTCTACACAAACCTAAAATGTTTCACAAAAGCAGGTTTTCCATGGGTTATGCTTTCCTTTTATAAAATGCTTGGGTTTTGTCAGTTCCTGGGTGATCGTTTATAGTCACAAAATATTTGAAATATTTCTCTCATAGGCCAAATTGTAACTCTCAAAGCATGTCTTGTGACAGTAAGGTCTCAGGACCCTTAGGGATCCTTCACAGTGTGACTTTAAGAATGTCATTACTAATAATGATGGAGCCACCCAGGCGCCCCAAAAGAAGGATAATTCTAAGACCAGGGATTCTCACGACTCAAGCAGCTTGGGGGATCCCAAGGTACAGAATTCTGATTCAAGTAAGAATGATTCAAGAGAGGATTAAAATGAGGAAAAAAAAAAACCCAACCAGAGAGAAGCGCTGTAGAAATAACGTGTGGCCTGGAAAATAATGCAGCCCACGAAGGGAGGGCTTTCCATTATTTAAAGGCATTGCAGAGGCTCGGCCAGCCCAGATGCAGGCAGGTCCACTGCGACACTGACCTTGGGCTTCCAGATGATGGGAGGCACTGAACTGGGGGCCACAGAAAAAGAGAACGACAGAGAAGTCCCTCTGGAGGACAGCAGGATTTTCTGTGTGGCTCTGTAGCCCTGAGAAAATGTGCTACTACGATTACAGAAGATTCGCATGTCTGTGTCCGTGAGATGGGAAAAGAATCCCGAATTCAGGCAAACACTTAGTGCGTTTACAAAGCAAGGAAGCAACAATAATAACAAGATTCAGAAAACTCCAGGCCAGTGACCTTGAAGTGGATCTCCAGAAAAAATAACAAACATCCCGGAACAGATAATTAAGTGGCTAATTACCAACACGTAAAAAGGATAAGGATGATAACCGAAAACAACATTAGGGCGTTGAGAAGAAATGAGCTCAAAATGGCTGCTTTCCCCCTTTTTTTTTTGGACAGGGAGGATTTGTTGTGAGTATGGCATATGATGGGCTGGTTTTTCCCAGGCTGTGTTCCTTGGAATGCTGATCCTCAAAAAGGATATTGAAACATCAGATATGCTAACGGGGCTCATATACGGGGGGACTTTTCTGAGAGGCCCCATCATTTCTAAGCACACCTGATTACGGGGCTCTTATTTTGAGAAATATCCAGACATCGTCTCGAACACAGTTGACACAGCATTGCACTTGGCACTGGCTGTGTACATCTTAGCTGGTATTTACCAGTTTCTTTACATTTACATTTATAGCGACTTTCCGGACAAAAAACCAGCACCGCTTATATAAAAGTCTGCTCTCTTCTGATGGGTCAGGGATCAGCAAGCAAGCAGATGAACAGTACAATGGAAGCTGTATCCTGGAGTGCAAAGCAACAGATGGGTAAAGATCCTCAAGCTCTCTCTGGCGAATGAGACGACACAGAGCGAAGCTGGGCGAGAAATAGGTTCAATGACAAAAAGCAACACTCAGGAACTTGCTAAGCGGAAATGACGAATCAATGGGATCAGAGCGTTGCAATTTTCGCCGAACTGCACTGTGATACAGAGGACGAAAAGTTTTGTTCCCTCTGGAAGGAATTTTTGCAGCCCCCAGGTCAGTGTCTTGCTTCCAGGAGGGCCTCAGTAATGAAAAATGGCCAGGAGTGGACCTGCGTGTATTCATCCTTCCACGGTCTGAGCTGGCTGAGCCTCCCGAGGATGTCTTTAAATAATAAAAAAGCCTGTTGTGGGGCGCCTGGGTGGCTCAGTCGGTTAAGCGTCTGCCTTTAGCTCAGGTCATGATCCAGAGTCCTGGGATCGAGTCCCACATCGGGCTCCCTGCTCACCAGAGAGCTTGCTTCTCTCTCTCCCTCTGTCTGCAGCTCTGCCTACTTGTGCTCTCTATCTCTCTGACAAACAAATAGATAAAATCTTAAAAAAAAAAAAAAAGCCTGTTGTGTGGGTGCAGACATCCAGGGGGCAAGACTGTATCGTCCTGTGTGCAAATGCAGTATGTCTGTATGTAAACTATCACACTGTATAGGCTGATGGTACTCTTCCCACCTCTCTCTTCCTTCTTTTCCTCCTTCTCTCTCTCTCTCTCTCTCTCTCTTTTTAAGAAATAGGGAGCAGGGGCACCTCGGGGGACTCAGTCTGTTAAACGTCTGCCTTCGGCTCAGTTCATGATCCCAGGTTACTGGGATCAAGTCCCACATCCAGCTCTCTGCTCAGTGGGGAGCCTGCTTCTCCCTCTACCTCTGCCTCCTGCTCTACCTACTTGTGCTCTCTCTCTCTCTCTGGCAAAGAAATAGATAAATAATCTTAAAAAAAAAAAAAAAAGAGGGGCCCACATCGGACTCTCTGCTCAGCAGGGAGCCTGCTTCCCCCTCTCTCTCTGACTGTCTCTCAGCCTATTTGTGATCTCTCTCTCTCTCTGTGTCAAATAAATAAATAAATAATAAAATCTTAAAAAAAAAAAAAAAAAGAAATAGGGAGGACTATGAGCAATTGTGTTGAGGTCCTGGAAGCCAAGACAAGTGGCCCTTGGTGGGGACAGTGATCAAGGTCCCTAAGCTCTCCCTCATGTGTCTGAGGGGCTGGAGACATGCAACCCAGGGAAGGGAGTCTTCTGGGTAGTGTGGTGGGGCTCGACCTTGCTGGTGTTCTTGGAGGACTGATAAGACTTGCATCAGGAGGCCTGAGAGGACAGGATGAGTACAGCGCGGACGAGTGAGAGGAGGTAGAGCTCAATGAATGGAAAACGCGTCCATCCATCCCTTTGGTCTAAGAGGGAACGAGCTGCCTCAGAAGGGGGTAGTCTCCTTCCAGCAGGAAGTTGATCAGTGAGAGCTGACCTGGCTTTCAGTCGGAGCCAGATGTGTTTCTGTCTAAGAGACCTTCCAACGCTCACCCTGGGTGGGGGTCTCCAGAACGATCTGAAAGGCTCGGAGGAGGCAGAATTACAGGTGGCGTATCTCAAGACTCACCGTCGTCGGCTGTTTGCTCACACACAGGCTGGCTCCATTCCCCAGTTTTGTTCCGATCAGGAAGAAACCCTTGAACTCGAACACAGTAAGTTGTCCATGGCTCAAGATCTCTGAGGACCTCAAAGTCATACTGACAGGTCATCGGCCACTAGGAACAAAGACAAAAGTAAAAACAGGCCTCTGTACCTCCTCTCTCCCCACCAATCTTCCCAGTTATGATCTTTACTTTGGGCTCAAAATAGGAAGCTAAAGGAAGCAGGTGTTCCTCCCCGTTCATCTCCAGGGACCCTGAGATGACTCTGGTCCTGACAAACCACTTCATTTCCTGAACTCTCTAGTTTAGATGCCATACAAGCCACCCCACTCACTTTTGAAAAAGAATTAGGTTGTTTAGGTTGAATTGGATCCCCTCCCCATTCATATGTGGAAGTCTTAATTAGTATTTGGAAAGGAACTTAGTTGGAGGGAATCATGTGAAAATGGGCTTGTTAGGATGAGCCCTAAACCAACATGACTGGTGTCCTGGTGAGAAGAGGAGATCTGGACAAGGACACAAAACCCCCATAAAGACGAGGTGGAGATGGGGTTGTTGCTTCCAAGAGCTAAGGAGCCAAGAACTGCCAGGGACCTGGGAGCTAGGAAACAGGCATGAACAGAGCCTTGCTCACAGCCCTTGGAAGGACTCTCGCTGCTGAACCCTGGATCTCAGATTTTGAGCCTCTGCGACCTTGAGACAACATGCTTTTGTTGGGTTTGGGGAGATCCGGTACAGCAGCCCCAGAATGGTAACTCGGGACCCTTAGCGTGGGGCTCCATGTGATTTTCCTCCTAGGTCAAGAGCAGGTTTCTGATCCTGGCGGCCCAGCGTTCTTCTTTGAATTGCTTTTCCACGTGAGCCCCTGAAATGGAGCCAGCCTCCTCTGCAAGGCACCGGCCACGGACTCCCTGACGCAGCTTAGTGGGAACCTAAGTCATCCTTACTGATGATCTGTTCCTGAGTTTGGAAAACCAAAACGGTTCCCGGCAAAGTAAAGGGAACTAGAAGAGTATATGCACCCACATTTCCATCATGGTTCTCGGTTCTATTTTCTGATAGTAGGGTCCTATTTAAAATGTGTTACATGAGGGGCTCCTGGGTGGCTTCAGTTGGTTAAGTGTCTGCCTTCGGCTCAGGTCATGATCTCAGGGTCCTGAGATCGAGTCCCGCATTGGCCTCGCTGCTCAGCAGAGAGCCTGCCTGCTTCTCCCTCTCCCTCTGCTGCTCCCCCTGCTCATGATCGCTCGCAAATAAATAAATAAAATCTTCAAAAAATAAAATAAAATGTGTTAGGTGAACAGGAATTTCAATGGAAAATGAGCACAAGCTTTTTTTTTTTTTTTTTACTTTAGTAATTGGTTATTTTTCTTTTGGCGTTGGGTTTGTTGACAACTTGTCTCTCTCTATTCCTTTATTGTAGGAGAAAGTCAAGTTCGTTGACAACAAGAATTGGATTATACCATTGATGCATGAAGAGTATGGTATAACTTCTAATAATTAAAAATAAAAAAATCCTGGCTTTCATTCCTAAGGACCCAATGCCCCTACAACCTTGCAGTGCTATTTTGTGTAGAGGTTAAACTCAGGGTTGATCCACACTGGCAGGCAAGGAAGGACAGATGTGAAAAGACGCGTTCAAGTCCCCTCTGATTGCCTTTCTAGCCAGCTTTCACACCCTGGGAAATTTCTGGTTTTATTTGCTCACATGCTCCCATCAGGAAGAAACAGAATTTTCTGAAGCCTTTTATGCTATGAGTTTACGGACTGGATACAGCAGCCTTTTAACACTGCATTCTAGAAGGGAACCCTATTGTCTTATTCTTTGCAGGCTGCCGTAACAGAACACCACAGAGCAGGCGGCTTCTAAATAAACATGTTATTTCTCACAGCTCTCAAGGCTGAAGGTCCAACACCAAAGCACCAGCACTCCTGGGGTCTGGGGAGGGTGGCTTCCTGATTCCGAGCCAGCCGTCTCTATGCTGTGTCCTCATCACAGGGCACAAGGACCTGCCAAGGGAGCTCTCTGGGGTCCCTTTTATAAGGCCGCTAATCCCATGCCTCCCAAAGGCCCCAACTCCTAACACCTGCACATTGGGGATTAGGTTCCCACATGTGAATTTGGTGGGGGACACAAACATTCAGTCCAGAGTGGATTTAAACCAGTCCTGGTGACTTTGCAGACACTCGAGAGGGAGGACCTGGGAAGCAGGTGGCCTTTCCAACACTTGGTGTGCCACAACAAAGTCTTCCACAAGACGGGCACAAGTGACAGGACCAATGTGTCACCAGATGCCTATCCTGTGGGCACATTCTAGATAAGAAGCTAAAGATAAACTGGGTGTTGCCTTTCAGGTTTGGTGTGGGAGGCACTTAGGCATGGTAGGCTATGGAGACAGAGCCTTAATAAAAGTACACAGCTAATCTTTGAGTGGGTCAAACCTGTCTTACGTTTGCATCCCAGAGCTTAGCAGAGATGCCTGCATTTGGTAAGTGACTATAAAACTCATCGTTCTTTATTGTTTTCTAGGCACACACCCCCTAGGGCTTGACTATAAGCCAAATCATCTATTTTGTGAAGGAGGCTGATATCCTGCATCATTTAATGGAGGCTTTTGGGGGGGAATTAACTTGAGATTTTCGGGGGCCTATGCAGTAGGTACATACAGTTATCACATCATTCCTATGACAACACACACGGGTGACACTTTCCTCCCAAACTCTTGAGAATGAAGTGACAGAACCAACATTTAATATAGAGGAGGTAACATACAAGTAACTTAACTTATGTAACATACATGCAAGTCAGCTTAGGACCATAGGTGGCATTCAGCTCGGAAGCCCTACATATAAGGAAAAGCCTGACCATGGATGAATGAAAACAGCCTTATTGTGTCTACATAAGGGGAAGGAAAACCCCCTGTATCAACCACAAAGGTTGTTCAGGTAAAGGGTCAAGTTTATTTTTTTCATTATGTCATTAAATCCCCCAAATCCTGGGAAGTAGGTTATTATTTCCACTTTATTAATGAAGTGGGTTTTTTTTTTAAAGATTGTATGTATGTATGTATTTATTTATTTATTTTAGAGAGAGAGAAAAAGAGAAAGCATGCATGCATGCGGGGGGAGGGGTAGAGAGAGAGAGGGAGCATCTCAAGCAGACTCTGTGCTGAGTATGGAGCCCAATGTGGGGCTCAATCCCTCAACCCTGAGATCATGACTTGAGCTGAAACCAAGAATCAGATGCTTAACTGACTGAGCCGCCCAGGTGCCCCACCAGGTGGGTTATTATGCCCATCTTGTAGACATGAGGAAGCTGAGGCCGAGAATGTGATCAGAGTCACAGTGGCAGAAGCAACATTCCAACAGGGTCTGACTCCTAGCTCAGGAAACATCCCCTGAAGAGGAGGAGAGCAATGGGGAATAGTGGAGTCAGTGTGATACTGTTCATCTAGCATCCAGGGAGGGGCTGCCTTGACCATGGCTTGGCTATTCTGTGGTGTACATGGGGCATAGCGGTTCATACCATAAAACAGCAGTCATGCAGCCTGTCACCTGATTCAGTGGACCCCGACTTCTGCCAGCCAAATGTTGAGTCAGCTCTACCCACCTTCTCCTACAACTTCCCTTCAGGGACGGAAAGGCCTGCTTTCACAGCTAAACACACTGGAAGTCTGCTCTATGTATTTCCCATGGGGCCTGGGAAGCATGAGCCAAATACCAGGTATACGTCAGACTGGGAAACTTTTGGCACTCAGAGGATCTGGCCTTAAATCCTCTGGAACATAAGGTGCTACCACCTTGCGAGATCCCGACTGGATGGCCTCCTAGCCTCCTTTCTCCATCGTCATGGCCTCAGACTAACACTAGGCAAAGAAGGGGAGCCTATGTCTGAAATGCATATGATTTGCTGAGCTTACCTTTTCATCAGAACCATTTTTCCAATATTGCACGTTATAAACCCATGAGTTATAAATATTCCTCATGGTCCATGTTTCAGGCTCATTCTCCATTTTAGGGGCTAAGAAACGCATGTGTAAAGAATTAGCAAGTACTTCTACTTGCATTTCAGGTGGTCCGATCATGGCTAAGAGGAAGAGAACAAAGCAAAATGACAGTCAAAAGTCACATTTTAAAAACATCAACATTTATTTTTCATAATTGGGCAGACCAACTGGTTGACTGAAGCACCCTGCTCTTTGATGTAATTTTGCTATGACATTGATTGATGTGGTCAAGGAGGGTAGCTGGAGTTTGTTTCTTAAAACAAACAAACCCTGATAGCCTTTTGTTTTATTAATCAAGTTTAGCCCATTTATGTTTATTGTGATTTCTGATATATTTGTAATTATTCCAACTATATTATTTTGTGTTTTCTATGAAGATGTGTGTGTGTGTGTGTGTGTGTGTGTGTGGTTTGTTCCTTTTTTTTCTTTCTATTGGGTTGAATTATCTTTATTTCTTTTGCTGGGTTGGAAGCTATAGATGGTAATTCTACTACTTTTAGTGCCTAACATACATAATCAATCATATATACTTTCCAACAAAGTCTGTAGCTGTTTCTGCCCAATGCTCTTTTACCGGATATTCATGTGGCTAGCCCCTTTGCTTTATTTGGGTCTCAGTTCAAATGTCACCTCCTCAGAAAGACTCTTTTACCACCCTATGTAAAGAGCAGCTCCCAACACATCCTACCCCAGAACCTTGCTTTATTTTCTTGAGAACCACAGTCTCATCTGTCATAAAATATGTATCTCTTAGTTTCCCTGTCTTCCCCTCCATTAGAGTGTAAGCTTCATGAGGGCTGAGATTTCATCTTGCTATTATAACTTCTGCACTAAGAATCTGCCTGTCTTATAGTAGATGCTCAATAATAATTGTACAATGAACAATAAACATCTCTGGGTGACTGCTGTTTGAGTTATATCCTGTTTTCTTCTCTGACTATTGTTATTATTACTTTTTTTTGAAGCTGCTAATGGGCCTGCTTCCAGCATTCTACCTTGTCTTTAATCTGCTGGTAGCTAAAAACCAGACAAGAATATTTATTAGATATCTTTTCAAAGTAAGTATAAACAGATTCTATGTGACTTCTTGTAGCACTTTCCTGTCATATAGACTTCAAGAGGCAAGGATCCAAAGTAGGGTAGCTGTTGCTAACAGCATGAGCACAGGGGCCTGGCTCTGAATCTTTACTGGGCCACTCCTTATCTGTGTGACCTTTGGGCAAGCCGCTTATCTATTCGGTATTAATTTCTTTTTTTTTTTTTTAAGATTTTATTTATTTATTTGTCAGAGACAGAGGGAGAGAGAGTGAGCGAGCACAGGCAGACAGAGGCAGAGGGAGAAGCAGGCTCCCTGTCGAGCAAGGAGCCCGATGTGGGACTCGATCCCGGGACGCTGGGATCATGACCTGAGCCGAAGGCAGCCGCTTAACCAACTGAGCCACCCAGGCATCCCTCGGTATTAATTTCTAAAGGGGATTTCTGCAGATGGGCCCAACATAGGAATTGGAACCAGGCAGGCCCTGGTAAGTCATTTAGCAACTACAGGAGCAGAAACCTGTGCTACGTTTTGGAAAATTGACTACTGTGAAGCTGCTAGTATTTTTTTAATGTTGATTTTTCTTAGCTTTTGTAAAGATACCTTTAGAAAAGATAATACACTTTGATAATTTCTGACTCCAGAAATAAGAGTTTTGTTGTCCAAGCCTGGGACAAAATTGGGAAAGAATGGAAGGGTATCCTAGCTGCAGGCACCACCAGGAAAGGCGGAGCCGTGGGAGCCATGAGGGTCCAGAGCCAGAAGCGGTATAAAGACCCTGCCCCACACAGACACAATCCTTGCAGGCCTTCTCTGGAGCTTCTCCTTGGAAGGCTGCCCTTAAGTTTTGTTCATGAGGTTCTTGTCCACCTTATCCTCTTACTGTCTCAATTGCTATAAGGTGGTTTAATCAGTCTCCAATTCCTGATATTCTAATTATGTTCACCTCATGACCTCTGGTGAGTCCCCATGACCCCCCAGATCTAACCTGGGAACATTCTATTGGATGCTTACCAGCCAGCCTGACCCAACACATCTACCATTAGCTGAATCCATTGCTCTGTCCTTCATTCTGGGCAGGCTGGCTGTCTGCACCTGATCTTCCTGTCTCTACCCCTGCCCTGAATAACCTTTATCCTTCTGCCTGTCATGTCACATTTCCTTCTGGTAAATGTGCTACATCGATCCTTCTGGTTCTTCTCATTAACAACATTGGCCTCAACTCATTCTTACCCACAAGGCATTAACATTAATAGAGTTACATTTAATTATTGTGTTAACTTTATGACCATCCTTTCCTGTCTTCCCAGCCATGACGTCATTATATTCCCTAAGCTCCTTGAGCAAGGCCACCCACTCTGTGGGTGCTCAAAAAAATTCCTCCATGACCAGGCTACCCCAGGGGGAAAGAAAACCAAGGTGTGATGACAACATTAGGACGAAATGGAAAACGAAGTGGCTTACTGTCATCCAACGGACAGAAGGTGATGTTTACCCAGTCAGAATGCTCATCGGCAAATTCAGCCCTGACTCTCAAGGTGTGATCACCATACTTGGAAAGACTTGAGAAATCACATTCCGTCAAGGCAGTCCTCATGCACATATCTTGGAATTTCTTATAACTGTAAAACCAGAAAAATAAAACCATGAAAGTTCTCACTTCAGTCCCTCTGGGGCTCACCGGTCCTTTATAAATCCCTACTACCAAAGGTTAATGAAGGATAACTGGAGAAACATAAACCGAATTCTTAATTGTCACTTCTGAGGAAGAGCATGCATTATTTATGTGAGCACTTCCCCAATTGTGCTCCATGGGATTTCAGTGATTCTTGAGATATCATAAGTTGTTTAAAAAATAATCTGTCCCTGGGTGCCTGAGTGGCTCAATCAGTTAAGCCTCTGACACTTGATTTTGGCTCACGTTATGATCTCAGGGTCCTGAGATCGAACCCCGGTTGGGCTCCCTGCTTAGTGGGAAGTCTGCTTCTCCCTCTCACTCTCCCTCTCTCTCTCAAATAAATAAATAAAATCTTAGAAAAAAAATCTGTCTGTGGTCAAACGATTTGGGGCAGAAACTAGGTTAAACATAAAGAAGTGTCTATCCTCATAACAGAACTTCCTCGGCAACATTTGTATCCTAGTGAACACATGTCTCTCCAAAATGGGCTTGAGTCTTCAATATATTTGACCAAGAAAGCTTCCCTCCTTGATGATGCTATTTATGAAAGCAGAGGGACACAGTCTGTGAATACTGATATAACACAGATTGGCCAAAATAGGTCTGTTACGAGAATTTCAAACAGCGTCCCACAAATGATTTCTGCAATTACTCTGGAAAAACTATGCAACGATTCACTCTTTTTATTTATTTTTTTAATAAACATATAATGTATCATTAGCCCCAGGGGTACAGGTCTATGAATCGCCAGGTTTACACACTTCACAGCACTCACCATAGCACGTATGTTCCCCAATGTCCATCACCCAACCACCCTCTCCCCACCCCCCTCCCATCAGACCCCCTCAGTTTGTTTTGTGACATTTAGAGTCTCTTATGGTTGTCTCCCTCCCGATCCCATCTTGTTTCATTTATTCTTTTACTACCCCCAAACCCCGCACCCCCCGCCGTGCATCTCCACTTCCTCATATCAGGGAGATCATATGATAGTTGTCTTTCTCCGACTGACTTATTTCACTAAGCATGATACCCTCTAGTTCCATCCACATCATCGCAAATGGCAAGATTTCATTTCTTTTGATGGCTGCATAGTATTCCATTATATATATATATACATATATATATATATACACACACACCACATCTTCTTTATCCCTTCATCTTGCAACGATTCACTCTTACACAGATTTGTTTTATACAATGGGTTTAGAACAGAGCTGGAGCCCTGACACCCACCCTTGAAGGGAGGGTGGTAGACACGTGAAGTTGAAGAAGGAAAACGATGTCTGAGAAGCCTGACAGGTGTGTGTGACCACCTCACGACCACCTGAGGAGGGCACCCAGGCTCTAGTCTCACAAAAAGGGGGGGGGGGTTTGTCTAACTGGTTCCTCAGTGTACCTTCCTCTGATTTGGCTGTCCTTAGAGGTGGTAACGAAGCTGATGATGATAAAAATAGTAACAGCCCACTTGTCAAGCACATAGATGTCAGGCGGGGCAGGAAGTGTTTTTACCTGTATGACCGCAAGTCCAGGAGGGCAGAACAGGGATCACTCCTTTTTAAAGATGGGGCGCAGGGATGGAGAACCTGAGAAACTTGCCCAACAGAGCTGGGATCAGCTTGACTTCAGAGCCCACAGTCTTAGGCACCACACCATACCTCATCACGTCCTTGGTGATGCCCAGAACAATTTCTGGCTAAAAGTAGGTAGAGATAATTGGGCTCAAGACTATTCTACAATCTGCTCTTTTCTCATACTATCCCACAAACATTCGTCAATCCAAACTCTTCATGGGCTGCCTAACATCCCACCGTTTGGAGACTCCAGAGGTCATAGCATGAAGGGGGCTCTCTCTCCTGAGGTCACTTCCTTCATTTAAACTAATGTATCAACTGGCTGGAACATGGAACATTCCAGAAGTTGTTTTGCAATAACTTCTCTCTCACCAGGTCATTTTTAGGGCATCTAGACATATTTTTCTCCCCGTTAAGTAGGTCGTAGAACCCATTCCCCACATTTACACCTCCTTTGCAAAGATGTTTCCATATTCAAATCACCAATCCATTCTCCTGAAGTGAGCCGGCTCTGCTCACCCCACCCTGCACACACATGTAAGAGTCTGTGCTACCCGACCTCTCAAGCTGAATTCCAAACAAATCTTTCACAAGCCATGGAAAACAGCAATCAGATTTTTCAAGATCAAATTTCTTCCCCAGGGACACCCCCAGCACATGCTTTGTTTGCCCCAGCATATCCCACGCTCAATCTGGATGTCCGTGCTAAGGACAAGTGGCACCAGGTTGCTGGGAAGCCACTGGGAACTCGTGCCTACAAGACTGAACATCGCAACCAAAGGCCTCTACTACAAGGGCACAGATTGGAACAACAAAGAATAAACAGGTGTGTGGGGAGAGAGAGATAGGGACGAGGTTAATTTTACAGAGTGAAATCGGTAGAGCTGTCAAGACCGCAGAAACAGACATGAAATTATCAAACCAATGAGTGGTAGAAAATACACAGCGGGGAAAAATTGTGGCAGAATCACCTGTCCTAAATCCTTGAGGAAACTGACAAATTTGATGAAGGACTGTAGGTCAGATGGAAGTCCAGCCCCAACATGGAAGGTGTCGATCTCAACAGCTACAGGGGGTGACGTAAGAGATCATCCTTGCTCTTAGGAAATTCTCCATGAAATATTAAGGGGCAAAGGGCATGAGAAAAGACAAAGAGGGACAAAGGAAACATGGCAAACCTTAAAAACCGGTGAATCTGGATATAAGCTATTTGGAAGTTCTTTTGCACCGTACTTGAAATCTTAAAATCTTGAAATCTAATCTTAAAATGAAATCTTAAAATTCTGTTAGCGGGGAATTCCTTCCAACTAAGAAGTGCCCCCAAAAGTCAACAAAGACGATCTTATTCATCTTTCTATGTCTTCTCTGCTTCAACAGGCCTGGGATGTGTTTGTAAAAGCAATCTGGATGAGAAGGGGTGTGGGGTTAATGGGATCTGGGACTCTATGTTTCCTCCTGCTTCATCGAAGTGACTGTCTGTCTTTGTGTGTTTCTGAGTCACACTGGAAGCAGGTGCGTTGCTCATCACCCTTTGGCCTCCTGCTGCTGTTTGCACTTGGCATCAAGGTGTGTCCCCTGCATCTAGCTCGTGGTGTATGATGGCAAATATGAGGGAGGGCTGGCAGAGGGAAAAACAGACAGGCAGGGCCAATACTGGGAGATCAGAGCACCCCTGAGATAACTGTCTCGGTGACACTCACCCTTCCTTCGTAAGCCTCTGCTGCTTTCAGAGGCTAGAGGTTTTCACAGTGAGTAACTAGCTATCGCTATCTTACCTTCTATTTCAGGACAGAGCCACAGAGTAATTGAGCACCCATTATGCAAATTATGTGCACCCCCCAGCGTGTCAGTGTTCTGTTATCATCTGCTGGAGGGGATGGGTGATAGCATGGCAAGGACCCTCCTGTTTTGCATACCTCAGTTTTCCTGGATGCCTCCCACTTGCAAATTGTTGACTTCGAGCAATCCTGCTCTCATAAGTGGAGATGATCTCAGTGACGCTTTCTCTCTTAAAAAACATCAGTTGTTGGGCGCCTGGGTGGCTCAGTTGGTTAAGCTACTGCCTTCCGCTCAGGTCATGATCCTGCAGTCCCAGGATCGAGTCCCCCACTGGGCTCCCAGCTCTGCGGGGAGTCTGCTTCTCCCTCTGACCTTCTCCCCTCTCACGGTCTCTCTCACACACACTCTCTCTCAAATAAATAAACAAATCTTTAAACAACAACAACAACAAAATCAAGTGTGACAAATCCCATATGCTTGTGTGACAACAGGCTACCACTATGGCCAATGACATCCATAGCCACGTGATCAAATGTCTGTATCTACCTACCGGTGGCCTTGTGATCATCAAACGATAAGCTATTCCAACAAGAAAAAGTTAAAAAAGATTTTGTCTTTTTTCAGAGAACAGAGCTTTCACAAGAATCTCCCGGACAGAGAGAAAAAGGTCCGCAGGGAAGTCCCCTGTGGGTTGTCATGGTCATGTGGGCGATGGCAGTCAGACTCTTTCATGTGGTCCGGCCAGTGACCAGCTCAGGGCCTTCCTCGCAAGAGCACCCAGACTCACCTGTGGTACTGAGCTGTGAAAGTCAGATTCCCTTTGGGAAAAGCAGGCAACTCCCACTGTAGAATGTTCTTGAAATTAACTGACTTCATTCTGACGTTTTCAGGAGGTGGCACCATTCCTAACGCTGTAAAAATAAAAGGGAAATGTCTGCATCGTTGTTCCTCAAAAAAGTTGCACTAGTAAACGACTGTATCCAACACTCGGGTCTCCTGTATGGCTCCATGTCTTCAAATGGGCACGTGGGGGAAGGAAAAAAGCACACATGAGCTGTACTGAGGAGTCTGGATTTTATCTGAAGAACCACGGTGGGTGGGGGGCAGTGGTGTTGGAGGCTGGGGTGGGGCAGAGGGCAAGAGTGAAGTGGGGACAGAGCGGGGTGACCAGGATTTAGGTGGTGGGAGAAAGGTGTCAGGGGGCGGGTAGAGAGATTTCAGGTATATTTCCAGAGGTATAGATTCTAGACTTTCTGGTACATTCGGTGTGGAGAACTTAATATTCATTCCTGGCTTAAGCATCTGAAGCCCTGATTGTGGCTGGGGGCAAGGACATCAAGAGTCCCATTTTTGCTGCATTAGGTTTGAGATGGGGAGAGATATGCACGCAGAAATGTCCCAGACAGCGGGAGAGAGGAGCCTGGTGCATAAAGGAGAGATCTGGGCTAACGACAGAGATCATTTCTAAAATTTTTTTTTTTTTAAGATTTTGTTTATTTATTTGACACAGAGAGATCACAAGTAGGCGGAGAGAGAGGAGGAAGCAGGCTCCCCGCTGAGCAGAGAGCCCAATGCGGGGCTCGGTCCCAGGACCCTGGGATCATGACCTGAGCAGAAGGCAGTGGCTTTAACCCACTGAGCCACCCAGGCGCCCCATTTCTAAACTTTTTAATAGAAAATATCAAACATACAGAAAAGCAGACGGAAGAGTATGACAAACCATCGCCTGCCCATCACCCAAGGGGGCCAACAGAGATTCACATTTGAGTCACCGGCCTATAGCTGGTGTTTAATACCAGGGTTCTGCTGGTCTCCCCTACAGGGATAGCGGAGGGCCCGGGCAAGAACTGGGCTAAACAAAGATCTGGCAGAGGTGAAGATCCCAGGTAGAAACAGCCTGAGAGGTAGGAGGAAAACCAGGACCGAGCGATATCCTGAAAGGCCGGAGATGAGTTCATCAGAAAGGAAGGAGGGGTCCATGGTGGTTTGAAGCCGGGCAGGAAATTTAGAGGAGGGCAGAAAAGGTTTCGGTGGATTTAGAACTCCGAAGGCACAGAGCTGTGCTGTTGGGGGGCGGAGCACCTCTGCTGGGGTGCTGAGGACTGAATGGGAGGCCCTTGGTGGCCAGACCCGGCACCCGATCACTTCCAGTTAGCCTCTGGGGTCCGTTCAGGGTTTACCCTGGGGCCACCGCTGCCGGCGTCCTAGCTCGGCCTCCAGTCCCCAAGCGAACGTCGGGCCGCGGAGCCCCGGAGGCGCGCGGTGCTCCGACCAGCCGGCGCCCCGGGGACAGCCCGGCGCCCCCTCCCCGCGGACCCCTCACCTGACATAAGGAGGCAGCCGCCCAGCCAGCTCCGCAGGCTCCGCGGCATGGCCGCGCCGGGAGCCTGGAGGGCGCTCGTGGGGGCCGCGCCCCGAAGAGCCCGCGGGTCCTCAGGGGCCCCGCGCGGCGGCCGCTTCCTGGTACTGGATGGGCGGGGCTGCAGGAGGCCCCGCCCCTCCCTGGGCCCCGCCCCGGCCGGGATCAGGCGCTGCGCTTCGGGTGGGGAGAGGGCGGTGTGTGCGCTGGGGGGAGGTTTGCTGGCGGGGGGAGGGGGGAGGCGGGGGGAGGGGGGAGGCGGGGGGAGGGGACCTTGCTTACCCCAGCGGGTGGGTGGAAAACGCCAGTAGTAAAACGGCTGGAAAATTGTCCGTAGAGTGCCCCGACTGGGGAGACATCTACCCCAAAACTAAATGCATGCTTTTCCGGGTTAAAGAAATACACTGCAACTCCCACCCAGAGGTTCTACCCGGGGTTACGGGCGGTGGTGGTTCTTCTTGACACCATTCAGTATTCCCCAAGTTTTCTGCCGTGAAAACTTTCTCCAAGTTTTCTCTCCAATCCCCTCTCCCTGCAAATAGCTTGATTTTAAAACACTCCATTAGCAAAGACAGTTCCAAAGGATCTTCTTCGCCCTCTTACCCAGGGATAAACATCACAAAACCAAGTCATTTATGGGGCAAAAACTTGTTACTTTCACAGGACCGCTGGAGAGAGGTTTAATTTCCTCTTCTGAAGCTTGGACAGTGGTGAGGTTGGAAATCCCAGAGCAGGGTAATTACACGATGATGTAAGGCGCTGCTTGAGGTGACCACCAGCAACACAGCCCAGAGGATGAATGTTCCCTTGCCCCTGCTGGCCGCCGCGCACACAGGGAACTTTTGTGTAACCCCAGAGATGTCAGCAGAACCACAAAGTGGCTGCCTTTTCACACTGTCTAATGAGAAACGACTCTGAAGACACTAGCAAGTTTGTATTAAAAAGTATTTATCCTTCACCAACTTCAGACCATTATACAAAATTTAAACACACACATACACATAAGAGCAGCCATAAAAAGGGTATTTCAAAATATCACTCTGGAAAGCTTTCAAAATATGAGAGATGATTCAAGAGGGTGGATAATTGGACTCTTCACATGACAAAGTTCCTTTCCTGGGCAATTTCATCAGGTCATTAAATAACTCTGTCTCCTCTCACACCTCTCTCCTTAATACTTTAGAATGGTTGTAAAAATAATCTCTTCAAAGCCCTTGAACTAGAACTCGTAATTGTTGTCCCCCTTGTGAATGGATCTAGAAGAAAGGTCTGAGAAGACTGCTCTTAGGAAGAGGGGAAGGAGATAGGAGGTCCCACACCATTGATTCACCTTGGGGACCTCTCAGGGTTGTCACATCTCCGCCAGAGTCTTCATTCCTGTGTATTTTCTAATATTTCTCTTAGCACCACAGGATCTTGGAGATTACCTAGCCCAATCCCCTTATTTCCTAAATGAAGAAACTGAGGCTCAGAGGCTAAGCAAAGTACCCAGAGTCACACACGGAAATAGCAGCAGAGTCAGACTCGAGTCCCAGTTCTTGTCTGGTTTGCTACATGATGTTCTAGAATGTCCCTTCCCCCTTCCCCCCTCCACAGGAACTTTGGTCACACATAGGACACCTGGAATCAGTGCACTCGGAGCTTCTTAAATTGTTAAACAGGACCTCCAGGAATTTTGTGTCTTATTTCTTCTGAAGACCTTGAAACAATTTTGCATTTGTTCTCTCGCTTTTTTTTTTTTAATTTTAAAATTTGGCACAGAGATTCTATCCCTCTCTCTCATGCAAATGTTTCCTATTAGTCACCTGCCTGACGCTGAAGTTATTTACGCATGAGTTTGTCTTCCTCACTCAAACTGAGGAGGGCTGGTCAAGCGTAGGTGACAGAATGTGATATGTGGCAGGAACCCAAGACTGGGCTGGATCTTCCCTCCTTCCAACATGGGCTTCTGTTTCTTTGTAGGTCCCTGCCTTCCCTTCCTTCTCTTTTCCTGTCTGCTTTCTGGCTCCTTCCTTGAGCCTGCTGGACTCACTCCTGCTGAGTGTCTTTCTTGTCTCTCCCCATTCCCACCCTGGCTAATTTCATTACTTCTCAGAAATCTCGCAGGGCCCTGGACCACCCCTGAAAACCATTTGGGACGTGTAAACAACGCACTGAAGGATCCGCTGGTCTGGCTTCGACTCCCCTCCCAGATTGGTAATTTGCATGGAATTTGCATAGATGACATCTCCAGGCACCTCAGAGGAGAAGCCGACTGCAGTCTCCCACACCAGCCCGGGAACTTTGCGGACCACAGAGGAGAAAGTGACTGTGCAGGGAGGGAAACCCTGGAGGTATTGGTCAGTGCACGGTCATTAAATATTTTGGGGGTTCACCTCATTATATAGCCATCCCCGATGTCAACCTCCGACTCAGAACTGTCACTTTTGTCAGAAAGCACATCTTCAGGCCAAGGGCACTCTGCAGAGGGAGTGGGAAAGGATGGCTGTGTCCCTTCCCTGCCGGAGGCCAGAAAGCTTGGTTCCAGTGTGTGGGAATCCTCTAGGTCATATGTCTCTTCTGGAAAACTTGGTAACACCGGAGGGACGTCCGAATCATCATCGAGGGTGCTCACAAATACAGAGCTCAGATTTACATTGAAGATCATTTTGTCCCCAGCCTCTTCCATGGAGCTGCCGTCCTCGGAAAAGCGGTCCTGTAGCAGCTTCCCTAACTGGGGGCTGGGCTCTGGTGCCATCAGTGACTCCGCCTCCGGCTCAGACAGGTTAGGTTCCTCGGTGTCCGGCTCCAGGCAGTCCTGCCCGGTGGCCGAGGAGGCAGAGGTGGGACCCGGAAGCCCACTCAGCAGCCCGTGCTTGGTATAGCCCCCTGTGCTTGTCAGAGGGGCGGTGGTTTCATCGTTGCTGTCACTTTCATCGTCGTAATTGTAATTCCACACCTTCTTCTTCCTGTTAATATGAATCACCTCCACGAAAGCCACTGCTTCCAATGGTGGCATCTCAGGGAATACCCAGGCTGACAAGTTATTAAAATTCTTAAAAAGAGAGAGAGAGAGAAAGTATCAATTCTGTTTGTTCTTTACTTTCCGACATAATAAAACTCAATGAGAGTGGAAAACCCAAAAGAGTCCACTCCAAAACTGCTAGAACTGGTACAGGAATTCAGTAAAGTGTCAGGATATAAAATCAATGCACAGAAATCAGTTGCATTTCTCTACACCAACAACAAGACAGAAGAAAGAGAAATTAAGGAGTCAATCCCATTTACAATTGCACCCAAAACTATAAGATACCTAGGAATAAACCTAACCAAAGAGACTAAGAATCTATACACAGAAAACTATGAAGTACTCATGAAAGAAATTGAGGAAGACACAAAGAAATGGAAAAATGTTCCATGCTCCTGGATTGGAAGAATAAATATTGTGAAAATGTCTATGCTGCCTAAAGCAATCTACACATTTAATGCAATTCCTATCAAAGTACCATCCATTTTTTTCAAAGAAATGGAACAAATAATCCTAAAATGTATATGGAACCAGAAAAGACCGCGAATAGCCAAAGGAATATTGAAAAAGAAAGCCAAAGTTGGTGGCATCACAATTCCGGACTTCAAGCTCTACTACAACGCTGTCATCATCAAGACAGTATGGTACTGGCACAAAAACAGACACATAGATCAATGGAACAGAATAGAGAGCCCAGAAATAGACCCTCAACTCTATGGTCAACTAATCTTCGACAAAGCAGGAAAGAATGTCCAATGGAAAAAAGACAGCCTCTTCAATAAGTGGTGTTGGGAAAATTGGATAGCCACATGCAGAAAAATGAATTTGGATCATTTCCTTACACCACACACGAAAATAGACTCAAAATGGATGAAGGACCTCAATGTGAGAAAGGAATCCATCAAAATCCTTGAGGAGAACACAGGCAGCAACTTCTTCGACCTCAGCCGCAGCAACATCTTCCTAGGAACATCGCCAAAGGCAAGGGAAGCAAGGGCAAAAATGAACTATTGGGATTTTATCAAGATCAAAAGCTTTTGCACAGCAAAGGAAACAGTTAACAAAACCAAAAGACAAAAATATTTGCAAACGACATATCAGATAAAGGGCTAGTGTCCAGAATCTATAAAGAACTTAGCAAACTCAACACCCAAAGAACAAATAATCCAATCAAGAAATGGGCAGAAGACATGAACAGACATTTCTGCAAAGAAGACATCCAGATGGCCAACAGACACATGAAAAAGTGCTCCATATCACTCGGCATCAGGGAAATACAAATCAAAACCACAATGAGATACCTCACACCAGTCAGAATGGCTAAAATTAACAAGTCAGGAAATGACAGATGCTGGCGAGGATGCGGAGAAAGGGGAACCCTCCTACACTGTTGGTGGGAATGCAAGCTGGTGCAACCACTCTGGAAAACAGCATGGAGGTTCCTCAAAATGTTGAAAATAGAACTACCCTATGACCCAGCAATTTCACTGCTGGGTATTTACCCTAAAGATACAAACGTAGTGATCCGAAGGGGCACATGCACCCGAATGTTTATAGCAGCAATGTCTACAATAGCCAAACTATGGAAAGAACCTAGATGTCCATCAACAGACGAATGGATCAAGAAGATGTGGTATATATACACAATGGAATACTATGCAGCCATCAAAAGAAATGAAATCTTGCCATTTGCGACGGCGTGGATGGAACTAGAGGGTATCATGCTTAGCGAAATAAGTCAATCGGAGAAAGACAACTATCATATGATCTCCCTGATATGAGGGAGAGGAGATGCAACATGGGGGTTAAGGGGGTAGGAGAAGAGTAAATGAAGCAAGATGGGATTGGGAGGGAGATAAACCATAAGTGACTCTTAATCTCACAAAACAAACTGAGGGTTGCTGGGGGGAGGGGGGTTGGGGGGTGGGGTTATTATGGACATTGGGGAGGGTATGTGCTATGGTGAGTGCTGTGAAGTGTGTAAACCTGGCGATTCACAGACCTGTACCCCTGGGGGAAAAAATATATTATATGTTTATAAAAAATAAAATAAAAAAAAAACTCAATGAGAGTAACTGCACAGGGTTGAGAAGGGTGACGATGACACCAGCAACATCAGGAACAAGGGCTAACAGGTATGTACTGTTTACTTAATATTTGCGGGGCGCTCGTCCTACTGCTTACGCATTATAATGCATTTTACCCTCACAACCCGGCCACGAAGTAGGCTTACGCTTCTCCCCATTTTACAGCTGAGAAAACGAGGCAGAGAGGTGAAGAAACTTGCCCAAGGTTCATGAGTAGTGGGTGGGGAATGCTACATTTCAAGCTAGGTAGGCTGCCCGCCCCAGGGACCAGGTTCTGGCTTTCACTCCTTCCTATCCCACTCCCCTCGCTGCTTCTTACATGTCAGGGGATCGATCCATTTAGATTCTGGATTGCCGAGATATTCTTAAAGGATGTCAGGGAACAGTGGGAGAGGGGAGATGCTGGGGGGGGGCGCGATTCCATCAGGGTCCCCTGGACTGGAGGACCTTAAAGATGGGGAAGACCCCCATAAAGGCAAGACTCACATTCTATTCCAGCTCTTGGAAGACAGCACTGCCAGGATACAGCTGAGCTGGGTGAACTCTGGAGAATACAAGGCAGGCTGAGTCTTGCCCTGAAGGTGGATTCTGTCTCTAGGTTAAAACTAACTATGCAGAAGCTAATGGGGAGGAGCTGGTCCACCTGTGATGGTCACTGGCATCGTCCTCCCCTCTATTCTCCTGTGCCCACCTGGGCTGCCCAGTTTGACAAACCTGCTCTTCCCCTACTCTACGCAATCCAGCTTTGGCCTGAACTTTTCTATTGGGTCGTTCATCTTTTTTCTTATCGATTCATAGGAGGTCTTTATATAATTTGGATGCCAATTATTTGTTGATTATTTATATAATTATGATTATTTGTTACATATATTCTCTCCTAGTTCTTATTGCTTTACATCATCAATGACATTTGATGACAAGAAATTCTTTGTTAATGTAAAAAAAGAGTATCAATGTTCTTCCTTGCGGTTCTGCTTTTTGTGACTGAATCTTTCTTACCCCAAGGTCATATAGAATCTCCTGTCGTGTCTTCTAAAACTTTAACAGTTTTGCCTTTCATGTTAGTCTTTAATATACTTGGAACTGATATTTGTGTATGGTGTGAGGTAGAGATCCAACTTCATTTTCTCCCATATATTTACATTTATGGATCAGCCAATCCTTTCCCCATGGCAATATCTACTCATCGTTAGTCATGTTTCCCTATGAGTGGGTCTGGTTCTGGGCTCTCTACTTGACCAAATCTTTGTTAATTAATGCCTTGCAATAAGGTTTTATGATTTTCTCCACAAAAGAACTGTACTGTCTTCTATTAGATTAACTCCTTAAAATTTTTTTTTTTTTAATTTGACAGACAGAGATCACAAGTTGGGAGAGAGGCAGGCAGTGAGAGAGGGGGAAGCAGGGTCCCGGCAGAGAACCCAATGCGGGGTTGATCCCAGGACCCTGAGATCATGACCTGAGTTGAAGGCAGAGGCTTTAACCCACTGAGCCACCCAGGCGCCCCTCCTTAAAATGCTTTAAGAATATTTTTTATTACTAGTGTAATGGTAGTTTTGTTGTTATTTACTAAAAAATTTTTAAGATTTTATTTATCCATTGGAGAGAGGCAGAGTGAGCAAGTGAGCAAGAGAGCACAAGCATGGGAGGAAAGGCAGAGGGAGAAGCAGGTTCCCCACTGAGCAGGGAGCCTGATGCGGAGCTTGATCACAGGACCCCGAGATCATGACATGAGCGAGCTGAAGGCAGATGCTTAACTGAATGAGCCACCCAGATGCTCCTGTAATGGTATTTCTAAAAAACTGTGATTCTACTTCACTGTAGGATTCCAAGTTCAAGACCAGGTAAAACTAATCTATGCTGTGAGTAATCAGGACAGTGGTTATTCTTGGTGGGTCCTTACTAGAAGGTGTCAGGAGAGATACTTTTGGGCAGGCTAATGATAGTCTCTTTCTCGATTTAGGCGCGAGTTACATGGATGCACCGAGTTTGTGAAAATTCACAGAGCTTTACACTATGATTTGTGTATTGAATTTCTTGGATGTTGGAAAGTGGCTTCATGTTTATTTTTATAATGACTATTTCATAGATATCAACTCTGTCAAACTTATTAACTTTAATAGTCGATCTCTAGATTCATGTGAAGTTTTTAACTTCACCAGTTTTATCATTTATAAGTTATCATTGTCTCTGCCCTGACTCCTCAGACTTTAAGATCCAGGAGGGCAAGATTTTCCATCTGTTTTGTTCACTTCTGTATCCCCAGTGCCTGGAACATGTGGACACATGGTAGGTCCTCAGTAAATATTTGTTAAATGCAAACACCAAAAAAACAAAAAACAGAAACAAAAACAAACAAAAACAAAAAAAACCCCCAAAAGAATGAAAGAAGGAAAAAATAAAAAAAGTAAAAAGATGTCATTAAAATTTTTTTTAACATATATTGTCGATTAAACACATATACACAAATACACTAGGTGTTGAGTGTTTTGTTTTGCCATTCCTAGAGTTTTTACTTAAACACAGAGTAAGAATTTTTTTAACTATTTACCTTTTTTCCTTTAAAAATTTTTTTTATTATGTTCACTTAGCCACTGTATAGCATATATTATTAGTTTTTGATGTAGTGTTCAATGATTCACTAGTTGTGTATAACACCCAGTGCTCATCACAACACGTGGCCTTCCTTAATACCCATCACCCTGCTACCCCCTTCCCCCCAAACCACCCCTCCTCTGAAACCCTCAGTTTGTTTCCCTGGGTCCATAGTGAGGGTAACAATTTTTTTTAAAGATTTTATTTATTTATTTGACAGAGATCACAAGTAGGCAGAGAGGCAGGCAGAGAGAGGAGGAAGCAGGCTCCCCGCCGAGCAGAGAGCCCAACACGGGACTCGATCCCAGGACCCTAAGACCATGACCTGATCTGAAGGCAGAGGTTTTAACCCACTGAGCCACCCAGGTGCCCAAGGGTAACAATTTTTAATGGAGGAATACTAGAAAGACACAAGCTACTAACACCTCCTCTCAGTACTTGGGTCAACACAATAAATAATGGAGATATTTTATATATTTTTTATATACATGCATATATATGTATATATATATCTTTTTTCTAAAATTTATTTTTTTGGACACATCTTGGGGGGGGGAGGAATTCCAGGAAGACCTGGGGGGAGGACTAGTAACCCAGGCAGAGAATTTATCAAGGAGGGAATGGGTGTGGTGCTAAAGGCCTTTTTATCTCAAGGCTGCAATGAGAAATAGCAGTTAAAGTAGGATTTGCCCAAGACCTCAAGACCAAAGGAATAAATACAGCTCCGACAGGAGGAGGTGGATTAAGGTTGAGATAAGGAGGCAACTGGCTGCTGGCAGAAAAGACTTTGAAAAGTATTTTACACTGTGGGTAAAAAATGTCTGTTCTTGGGGCCCCTGGATGGCCCAGTGGGTTAAGTGTCTGACTCTTGGTTTCAGCCCAGGTCATGACCTAGGGTCCTGGGATGGAGCCCTGTGCTGGGGAGGCCGCTTGAGATTCTCCCTCTCCCTCTGCTCCTCCCCACTCTGTGTACCTGTGTGTGCTCTGCACCCCCCCTTTCTCAAATAAATACATTAAAAAAAATGTCCATTCTTGAAAGGCAGGGATCACAGTGTGGGTGAAACGCGGTACAGAGGCATCTAACCTCTCCGAAGGCGTAGCCGAATGCTGGCTGGGCTCAAACACCAGTTGTAACCAAAAATCTCCCAAAGCACACCCCCCCCCCAATAAACAACGCCTCCCCCAACCCGCCCCGAACAAATAAGACCAAGAGAAAGAAGAGTACAATTTTATCCACTGCGGAGGAATTTAAATATGTGGTTGTTTAAAAATGAGAAGAAAAATGTGAAATGAGTTCAAACATAGAAATGTGAGATCGTTTTGAATGAAAAACTCTAAAACGAAGAGGGAAAAACAGCAACGGGATAGAGAAAATGATCCATAATTTATGGGCACACGTGTCAAAAGACATGAGGAGGTTTTGGAAAAGTTGTGAGATCAATACCCAGATTTGTCTGAGGGGTTGAAGGTTCTGAGTAGAAAGGGGGCACCCTGGGGAGCACAGATGGAAAAACAAAGACAAACGGGCTAGTTTCACTAATAATTAAAGTAACACAAATGAGAGCAACTGCGGGTGACCTTTATACACATAAAAATGATTAATCAATGGCAGCAGAGCTTTGGAGAAATGTGTCCACCTACATGGTCGCACATGGCAGCACAAGTTAATTCTTTATCTTTTTTAAAGATAAATCCACCTGTGTACACATTCCACTGACATAATCCAAACGGAAAGATGATCTTTACAAAAAATGTTAATGAAGCACGTTGCGTTATTCATAAAGGCCAAAGAAGAAAAAGAAAAGCAAGGAAAAGAAATCATTTCAAATGCCCAATAGCTGGAAAATGATTAAAGGAAAGATAATACATTAATGAAAATGGAATAACAGGTGATCGTTAAAAATATTATGTGGGCAAAGTATAAACGGGGAACAGAAAATGGAAATACAGATACATATATATTTGGGTATCATTCAGTGATAAAACAGCTTGGTGTGTTTAGAAAATGGGATTTTTTTCGGCTGTGAAAATATTTGAGAGTATAATAAAAATCCTTAAGTTAAAATAAAAAATAAAGAAACTTAAAAAGAGACTACATACCAAAACTTTGGGGAAATCATTTCTTAAGCATATATAACCAACCCGTTTCAGTATTATTATGGTGCTTATGAAGACAGCAGCTATTAAAAACATAGTAATTATTCCTCCTATTCTGGCAGATTCTGATGACCCTGTTGATGAAAAATGAAATGACTTTATTTAGAAATAAATTCAATAAATGATCACAGATGGGAATAAACACACATTGGACTGATGGTGGAATGAGTTATCAGACAAGCAAATGTCACTATTATTAAACACAGAATGAAAAGTAATCCAAGTATACATAGTTTCCAAGGATAAAAGCGGCAGATTTAATTTTTCAAAGTAAAATGTCTTCCAGCTACTTTCTTCCTTTTTTTTTTTTTTAAGATTTTATTTATTTATTTGAGAGAGAGAGAGAATACAAGCTGGGTTAGGGGCAGAGGGAGAGGGATAAGCAGACTCCCTGCTGAGCCAGGAGACCCCCACCCCAAGACCCTGAGATCATGATCTGAGCTGAAGGCATACGCTTAACTGACTGAGCCACCCGGTGACCCTGTCTTCCAGTTTTAATGATGTTCTATGACTACACTCTCCAAAACAATAGCCATGACCTGCACATGACTCTTTAAATTTAAATTACCAAAATTGAGGGGTGCCTGGGTAGCTTGATTCTGGGATCGAGTCCTGCATTAGTGGTGATGGTGGGGGGGAGGTCCTTGCGCAGCAGAGAGCCCGCATCTCCCTCTGCCTGCCGCTCCCCCTACTTGTGCTCTCTTTCCTCTCCCCTTTTCTCTCTCTCTGTCAAATAAATAGATAAAACCTCAAAAAAATTAAATTAATTACCAAAGCTGAAGAGAAACTCCACCAAACTCAGTTTTCAGTCATCCTGGCCACATCTCAAATGCTCCATCGCCACTTGTTAGTATTGTTAAAAACAAAACAAAACAAAACAAAACTCCGGGCCCAAAATGGAGTCACTTATGCCTGGCCCCCAAGACGCGGGGACTCAACACCTAACCTAATTGCATTTTCAACCCCCCCCCCCCCCCCGGGACTGTAATCTTAACTGGTCATTCTGGAATTTCCTGCTCAGCACCGCGAGGTAATCCACCTGATATAATAACTTTCTGTCCCCCAAAGGGAGGTGACTTCACTTGAAAATCCTTTTTTTCGGTGTGACTTCCTTGTCCTGATTTTAAAAACCTTTTCTTTTCTGTAGCCCTCTGGAGCTCCTCTCTATTTGCTAGATGGGATGCTGCCCGATTCCTGATTTCCGAATTGTTCAACAGAGCTTATTAGGTCTTTAAAATGTACTTGAATGTCTGTTATTTAACAGTATACCTTACAGGCAAGGAGAGGTGGAAAAGAAGAGTTTGTCTGAAAGAAACAACTGGGTCATTCTGAGGCTGGACCTTGGCCATACGGGGTTCTACCAAACCCACTCTGTCCTACTGAGTGCCCCTGAAGTTTCTCATCAAAATTCCTTTTGGAAAATTTCAACCTTCTGACTGCAAGTGGCTTTTTAAAATTTTGTTTTTCCATCTCTGCTGCAATGTAAGCTCCACGAGATCAGGGATATTCTATTTTATTTGTGTGTGTGTGTGTGTGTGTGTGTATGTGTGTTTTGTTTTTTTGCTTTTTTAAAGATTTTATTTAAAATCTTTATTTTAAAGATTTTATTTATTTGGCAGGCAGAGATCACAAGTAGGCAGAGAGGCAAGCAGATAGAGAGAGAGGAGGAAGCAGGCTCCCCACTGAGCAGAGAGCCCGATGTGGGGCTCGATCCCAGGACCCTGGGACCATGACCTAAGCCGAAGGCAGAAGCTTTAACCCACTGAGCCACCCAGGCACCCCTCAATTTTATTTGTTTTGGTCACTGCCATCTCCCCAGCGTCTACAAGAGAACCCAGCATACAGTAGGTCCCCAATAAATATTTGTCAAGTGGATGGACACAGCTTTCCCTCAAGGCCTTCCCGAAGGAGCCAACCAGGTAATTTAGGACTTGACCAGAAGGGAGACATTTTTTAAGATCTCTGGTCTAAACTCCACCCAGATGAGTACTCCCCTAAGACAGCAGTGTTCACCCCCAAGTCTGAGGAAGTGAACACCGGTCCCAGGAGGTCTGTCAAGAATCTCCCACCATCTGAACCTGTCTGGTTCCCAGGTTGGGCTAGTTGAACGTAGTTCAGATGACAAGTCTCCACAGTGAGGAGTCCATGTTATGTGAACCTATCTGGTTCCTGAATTTCAGACAATAAGAATTGAGACATCCAATATTTGGATTGTGAAGGACACCTGTACTTGCGCTGTCTTGGGTAACGATACAAGAAGGGAGGCTGATTTGATATGCAAAATGATGTGCTCACACCACGTAAAGACAAAATGACATGACAATGTGCTATTGCATGACTGTTTCTAAGCGGGTAAAACAGAAAAGTCAGGGGAGAAACTGAGTCATCACAGAGCATGTCAACCCCAAAGAATGTGTGCCTTTGGTCTCAGACTTACATTCATCTTCCAGGTGGGGACTGAGTTTCTGCAAACCACCGTCTGTCATGTCATACTACTAATTTGTGTGTCTACTGGTGAGATTGTGATTTACAATAACAATAAAAAAATATTTATTTGGTCTTTGTCACCACTTCTTGGCATAGGGCTCTGAAATTTCCTAGGAATTTCCTAAGTGATAAGAGCAAGGAAGGTGAAGGAGTGTCTTTTGTTGTTCACATCCAAGCCCCTTTTGACCACACTTGAGTTTACCGTTAAGGAGATGACTTTGGAAAGCCCCTAAGGATGGAGGCTGGTTGCCAGAAGAACCAACTGGTGATTAGAAGGTTGGAACTTTCAACCCTACCCCTGGACCTCTGGGGGCAAGAGAGGGACTGGAGGTTGAATTAATTGCCAGTGGCAAAGGATTTAATCAGTCCTACCTTTGTAATGAAGTCTGCATAAAACCCCTAAAAAAGACAGGGTTCTGAGGGTCTCTGGGTTGGGAAGTTGGGGGTTGGGGGTGGTGTGCTCGCTTTAAGAGGACAGAAAAGCTCCCTGCCCCTTCCCCTCATACCTGGCCCTATGCAGCTCTCCCACCCAGGCTGTTCCTGGGTCATATCCTTTTGGAATCCACCAGGAACCCAGTAAAGAAATTGTTTTCCTGAGTTCTGGGAGTCATTCTAGTGAATGATCAAACCCAGGGAGGGGGTTGTGATTATCTCCAATTTACAGCTGGTCAGTCTGACACCCAGGTGACAACTTTGATCGCAACTCGCATTTGCAGTGGCAGTGGGACAGTCTTGTGAGATCGGATCTCTACCTCCAGGTAGACAGTGTTGAGATTGAGTGAAATCGTAAGGCCCTGAACTGGTCTGGGAGGATGACTTGGAGTGCAGAAAACCCTCACACCAATGGAATACACAAGTATTCCATGACGAGAGGAGAAAATAGTTTCTCCAGTCCATTAGTTTTGTTTGTTTATAAGATCATGGTATAATACAAATGCAAATAAAAAAAATAATACAATAAAACATCTGGTCTTTGCTCCTAGTTCTTGGCACAAAACACCAGTTTCCTGAGTGATAGGAGTGTCTTTCGGGGACCAAATCTGAGTTTATGCTGATGAGGCAAGGCAAGGCAGGGTGCTGGAGAGCTCCAGGATGGGGGCTGGTCACCAGAAAAACCAACCTGGTGATTAGAAAGTGGAAACTTCTAGTCTCACTGACCTTAGGAAAGGGAGAGGGGCTGCTGATCACATTTAGTCGCTAATAGATGATGGTTTAATCAATCACGCCTATGTAATGAAACCCAGTACAAACTCTGGTCAGCAAGGCTTGGAGAGGTTTCAAGTTGGTGGACACATAGAAGTATTGGGAGGTTGACGCCGCCTGACTCCGAGGGGACAGGAGCTCCTGCCCTATTTAAATGTGAAGGGAGGTCATGGGAACCTCTAGATTTGTAGCCAGACTGGACAGAAGTTTGGGTGGCCTAGACCAACTCCAGAGAGTGTCAGATATGAACCAAATCGGTGGACAGTGAGCTGATGTTAGAGAATCGGTATGAGGACATAAGTATGTAACTTCACTTGGAGTTCACGTTTTTGTAAGAGCTACAGGCATAAAGAATTTATACACAAGTTTAGGTTTGCCTGTATTTGACTGACACTCTAATAATGATTGAAGCTAACACTTTTTCCCTTTAAAGATACATTAAAGGAGATATTTTTTCCTTTAAAATTGGTCTGTTTGTCATCTGACCCTGAGGAACACAGGAGAGTAAAATCACAAGGAGGAACTTCATGTGTCAGGCAGTGTGGACCGTAGGTCACTTAACTCACAAATAAGCCACACCCTTGACTGTTCCTTCCTCTCGTCTCACCTTACTGTCTGTACTCTGGTAAATGAGAACGTTAAAGAAACTCTAATGGGAGCTGGGAAATTCTGAAAGGCTTCCTTGGTGGAGGTGTTCACTTTTGGCAAAACAATCAGGGAACTTGTTACTTCCTGGGCAAATCAGTGGCAGCGAACTTTCCTAAGCCTGACTGGTCTCACTGCAAATTTCTCCGTTTGGGGGAAGGCTCGGGAACTATGCTATTTACTGTTCTGATGCCTTTGCAACAGAAGGACTTCTCCGTCTTCCCAGGGACTATCTCAGCCACACTAGTGACTGTTCCTTCCATGTGCGAGCAATAGCCCACCTTCCTGTGAGGCAGGCCACATCCATGAGCCACACCCGACCTCCATAATTTGACCCTTTGATACCTCTGCCTATAATTGCTTCCAGCATCCCTCCCTCCTCCAGCCCTTGGCTTGAGTAATGGCCAAGCTAAGGGTGCCCAGAACTGAATTTCGTCCTGACTCCCTGAAATTGAAGCATTTCCATTTCAGGAGGACTTGACTTTATAAAGGTAGATACGGAACTGTCCCTCTAGTATGGCACCTTCAAGGGGACTCCATCACTTGGCTGCGACTGACCAACAGAATGTATCACTGTGATGGGCTTTCAGGGGAAGAGATAACTTCCATACTCCACGACTTTCAGATTCTTCTCATTAAATATGTTTTCCCACAGAGCAAAAGCTACACATGAATTTTTAAAAACTTATACCTGTGTCCCGTGCAGGTTGAAGGAGGGTACATTTTACTGGTGATCTGCGTATTGCTTCCAGATTTCTAGGCATAAAATAAACAGATACACAGTAGTTTGTGTTTGGAAGTAACTTGTCGATGACGTAAGTGAAATTTCCAATGACGTTTTCATCTAGTGCGGGGTTATGCTGTGAAAAGAAGCCAAAAATCAGGAAGACTTTGAGGGAGAATTTCGTTTAGAGGCAGGTCTAAACAGTGTCTTTGGGAATTTGTCTTCAAATCTTAAACAGGGATAAAAATATTGGCTCGATGGGAAAAAGGATTTTTTAAGTTACTAGGGACCAGGAATTGATCGTTCAACGCACACTTTCAAACCACGAAATCTAGTCTAGCAACTTCATTTTATAAATGAGTAGAAAAAGTTTCAAGAAGGAATAAAGGTTTCCATGATGCCATTTGACAAGATTATTTTGTCTTGCATTGAGATAACCCAGCAAAAATGAGAAAATAAAAAAAGATTGTCTTTTTTCATTAATGATATGTATCTACCCTTCAAAAGTGCTTTCATATGTATTAATGAATGGGATTTTTAAAATGGTCTGCAAAGTTGGCATTATCCGCATTCTCCAGATGATGAAACTACTGCTCAGAGTGGTTAGGTAACTTTCCAAGGCCACAGAGCTTGTCTGTGGCAGACCTGTGGGTGCTGATTAATTTCTTATTTTTTCCCTTAAAACACCTTGCCTCGTCCTTCTCACGTAGTTCTGTTCCATTTTGGAATTAAAGAGATGATACGAAGGTTGTTCTTCCAAGAAAAAACAACTTCTGTGTAACGTTTTATAGTTTTCAAAATACTAGCAGTTCTATGAATTAGGATTTCCAGCAGTTCAAATATGGCCTTCTGTAATAATGTTTTTCTGCAAGTTTCTGTTTAGAAGGAGGAAGAATTAAAAAAAGAAAGAAAGGAAGAGAGAAAGAAAGAAAGGAAGAGAGAAAGAAAGAAGGAAAGAAAGAAAGAGCAGGTGAGCCCTAAAGAACTAAAATCCCATGCATGGCCAATAAGCAATGAAGAAGAAAAGGGGGAGAGAAGTAGAAACTTTCTGGAAGAGGAATAGCCAATGGTAGCCGAGAATATCTAGGTCCCACACCTGGTGTTGCCATTGTGTGATCCTGATGATGTGTGAGATGCTTGCTTCCTGTTTCCCGAAGCAAGCAGACGTACCCCTGAGCCTATTTTGCCCCACCGTGCTTCGGATGCCCAGTCCCACTCCAAGCCAAGGCCAATCCCTTCTTGTGCTCATCGATCCTCATCTCCTCTACAACGTGGCTCCGCCAGTCCCCCTGGGACATTCCATCTGCACATGAACATCCTGTAACTTCTTCCATTTTAAAGTGTTCCTCCCTTGACCCCACTTTTCACTGCAGAGTATCTCTTCTTCTCTTGATAGAAAAACTCCTTAAAAGAATAAGCTCACCTCACTATCTCCAATTTCTCGCTCCCTTCTCTTTCTGGAATCTATTCCTACCAGATCCTTACCCCAACATTCCACCGAAGTCACTCTTATCAAGGTCACCGGGACTTCCATGTGGCGAAATCCAATCAACAATCCATAGTCTTCCTCTAACATGTCCCATTTACAGCATTTGACCCAGTAGATCACTTTCTCCTTCCAGAACTTTCTTCTCTCAGCCACCAGGACATCACTCTCACCTACTTCTCCTCCTACGCTGCTGGTTACTTCTTCCCAGTCTCTTTTGCTGTTTCCTCATTTGCTAGATCTCTACATTTTGAGTCCTCTGGGACTCTGACTTTGGACATCTTCTCTCTGCATATCTGCCTCTGGATGATTTTGTCTCTTCTCAAGGTATTAATACACACCAAGAAGCTAAAGATTCCTGTGGACATCTCTCCAGCTAGAAGCTCTCCCCTGAACTCCAGACTTGGAGCCTTCAACTCCTGCTCAATATCTCCTCCTGGATGCCTTGTGGGCACCTCAAAATGGACATATACAATTCCAAACTATTGAGATCCAACCATCTACCTCCTCTGTCCATAATCTACCCTATTTTAATGAATGGAAGGTCCATCCAGGTGCTCCTGTCTTTTTCTTCACCATACCGCACATCCAACCCATCCAAAAATACTGTCAGCTCCACTTGCAATACATATGCAGAATTTGACCACTTCTCTTTACTGCCGAGAAGTCCAAGCCACCACCAGCTGTCACCTGGCTTCCACCAGGAGCCTCTTCTTTTTTTCTTGATCTAATTTAGGCCAAAGACTATTTTTCTTTAATGAAGAAGATGCGAACTACCACCATTTCCCCCTTACAGTGTTGTCAATATCCTAATAAGCATGGCACTCTTGAAACAATAATAATATAAATAATAATCTCAAACAGAATTAATAGGTCATGGGTTGAATATAAATTAGATGTAACTGGATTATGAGCTTTAAAGAAACTTGATACAGTCTCTGAGCTACATCAGCTTATTTCTTCCCTCTGTTATTTTTGTACCCTTCTCCTAATCAAAGGATTAGGGTGTTGATTATAGTCCAAGTCGATATTAAAGGGAAAATTATAATTGTATAATTTGCTACTTCCTACTGAGAAGTAACCATCATAATAGCCTCTTCACTGATCTTCCAAATTCTACCTTTGGCCCCTATGATCTATTCTCAATACACCAGGCAGGAAACCCTGGAAAAGCCTCGGGTCCTCCAGCATCTTCATGACACTCTGAAGCCCCATAAGATCTGAGCCCCATTGCCTCCATGACCTCACCTCCTTCTATTTTCCTGTCTTGGTCACTCTATTCCAGCTCCCCGCTGTTTCTCAAATCCACTGGGTCCGCTCCAGCCTCAGGAGCTTTGACTTCTGGTGCGCTCTACCTGAAAAGCATGTGCCCCTGTATCCTGCAGGTTGGTATCGCATACAAGGGTTTACACTTGGCAAAGGGCTATGCCCATGTAAGCTGCTCAAGCAGAGGCCACTTTCATTCATTCCACCATTTAGAATTTTGCCCCAGTTTGTACTGAAATTAGTCTGTTCTCTTGGTCTACACCACACTCCCTTCTCTTTCTTGTGTGTCCCCTGATGTGTGTGTGACTTATTCTTTGAAAGAAGACCACACCACTAGGCTAAGTCGACATATTTCCGCAATGAATGAACTATGGAGACTTCTTCCCTCAAGCCAGACCTCATCACCTCAGCCTCTACCTTAATTGTTCGAGTCATTACAAATGTCTTTCTTTTTTTTGAAGAAAAACATATTCATGGCCAATTCAGAACTGTTTTGACCACTTACCTTCTTGACAATCTCCCCTGACTGTTCTTCGATGATAAGTGATAGGTGAAACTGTAACAGTTCTTCTAGTATCTTGGGAAGGACGGGTGGAAAATTCACATTGACGTTAATGTGGTCGGTAAAGTTAACAATATCAAACTCTGGTGGTTCCAAGGATACTGTTCAGAAAACAAAATCAGAAACAAATCCCAATATCTAACCATACTGTTCCCAGTGCTGTAACATAACCTGACTTCTTGACTGCTATCTTCTCTTTAGCTTGTCTAGGGTCCTAGTTGAGGCATGGGTTGTCTTTGTTTTATTTTATTTTATTTTTATTTTTTTAGATTTTATTTACTTATTTGACAGAGAAAGAGATCACAAGTAGGCAGAGAGGCAGGCAGAGAGAGAGGGAGAAGCAGCCTCCCTGCTGAGCAGAGAGCCCAATGCGGGGCTGGACCCCTGAACCCTGGGGTCATGACCTGAGCCAAAGGCAGAGGCTTAACCCACTGAGCCACCCAGGTGCCCCATGTCTTTGTTTTATTGGTGAAAAACTGAGAACAATAAAAGTGATGTAATTTGCTTAATGGAGAAATGGAGGACAGGTTTGGGGATGGAAGTCAGTCTTTCCCAATTTTCAGGCTGTATTCTAAACACAAAAGTAAAAATGACTTCTTTTCATATTGTAATGATATCCAACTGTTGCAGAAATAGCAGAAAACACAGTAGACAACTGTCCCTGAATGTTGTTAATCATCGTTTGTCTACTGTGTGTCTATTGTGTATGTGTATATAAACTGAAGTAGTGTAGACACACACATGCATCTAAACTAAAATTAAATCATTCTTACCCGCAGTTTTGCATGGAATATATTGCATTTAACTCATCTCATAAACATATTAATGCATATTTATCTCCATCAAGGGCTGGCCAAATGGCTTGTGGATTGGGTTTCTGTACAGCCTGCCAGCTCAGGGTGTTTTTAGTTCTGAAAGGGTTGTAAAACAGTGAAAGAAGAATTGGTGATACAGTGTTTGATGTGTGATCTGTAAAGCCTGAAGTATTTCTTTCCTGGCCTTTTACGGAAAGCTGGATGACACCGATACTCATGTGAATTTTTGTGGTTGCTTCTGTTCTGCTAAGTGGTTGCATTGATTTGCTATTTTGAATATGTGATTGTCTCTACACTTTCTGAATAGAATCATTGTGTCAATGAGCATTCTTGGAGCTAAATCATGACATTTACCATGATTGTTCTTTAGGGTGAATTATTTTTTTTTAAGATTTTATTTATTTATTTGACAGAGATCATGGGTAGGCAGAGAGGCAGGCAGAGAAAGATGGAGAAGCAGGCTCCCTGCGGAGCAGAGAGACCGATGCGAGGCTCGATCCCAGGACCCTGAGATCATGACCTGAGCCGAAGGCAGCGGCTTAACCCACTGAGCCACCCAGGTGCCCCTGTGCTTTTCTTCCTTTTTTTTTTTATGCACACAGATATGTATATTTCTACACACACATAAACATACACGCACCATTCCAGTGAATTGCCCATTCAGGATGTTTGTGACAGTGCGGATTCGGTCGTTTTCACTTTGGTAAGCATGTATGCGTGAGTGCACACTCACACAGCCTTTAACAGGGAGCTGAAATCGAATCTTTCTCTTGGAAACCGGTTGCACAGTAGGACACTGAAGAAATGCTGGAGTCTGGCTGAGGACCACTGACCCTGGGACTGTTAAGGCAAGGGCCACAGGGAGCTGATTCCAGTCACAGGGGAAGAATAGAGAGGCAGACCCACTCTCAGGCTCTGGTCTTCTCCGAGACTGGGCACTGGTGTAGGTAAGAGCTGCTGGGTCATGATCTGGGGGAGGGGTTGCAATGTTAAGGAAAACATTGGCCCAAAGAGTTGAGACAGCTCAGACACAGGCCTTCTGGACCTCACTCTCTACTTCCTGTCGGGTTCTGAAATATACCAGAAAGTAGTGGCCATTGCTGCCGGGATGCCTGCCTCACTTGGGCACAGAGGAATCCTCTCCAAAGTATAGATCATCATCCTACTTTTTTGCTAAGAAAACTGAAGCTCGGAGAGGCAAAGTAAATACTTCACAGTTCCAGAGCTAGGAAAGTGCCAGGGTCAGGCGTGCCCTGAGTCTGAGACACGCTTTGCCGACCTTTCTGCTTCATGATCGCAGCAAATATTGATGATGATGGAGATGATAAAGGGAGATCTACTCACTGTATGCTGCCAGGAAGAAATCGACGAAACACGTGACCAGCGTTGTGTTCCCTCTGAACCCGTCAACTGTGACGGCGTATGTCTCGGGCAGGACCTCCCACACATCCGTTAGGTCACAGAATGATGCTGTGATATTTGAACAGTGCTCCACAATCTTCACACCGTCTGGTCTACTTTGAAAGGAAAATAAATGACAAAAGGAGAACTTCAGTGTTTATGTGATGAGAACCCACTAACTGTACACCCAGCTTCTTCGTTTTGTTATGGCTCTGCCCAAATATCACTGTATCAAGTCGTCTTCCTTAACCACCTTATTTAAAATGGAAATACACCTTACCCCACAGTGTCCACCCTTTCTCTCCTAATCCTTCTCGCCCGTGTTTATTTTTCTGCACACTGTTTACCAGCACCTACCACATTATGTCTTTATTTGTTTATTGAGATCCCTGCCTACTTTCAGAATATCTGTTCTAGGCCTCAGGAGGTCAAGGACTTGGGTTCACGGTTCAACCCCTGGCATCCTGGAGATACTCAGTAAATATTTGCTGGATGAATGAATGAGCAAACCCTTATGCTGTTGTGGGAGAGGCCCCAGATCTCCCTGTAACCCTCTCTCCCTCCAAGGATCACATGGTCCAGTCCCAAGTCAGCCCGTGCTATGTAGGGACAGCAGAGACATCTGATTTCTTGAGCTTCAGAAAGGTAAGTGGGTGGTACACGTGACCACCTAACGCAGAGAGAAACTAAGACTTTGGCAGGCAGCAGAGAGACTCGCAAGAGGCCTTCTACTGGGTCAGTGAGTGGTAGTAACAGCTGTTAGCCAAATAAAGAGCAAACAAAAGAACATTGGGAGGCACGACTGGATCAAAGCAACCACTTAGAAGGGTGACATCAGACGTCGGAAGAAGAGAGCCATTGAGGGCTCTTTCCATTATGTTATTCATCTTTGGACACTCGGCTCAGAGAAGCTGAGCTCTGTGCCCCAAGATGACGGCCCATCAGTGATCAAGCCAGACTGTGGACCTGGGCCTCTCCTGGTCTGGGCCAGACAGCTTTCTGATGTGCCACATGGCTCCCTGAGTAAAGAAATGTGAACCCAATATCAATACGGTCGCCAGGTCTTTGGACTCCTGTCCTCAGAAAACAGCGTATTCATTTATTCATTGACTGTCCAATGAGTTAGAGAAATAATCATGAAAACGATACACAGTGATAATTTTGCTTCTGCGGCTCTGACCTGTAGAGATGATTATAAATACAAGTTTTGTCAAAACCAGTTTGAAACTGTTAAAAGTACTCAGTTTAATTAAAAGCGGACTTGGACTTTGAAAGCTCTGAACTCAGAGAGAGAGAGAGAGAGGGAGAGAAGAGAGGAGCTCTAACACAAGGAAGATCACGACCCTTCCCCATCCCCATCCCCCAGTTAATATAAAGAGAATATATTTAGCAAGGAAAAAATGAAATGTCAAACCAACCTTATAACCGTGTACTGTAATGTATAGCGATCTGGTACGATCGAATGGTTTTTCACTTCCCAAGATAAGATGACCCGGAAATTGCGTAGTGTCACCTTGAAAGTGCAAGATTTGTCTGACAAATCTAGAGGAAACAGGAGAAAAAAAAAAAAAGAAACACTGAAATCTGGAACCCAGGGTTGTCCAATCGGTCCCTTGGGATCTGGAGCCCACATGGTCTTGGGAACACGGGAAGGACGCAGTTTTAGCGGACACGAGAAATGAAGTAACATAACTAATTCATGAGCAACACGTCATCAGGGCAAGGATCCGTGTCCACCTCATTCTCTCAACTCAGCTCCAATGCCTCCTGTAGTCCCCCTAAGCGGCTCGGCACACTGCCTGCTTTCCCTCTTCTGAACTTCCCATCGCACTTTTCTCCAGTTATGGAAGTAAGGGACAGACAACGCATGCTCAGACTTTCAGGCACTTAATCTGAGCAAAACTGCTGAAGTCGGTGCTAGGAAGAGACCCATTCTACACACCGTGAAACTGAGCAGTTGAGTTATATAGTGTTACGCAGCTGGGATGAGGCGGTAGCAAGGGAGACTTGAAAGCTACACCGGTCAAATACCGTTTAAATTTAAGTCTTTTCTGGGTGGAGTGGGGAGGGATAGGGTGGCTGTGTTATGGACATTGGGGAGGGTATGTGCTATGGTGAGTGCTGTGAAATGTGTAAGCCTGATGATTCACAGACCTGTTCCCCTGGGGCAAATAATACATTATAGGTTAATAAAAAAAAATAAATTCAAGTCTTTTTTTTTTCATTTTTTTCCAAATTCAAATTTTATGATTATCTAAGGTGCCTGTGGTTCAGACTTAGGACTTTGCTTCTTGGCTGTGAACTCTTCATCTCCTGTGCTCATCACAAGCTTGGACACAGAGTTAATGCAGAGTGACATTATATGGACAGATTTATAGATGTAGGCAAGATGTTTGGTTTAAAACAATTATTTTCCTTTATCTGGCACCAGGTACCAGACAGCACGTGGAAGAACGAAATGAAGGGGAAATTATTCAGATCATTTCCTGTTTGACATGGTCTGTACCTCCTCATTCTTCGATTAAGGGGCTTGAAATTGCATATTCTTTTAAGGAGTTTTAAAATGACTTCTGGTGTTCTCTCTCTCACTCTCTCTCTTTTTTTGGGGGATATTAATTTCTTATAAGTGTTTTGAGAGACAAATGTACAAATCTGGCTAATTTTTGTCCCTTTGACAGAGGAAAGAAAAGAGTATTTGAGAAAAATCAAAGAAAAAACGATTCAAACAACATGGGCAACAGATCTGGGATCAGAAATCAAATTCCCCACATTTTAAACTTCTGAATAGTCCCCCCAGTACCCTGACCCTTCCACAAAATTCAGTCAAGCCAAGAAAATCTCTTACCAGGCAGCAAAGATAACACACCAGACAGGAGGCTGATATACACTAGGAAGAAGAAAAAAAAAATTAGACAAGCAAAAACACTCTCTGCAGGCTCAATTTGTAATTCTAGCTCTGAGTCTGGCATTCTTTTGGACACGTCTTTTTTTTTTTTTTAGTTTAGTTTTTTTTTTTTTAAGATTTTATTTATTTATTTGACAGAGAGATCACAAGTAGGCAGAGAGGCAGGCAGAGAGAAAGGGAGATGCAGGCTCCCCGCAGAGCAGAGAGCCCGATGCGGGGCTCGATCCCAGGACTCTGGGATCATGACCTGAGCTGAAGGCAGAGGCTTTAACCCACTGAGCCACCCAGGCACACCTGGACACAAGTCTTAGCTCTGGATTGAGACTTCCTTGTGCTTAAAGAAAATATCCTCAAGCAAATGGTTCTTGGAAGATCGATGTTGCTATCGGTGGGCCACGGTTCAAGGGTTTCAACCTGAGTGAATCCAAAATAAGATCTGTCTGGGGATTGCTGCGAATAACAGGGCTGATGGGTTGGGAGAGAGCGCCGAGACGCAGCTAGCTATGTGTCTGGAAGAAGTCTCAGAATACGAATGCGCATATTATTAGCTGATACATTTTGAAGGTTAAGATGTTTGTCAAAGGTGGCGTAGGAAGAAAATCGGAGGTGATGGGAGCTGGGGACTCTCCTTTGCTTTCTGGCTGTCACAGTGACTTGGGGGTGAGGTTACAGGCAAGGGCAGCTCTGCACAGGGGAGAAGTGTCGCCCTCATGGATCCCCTACAGGTAAGCTCTAGGAGAGATGACACAGCGACACTGAAATAGAATCAAAAGAAAGGTAGAGAAAGAGCAGCATTGGACTATAGGAAAGAAAGTCAAGAATAAATGAAGCCCAGAAACCAAAGTCCAGGGCTGACTTTTCAGTCTGGTGACCGATAGGAGATAACGGGGTTTGGCCTCGTCCTAAGTAGGGGAGTAGAGTGAGAAACTCCGCCCCGGATTAGAATGAGGGAATTAAGAGGAATTCCTCTTCAAAGTCCCTAAGAGGGTACTCTCCATCATTAAGGAGTCATTCTTGTTTGTTTTCCTAAAATGAATAGTAGGGTGGAAACTCAAGACCCTGAATCCAGGCTTCCTATCTACGTTCCATCTGGCTCTTGGCATTGGACAGGCTGATGCTGGGCCCCTGGTTGGGGGCCATCCATTTGCTACTGCCCAGCAGGGCTCCGGGGGATGGTGACTTGACTGGCTTGCTCCTATAAGAGCTCCGACAAAAGTGAACACTCACCCACGAGACACAGATTCCGAGATCTAAGAGGGGAAGCATTCTGGCTCCAAAGCATCTTGGTTATTGAGTCTTTTCTTTACGTTCACATCTGAAAGGAAATCAGCATTAGGTGATTCCCCACGCTGAAGCATGTAATTAAATGACAAAGATCAAGATGGACAAAGACAGGACAGCAAGGGTTTCCACGTCCAGGTTTCCACTGCCCTCCTGGGAGCCGGACCGGGTACCAATTCCTGGTCTACCAGGGAGAAGTTTTATCTATTTATGTTTATTTTTAAGATTTTATTTATTTATTTGAGAGAGAGAGCGAGCAAGAGAGAGCACCAGCAGGGCAGAGAGGGAAAAGCAGGCTTCCTGTTTGGCAAGGAGCCGGAGGTGGGGCTCGATCCCAGGACTCAGGGATCATGAGCTGAGTCCAAGGCAGACGCTTTACCAACTAAGCCACCCAGAAGCCCCCAGGGAGAGGTTTGAAATTTAACTTTGGAATAGGCGACAGGATTATCTGTTTCTAGAAACACACAGAAGTAAATAGCAAAGGGTCTTGCTTCCTTCAGAAAACTACCTTTATTCATTCTCTGGTGAGTCCTTCAAAATATCTTTATGCACAAGCAAAACCAAATATATATGATTTCTCCCCCTTTTTTAACACAAGAGATGGGATATAAAATCCCTGTCCTACTCCTGCTTTTTCTACTTAAAGATACATAGTTGGGAGATCTTTCTACATCAGCACCCAAGAGAATTTCCTTTTTTTTTTTTTTTTTTAAACCAGTTGAGCTGTCCAGTCTATGGACACACCACCATGTAGGGAATCAGGCCCCACGAGAGATGTCTGAGTTGCTTCCAGTCTTTTCTGCATCAGATTCTCTTGGACACGCGTCGTTCTGCATGTGTGTGAGTCTAAGTGTAGAAAAACTTCCCAGAAGTAGGATTGCAGGCAAACGCTTATACCACTCAGGGTCTCAGCAGGAAAAAGATATTCGAATGAGGACACCTGGAAAAAGACGTTAATCAAGGGCCAAGTTACAAATGCGTGAGCAGGATGTAGGCAAACAGTAAGGAAGCAGGTAGTACCTGGAGCCAACAGCAGTGGCGCTGTTTCCCTCCTGGGCTGGGACGCAAAGGGAAGGTGCTAGAATCTGGTAGGAGAAAATCCTGCGGGAATCCAGCATGATAGTGCAGGGAGGCGGCAAGGGATGGGAGGGTAAATAGCCCTCACTGTCTTTCCTCCCTCCTCTTACTTGGGGCTCATCCTGGGCTGATTCCAGTCAGAAGTCATAGGACCAGGGTGCTATGCCCGTACAAGACAGGATCGCAGAACAAAGTAAGGGGTGAGTGTTGGGAAGCTGGGTCTGGAGGGGTCGATGGAGGACACCTGACCCAGAGGGGCTCTAACAGCCACCCTCTTGCCCTGGTGGCTATGTGACGTACACAGCCACCTGTGATGCGTGACAATTTTTCCTTCCGCCACAAGCTCTTCAGGGAGGCTGTCATCAAGCTCTTGGACTTTTTACTTATTTTATTCTTTTTAAGGCTTTTTATTTATTTATTTGAGAGACAGACAGAGCATGATCAGGGGAAGTGGCAGGCAGAGGGAGAGGGAGAAGCAGGCTCCCCGCTAAGCAGAGAGCCTGATGTGGGGCTAGATCCCAGGATCCTGGGATCATGACCTGAGCCGAAGGCAGACGATTAAAAACTGAGCCACTCATATGCCCCACTCCTGGACTTTTTCAAATCAAATTTATAAATAAAAATGATCTTCAGATGAATATAAATTTACATTTCTCTTATTCTGAGTATCCGTTTTTTATACGTGTAAGAGGTATTTGCATTTTCTTTCTTGTTAACTCTATCTTTGCTCATTTTTCTACTGAGTTGTAGCTTTTTCTCTTATTGGTTTGTTTTTAGGAACTTTTTAATTATGCGCGAAACTGGCCCTTTGTCTTTGATACAAATCACATCTTTCCCCCTCTGATGTCACCTTGCCCTTTGATTTGCTCATGTCAGCCTTATTTATTTTTTATTTTATTTGTAATTTTTTAAAATATGAATCAGAAAAAACTTTTTTTAAAAGATTTTATTTATTTTTTTGTTAGGAAGATAGAGAGAGAGCACAAACAGAGGGAGTGGCAGGCAGAGTGAGAAGCAGAGCTGAGCAAGGAGCCTGATGTGGGACTCGATCCTAGGAACCTGGTTTGAAGGCAGACGACTGAACCAGCCTGGTGTCCCTCATCCTGGCTTAAAAAAAAAAATCATGTTTTCAGATTTAAAGCTATTTTCTTCCTTGGCATCTGCCTTTTGAGTCATAGTCTGAAAGCGTTCCACGGAGAGAGTTTTATGGAAACACCCCCCCGCCGCTCCCGCCCGGAAATGGATCTTGTTCCTTCTCTGCCTCAGGACTTTTGTCTCTACCCAAGCAATTGGGCTCTACCAATTCTGGGTATTCTGTTCCCCCTCAACACTGTAGCAGCATCAAGCCCCAAACTGAAACTGAATAAGGACCACAAAGCACTAAACTTGAGTTCAAGTTCAAAACAAATTTAAAAAGTCCTCTGGACTGCCAGGGTAACACGTCCCACCCAAGGTACTCTCCTGGAGGAATCCAAGAGATTCCAGGTTAAAACTGCCATCCCTGCTGAAGACTCTGCCGCCCGTGACATACCCAGGCTCCTCTGCCTCCAGCTATCCCGCCATACCGTGCCCATTTCGAAGGTCTACAGAGAGCACTGTGACGTGTGACGTCATCTCCCACCCTCACTGCCCGGCGGAGGGCCTGCACGGGTATGGACATTCCCTAAGACGCTGGGCGCACCTAGAGTATAGAATGCCATGGCAGGGGGGGGGGTGACACTCCCTTGCACTGACCATCTGCCCTGTGGCCCCTTGCCCCTTTTTTCTTTTTTTTTTTTTTTTTAAAGATTTTATTTATTTATTTGACAGACAGAGATCACAAGCAGGCAGAGAGGCAGACACAGAGAGAGGAGGAAGCAGGCTCCCCACTGAGCAGAGAGTCCGATGCAGGGCTCGATCCCAGGACCCTGAAACCAGGACCTGAGCCGAAGGCAGAGGCTTAACCCACTGAGCCACCCAGGCACCCCCGCTTTGTCTTTTCTTGATGGTGGTAAAATCTTCACCTTTGTTCTACAGAGCACTTGGTTTCTTCCGCGGCGGACACACACACACACACACACACACACACAGTTACACAATTAAAAGTCCCTCATGCTCTGTGAGCCAGGGGGATGTCTCCTCCCCTTCTTTGTTTCTGATGACCCATACCCCAATTCCAGCCTCATGTCCAGTAACGAGATTCCTGGTTGTTTGGAAAATCTAATTTCCTGTCACTTGGCATCCTGCCTGCAGTTGTTTAATGAGGCGCCTGGAAACCCTCCCTGACTACCAATCAGCTTTCCTAAAGCAAAGCTATTGTGTCTCTTCTCTGTAGCCAGCCAGGGCTGGCTTCGCTCCTTCCCCCACCTCCCATCCTGGGTCCCCCAGGTGGAAGGGATCCACACTTGTTTTACTGCTCTCCCGAGGCTGTCCTGAAATTCTTAGTCATTTTGTCTTTGAACTTGTGTTTTGTTAGTGAAGTCTCATGGGACAGCGGGACACACAGGGAGCTGGTAGCCTCAGCTCACGCTTGGTCTCGTCTCCCTGCCCCCACTGGAGGTGGTCCCAGGCCCATGCCCGGCCTCTCCCTCTACCCTGGGGACTGCTGATGCACTTTGTGTGGTGGTGCAGCTGGGTCACATCGCCGGAGCGGCAGTTGCCCCCCTCTCCAGGCTGGCAGTAACCCACCTGGGGGGTGCAGCTAGCTGAACCGGTAGGGGTGAGCATCGAGGTCAGCCTTGATCCAGGTACCTAGCATGTCCAGGGACAGGGGTTTAAAGACCTTTGGACATTGCTTCTATGCGGTGGGTTGAGAGAGAAGGTCCTCTGGTGGGAGGGATTTGGGGCTGGACTTCCCCAGAGCCCATCCCGTACGGGGGTGGGGTGGGGGACCTAGCAGGAGGGGGATCCCAGCATCCTTCAGGCCCCAGTGCTTGTGTGCCCAGAGTCACAAGGGGTGGGGTGGCATTGGGCACCTGCGGGGAGCTGCACTGGCCGGGACCGTACCCCCGGCATGAGGGAATGCTTCTGGGGCTGTGTGCCTGGGGGGACCCTTCTTCTCCTTCCTGAGTCTGGCCTGCGTTCACTTCTTCTGGCTAGTTTGAGGTACCCTCTCCAGACGTGCTGTAATTGTGTAATTCAATGATTCCCCATGCGAATGAAATGCTCTTAGATCTGGCTTTGCACAGTATAAAGTCGAATGGGGGAAATTCCTGCTAATAATGTAATTTTTTTTTTAAACTCAAGAAGACATTAAAACAGTAAATACTGTTTTAAGCGACAAGTTGAGAGACAGAGACAACGGAAGAAAAGAAAAAGCATGATAGTTTAAGGCCTTCAGTGGTACTTCTTGCTCTGTAAACATGGGGGTCCTGCATTTCTGTTTTGCTCCTAGCCGCCCACAGTCTGTAGCTCACTGTCACCTAACAAGACATCAAGCACCTTGGGTTGAATTCAAGGTTGTCCTTGGCCTTCCCAGTTTTCCCAGGAGCCACTGCCCTGCACAGGTGCCCAGCTCGGGGTGTCCCTCACCCTGCTCTGGCGCTCCCCTCCATTCCTCTGGGAGTGACCCTAGCCTCTGACCTCTCAACACGGCTGGTTTTCAGGGCCCCACTCAAGTGGACATTGTGGGGTGAAGAGACTCTTCCCTGAATTCCAGCTCCTCCTAAACAGCCAGCCAGCCAGCCCTCAAGGAGCCTGCTGCCTCCCAGTCCCCTGGTGGAGAACATAAGGGTCTTTCCTTCCATCTGGCCTGATGCCTGGCATAGCATTGGTCGTCAATGAGTAATGAATGGACTAGATTTGGAAATACTACACAAATGCGATTACGTAATTTTTTCCCCTGGAAATTAGGAAAAAATTACAAAAAAGTAGAAAGAAGCAAGTAACAAGCATCCTTATTTCTACCACCCAGCATCAACCATTGTTAATATTGTGGCATGTTTGTTTCCAGTTGATGTTTCAAATGTCTGTCTTGCTTCCGTAGCACTTCTTTTGTGTGCTCATTAGAAAAATTAAGAATGTATAAAAGTACAAATTCCAGCATTCAGATATTTCCATCATTAACAGGTGAACATAATCCCAGAGATCTTTCTATCCATGAGTACACACGCACACACGTACACACACACAGACAGCACTTCTGTCTAAATTTAATTGTACTTGGGGGAAAAAGCCTGAAGGAAAGACCAAAGGAATTGCTGCAATTTGAATTATTTTTCTCTTTAGAAAAGAGATAGCCCACTAATGTTTTAAAAAAAAAAAGTTACGGAAGATATTCAGAAGTGGGGTTTTATATGTTCACAGCACCTTCTGCGTTAAACCGTATTTATTGATTCATGCTTTCATACTAGAGAACTTTACTATTCTCCTTTTCCTCCCATTTTCCTCCCTACCTCTTTCTTTCTTTTTTTTTGCTTTATTGTTTTTTTTTCTTGTCTAGATTGATAGAACAATCACCTTTTATTCTACCTACAGTTTCCAAAGCTGTCTGGTATTAATTCCACATTTAGATAAATACCCATGAACACTCCTTTCGATCATGAGTTCTCTATGCTTGGGTTCTTTATTTTTTTATTTTTTTCCAATTTATTTTATTTTATTTATTATTTTTATTTATTTATTGTTATTTTTATTCTTTGATTTATCTCTTACTTTGCTAATTTGCTGAATTCTTCTAATCCAGCAGTTTTTTCCCCAAAGAGGGCTCACTGGGTCTTGAATTCCTTTGGCTCTTTCATATTTGAGAAGACCTGCCAATTGACTTTTACCTTGAATGACGTCTTAGCTGGATAAAATGTCCTCCTGGGGACAGTGTCCTCCACTCAGAACACTTCTTAGCAACCCCATCCTCTCGGTAGACAGTCTGAGGTCAGCTTGACTTTGTTCATCCCTCTTTTGTTTACTTCTTCTTGGATTCCTAAATAATTATTTTCTTTTAAAAAATTTTTAAATCGCTTTAGGTATCTTGGTGCTGGGCATTCCCATATGGAAATTTCCTGGAAGGTGGCAATTTCCTGGAAAGCGTTCTTTTGGCCTACAGACCATTTTTTTCCTCATTTCAAGAAAATTTCTTTTCTCTTAACTTTATGTGCTTTTTCTGTCCCATTTGTGGGTTTCCTACATCAGGAATCCCAGTTATCCTAACGCTTGGTCATGCTTTGTTTATCTTCCACATCAGAGTCTTACTAACTGACTTGATCTTTCTTTTCATTAGCATTCACTGGCTTGAATCAAGCCTTTCCTCTATTAAAAGTGCTTTTACTTTCCGCAGTATCTATTTGTACTTCTGACTTCTGTGATTATGTTTCCATGATGCTCAATTTATCCCCTAAAGTCTGCGATCTCCCATTCCAGCCCAGTTTAAAATATTACAGTCTTTGAGTTTATTCTAGTGAAGTCATATTTTTACCAAGTTGTAGAATATAAGGCTATTGGAAGAAATTTTCTCCTAACTCAGGAGTAATAGTAATTTTGTAGTAAGACTCCTGGCAAGCTATGTTGTTTTTTTTTCCCCCCTTCCTTACCACTCCCCTCCCCCACCACTTCAGTCACCTTGCTGGCACTTAGGTGGCTTTGTCATCTGTTACTGTGATACAGCAGTGAAATCTTAACCTCCTTATCTTCTTAACTTCCACACCTGTTTCCAGCTTGTTCTGTAAAGACTGGGCTGTTTCCTGAGCCCACAGGACTGGCTCTGGGCTCAGGGGAGCTCAGTCAAGGGAGAGACAGATGTCAGGCTACCCCAGCCCTGCTTTCTTCTGGAAGATTCTGTTCATTGCCTCTGGAGGAGAGGTGAGTGAGGGTCAACCACTGGGCCTCTGGCTGGTTCTCCTGATTCTGGCACTGGCTTTTGCTGCTCCCACTTGCCCAGCTGAATTTCCCCATCTCACGGCCTCTGACCACTGCCCCTCTCTCAAAGAAGGAGAAGGACAAGTACAGTCAAGGCACTCTTATCTTCTTTCCTGTTTATTAGGCTTTTTACAATCGTTGTTGACTTACTGGTATAGTTTCTGGTGGTCAGGTTCAACTCAAATTTTAAGTATATTTAAAGATGTTATTTATTTATTTGAGAGAGAGGGAGGGAGGGACCCAGGGAGAGGAAGAGGGAGAGAATCCCAAGGAGACTCTGTGCTGAGCTTGAAGCCCCAGATGAGGCTTGATCTCACGACCCTGAGATTAGGACCTGACCTGAAACCAAGACTTCAACCCACAGAGCCACCAGGGGCCCCAAATTTTAACTATATTAAAGAAAAAAACCCTCAGAATTAAAACAGCAAGAACAAAGACAATGCTTAAGATTCTCTCTCCCGTGTACCCAGGCTTACGGGGAAACTAAGTGTCCTCATTTTCCCGCCAGCTCTGGAGAAAACGTTTAGTGGCTCTCAACTACTCCCTCTCTCTCTCTTTCTCTCTTTCTTCCTCCCTTCTCTTGACTTCTCAGTCGACTTCTGGACTCTTACTTCAGCTCTCCAGCTCTCTCAAAGAACTAGTTTTCCTTTATTCTTCTTGCATTATTTTTTTTAAAGATTTTTAAAAATTTATTTATTTGACACAGAGAGAGAGAGAGACAGCGAGAGCAGGAACACAGCAAGGGGAGTGGGAGAGAGAGAAGCAGGCTCCCCACTGAGCAGGCAGCCCAGTGTGGGGCTGGATCCCAGGACCCTGGGATCAGGATCTGAGCGGAAGGCAGACACTTAAGGACTGAGCCACCCAGGCACCCCAGAATTGCATACCAATCAGTTTCACTCTCAGAAGGAATGACGAATCCTCAGGGAAAATACTGTCAGGCTCCGCTTCTGCTCAGATTACATTTTACAGATTATAAACGGCCCGTTTCTTTCTTACATCCAAACAGCTCTGAAATCAGAATGTGTGTTTTTCTCACTTGGTTACATAATATAAAAGTGAGTCTTAGACTCCATGACATTGTAGCTTTGGTGACATATGATGACAGGTAGTCAAAGAAGATCGATGCCATGGATTTTTCAACCATTTGAAGGCTTATAAATGTAACAGGAAAATGAGTTAGTTCAGCGCTGAGCGCAAGTGGGAGGATGAAATATATATTTTAATAAACGTTTTACTCCTAATACTATCTCCGGTGATGTGGTTCTAATTCCATTTTAAGATTTTATTTATTTATTTATTTGTCAGAATGAGAGAGGGAAGAGCACAAGCGCGGGGAGTGGGACTCCATCTCACCACTCGGGGATCATGACCTGAGCTGAAGGTAGATGCTTAACCTAGTGAGCCACCCAAGCGTCCCTCTAATTTTTTTTTTTAGACAAATTACCATTTGTCAAATCACAGGAACCAAATTTCAGGGAGATTTTAACTTTTCAATAAATACAAGAGGAACTTCAGAGGAAATATGGGTAAGAATAAAAGAGCCAGGCAGATTTTTTGATGTTTTAAAGTAGAAAGCCAGCTTGTGAACTATAGAACTTAAAAGTTCAAGCCGTTTCCTGGAACAAACAGGTCAAACCTTATCAAGGAAGCCCATACAGCTAAGGAGAGTTTAAAAAAAGTTTTTTTTTAGCGCAGATTTTGGTGTGACCTCCGCCTCCACCCATTTGGTTCCCTAAACCTGAACAGCAAGTGAGCGGAGGGGCGGGTACTTAGAAACTGTGCCAAGATGTGGGACAGCGGGACAGCCTGGGCGTCGTAGCCCCCAGGCTCAGTGAGTAGGACGCCGGCGGAGCGGGGCCGGACTCCAGGTTCCCAGAGCGCGGCTCTGCACCTCCCCGCACAGCTGGCTCAGATCGGCCTCTGGCCCCTCTGGCCTGTTACACTATCTTCTAGACCTCCTCCCAAACAAAAGCAAGGAAGTCAAACAAATATTAAAAGAAAGAAATGAGGGGCGCCTGGGCGGCCCAGCCTCTGCTGAGCTCAGGTCATGATCCCAGGTTCCTGAGATCAAACCCCCACTGCGGCTCCCTGCTTCCTGGGGAGCCTGCTTCTCCTTCTCTCTGCCTGCCGCCCCCCCCTACTGCTTGTGCTCTCTTTCTCTCTCTGTCAAATGGATAAATAAAATCTTAAAAATAAATAAGTAAGTAAGTAAGTAAGTAAATAAATAAATAGAAAAAAATGACCTGGGATTCCTAGCGTTGTTCAATAAAGCCGCCGCTCACCACCTAAGCCTGCTGATGGATGGAATTGGTGACAGCTTTGAACAGGCTGATTTCTCCCGGTGGAAACTCCAGCCTCGACTGGCTCTCGGTTCCCCTCATGCCCCGGCCCGGGAGCAGGGCCGCTCTTCGGTCTCCCCGCCCTATCCCCTCAACCCGCCCCTCTGCTTCCTAGCGAGGCGTCTGCAAGGACGCCGGACACCCCAGCCGCCGTCGCCCCTCGGGGACCCTCTCCACACGCCCGCCAAGGCTGGTGAACTCCGGGCGTTCCCGCCGAGGGCGGGCCGCGGACCCTGACCCCGAGGCCCGAGCCGATAGCCCCGTTCTGCAAGGCCCAGAGGATCTTGAGGCATTTGACCCTCACACTCATGACGGCTCACATCTCGCAGCCGCCGGTGCCCGGGTGTCCCGGGCATCGTTGGTGGGAACGGGGGGAGGGGGCGCGGGACCGGGTGCAAAGACCGAGAGCTCCCGGGGCGGCGAGGAGCGGAGCACGCAGGGGACAGCCGGGGACAGCGGAGGACGCCCGGGCCGCCCCGCCCTGCGGCCGGGGGAGGGCGTGGGGGGCGGGGGGCGGAGGGAGTGTGGGGGCGGGGGGCGGAGGGAGTGTGGGGGCGGGGGGCGGGAGCCCAGCGGGGAGGGAGCCGCGCGGGCAGAGGCGGAGTCCGCGGGGGGCACGGAGCCTGCGGGGGATTCCGGGAAGCGGGTGCGGGGAGGCGGCGTTTGCCGAGAGGTCAGGCGCCCTAGCGGTCCCCAAGCCCCGACCCCGTCAGCCCTTTACCTCGGCAAGGTCGCTTCGCCGCTGCCCGCAGGGGTGCTCGCCTCCGGGCCGCCGCCTGCGCCCCCGCCGTTCCGCCTCCGGCTGGGGCGCCCACGGCCCGGATACGCGCTGCGGGCGGCCCTGGCCTTGGCGGCGGGCGCGGGCGGGCGGAGCGGGCGGTGGGCCCCGGGGCGGACCGCAGACTCCGCCGGGGGACGACACCGGGGCGATCCGCGGGACTTTCTCCCCGGCGGGTGTCTGGAGGGCGCGATGGGGGTGCGCGCGCTGAGCGCCGGCCTCCGGCTGCTGGTGGAAAGCCCGGGCGCGGGCCGGGGGCGGAGCCCCAACTGGTTCCTCTACTGACGTTGACCGAGCCGCCTCTTTACCACTCCCCCCGCACCCTCCCCTCGGGAGCTCGGTAGGGGAAGGGACCCGGGGTTTGGGCTTTTTGTTTACTGCGGGGTCCTCAGGGGCTGGAACAGCGCGTGGCGTACCTTTCATGCACTCAGTAAAAATACAATGAATGAATGAATGAGCGAATGGGTTCTCTCCTGGCTCCCCGACTTACGAGTTCTATAAAACGCTCTGATTCTAATTCTCCAATCAATAAAACAGGGATAAATATGGCCACCACTGAGTTGTAAAGGCTTGGTACAGTTCCAGGTTCCTGCAGGCCTTTGCAAGTGCTGTCAACTCACTTGCCCCTCCTTATCTGTGGGTCTTTCCCTCCGTGTGTTCAGGGTAGGTAAAGAGGGAGGACAGATAGTCCCTCATTATTTTATTTGTTGTTTATATCCTGTCAATTTCCAAAATGTATGTGTATTTTAAACGTTAAGGCTACTATATGGGAATGTTAAAAATCCTTTCGAAAGAGAAGGAAAAGAAATACACTAAACCCCTAAAATATTCTCATTGAGCAATCTCCCCGTCAGCTTTCCCGCCTCTGAGGAAGAGGGGGAGAGGATGTTTCATAGTTTTTGTAGCTAGAAAAGGGGACATTTTCATACATTCAGTCAACTAGTATTTGCTGACCCCTCTTTACAACAGGCACAGAGATGATCATAAGAGGATGTCTGTCGGCTTCCTGTCTTTCAGAGAAGCAGAATTTCCAGCAGTCCTGTAAGACCTGAAGGGAATTCATCACCGGGTTCGTGTCCTCATAAAAGACGTTCAACACTGATAATATCTTCAGCAGCAGTTTTGGAGAAGCTGCAGAAATAGTCCTTCACAGTGGGAGAAAGCCAATACTCCATTGTATGCGTCCTTTTAAAAAAATTTTTTAAATTTTTTTTTAATAAACATATAATGTATTATTAGCCCCAGGAGTACAGGTCTGTGAATTGCCAGGTTTGCACACTTCATAGCACTCACTTCATAGCACATGCCCTCCCCAATGTCCATAACCCCACCACCGTCTCCCAACAACCCCCTCCCCCCCAGCAACCCTCAGTTTGTTTTGTGACATTAAGAGTCTCTTATGGTTTGTCTCCCTCCGGATCCCATCTTGTTTCATTTATTCTTTTACTATCCCCCAAACCCCCCACATTGCATCTCCACTTCCTCATATCAGGGAGATCATATGATAGTTGTCTTTCTCCTATTGACTTATTTCGCTAAGCATAATACCCTCTAGTTCCATCCACGTCATTGCAAATGGCAGGATTTTGTTTCTTTTGATGGCTGCATAGTATTCCATTGTATATATATACCACATCTTCTTTATTCATTCATCTGTTGATGGACATCTAGGTTCTTTCCATAGTTTGCCTATCGTGGACATTGCTGCTATAAACATTTGGGTGCACGTGCCCCTTTGGATCACTACGTTTGTATCTTTAGGGTAAATACCCAGTAGTTGTATGCATCCTTTTATATAAATAAATAAAACTAAGGATGCAAATGGAAATACAACAGATAGAAATAGATAAAAATGATAACAAGGATTAATTGCAGATTGGGTTATCAGAGGTGATTTTTATTTTCTTCTTTTTTACTGTCCAAATTTCTAAGTATTTTTACTTGCATGATGAGGGAAAAGATTTAAAAAAATAAACACAGTATGTTCCACGATGTCAGGAGCTTAGATATTGTTACTCCACGTCCCACAAGAGAAATTCCGAACCAACTGAAAATCTCTCCTTAGGTCCATCAGTGAATAGGGGTCCCAGGGCAAATTGTAGCCTGAAAACTGGAGAGACAGGCCGATGTAGACAATCAGTGTACAGGGAGTGGAAATCTCTGAAACCTTAAGAAAACTTAAACTGCCTTCGACTCACTGCTGAAGACTGAGCATGGACTAACTCGAGAGTTAAAAACTCCTGGGAGCCTAGTCTTAGTGGGGTCCTCCTGGTTTCTTGATTTTCCACCAGGTGCTCTGCCAGCTTCTCCTGGTGAACATGAAATTCCTCTCCTGTTTGGGAGGGAGGGAGTAACCATTTTGGAATACACCCAGAATGTTCTGTATGAAAAAGCCTGCCTTCAAAGGGAACTAGTCATTCTACCAGAACCCAATCTGATCCTGCTCAAGGGGAATTAGACAGTTCAGTCCCCTTGAGCCTTCCTGTCTATCATCATAGGAGAGAAAATAAAGGGGTGGGGATTCCAAGAAACTCCTCTGTAAGTTACAGTCCAGTTTCAGGCCCATCAGAAAGAAAAACAAGCCCTGCGATTTAATCATAATATCATGGAATGTTTCTCCTTCACAGTATGTTACCACCACATCCACACAACTCTAGAATAGTAACAGTAGATTATGACTCTATTTAAGAGGGAGTTTCTAGGGAAACCCAAAAACCACAGGGGAGGCAAAAATGAAGACACTAGATCAAATCAAAGCCTCTGACAAGTACAGAAAACATCAAACACAGCCTCTTAGTCAGGTAAACATAGCATCTCACACTAAAGGGTTATTTAGGTCAGCTCCTGTTATCTGATACATCCTGTCTGGCTTTCAGTGAAAAGTACAAAACTTGCTAAAAGGCCAGGAAAAAACACAATCTAAAGAGGCAAAATAAGTTTGAGAACAAGGCTAAGATGTGGCAGGGAATTGGGAATGATGAGACTAGGAATTTAAAAGCTGTTTGATTAATATAGTAAGGGTTCTTTATTATCATAGAAAGATATTTGGTCTTTATTTTTAATTCCAGACCCTAAATCCCTTATAATTTCCTGAGTGGTAGGGGTGAGAGGAATGTGTTTGTTCCACTGAAGTGACACTAAGAGGCCCAAGGTAGTTTTAGGATGGGTCACCAGAAAGACCAAGCCTTGTCACAAATGAAGTCTGGAACTTTCAACTCACCCCCCACAACCCTCTGAGGAAGGGAGAAGGGCTGGAGATTGGGTTAATAATCGTCATTCTTACATGATGAAACCTCCGCAAAAGCCCATCAGTGACAGGTTTTGGAGAGCTTCTGGATTGGCAAGGAATTGGAAGAGTGAACCACTTGCTGAGGGCATGGAAGGTCTGTGTCTCCGCCTGCCCCCCAAACCCGTCCCCCATACCTTGCCCTATGCATTCTTCTCCTTGGCTGTTCCTGAGGTGCGGCCTTTATAATAAACCAGTAACAATAAGGAAAGCACTTTGATGTGTTCTGAGTCATTTTAGTAAATGACCAAACCTGAGGGGGTGGTCATGGAACCCCTGACTCTGTAGCCAAGTCAGAGAGAATTGTGGGTAAACTGGGGGCCCCGTTCTTGTGGCTGGTATCTGAAATGAGGGTGGTCTTGCAGGACTGAGCTTTGAACCTGTGGAAGTCTGGTGCTGATTCTGCATAGTCAGTGTCAGAATAGAACTGACTTCTAGGACACCAGCTGGTGCTAGACTGGGTTGGTGTTTGGGAAGAGACATAACTCCTCAGGCTTTAACAGAGATGTGGACAACAAGAAAGAGCAGATGAGCGATGTAAGGAGAGAGACAAAAATCCTAAGAAAGAATCGAAGGGAAATGCTAGAAATTTAACTAAAACAAAACAAAACAAAACACTAACAGAAATGAAGAATACTTTTGATGGGCTCATCAGTAGACTGGACACAGCCAAGGAAAGAATCAGTGACTGTAAAGATATGTCATTAGAAACTTCCCAAATGATAAAGTAAACATAAATAAATAAATAAATAAATAAATAAATAGTAACAGGGTATCCAAGAACTGTGGGACAATTACAAAACGTATAGCATATACATAGTAAGACTATCAGAAGGAGAAGAAAGAGAGAAAGGAGCAGAAGACATATTTGAAATAATAATGGCTGAGAATTTTTTTTAAATTAATGAGACACCAAACCATAGATCCAGGAAGCTCAGAGATTAGTAAAAATAAATACCAAAAAAATCTATACCTTGGCATTTCATATTCAAACCAGAGAAAGTCAAAGAGAAAAAGAAAACCTTGAAAGAATCCAGAAGTATGAAACATCTTACCTTATAGAGGACCAAGGATAAGATTTCCCTCTTATTTTGCTTCAGAAACTGCAAGCAAGAAGACAGTGATATAAAATTAAAAACAACAACAACAACAACAACAACAACAACCCAGCAACCTAAAATTCTATATCCAGCAAAATCATCCTTCCAACAATAAAGAAGATATAAAGGCTTTCTCAGGCAAACAAAAATGGAAGGATTTTGTCACCAGTATACCTGCCTTGCAAGGAATGTTAAAAGAAGTTCTTCAGAAAGAAAAAAAGTTAATATAGTTTGGAAACTTTTCCTATATGAGAATTGGAAGAGTGTTAGAGAAGGAATCACTAAAAGTAAGATAAAATAATTTATTTTTCTTATTCTAAATTGTTCTAATAGATTACTGTTCAAAATAAGAATAGCAGCATTGTACTGGATGATTATAGCTTATGGATAAAATGAAATATATAATAGTAAAGTTGTAAGGGGTGGGAGGGAGGAATTGGGAATATATTGTGAAACGGTACCTACACTACTCATGAAGTGGTCTAGTGTTATCTGAAAGTGGATTTAGATTAGTTGTAAATGCATATTGAAAACTCTAGGGCAACCACGCCAGCCATGTTTAAAAGAAGTGTAAGTGATATACTCACCAAGGAAAGAAAATGGAATTATATAAGACACTCAATTAAAACTAGAAGACTAGGGGCGCCTGGGTGGCTCAGTGGGTTGGGGCCTCTGTCTTCAGCTCAGGTCATGATCCCAGAGTCCTGGGACCGAGCCCCATCGGGTTCTTTGCTCAGCAGGGAGCCTGCTTCCCCCCCCCCCCCGCCTGCCTCTCTGCCTACTTGTGATCTCTGTCTGTCAAATAAATAAATAAAATCTTAAAACAAAAACAAAAACAAAAACAAAAAACCTAGAAGACTACCCAGAAAAGAGTAGAAGATTAAAAAAAGAAACAAAGAACAAGTGCAATGAATTGAAAGCCATTACAAATACGGTAGATCTTTATGACTGACAGAGTGGATTAAAAAGTAAGACCCAGCTACATGTTATCCAGAAGTCTTCTTTATTTTTTTTTAAAGATTTAATTAATTAATTAATTAATTTGACCGACAGAGATCACAAGTAGGCAGAGAGGCAGGCAGAGAGAGAGAGGAGGAAGCAGTCCCCCCGCTGAGCAGAGAGTCTGATGCGGGGCTTGATCCCAGGACCCTGGGATCATGACCCGAGCCGAAGGCAGAGGCTTTAACCCACTGAGCCACCCAGGTGCCCCGAGAAGTCTCCTTTAAATACAAGACACATTTAGATTAAATATAAAGGATTGAGGGAATATATGATATGCTAACATTATATGACATACATATTATATGACATACATATGACATACATAACAATATATGACATGCTAACATTAACCAAAGAAAAGCTTTGATTTCCTTTGAAAGGAGTAGCTGTGTCAATTTCAGACCTGTAGATTTCTGAACAAAGAAAATTATCAGGAATAAAGAGAGCATTACATGATGATAAAGGGATCAATTCTCTAAGAAAATATAATAATCCTTAGGATGTGAATGCCTAACAACAAAGTGTCAAAGTACGTGAGGCAAAATCTGATAGAATTTCAACAAGAAAATTCATGATTATAGAGGCTTCAGACCCCTTTAGCAGTAAGTGACAGATCCAGCACTCAGAGAATCAGTAGGGATAGAATTGAGCTGAGGAACACCACAAATCAACTGGATCTAATTGCCGTTGATAGAGTATTTCATCCAACAACAGCAGAATATACATTCTTCTTTATCTCACATGGAACGTTTGCCAAAATAGACCACATTGTGGGCCATAAAACACATCTTAGCAAACTTGAAAAAATGGAAATCACACAGAACATGCTGTCAGGTCGCAGTGAAATTAAACTAGAAATCAGTAATAGAAAGATTGCAGGAAACCTTCAAATACTTGGAGATTAAACAACACACTTCTAAATAATACAGGGGCCAAGGAAGAAGCCTTAGGAAACATTTAAAAAAATTTTAGCTAAATGAAAGTGAAAATGCAACTTACCAAAATTTATGGGTGTTTAGAGGAAAATTTATAACATTAAAAAATATGTATTGAAGAATAATATCCAATCTATAATTTAAGCTTCTACCTTAGGAAGCCAGAGAAAGAAGAGCAATATAAATTTAAGCAAGTAGAAATGAAAGAATAAATAAATACAGGGATGAGATCAATGAAACTGAAAATAGGAAATCAGTAAAGAAAATCAACAAAACCAAAATTGGCTCTTTGAAAAGATAAATGAAACTGATAAACTTCTAGCCAGACTAAACAAGAAAAAAAGCAACGAGACACTAATTATTATTATTGGAAATGAGAGAGGCACCATCACTACTAATCTAATGGATATTAAGAGGATAATACAGGAATATTATGAATAATTTGCTGTGCCCATAAATCTGGTAACTTCAATGAAATGGACCAATTTTTTGAAAGACACAATCTACCAAAAGTCACACAAAGAGAAATAGATAATTGAGATCATTCTATAGCTATTAATGAAATTGAATTAACAATTGATAATCTTCCAGAAAGAAGGCACCAGGCCCACATGATTTCACTGTGCATTTTATGAAATAGATGAGGAAAAAAAGATAATTTCCTTCGATCTCTTCCAGATAAGTGAAGTAGAGGGAATACTTCCTAACTTATTCTGTGAGGCCAGCATTACCCACCCTAATACCAAAACTAAATTAAAATACAAGAAAAGGAAACTGCAGACCAATAACTTTCATAAATATAAAAGTACAAATTCTCAACAGAATATTAGCAAATCAAGTCCCACCGTGTATCAAAAGAATTATAGACCATGACCAAGTGAGATTTATCCTAGTTATGCAAAACTTGTTCAACCTTCAAAAATCAATGAATATTGATCAACAGGCTGAAAAAGAATAATCACATGAGTATATCAGTAGATGCAGAAAAAACATTTAACAAAATCCAAAATTCATTCCTGACAAAATCTCTTATCGAACTCAGAATAAAGAATATCTACCAAAAAGTTCACAGCTATTATAATAAAAACTGAATGCATTCTCCCCTGATCAGGAACAAGACAAGAATGTCTCCTCTTCTCCCTCCTATTCAATATTGCACTAGAAGTCCCATGAATATGGGAGTAGAAGATGTACAGATTGGGAAGGGAGAAATAAAATGTCGTTTGCAGATGGCATGATTATGTAGGAAATCACAAAGAACTGACCCCAAAACCCACCAAAACAAACAAACAAAACCCTCCTGAGAGCAGTAAGGGATTATAACAAGGTTACAGGATATTAGGTTAATATCCAAAAGTCCATTGTTTTCCTATATACAATGAACAATTGGAATTTGAAATTAAAAGCACAGTACTATTTATATTAGCACCCCCAACTTAAATACTTAGGTATAAATCTAACAAAATAAGTAGAGGATCTGTATAAGGAAAACTACAAAATTTTGATGTAATTTTTAAAAATCTAAATAAATAAATAGATTTCCATATTCATGGATAGGAAGAAGCATTATTGTTAAAATGTTAATTCTTCCCTATTGGATTTATATTCAAAGCAATCCTAATCAAAATCTCAGCAGGTTATTTTGTGGATACCACTAAAGTGATTTTCAAGTTTATGTGCAAAGGCAAAAGACCCAGCTAGCCAACAAAAGGAGAACGAAGTCAGAAGACTAAAACTAACTGACTTCAAGGCTTACTATAAAAATTACTATAATCAAGACAGTGTGGTATTGGTGAAAAAGTAGACAAGTTGATCAAAGAAACAGCATAAAGAGCCCAGAAATAGACCCACACAAATACAGTCTCATGACCTTTGCCAAAGCAGCAGAGACTGTTCAGTGGAGAAAGGATAGTCTTTCCCACAGATGGTGCTGAGACAAATGAGTACACAAAACAAAACAAAACAAAAAGCAAAAAAAGAAAAGGAAAGGTAAAGAAAATAAAAGAAAATAGAAGCTAGATACAGACCTTGCCCCTTTCACAAAAATTAACTCAAAGTAGATCACAGACCTATATATGTGAAATGCAAACTAGACTAGTTAGACTTTGCACTAGTCTAGACTTTTAGACTTTTAGTGACTTTAAGACTTTTAGTGACTTTTAGACCAAAGACACAATCTGAGAAAGAAAAAAATCGATTAAGTTGGACTTCATTCAGATAAAAACTTCTGCACTGTGAAAGACACTATGAAGATAATGAAGAGACCAGGTACAGACTGGGAGAAAATATTTGCAAAACGTATCTTAAAGGACTTGTGTCTGAATGAACAAAGAACTCTTAAAGCTCAATAATAAGAAGACAATTGAATTAAAAAGTGGACAAAAGATCTGAACAGACACCTCACCCAAAAAAGATATACAGATGACAAGTAAGCATGTAAAAATGTTCAAAATCATAGGCCATCAATGTGTTGTAAATTAAAACAGTGAAGTACTGCTGCGTTCCTATTGGAATGGCTAAGATCCCAAACACTGACAACACCAAATGCTGGTGAAGATGTGGAGCAGTGGTACTCTCACTCCTTGTTGATGGAAATGCAAAATAGTCTAATCACTTTGGAAGACAGTTTGACAGTTGCTTACAAAGCTAGAAATACTCTTTCCATAGGACCCACCAACCATGCACTTGCTGCAATGAGTTGAAATCTTGTATTCACCCAAAAACCTAGGGCAGCTTTATTCATAATTGCCCAAATCTGGAAGCAACCAAGACTTCCTTCAACAGGTGAATGTATTCACGGACTGGCACATCCATACAGCAAGATATTATTCAGTAATAAAAAGAAACGCACTACCAAGACACAAAAAGTCACGGAGGAATCGAAAATAAAAAGAAGTCAGCCTGAAAAGACTACATACTCTGTGATTCCAATGATCTGACATTCTGGAAAAAACAAAAGGGTAGACAGAGTAAAAAGATCAGTGGTTTCCAGTGTATGAAGGGGCTTGGGATGAATAAATGGATTATAGAGGATTTTCATGGCAATCAAACTATCCTATGATATGGTAATGGTGGATACGTGACCCTTATACGTTTGTCAAAACCCACAGAACTGCAGAACCCAAAGAGGGAATCCTAATGTAAACCACAGACTTCAGTTAATAATACTGCATCCGTACGGGTTCATCAATTGTAACAGGTGTATCACGTTAATGCAAGATGTTAACAGTAAGGGAAACCGTGCGGAGGAGGAGGGTTGTATAGACATCGCTGTACTATATGCTCTATTTTTCTGTAATTAAAGTCTACTGCATTTTAAAAAAATGCACATTTGCTTATTCACTCAGAGGATTTATTGGGCACCCACCCATGCCAAGTACTGTTGTGTGTTTTGGAGCTAGTCCTGTATCTGACACAAGCCAAGTTTCTGCTCTCCGGTGGGGCTTCTATACTAGTGGATGGGGGGGGGGCGGTTGTGCAGACATGAACCATTAGCAAACGAGATCATTTCAGAGGGACATGAGGAGAAAGCAACAGGTGGTAAGCTGGAGGGTGCCTGGGAGAGCTACCTGGCACAAGCTGGTCTAGGAGAGATTCCCTCAGCTCAGAACATGTAGGCTGAGAGCTAGACAATGGGAAGTCTGAGGCCAAGAGTTCCTAGAGAGCCAGGCTGAAGGAAGAGCTAAGTCCAAAAGCCCACGGGGCAAGAATCAGCCAAAGAAAGAAAGGGAAGAGCCAGTCTAGCATGGAGTCATGGATGACCACACTGAGGGCCGGGGCAAGGGGCTGGCTAGTGGGATCATGAATTGACTTGGAAGAGAGAGAAATGGTCAGGGGTAGAGGATGGAAACCCAACATTCTGTTTCGTAGTGTTACATTTGAGAAGCCTACTGATATTCAGGCAGATAGAGTCCTAAAGCTGTTAGGTGGGGCAAAGCAAGACTGGGGCCATGCTGGTGAGGAATAGGGGAGCCATGGAGAGCCATCAAGGGTGTCAGATTCTAAACAGGGTGAGGGGGACAGATATGAGGGCAATCTTGTATGAGGTGTCAGAGCATGCCAGAGAATGAGGGTTACATCCACACTGGGGTCGGGGACAGTAGGAAGTGCCAAAGGGGTAAAGAAGGAATTCTCCTGGGGACAGGCTGGAGTGGGGTCTTGGGGCCTAGTTGGGTTTAGGACGGCATCCATGGTGTGAAGGCGGTGGCAGGGGAGATCGGAGATTGGGGGAGACCAATCATACTCTAAATCTATTAAGGCTAATGGGAGCTAGGGTTCTCATTGCTGGAGAAAGAAGTTACAAGTTTTTTTTTTCTTTTCTTTTTTTAGTTTATTTATAAAGAGAGAGAGAGAAAGTGAGTACAAGCAGGGGGAGTTGCAGGCAGAGGGAGAGGGAGAAGCAGACTCCCCACAGAGCAGGGGGAACCTGATATGGGACTCGATCCCAGGACCCTGGGATCATGACCTGAGCTGAAGGTAGATGCTTAACCGACTGAGCCACCCAGATGTCCCAAGAAGTTACAAGTATTGAGAGGGAGAAACTAGAACCAACTTTGTGGTGTTGGATTGGAATTGGAGGTGTTGAAGTGAACTTATAGTTTTCTCTAAAAAAATAGACTCATAGAAAGATAGATAGACACATAGACTATAGAGAGATATAATAATATAATATATAAAATAATTAGATGTATAACTACATTAAATATTATAATATGTAAAATACATATATAGATATAAATGTACACATGTGAATGTACATATTTTATATAATATAAATATATGTGTGAATATATATTTTATATATAATATAAATATGTATAATTATAAAATAAAGTTATATATTTTTTCCCTTTAACTCTGCCCTCTAAGATATAAATGCATGCACGTAGGTGTGTATTTTCCTCCCTAGCTCTGCCTTCAGAGGGGCCTGGCGACATTCCAAGAGTGATAGGCATACCTGGTTCCCGAGTCTTTGATTCTGAATATAATTATCTGGTAAAAGAAGCTGGGTTCCTTGGAGAAATGACTGATTCCAGGGTGTGGTAAGGGGGAAAGCATAAGGTAGGTCTTACTCTTATTCAGGAAAGCAAGGCAGTTCTCTAAGAATGATAAGTGCAATTTAAAAGGACTGGTCCAATCAGGACAATTAGAGTATCGAAATAAATAATGTTAGTAATGGGTTATGACCCACTGAATAAGAAGGGAAATCACGAGCCCTCACTGGTAGTTTCCTTGTTTTATATTGAAAAGATTGAAGGTCTGATGAAGAGTAGGATGTTCTCCAACTTTCAAAGCATCTCTCCACAAAAATGCTTATTAATTGCAAAAGTGCAGGGAGTCACTCCATAGTGGCAAATATTGGCAGAGGTCTTCTTAATCAAATGATATAATCAAATATCCTCAATGTTGGGATGAAGCAAATGGCACACCACTCAACTGGGAGTAATGGGAAGAAGATAGCGGTATCTCATTGGTGACACTCCTGCCAAAGAAACATAACCAAATACAATGATATTCTAGAAAATAACTGGCCAGTCGTCTCCCAAAGTCATGATGGTCAAAGTCATGAAGCTCAAAGGCTGCAGGAGATTAAAGAGACTTGACAACTAAATACACCTTGTGACTCTGAACTGGATCCTTTTACTGAGAGGACATGACTGGTGGCCTTGAAGGGGGGCGGGGGATTAGATGGTATTAATTCAACAAAGTGAATTTCCTGATTGTGAAGTCTGTATTGTAAGTTCTGTGGAAGTTTCCTTGCTCGTAGGAAATAAACAGGAAAGTATTTATGGGTGATGGGACACCAGGAAATGGCTTAGCAAAAAGTCCTTTGTATCATAGCTTTACTTTTCTGTAAGTTGATGATTGTTTAAAAAATTATGGAAGACAAACAAAGAAGGAGGTAACGAGATTTACAGTTTTTGACTTCGGTGGAAAGGTATGAGCTGGAAGTATGACACTGCGCATCATTGGCATAGAGCTGGAATGTTAAGTCATCAGATGTGTTGGGTCACCTAGAGAATAGGTGGAGAAGAGGCTGATGACTGAGACTCTCCAGTGTTTAGACATTCAGGAGAGAAGTGAGGCAAGGGAACTGTCATGCGTGGTCAGTTGGATGGGAGAAAACCAAGAGATTGGATGTCATGGCAGCAGAGAGAAGAGAATTTCTCAATCAACTCTGTTGAATGTGGCTGATGGATGGATCAAGATGGAGTGACCACTGGGCTTTGCAACTCAGAGGCTGTCAGAAACCTCTTGACAACAGCAGTCTCAGTGGAGTCCAGTTAGAGAGTGTGGCAGGCTGAATAATGCCCATCCTCCAATCCATCCATTTCCTGATCTCCAGAATCTGTGACTACATTACCTTAGATGGTTAAAAGGATTTTGCAGATGGTAAAAAGGATTTTGCAGATCTGCCCATCTGAGATGGGCAGATGGTCCTGGATTATTTGCATGAGCCACAAGTAATCACAAAATCCCTATTAGAGAGAGGCAGAAGGGTCAGAGTCAGAGAAAGAAGATTTAAGTACAGGGGAGGGGCCAGACTTTGGAAGAGGCTGCACTGCTGACTTTGAAGATGGAGGTGTGGAACCATAAGCCAGTGCATGCAGGGGGCCTTCAGAAGTTAGAAAAAGCAAGGAAATGGATTCCCCCTTACAGTCTCCAGAAGGAATGCAACCCTGTCCGATGTTAGGACTCCTGACCTCCAAAACTGTAGGGTAATACATTTACATTGTCTTTAGCCACAAAGATCATGATCGTTTCTTCTAGTAGCAAGAGAAAACCAAGAGAGGAATACAGAGAAAGAGAGACAAGGTTGTGAACAATCCCAGCAGGTGAGAAAGGAGAGAGAAAGCAGCTTTGAAAGTGTTTTGGTGTCAAAGTGAGCAGAAAAATGAGGTAGGAGCCAGGGTGGGCCTTGGGACACAAGTGAATAGTTTTATTTTATTTTATTTTTTTAAAGTAAATAAATTTTTTTAAAGAGCAGCTTTAGATTCACAGAAAAAATGAGTAGAAAGTAGAGTGTTCCTATATTACCCTTACCTCAAGTCTCTGATATTACCATGTTGTATTAGTGTGGGTGCATTTGTTACAACTGAGCAATATTGAGTTGTGATTATCTACTAAAGTCCATCTTTCACACTAGGGTTTACTCTTGGTGTTGTGAATGCCATGAGTTCTGACAAATGAATAAGGACAGGGATTCACCATTATACCATCATACAGAGTATGATACCCTGTGCTCCTCTTACTCATCCCTCTTTTTCTCCTCTCGACCCCATGACAACCATTTATCTTTTTACTGTCTCCATAGTTTTGCTTTATCCAGCATGACATATACTTAGGATCATACAGCCCATAGCCCTTTCAGATTGGTTTCTTTCTCTTAGCAATGCTCTAAGTTTTCTCCGTGCCTTCTCATGACTCAAGAGCTCCTTTCTTTTCAGTGCTGAATAATAGTCCATGGTCTGCCCATTCCAGTTTTTTCATCCATTCGCTTGTCGAAGGACTTCTTAGCTGCTTCCAAGTTCTGGCAATTGTGAGTAAAGCCTCTATAAACGTTCGAGTGTAGGTTTTTGTATAAACATGTTTTCAAACCAATTGGGTTTATATCAAGGAGTGCAATATCTCAATCATATTTTAAAAGAATATGCCTAGTTTTGTAAGAAACTGCCAAACTGTCTTCCATGGTGGGTGTATACCATTTTGCAGTCCCATCATGGGACTGAATGTTCCATATCCTTGCCAGCATTTGGTGGTACCGGTGTTTGGAATTTTTGTCATTCCGATAGATGTGTGGTTGTATCTTGCCAGTGTTTTAAGGGGTGGGTACTTTTTTTTTTAAGTACTCATTTAAATTCCAGTTAACAAACAGTGTAATATTAGTTTCAGGTGTACAATTTAGTGATTCAACATTTCCATACAACTTCTGGTCCTCATTATAATAAGTGCCCTCCTTAATCCCCATCACCTATTTCACCCATCCCCCCACCCACCTTCCCTCTAGTAAAAGGGTGGGTATTTATTTATTTATTTATTTTTATTTTTTGAAGATTTTTTATTTATTTAAGGAGAGAGAGCGAGCACAAGCAGGTGGGGCGGAAGAGAGAGAGGGGAAAAAAGACTCACCGCTGCGCAAGGAGCCCAACCCCGGGCTCTTTTCCAGAACCCTGGGATCATGACCAGAGCAGAAGGCAGATGCTTAACTGACTGAGCAACCCAGGTGCCCTCAGGGTGGGTATTTTTTAAAAAAATATTTATTTATTTATTTGAGAGGGAGAGAGAGTGTGTGTGCACGAGCGCGTACAAGTGGGGGGAGGGGCAGAGGGTGAGAATCTCAAGCAGATTCCCCACTGAGCACAGAGCCCGATGGGGGGCTTCATCCCACCACCCATGAGATCATGACCCCTGAGTGGGATGCTTAAACCACTGAGCCACCCGGGTGCCCCAGGGTGGGTATTTTTAAGATGGGAGATTATTAGCCATGTTCATAGTCTATTGAAGAAGATCCTTTAGAGTGATAGGTTGATAACGAGGAAAAGAGGAGATAATGGCAAGAGTGAAGTTGTTGAGAGGGGAGGCAAATGCAGAACACCGAGGGGGTTGTTGTTAGGTAGGAGCAGGGACCTTTCCCCCTTTGTAAGAGGAGAAAGAAAGGCAGAAAGAGTGAGCAGATTTGAAGGCAGAAGGTAGGAGTTTATCTGACAGGAAGTATGTGGCTTTTTGTAGGAAGTATGTGACAACTTCGCTAATGGGATAAGTAGAAAGGTTCATGGAGGAGTTTTATGTAGAAAGAACATTCTAGATGTGAAACACCCTCATAGAACAAAGGTTTCATGATGAGAGGTGACCCAGTGAAGCCACTTCTCTCGACTGGAGAGAGTCCTACTGAGTTCGATCCTTCCCTTTGTAAGGTCCATACTCCTATACCTTTCTACTCTTCTGGTGGTCACTGGAAAGAATACCAAATTGGGAGCCCAGAGAGCAGGATCTGGTCTCAACTCAGGCATGAATGTGTCATTAGCCAAGGTTATTTCTGAGGCCAAGTGTTCAGCTCTCGCTAGCTTCCTCTTGACAGGTCCAGGCTGAGGTTGGTGATGGCTGTGCCCATTATAAGCCACGAGCTCTTGCTCAGACTTGCATGTGTGAGGACTTGCATGTGTGAGGACAGTGAGGGCCAATCCACCCCACACCACCGCCCCCGAAATTCTGACTGAAACCCTAAACCATGGTTTGACCACACTTCTTTTCTCTCTCTATGCATACAGCTGTCTCCTGCGGCCCAGGCAGATGGAAAGAAACAGGGCACAGAGGGACTGCTGCTTCCGGCTCAGGGGCAAAATATCTCAGCTAATGGTTCAGGGTGTTGCAGCCTTAGCGTTTTGGCATTTTCTGGCCCTCTGTGACAAAGAGGCCCTGCCTCCTTCACACCCAACCTCAGCTCAGAGACTAAGCCATATGCACATGACTTTTCATTCCCCACCTCCGGTTCTCAGAATGAGTCATTTCCTTCCTCTTTTACTCTTTTCTTAGGCTAGCATCATTCTCTAGGGCTTGGTTTTGTCCTTTCTTCGTGCTACCAGGCTCTTTATGAGTGAGGTACCAGGGTCCTGGGTCCCCCAAGCTTGCTTGAGAAATGGGTGCCACCAGGGCGTGAAAGGAAAGACAAAAGGAAGTGAGGGGATTTGAGGCAGCTTTCTTATCCAGAGCATGCTGATGGACCAAGTGATTCCTAAAGGCTGTTGAGATCATACTATGGCAAGGAGTCATTTTGCATGTATGTTATTGGATCTCATCTAGTGAGCTACTATGCAAATGCGGATTCATTTTTTTTTAAATCCCTCAACTTCGCTGTTTTCTCACATACGTTGACTCTCCCAATGTCACACAGCCATTCCATGGGAGGACCATGTGCATGGGGACCTGAGGGTTTTCCCAGGAAACCCTGATCTTCTAGGGGAGTGGCCAGCTCATAGGAGGCTGGCAAGAGCCTATAGAACTGCCTGGACTTGACCCTGAGGGTTTTCCCAGGAAACCCTGATCTTCTAGGGGAGTGGCCAGCTCATAGGAGGCTGGCAAGAGCCTATAGAACTGCCTGGACTTGACCCTCGGTCCTGGTGAGTGCTGGGGAGCAGTAGGTAGTGGTACCATTTTCCAAGGTGTTGTGTGTGATGGGTAGTTTCCTCGGGCACCTTGGCTGGGCTATGTCTTTGGGTATGGCAGCTCTCCAAGGTTCCTGATCTCACTGGGGAGGATTTAGTCAGTGTGCCCCAGAATGAACACTGTGAGGAATTATGGAGCCCTCATGATGGGATTCGTGCCCTCACAGAAGAAAAAGAGATTCTCTCCAGAAACTGACTGGCTGACACATTGATCTTGGACTTCTGGCCTCCACGCCCATGAAAAATAAACACCCATTGTGTAAGCCACCCAGTTTAGGGTATTTTGTTGTAGAAGCCCAAGCAGACTTAGATAGTATGGTTTTCAAATACTTGAATTTTCTAGAAATATAATTGTTGTATAAATCGAGGAAAGATGGTACTCTGTTTTGCGCAGCACTTTACTACCCGTTCTGCATTCCGGAAAAGCACACACCAATAACACCACTCATGGTATCTGAGTCAACACAGGATCATGTTTGTATCAGACTTTGGGGCAGCTGGTAAGTCTGGAACCGGAAATCAGCACAGCCCAATGTACAGATGAGCAAATTCACTCCTCACTGTGTCTAACGAGGGCTGGAGGAAGGCGAGGCCGGAAGGGCAGAGCGCAGGCCCGAGGCTCTGGTAGGAGCTCAGATGTGTTGGGGCCCTGGGCCAGGACGTCTGTGGCAGGGATGGGTTAGAAATATGTCAGAAGATGAGTAAGCGGGACTTGGTGAGGACTTATGGTTACAGAAGCAGTCAGAGCAAATTCCCAGGATCCTGGGTTAGGTATCAGTCAGATAGTGGTTCCATTTTCCAAAGTGTTATGTGGGAAGAGTAATTTCCTCTGGCAACTTGGCTAGACCATGGTACCTGGATTTGGGCTAAATGCCAGTCTAGATATTGCTGTAAAGCTGATCTCCCTCCATACCGTAGGTGGGGCCTCACCCCATCACTTGAAGGTGGTAAGAAAAGAGACTTGAGGTCCCTTGAGGAAGAAGGAGTTCTGTCTCCAGACTACTTTGGACTCAAGCTGCAACGTCAACTCTTCCCTATGTCTCTGGCTTGCTGGTCTCCACGATCATGTGAACTAGTTCCTGAAAACAAATCTCTCTCTCTCTCTCTTCATATCCCATTGGTTCTGTTTCTCTGGACAGCCCTGACTAATATAGTATACAACAAGGAAGGAGCAGATGCTGGGTGGGGGTAGGAGGAGGAAATGGTGAGCTCAGTTCGAGGCATAGAAGACTCAATGTACAAGGGCTCTGAAGACGTTTCCAGAGGGTAGTTGGTTCTAGGCAGCCAGAGCAAGGGAAAGCGAGCACAGGGGAGGGCTTGGAGATCAGCAGTGTACAAACAGTGACTGCCACATTGAGTGCTGACAAGCTACTCCAGAGAGCCTGGAGAGCAGGACCTGGGGATGTGGGGACAGAGCTACCAGCAACCTCAACCTTTGGGGAACAGTGGAGGAAAAAAAACCGGCCGACGAGATAGGAAAGGACCAGACAGGGAGGTGACAGAAAAACCACAGCTGCCAAGGGAAAAGGGTTCGTGGAGGAAGTGGTTGACAGAGTCTAAAGGTGCCAAAAATGTCCGGAAAATTAAATGCCTAGCCGTCGTGGGTGACTTGGTGGTGTGCAGGTTTTATGCGGTGGGGAGGGGGAAAGCCAGGTGGCCGTGGGTAGCCTGAGGACTGAAAGGCAGAAGACTTGTTTGTAACAGATTTTTGCCAGGAAAGTGTGGGAGGGGTGCTTCTTGGAGGGGGGGGTAGGGGGGGCCCTGCTTCATTCCCCCCCACACAGGGGAGAGGCTTGGATGTGTTTAATTTTTAATTTTTAAATTTTTTTTTTTGAGAGAGAAAGAGAGTGAGAGCACGAGTGGGGGAAGAGACAGAGAGAGAGGAAGAGAAAATCTTTTTTTAAAGATTTATTTAAGAATTACGAATTCTTAAGAAACTTAAGAATTAAGATTAGAGAGAGAGGGAGAGAAAGAAAGAGAGCACGAGCAGGGGAGGGGCGGAGGGAGAGTGAGAGAGTCTCAGGCAGACTTGGCACTGAGCTCACAGCTGACTTAGGTCTCGATCTCACGACCCTGAGATCATGACCTGAGCCCTGAGCGGAAATCAAAAGTTGGACCCTTAACCGACTGAACCACCCAGGCTTCCCCTTGGGATTGTTTAAATGCTGGTACCCAGGAACCGTGGCGTTCGGCGTTCGGGGGGAGAGGAAACAGAAAACAGGGCTGAGACAGTTCGAGGTCTGAGCAGCTCAGAGTAGTACCTGATCATCACAGATATTTTCAGACGAGGCATTTCTAACAAATGGTAATTTCTGCTTGCATGCTGGAAGTTTCCCAGGCTGGAAATAAGTCACTGCCTTTTTGGTGCTTTCTGGAACCCAACTGCTTCCCCTGCCACTGAGGGAACACACTTTTTAATTCCATAATGTATTCTTTCTTTTAACAATTCTTTTTTTTTCCCCTTCAATTTTAATCACACCTCAGGTATGCAGAATCAGAATCACTGTAAGGCTTCCTGACATTTTCACAACATGCTCCCATCATTGAACCGTATCTGTCCTGCTTTAGATTAGTTATTTCAAATAATACAATATCATCCATGAACCCACTTACCCACTCTCATCTATGCCCCCAACAGTAACCTACATCTAACCCTCCTGATTCCCCCAAACCCGGGCCTATCATCTCCCTGCTTTCTCTATCTTACAGTGCTCTGTTATGTGACTATGTATCCCTTAAAAGAACTTAACAATTTTTAGTTGTTTCTAATTTAGGGTCTTTGGGACTGTACTTTTCCACATACTATTAAATTGCTAAGGGTCATCTCAACAGTGGCAGGTGACTGTCATTCATTCCATTTGGCTGCGGCATAAGGTTCATCGTGGGGAGAGCCCACGGTGGAAGGCAGGATTCTAACATGGCCACCTAGGCCCCCGTGTCCACCCACTTCATTAATTCAAATACTAATGAATGCCGCTGTGATGGGATTCCGCGTGTATAACTCAGGTCCCAAATCAGTGGATCTTAAGAAAGGGACTTGACCTAATCCTACGAGCCCTTTAAATCTGAGGCTAAAGCCCGACTAGGAAGCAGAGAACTCAGCTCCAACTTGTCCAGACTCTTGACCTGTAGAACTTGGAGGTAATAAATCAGTGTCGTTTTAAGCCACTCAATCTGTGCTAATTTGTTATGCAGCAGGACAAAACAAACATCATGATAATCTAATCTGCTACTTTCCCTTGATAAGTATCTGGGTTGTTCACAGGTTTTTCTTTTTTCTTTTTTTTTTTTCTTCCAAGATTTAGGTAATCTCCCTACCCAACATAAGGCTCGAACTCACAGCCCCCAGATCCAGAGTCACGTGCTCTACTGACTGATCCCTCCGGGCACTGCCACGGTTTTCATGTTGAGAGCAGTCCTGCTCCAAACCTCCTTGTGTATTTTGCCTGCTTGATAGGGGCACGAGTTTCGGGGATGTTTCTGAGAGTGAAAGTGTTGAACTGTAAGGTGTATTAATACCTCACTTTAGAAGGACATGCCAAACATTCCACAGACATGAGTTTACTAACCATTTCTGTTTATATGAGCTTTAAGCTCGGTTGTGTTCGGTCAAGAAGGTCTGGTTGGTGCGGTATCTATACGTTGAAATTTGTTTGGGCCTCCTTTATGGCCCTAGTGTATGAGCAGGTTTTGTAGATGTCTCATGTCTGCTGGAAAAACTGTGTTTTTAAAATTTTGGATGCCTAACCTTCTATATTTTTTAGGTGATATTCAAATCTTTTATATTTTTGCTTATTTTTTTGTTCTTATCCTTGACCCGTCATTCCCGGAGAATGGTGTGTTAAAATCTCCTATTGTGAAGGTGGATTTGATCAATTTCTCCTTGTATTTCTATCAAAATTTTTTTTTATTGAAGTACAATTAACATACAGTGTTATGTTAGTTTTGGGTGTACAATATAATGATTCAACCATTCTGTGCATGACTCAGTGCTCACCACAGAAAGTGTAGTCACCACCTGTCACTATATATTATTACAGTATTATTAACTATGTTCCCTATGCTGTACTTTTCATCTCTGTGGCTTATTTGTTTTGTCTGTGGAAGATTGTACCTCTTAATCCTCTTTATCTGTTTCACCCATCCCCCCACTGACCTCTCCTCTGGTGACCACCTGTTTGTTCTCTGCGCTTAAGAGTTTTTTTGTTTGTCTCTTTTTCTTCTGTTTATCAATTGTTTTGCTTCATATGTTATTGGGGAATTAAAATGTTCATGATTTTGAGAAAACTTCCTCATCCTGAATAATACTTTCTGGTTTATTTTATACTGCATGGTTGACCATGATTTGCTTAAGACAGTCCTGATTTGTTTCTCTTTTCCTGCTATAACTTTTTTTTTTAATTATTTATTTTTAGAGAGAGAGAGAGAGAGAGAACAGGGAGAGAGCAGGGAGAGGGGCTGAGGCAGGGAATCTGAAGCAGACTCCCTGCTGAGCACGGAGCCAGACACAGGGCTCGATCGCATGACCGTGAGATCATGACCTGAGCTGAAACCAAGAGTCAGATTTTTTTCCTTCGGGTAAAATATATTTTCCTCTAGAAGACTTTGGAATTTTATCTTTGATAGTTCCATATTTTAAAAAATTATTTTAATTGAATCTCAACTCTTGCATACTTTTTAACAACAATTCTATGTTATCCAGTGCTCAGCATGATGAAAGTGTTCTTAATCCCTTTGATTTATATCACCTATTCCCCCCACCCACTTCTGCTCTGGCAACCACCAGTTTTTTCCTCTGTATTTAAGTTTTGTATTAAGTTTGTTTTTTCGTTTCTCTCTTGTTTTCTTGTTCGTTGATTTTGTTTCTTAAATTCCACATAGGAGTGGAATCCCATGGTGTTTGTCTTTCCCTATCAGGCTTATTTCACTTAGCATTATATCCCCTAGGTCCACCCGTGTTGTCACAAATGGCAAGACATTGTTCTTTTTTTTGGTTGAGTAATAGTCCTCTGTGTGTGTGTATGTGTGTGTGTGTGTGTGTGTGTGTGTACCTATAGTATCAGGTATACAGTACCATGCATACACACACACGTGCGCATCTTCTTTATACATTCATCTATCAGCGGACACTTGGGTTACTTTCAGGTGTTGGCTATGGTAAATGATGCTGCAATAATCATAGGGCTGCATATAGTTTTTGAATTAGCATTTTTGTTTTCTTTGGGCAAATACCCAGTAGTGAAATTACTGGATCATCGGGTAGTTCTATTTTCAAATCTTTGAGGAACCTCCATACTGTTTTCCACATTAGCTGCACCAGTTTGCAATCCCACCAACAGTGCACAAATGTTCCTTTTTCTCCACATCCTCACCAACACTTGTTGTTTCTTGTATTTTTTATTTTAGCCGTTCGGACAGGTGTGAGATGGTATCTCATTGTGGTTTTGATTTGCTTCTCCCTGGTGGTGAGGGATGTTGAGCATCTTTTCATGTATCTGTTGGCCATTTGTTTGTCTTCTTTGGAAAAATGCCCATTTTTTTAATTGAATTATTTATTATTTTGGTGTTGAGTTGTGGAAGTTCTTTATATACATTGGGTAGTAACCTCTTCAGTATTTCATTTGCAAATATATTCTCCTATTTAGTAGGGTGTCTTGTTGTTTTGTTGATGGTTTTCTTCACTGTGGAAAAGCTTTTTATTTTGGTGTAGTTCCAATAGTTTAATTTTGTCTTTATTTCTCTTGCCTCAGGAGACCTATCTAGAAAAACATTTCTATGGCTAATATCAAAGAAATTACTGCCGATGTTTTCTTCTAGGAGTGTTATGGTTTCAGGTCTCAAATTTAGGTCTTTAATCCATTTTGAGTTTATTTTTGTGTATGGTGTAAGAAAGTGGTCTATTTCATTCTTTTGCTTATAACTATCCAGTTTTCCCAATACCATTTGTTGAAGAAACTGTCTTGTTCCCATTGGATATTCTCGTCTCCTTTGTTGTAGATTCATTGACCATGTAAATATGGGGTTTATTTGTAGACTCTGTACTCTTTTTTTTTTAAAGATTTTATTTACTTATTGACACACAGAGATCACAAGGAAGCAGGGAGGTAGGGAGAGAGGGGGAAGCAGGCTCCCTGCTAAGCAGAGAGCCTGATATGGGGCTTGGTCCCAGGACCTTGAGATCATGACCTGAGCTGAAGGCAGAGGCTTAGCCCACTGAGCCACCCAGGTGCCCCTGGACTCTCTATTCTTTTTTTTTTTTTAAATTTTTTATTAATATATAATGTATTATTAGCCCCAGGGGTATAGGTCTGTGAATCACCAAGTTTACACACTTCACAGCACCATAGCACATACCTTCCCCAATGTCCATAACCCCACCACCCTAACCCTACCCCCCATCCCCTCAGCAACCCTCAGTTTGTTTTGTGAGATTTAGAGTCTCTTATGGTTTGTCTCCCTCCTGATCCAATCTTATTTCATTTTTACTTTTTATTTTATTATTTTATTTTTTTAGATTTTATTTATTTGACAAAGATCACAAGTAGGCAGAGAGGCAGGCAGACAGAGAGGAGGAAGCAGGCTTCCCGCTGAGCAGAGAGCCCGATATGGGGCTTGATCCCAGGATCCTGGGATCATGACCTGAGCTGAAGGCAGAGGGTTTAATCCACTGAGCCACCCAGGCGCCGCCTATTTTATTTTTTTAACTTTTTTTTATAAACATATAATGTATTATTAGCCCCAGGGGTACGGTCTGTGAATCACTAGGTTTACACACCATAGCACATACCCTCCCCAATGTCCATAACCTCACCACCCTCTCCCTACCACCCCCCCCACCCCGGGCAACCCTCAGTTTGTTTTGTGAGATTAAGAGTCTCTTATGGTTTGTCTCCCTCCTGATCCCATCTTGTTTCATTTATTCTTTTCCTACCCCCCAAACCCCCACGTTGCATCTCCACTTCCTCATATCAGGGAGATCATATAATAATTGTCTTTCTCTGATTGACTTATTTTGCTAAGCATAATACCCTCTAGTTCCATCCACTGGACTCTCTATTCTATTCCATTTATCTAAACATCTACGTTTGCCAATGACATACTGTTTTGATTACTATAGCTTTGTAGTATATCTTGAAATCTGAAATCTTGAAATCTTGAAAACTTGCAGGTTTGTTCTTCTTTCTCAAGATTGCTTTGACTATTTGGGGTCTTTTATGGTTCCATACAAATTTTAGAATGGGTGTTCTAGTTCTATGAAAAATGTTGGTATTTTGATAAGGATTTCATTAAATCTGTAGATTGCTTTGGGTCACATGGACATTGTTGGTTCTCCCAATCCATGAACATGGAATATTTTTCCATTTATTTGTGTCATCTTCAATTTCTTTCATCGGTGTTTTATAGTTTTCAGAGTACAGGTCTTTCTCCTCCTTGATTATGTTTATTCCTAGATATTTTATTCTTTTTGGTGCAACTGTAAATAGGATTATTTTCTTAATTGTCTTTTTTGCTACTTCTATTATTAGTTTAAATAAGTGCAACAGATTTATGTATATTAATTTTGTATCCTATGATTTTACTGAATTCATTTATCAATTCTAGTAGTTTTTTGGCAGCATCTTTAGGGCTTTCTATGGAATTAGTAAAAGTTTAACTTCTTTCTTGTGCTTTAGGATGTCTTTTTTTTTTTTCTTGCCTCAGTGCTATGGTAAGGACTTTTAGTACTATGTTGAATAGAAATGATGAGAGTGGACATCCCTGTTTTGTTCATGATCTTAGAGGAAAAGCTCTCAGTTCTTCCCCATTAAGGATGATGTTAGGTGTGGGTTTTTCATATATGGCTTTTAACAATAGTTCCCTGTTTTATTTAAGGTGTCTAGGTGTGATTCCTGCTACCCCCTATTTTTCCTCTTTCTCATTGAACAGGCCCTTTAATTCTGAGATATTTCATTTTTTTTTTTAATTAGGAAATCTAGCTCCATTATCCCTTCAACCATTCCCTTCTTTTCATCTCATTCCTCTGTCTTTCTAGGTCTCATTATTGGGATATTAGTGCTTACACATACATCACCCATACTTTTTACTTTTCTCTAGTATTTTCTATCTTTTTTTGTCCTTCTTCTAAGAGAGTTCCTCAGTACAGATTTCCAACTTACCAACTTGCTCTTGACTTGCATCCAGTCTGCTCTTTATTTCCATCCATGTACTCTGTACTTCGACTATTTATATTTTTTCTTATGCTCAGTTCCCTTTTTATGTTGCTTTATTATTGTTTCACTTCTTTCTTTTGTTTTAAATTCTATTTATTTGAGACAGAGAGAGAGCAAGCATGAGAGCGCAAGCAGAGGGAGCAGCGGAGGGAGAGGGAGGAGCAGGCTTCTTGATTCCCGGACCCCAAGATCATGACCTGAGCAGAAGGCGGAAACTTGCTTAATCCACTGAGCCCCCAGGCACTCCACTTCTCCTTATTTCTTAATAATTTATAAGGCTAATTTTAACGTCTTACCTTAAACAACATTTCCACTTCTGATGGAATCTGTAATCCAGTATTTGTTGTTATTTGCTTGCTTGTTTGTTTTGAAAAGGGTTATGCTTCTCAAATGTTTTGTGCTATTTTGACCTGTGAGCTCATATTCCATGGGGGGCCTGTGGGGGATTGGTGTCTCTCTCTGGCAATACCTGTGAGGATTGGCTTCCAGTGTACATGGGCCCCAGGGAGATAGGTGGGAATGGATCCATCCCTACACTCCACACTCAATGAAACGAACTCCTCAGGTTAGCTCTCCATCCTTTGTCCCAGGCAGAAACAATTTAGGAAGAGTTTTGGATTGTGATTTCTTTGGCATGGAGGTTTAAAAAGGGAGCTGTCAGAGAAGGGAATCAACTGTGTGTGTTTCCCCACCTGTTTTTCTTAACTCCTTATAAACACGGGACTACTGAGATACCCCGATTTTTCTCCTGGAGATAACTGGACCACAGCTCTGGGTCGGGATGGGTGTAAGGAAGTCACTGTTTGCCCCTTGACATTGGCTGTGGAGGAACAAGCACAGACCCATGGTTTCTTTTCTGTGTGAGCCTTTTCAGAGCCAGCCTACCAATGCCTTCTGCCTTCTGGCCAAAGCCCCCATGCTTTCACAACCACATTCTCCAGGAGTTTCTCATATTTTTATCAGTTTTCTCCCTAAAGTTTCCCCTGGCTTTATCTTGGGTGAAGCAGAACTCTTGCTGAGTCAGTGTCTGAAACTGGAACTGGAGCCCACTTATTAGCTATTTCCCGAGTGTCCACTCTGCTAGGCACTGCTCCAGGAGCTACAGGACCCTCAGGGAGGGAGGCTGGCTCATTCCTCATCCCACGCAGCTGTTTCCAGAGCCACAAAGAAAGACATTCACTAGAGTGCGACGCCACTAGATAATTCACGACACTTACGATTTGTTCTGGAAAGGAGACAGACCAGGAGCCATGAGAATGTATGGGAGCAGGTACTTATCCTGGGGAGTTAGGGAAGATGTGACAATTGAACCAATCCTGGGACACCAGAGAAATGTTAGCATTAACTACTGGGGAGAGGATAAGAGAAAGGGCATTCGCTAAGGTGGGGGTATTTGTGATTTGTTTTGGGCTTGTGTAATTCTGGAGAAAAGGTTTGGCTGACATAATAAAATGCTCTTTGTTAAAAAAAAGTGATGATAGTTTATTTATTTATTTATTTAAGGATCAGAAGCAGTAAATATTTTTTAGCTGTTAAGTCTCCAGCATATTTCTTGTCACCCAAATTGTTATTTTAAGTGATAAAAAAGAGTGATCACAGTAGCTAGCATGTATAGTGCGCTCGAGGAGCTGGCAGGAGGTGGCTGGGGCTCCAGTGACTCAACAGAGGTGAGCAATGCTGGAGAAGCTGGCAGGGTTTTCCTTACAGGCTGTGGGAAGGAGCTGGGGCTGGATGCTGAGAACAATGGGAAGCCATCGGTGAGTCAGAGCAGGAGAGTGCACGAACTAGAGCTGCTGTTCTAGAAGGCGGCTCTGGTTGCTGTGAGGACAGGGACTTGGGAGCAGGGAGATATATGAGGAGGCTACTGCAGTGGTCCTGGCAGAGATGACGATGGCTGGGCTCACCGCTGGCCCTGCAATGGATTGGGGACGCAGATGGGACCGGCAGGTGTTTAGGAGCCGGGCGAAGTAGGGTATGGTGATTGCACTGGGGGCAGGGGGCCAAGGGGTGATGCCAAGGGACGAGGAAGCACATTCTGGAGAAGCAGCTTTGCGGGGAAAATGGAGTTGACTTTGGTCATATTGTCTTTGACATGCCTGTTAGACACACGCTTGCTTCATACCACACACACCATTCACCACACACACACACACACACACACACACAGGTCACTGCACATTCACACACTCACACACACACACACCACTCACCACACCATTCTCTACATACCCACCCACATACCACTTACCACACCCCCTGCACAACTCACTACACTTACACACACACGCACCACTCACTACGCATATTCACACTCATGCACACACCACACACACCACTCATTGCACATATACACACTCACACACACCACTTGCTACACATATTCACATTCACACACACACACCACTCACCATACACACACCATTCATTGCACATACACAGCACACAGCACACATATACTTACACATACCACTCACTACATACCCACACACCCCACACCACTCTCTACATACCTACCCATGTATCACTTACCACACACCCCCACATAACTCACTACACATACACATGCTCACACACCCCACCACTCACTGCACACACATACCTCCACACATATACCACTCACTATACATGCACACATCCCACACCATTCACCACATGCGTACACACATGAACACACACATGCCATAAGAAACACCAGAGCTTGGGGACGAGGTCTGGCCGGGGAGTCGTTGGGCTGCAGATGGTAATGGAACCCATGGGCATGGATGTGGCTACTGTGTTTCTCAATGGGGGGCTGAATAGTGGCCTTGGGGAGGGATAATTCTTTGGTGGCACTGTCCTCTGTTTCTGGGACAGAACAGAAACAGACTTTCTGGGCCCCACCCACCAAATGCTGGGAATGCAGCCTCCCCTCTATCCCTGTGACAGCCCCAATCTGCTCTCCCGCCTTTCCCACGTGCCTCGTCATGACAGCTTATAGCCTACAGAGAAAATATATGAAAGGAGAAAAGGACCCAGGACAGAATGTGCACACTGACATTTTGTAGAGGGGGAAGGAGCTGGCAATGGAAGCTGAGAAGTGGCCAGAGGGGCAGAAGAAATGCCAGGAGTGTGTGATGTCAGGTGGAAGCCGAGAGAAGGGAGTGTTTTGAGAAGGAGAGGGAAGTGAATTGTGTTGAATGCTGGGGAGAGATCAAGCAGAGAACCAAAATGCGTCCCCTGCATTTTAGAGCCCGATCAACGAGGATCTCCAATGCTGGGTAAGTGGAGTGTGGGGGAGGGGTGCAAGCTGGAGTGGGGAGAGAGGGGGAGAAAGGGGGATGAAAACAGCACTGGGCGGGATGGGGGTGGGGGGCTCTGCCTGTATTCTGATGTGTGTGCTCATACGTATGTCTGGATATCATAGGTCCACATTCTGGATTTTTCTAGGACAGCACCACTTAAAATATTTATTTCTCACAAAGGCAATTAATTAAAAATATACTTAAGTAGAATTTCATTTTGTAATCTTCATATAACTCAAATCAGGGAATTGATCAAATGAAGTCTCTGGTTTTTAGTTGACAAACTGTTAACTTTTTTATTTTGTTTCTAAGAGACAAACCCAACGATTGTGAGTAATAGTCCAGTAATGTTGCCATTTCTCAGAAAGGACTGAGTTGCAACTTTGTGAGAAATTTCCAAAGCAGGTCCCCACATGTTTTGAGGTTCCCACATATTTTGCCTGTTGCTGGCTGAGGCATCTATGAAGGAAAGCAAAGAATGATCTTGGCCTGGGGCCTTCTTAAGGGACTCTCAGGAGAGTGAGTCACTCCATTACTACAGGCCCCGTCCTACTCAGGCCCACTGGAAGCAGGAGGAAAGAACAGCCAGATTGAACATCAATGAGGAAAGAAAGTTGGCCTGGTGAAGAAATGACTCCGCTCTCACTGGGGCATCATCTGGCAGATTCAGTCATAGGCTGTGGGCGCTGGATGTTTTCTTTATTTTTCAGTCTGTAGTTTCCTGTGTTGCTCCATTCTGTAAATTCTGTGTCTGAATCACTGGACATGATTGATTTTCTCTTCTCTGTATTTACAGTTTTACTTATTAATGGCTGGTTTGAAGTAAAAGTTACATACACACACATGCACACACTCACAGACACAGATACACATCCCAAACAAGCCAGTACTTATCCGTACCATGTGCCATGAAATATACCTATTCTAGTCTATTCTTTTTTTAAAAAGATTTTATTTATTTATTTGACAGAGAGAGATCACAAATAGGCAGAGAGAGAGAGAGAGAGAGAGAGAGGAGGAAGCAGGCTCCCTGCCAAGCAGAGAGCCCGATGTGGGACTTGATCCCAGGACCCTGAGATCATGACCTGAGCCGAAGGCAAAGGCTTAACTCACTGAGCTACCCAGGTGCCCTATTCTATTCTATTCTATTCTATTCTATTCTATTCTATTCTAATTTAATTCTATCCCATTCCACTCCACACTGTTCCACTCTGTTGCACTCCACTGCGTTCTATTCCATTCCTTTTTGTTCTATTACACTCCACTCCATTCCATTGTATTCTATTCCCCTCCATTCCTTTCCATTCCCCTCGATTCCACTCTATGCCGTTTCACTCCACTCCACTCCATTCCACTCCACTCTACTCCACTGCATTCCATCCCATTCCTTCTTTTTATTCAGTGTGGTCTGAGACTTGCTGAAATGATTTCATGACCCATTAATAGGCTCCAAAGTGCAGTTTGGAAAACACTGATTTGGAAGGAGGCACAGGAAACCCATAGACCATTGTAAGCAAAGTGCAATTAAAAGTCAAACCTTAAGTTCTTTATAGATTTTGGATACTAGCCCTTTATTTGGTAAGACATTTGCAAATGTCTTCTCCCATTGTCTTTTGGTTTTGTTGACTTTTTAAAAAAATATTTTATTTGTTTATTTGACAGGGAGATAGAGAGCCAAAGTAGGCAGAGCAGCAGGCAGAGGGAGAGGGAGAAGCAGGCTCTCTGCTGAGCAGGGAGCTTGATCCCAGGACCCTGGGTTCATGACCTGAGCTGAAGGCAGCCGCTTAACTGACTGAGCCACCCAGGTGCCCCTGTCCACTGTTTCCTTTGCTGTGCAAAAGCTTTTTATCTTGATGAAATCCCAATAGTTCATTTTTGTGTTTGTTTCCCTTGCCTTTGAAGACATGTCTAACAGGAGTTGCTTGACTAAGGTCGAAGAAGTTGCTGCCTGTGTTTTCTTCAAACTCAACACCAAAAAACCCCAAATAATCCAGTCAAGAAATGGGCAGAAGACATGAACAGACATTTCTCCAAAGAAGACATACAAATGGCCAAGAGACACATGAAAAAATACTCAACATCACTCAGCATCAGGAAAGTACAAATGAAAACTAGAATGAGATACCACCTTATACCAGTCAGAATGACTAAAATTAACAACTCAGGAAGCAACAGGTGTTGGTGAAGCTGCGGTGAAAGGGGAACCCTCTTACACTGCTGATGGGAATGCAAACTGGTGTAGCCACTGTGGAAAACAGCACAGAGGTTCCTCAAAAAGTTAAAAATAGAGCTACCTTATGACCCAGCAATTGCACTACTAGGTATTTATCTGAAGGATACATAGTGATTTGAAGGGGCGCATGCACCCCAATGTTTACAGCACCAATGTCTACAGTAGTCAAGATACGGAAAGAGTCCAGATGTCTCTCAGTCTCTCTCAACAGATGAATGGACAAAGAATATATATATATACATATATATACACATATATATATGTATATATATATATTTTTAAAGCAAACCTTGGGGTCATATTAGCCACACAAACGCAGAAAGAGCCCTTTCCTGTCAGTACCCCCAGCAGGCTATGAGGCCCTGTGTCCCCCTATTTATACCCCACTGCGGCAGGTGGCTGTGTGTCAGAGCTGGGGCCCAGTTCAGGGCCCTGACCATGCCTAGAGCACAGCCTATGGCCCACTCTACTTCGAAGCCCCATCCACAGCGGCCTGTGGGCTTCCCATGCCTCCCTCTAAGTCAGTGTTTCCCAAACCGAAGCTTGGGATCTATGAGTAATTCATGAAACCAATTTAGTGAGGCTTAGACATCATGGGGGGGCGGGGAGGAAAGGAATAGAATGGGAAGAAGAAAAAAAGTAGACTAGAACATAGCACAGCGCATTGCACATAATAATGCTAAACGTCGAACTGTTTCAAGTGTGTGTATTGCATGTGGTGTATGTGTGGTGTGTGCAGAGAGTGGTATGTGTATTATGTGGGGTGTGTGTGTGGGGGGGCAAGGGGCAGAGGGAGAAACAGACCCCCCGCTGAGCACAGAACCCAGTGCGGAGCTCCATTCCAGGACCCTAACATGATTTGAGTCAAAACTAAGACACTTAATTGAGCCATCCAGGCACCCTTCATACTGTTTTTCTTCAAGATGAATACGCTTCATTCCCCTCAAACCCTGGGCCTCTTTCTGGTTGTGGGGCAGCAGGCTTCACTTCTTATGGGTCTCGGGCAAACATGAAAAATACAAAATCTCATGTTCCCAGGCTTCACTCTCTTTCCACCCAGCAGCCAGCACCCTCTTGCTAAAATGCAAATTCCATCCCTTGGTCCTTTGCATAGGACTTCTGGGGCTCCCATCATCCTTAAAATGAAATGCGGACTCCTCCACTGGGCCAAAGGCCACCTCTTCCTGTCCCTACTTCCTGCTCCAGTCTTTGGGCCATACCCCAACCCATTCTCTACCCTGTGGGGCTAAATTCATGTCTGACCTTGACCTGGTTTCCCTTGTCCCTATGGGCTGGGCATGCAAATGCTCTTCCTTATCTCCAGAAGACCCTCAGCCTCCTCTCTTCTGGTCCCTCCTTCCTTTCCTGGACTCAGCTTAGCTGTCCCTGTCCCCAGATATGGGCAGGATGACCCTCCCATCAAACCCCCAGTACCCTGCATTTCTCCATCACGGCACGGTGACATCACGTCGGTGGGGGGGCTACATGCCCCTGGGCTGTGTTTCCCTGACTCGTCCCGCATCTACCACGCAACGCCACCAAACCTCTTACCCTGTGCTGACGCTGTTGCGAGCTTCTGACATACCAGGTAACGTGCTCATGCCAACCCCGGGAGCCAGGAGCCACTAACACCTTCCCTGCACAGAGGAAGTTGTCTGTTGTCTCTCTTACAGGTGAGACAACAGAGGCTCAGAGAGGACAAGTAACTTGCCCAAAGTCACACAGGAAGTGGTGAACTTAGGACCCTAACCTTGGAGTCTGGGTCCAGAGCCCTAGTTGTGACCACAATGCAGAAGGCATTCAATGAGAAGAGGTCATGTGGGTTGTTAAGAGAAAGAGAAAACTTAAAAGTTCTGTGGAACCTTAGCTGATCTTTAAAGAGGGCAGATCTTGTTAAAAAGAAGGTTCAGGGGAGCCCCTAGACGGGGTTGGAGGTAACCTGTGGCATGGGGGCTGGAGAGAGCTGGATTTTTCTGTATATGTCCACCATGGTGCTCTGTGGACTGGAGGTGGCCCTGGGAGCGGGGAGGTCCAGGATTGAGGAGGCGCTCCGGTGAGGCGGGCATGATGTGGGAGAAGAAACAGAGCACTCAGGTATGAGAGAGCTACTCCCCCCCACACCACCCCCACCCCCCGGCCCTTTCAGGGCACAGGAAGAGCCAGAATATTGCAGCATATTAAGCATTAATATGTTTCATTTTTAATAAAATAGTATTCTATTTTATTAATAATATTTGATCTATATTTTATTAAGATTAATTTTTAATTGATAATAGTAATTTATACTATTAATATTTTATTAATACTAAAACATTTCAATGAAATTTTATTTTATTATTTTTTTGGAAATTTTATTTTATTTAATAAAAAGCATATTGTGAGGTGGTTTGCTGTGGGTTACGTGACGCAATCCCCGAGCACAGTACATTTTCCAGAGGGCTTATCATGTTTTGTGTGACTGTGAGTGCATTCCTTTGGCAGAGCTTAAAGAAGTCCTGAGATTGGGGCGCCTGGGTGGCTCAGTGGGTGAAAGCCTCTGCCTTTGGCTCGGGTCATGATCCCAGGGTCCTGGGATCGAGCCCCGCATCGGGCTCTCTGCTCCGCGGAGGGCCTGCTTCCTCCTCTCTCTCTGCCTGCCTCCCTGCCTGCTTGTGATCTCTCTGTCGAATGAATAAATAAAATCTTAAAAGAAAAAAAAAAGAAGCCCTGAGATCATACTGGGCTGAAGTGAGGGAGCTTCTAAGAACACAGGTCCAGCAAGCTCATGTCCTGGGTCATGATAATGATGGACCTGAGCCAATCACACTTTGATCTCCAAAGAGAAAGGGGCCCCAGCTGACTTCTGGGATCTAGATTGAATGGCTGAGTGAATCAGTGTTGACTCAGAACTCTTAGTTTATTAGAACTGCCGCCTGTCCCCCGGGGGGAGACCTGAGGGGTATGGAAAGGCTTGCTAGTCTCTGGATCTAGTCTCTGGCTTTTAATCTCTTTAAAAAATTAAACTTTACCTTAAATGTCCTGATCTGCCCAGTAAGTACAAGCGCACTTTAAGCAAAGAATCCCACTTTAAGCAAACACTTGTCCTTCCCTCAGCACATCTACTGAACTGTTGGTGGTAACGGGGTATTTTGCATAAAATCTCCAATGCATGAACGCATAAGGAAGTACATATGATAATTTTCTAATGATATTTACTTGCAATGAATTAATTATAGGGTAACACAACTGGTTTCCGTTTAGATGCATTCGTTCATCCTTAAGACAACTCTTTAGACTGGGCAGACCACATTTTAGGAACGCTGGGTGAGATACATGGTGAGTCAAGGGCCAGTAAGCCGGACCCCGCAAGAACCTCTCACTACCTTTGTCTCAGCTCCGAGGCTCTGAGTCGGGTATATCAGACAAGACTCCGTTTGCCTAGGGAGCAGAGCGTGTTTCCCTGTAGTCAGATTGCTAGTGTCTAGCTGAAAGATTGATGAGGCTCACCAGACCTGGGAGGTTTCCCTGCACGACTCCGGGCTAGCCGAGCAGCAGAGCTGCCCCAGCATTGAGGGTACGAAGCTGCAGTAAGAGAAGGGGAAACCAGGAGGGAGGAGAGAGTTTTTGAGACTGGGCATGAGGAGGTCTGGGGCAACTCTTACTATCATGGCATCATCTGCGACTCCCCACTCCACACCTCAGGAAACCGACTTGGCCTCTGTAGGTGGCCGCCAGCCACTCTGCTTATGTCTTGACCTCACGTCCTTCTGTGTCTTTAGATATGTGAACTCGCATGACTCCCCCAAGGGGTGCCTGCGTCCGTGCTCTCTGTCAATCTGAGCGAACCATCCATGTGTGCCAGTATGGCAGTGGGACAAGACCTTTGAACTATGTGTTTATCACCATGGGAGTAAAAACAGCATAGGTTAGCAAATTTTTAAAAAAGATCTTTTATTTATTTATGAGAAAGAGAGAGAGCGCGTGCGCACAAGTGGGGAAAGGGGCAGAGAAGAGGAAGAAGTAGACTCCCCTCTGAGCAGGGAGCCTGATGGGGGGGCTGCATCCCAGGACCCTGGGATCATGACCTGAGCCGAAGGCAGACGCTTAACTGACTGAGCCACCCAGGCGCCCCTGATGAGGGGACAGAAGGCAAGCTGAGGACAAAGCTGAAGCTGACACACCACAATCCACCCCCCAATGGGCTATATGTGACATTCCTCAGGCATTCCTGGCTGCCCTAAAGGAAAAACGAATAGTTAATTTGTGGAGATCACAATCCTCCAAGACCTGAGCCTCCCTCCATTTACAAATGTCCTAGTGATTTATAAGGAAGAAGCTTTCTTATCAACAGCCTACTTTCCAGAGACCCATCACTCAGTTTCCTGAAGCCCTAACATCACCCTTTCCTCCATGAAGTTGAGGGAGGCTGAGGCAGAAGGAAATGTAGATAAAATTGAATTTCTTTTAAACCTGCAGGCCATTGATAAGGACGTGTGATAGGAGGACTATAACAACTGTAACATTCCTCCAGGAACCTCCCAACTATCCTACTGTTAAGGCCTTACTAGAGGGGTAAACAACCTCACCCTGACCATACCAAGTCCTCTGGTATCCTGTGAGCCTTCTTTAATATATGAAACTTCTTTCTCGAAACCTCTCTTTTTCCTTACCTCCCCCAACCCCGTAGTATATAATCAGCCATCTTTCACAACCCCAGGGCTGCAACTCTTTCTGCCCATGGGTCCTATCCCCGTGCTTCAATAAACCACCATTTTGCACCAAAGATGTCTCAAGAATTCTTTCTTGGTTGTCGGCTCCGGACCTCACCCCACCACACCTCACCTATATTCCAAAACCACATCACTCCAAGGTGAGCACATTTCTAGAAAACAGTGGAGAAAACATTTTAAAAAATATACCTGGATGGCTCAGTCATTAAGCGTCTGCCTTTGGCTCAGGTCATGATCCCAAGGTCCTGGGATCAAGCTTCACATCAGGCTGCCTGCTCAGCGGGAAGCCTACTTCTCCCTCTCCCACTCCTCTGCTTGTGTTCCCTTTCTGTGTGTCTCTCTGTCAAATAAATGAATAAAATCGTTAAAATATATATATGTAAATATTATATATATACACATCTTTAAAAAAGTTAACAAAACAGAAAACATGGTGACTGTTATGGGCTGAATTGCATCCACCCTAACTCCACATGTTGAAGTCCTAACCCCCAGTATCTTAGAAAGTGACCGTAATTGAAATAGGGCCTTAAAGAGGTAATCAAGGGCAGTGTTGTCTGGGTGGCTCAGTTGGTTAAGTGTCTGCCTTTGGCTCAGGTCATGAGCCCAGGATCCTGGCACTAAGTCCCACATCAGGCTCCCTTTTCAGTGGGGAGCCTGCTTCTTCCTCTGCCTGCTGCTCCCCTGCTTGCGCTGGGCGTCAAATAGATAAAGTCTTAAAAAAAAACCAAAACAGGTAATTAAGTGTTCTTAGAAGAAGAGATGGGGACAGGAGGTATACCAAGCGTGGACCAGAAAGACAGAGAGAAGTTTGCCATCTACGAGCCAGGGAGACAGGCCCAAAAGGAATCAACCCTGGTAACCCCTTGATTTCAGACTTCTGGCCTCCAGAAGCGCGAGACAACACGTTTCCATTGTTTGAGCCCTTATCTGTGTCTGTGGCACTTGGTTACCGGCGCTAACACAGCGGCCATCTTGGGTTTCATAGCCACTTTTATGCTGGGAAATGGTTCCCTCTGCTGGCTTTCGTGTTACAGGCCAGATGCTCTGAAAACAACGGCTTCCTGCTCCCACCCTACATAATTAAATACAAAGTACTTAGATGCTCCCTGACAAAATCCTTTCTAGAATCTTTATGGAATAGACTATAGGATCTTTATAGAATTCTTCACCTGGAATCAGGGTTGATATTAAAAATACCAGCAACTGGGGTGGCTCCCTATTGTGCCAAGAGGGTAGGGACAGGTGGGGAGGGGTGGTGCAGGGCTCTGAGGAGGGCTTGAGGGGGAGGAAGAGCTACATGGCCAGGGCAGTGTGGGGAGGGCTGGCGGGGGGCCAGGGGTAGAGACACTGACCTCTATGGAAGGTGAAGCTGTGCTGGGTGTCAGGCAGAAAGTCAGTTTATAAATCTATACAAATAGCTTCCTAATACCACCTTATAAAGCTGCAGATCTTTATCCTGGAAAGAGTCCACAGGCGAGTACCCTTTTCAAAGCAGGAAGTCACGGTCCTGCTGTGGTTTGTGGCTCTTCTCTTGTAAATCAGATTAATGCTATCAGCTGCACTCTCCTTGCCGAGGTCAAGCTGTGAACGGGAGAGCAAGTCTGGACCAAGTCTGCTGAGTTGCACTCAGAATGGCAAGCTTTCCACCACTTTCCGCCCGTGTCAGCGCAATGAAACAGAGGGCAACCCGCGCCGCTTGTGCTCCCAACAGCTGTCTCCCAGCAGATTAGAAAACTCAGCCCCTAGAATTGTGCTTGGTGCACTTAGTAGGTACCCAATAAACACTTTTCAAAGGAGTAAACGCTGATTGGGCATCATGAAAACGCTGGCAGCCTATGTGTTCCAAACTTGGGTGGTCTCTCAACTTCTAGGTTGCCTGGATGATGTGAGGAATTTGCTTCTGTTGTAAGTCCGGGGAAGCACGTTTTTGTAATGTGCACCCAGTGCATGTCTTCTGGATGCGAATGAGAAAGATAGGGGTGTACGTGCAGAGGAGGCTGGCGCATTCAGCTTCAGCTTCCATGACCCAGTCCTATCAGAGGACCCAGCATTTGACATAGGGACTGTCCTGGCATGTCCAGGCTGCACGGAGGGCAGAGTGTGGACCAACTATTCCCCTTAGAAGGATCAGGTAGCTTCTGATGACTCCTGAGACGAACATCCCATTTGTTCCATCATTCACGTCTTCTGGAAGCATTTGCTGAGTGCATCCCATGTGCCTACCCGTTCAGGGCTTCCAGCAGAGAGCACAAGGGGCACAGACCCTCCTTTCTGGGAGCTTCCACGCTCATCAGAGACAGACAATGCCACAGGTGCTGTGATCGAGTTGAGGCTAATTATGGAGGAGGACAGGGTGACATGAGAGTGGACAACGAGCAAGGTCAGCTGTGAGGGGCTGGGAAGGCTAACCTGACAAGTCACCTCTAAGGTAAGACTTGAAGACAGAACAACCCGAGTAGATGCCCAAGGCAGCATGCGCCATCAGAGCATTGCAAGGGGGGGAGGGTGATGGTGCATGGAGGCTCAAATCCAGCTGCGGTGCTGTTTGACCCACTTCCCATGAAGGCATCGTCTGTCTGCCAAGCCCACGCCTGGGCTGCAGTGGTCCAGAGAGTATGTCTTTCCCAAACTTCCCAACGTTCCTGTGTGGGCGGACAGGTCCCGGAGCCTGGCTCATTCAGGGGACGGAAAGCACCCCCAATCACCAAGAGCTAACCAGTCACTCGCTGCTCCTCATAGATAACGGTCCTCGTCTTTACCTCTTTATTTACGTGTACTGGTCTCTCCACTTGGATGAAACCAGTTTCCACTGGTTCACTTTGCCCCTCAGGGAGCCATGCACTGATTTCCCTGTTGTCCTCGCCTCCTGCAGAGCAGAAATTTTTTAAAAAGGAGGCAGGGGTGACTGAGGGTGGGGTGGAAAGAAGGCAAACAGAGGGCTAGTGGGATGAGAAGCATGGATGGCATTGACAGGTGACAACGGATTGAGAAGCTACTGTCACGAGTGGGTCTGGAGAAGGGTCCAACCAGGTTCCAATCGGGATCAGCTGAGCCACTGCTACTGTTGTTGGGCTTGGTGCACCCCATTCTTTCAGGGACACAAGCCGTGTCGATATTTCTGCTTTTCTGTTCAGGTTCATGCTCGCTGGTTGCCTCTGTGATGGGATTCTCGGCCCCAGGCCAGGCTGGCTCCCTTCTATTTCCTCTGACTTCCTCCCAGAATCCAAAGTTCATAGGCACTTCTTCCCATCCCCCCGGCAGCCGGGTTCCTTCCTTGGGCTCTGTCCTCAAATAACTCAGCTGTCATCTCAGATAGATCTGGTCACCCCGAGAGTGTACTTCCTATCTTCCGCACGGAGAACATACGTTCTTTCCTTAATGCATCAGCAAATATTTCTGTGCCTAGTAATCTGTACTATTCTGTGCTACAAGTGTAGCGGGGATACAAAGACTGAAAACCAATATTGTCAACTAAAATCATAGGAACATAGGAAATATAGGAATATGTAGGAAAGTGTGAGATACACAGCCCAAAGTGCAGTGGCTCCCTGCCTCTCTCCCTCAGTGCTGCCCAAGGCATGGATTTTCGTATATGATGCGTTCTCTGGGGCGGCACTTTCTCTGTCTTTTGCCCAACCAAGAAAACCTCTGGAATTTAGGGACTGATGAGATATTATCAAAGGAACAATCTTAAACTTTCTCTATTCTATTTCTCGGAAGTGTCATCATTTAGACATGGTGATACTTAGTAACAATTCACCATCGCACGCCCTCTACTGGGCCCCATCCATCAGTGGCTTGGGTCATTGCAGCTGAGGACGGCTGGCAAAGACGACGCTCTATTCTGCATACAGATACTCTTCAAAGGAATAAACCATGTCCTTAAACTGCCTTGGCTTCCAAACTGCTGACCACAGTTGGCAGAATAACACCGTGCCAGAGATAAGCTCTTGGAAAGGGGCAGCTGCTCTCATGTTCTTGGTTGCCTGAGGTCCGTCCTCGCTCAGAGGACCATGGGAAGGCATGAGTCTGCATGTTCTGGTTGGAGGCCGGAACTGTCACTCTGGGCCTCTCTGACTCAAATTCTTTGTGTCGAAACACATGGACCTTAATACCTATCTTGCAAGGGCTGTTATGGGAATTTGATAAAAATAATTTCGTAAGAGCCCTCAGCACTGTGTTGACATTGAGCCATTGCTCAATAAATATTTGCTGTGCAAAAAAAAAAAAAGGTATTTACTTAAAGAGTCTGTTATGTCATTTTTCTTAATAAAGGTAAGGAAGAGATCTCTCTAAATGACATCGTCCTAAGATAAGAACAGGTGGAAACTGTCTCAAGTGGAATTGCCTAGATGGTTATCATTGTTCCATAGGCTTCAGTTAATCCACTATGTTCCTTGGTGCCTTTCCTTCCACTAGGACTTGTTCTGTGGGTGAGCCTTATTGGCGGGGGGGCTCTGGTAATTAGACTAAGGTCGTGCTTCTGTCCCCGGCGGGCCAGTTAGCTCAGCTTGGCTCCGTGTCCATACACATTGATCTTAACCCAGCTGGCAGACTCACAAATGTGTGACCACGTCCCAGAGGACCCCAGGGGGACAGTTTCTGTGAGTACCTCCTCAGGCTGCTGGAACAGCAAGGACACAACCTCCCTGTTATGGTCACTGTGACCTGAAGGTGGCGCTGTTTCTCAACGAAGAAGGGCTCTGGGTCGGAGGCCGACACCTCATTTTAAAGGGAGTGTGACTGGTGGCAACCTTGGAGAAAATCTTCAAAGTAATTTGATTTAGTTCTCTCACTTTCTAGGCAAAGAGATGGAGAACTAGAGATTTTTTAAAAAGCCAACTCTTTCCTGAAGCCAAGCCACGGAGGTGAGGCTAAACAGGGTCTCCCACATTATAAACTTCTGCTCTTTTCACTCCGCTGAGCGTGTCCTGGTCCTCCAGGGCACTAAGAGAGTAATTATGTTAAGAACCAAATCAAATCAATCATGGGTACTTAATTGGTGATATTTCCAGAGAATTAAACTGTCATTGAATTTTGAATGCCTGTTACTCCTAACCACAGGCTAGATTTAAATTGTGGTTTTTGTTTGTTTGTTTTCAGATTTTATTTATTTGAAAGAAATACAGCAAGAGAGAGTGTGAGTGGGAGGGAGAGGCAGAGGTAGAGGGACACGTTTGCTTGGACCTCCTGCTGAGCCAGAAGCCCAAAAGAAAAATAACCAATTACTAAGGGGAAAAAAAAAAAAAAAGAGCTTGTGTTCACTTTCTGTTGAAGTTCCTGTTCACCTAACACATTTTGTTTTTTGAAGATTTTATCTATTTATTTGAGAGCGAGCATGAGCAAGGGGCAGCGGCAGAGGGAGAAGCAGGTTCTCTGTTGAGCAGGGAGCCCGAAGTGGGACTTGATCCCAGGACCCTAGGACCGTGACCTGAGCTAGAAGGTAGACGCTTAACCGACTGAGCCACCCAGGTGCCTAGTTCAGCCTCTCCTCTCATGTCAGAGTTCTGTTTTTCCCACGTGGTCATCATTAGTCATGCAGAGCCGCAGATGTTTACTGAGGCTGCGGTGTGGCTGACACTTGTCTAAGGTTTGAGAGTAAAGATGAAAGTCTTGGCCTTTTGGAGCTTATGGGATAGGCAGAAAATAAACCTTCCTTGTCTAGAATATGTGGTATGTCTTCTAGTGATAAGCTGCAGGAGGGAGGCAGCAGGGTGAGGGGGCAGAGCGTGGGAAAGGAGGCAGTGGTCTGCAGATGGTTAGGAAGGCCTCTCCGGTGGTGGTCAGGGGCTCTGAGCAGGGAGAGGTCACAGAGAGGGCTTGAAGCACCCCCCGCCCAAAACTGCCATGTGCCACGGTTTCCAGATTTAGCAAATAAAAATACAGGACACCCTCTATTTTTGCATTTGAATTTGATGTTGCCTTTCAGATAATAATAAATAAGATTTTGGTAGAATAGACTTATGTGTCTTATTGGAATATGTCTGATTTAGAAGACAGGCTAGAACACACGGCACATACTAATGTAGAGTGTAATTTTTTTAATATTCGGGACATTTTTACAACTAAAAAGTTACACCATTTATCTGAAGTTCAAATTTAACTGGGTGTTCTGTATTCTGTCTGGGGAGTCCCTGTGTGACCAGTGGCACCAGACAGGTTGTGGCTGGAGGAGGTGGCTTTCTCCGCCGGACCACCACTTCCCTTCTCCGTCGACCTTCGCCTTGCCCCCTGGGTCCTGGGCAGGGGCACTGGGACACAATGGCTGTCTGTGGCCTTCTTGCGTTATCCCCCCAGATAACGCCAGGATGAAGTTGTCAGGTTAGAATTTCCTGAGCTAAATACTCCTTAAAAAATCATTTTCAAGTAAACAACCTCACATCTCTAGGTGTACATTGCACTGTGAATGTATCACACATCTACCCCTGGGGGGAAAAAGCTGTTCGTCTCTCAGTCCGTCTAATCTGTCTGGGAGAAGCCCATCATTTATTTCTCAGGCAACGTCAACCCAAGGCAGTGTTTGCAGTTTTCCAAGTGCTGTTTTTGATGTGGGATGAGCAGCTCCTCCCGCCTCTTCCCAGAACAGTCTCTGGCGTAACATCTGTGGGTCTGTGCTCGGAGTCAAGCCATTAACCTTCCAAATTTAAATAAGGGGAAATCCTTCTTGTCTTCATCCTCCTCTGCTTTATTTATTTTTACAAAACCACACCAGCTGGCAAGGATGGGGCTGCTGACTTAATGCCCGGGTTACATCACTTTTTGGTAATTGACCTCTTGCAAAGCCCAGGCTGGAAGGGAAGTTTCTAGAACTTGAAGGTTTTGTGTTTTCTAATTAGGGTATGATGACGGTAAAGAGACCACCTGACTGAGCCGAGACAACCTGAGGGGCCACTTTACCGTCTTCCCTCCGGTACTTCCGGACACCTGCCGTTAAGAGTTAAAATAATCAATAACACCCAACAAAGCCAAGTTTCCGCTGCATTTCAGGAAAGCGCGCCCCACCAGCTTGAGAGGCGCCGTTGCAGCTGAGTTTAGGAACAGAGCTTCCTCGTTGCCTCCTGGCTTGGGACCTCCCAGGGTGGCAGAGGGTGGCAGGCAGCAGGGACGCAAGCCAGCCTGTCGCAGTGAGTCTGTGGGTGTGGAACTGCAAATGGGACAGTTTCTTGGATGCGGCTGGAATGGGCCAAACTGCCCGAGGTCAAGCTCTGCAGAAGTATTTTGTACAAGTAACAGCAACACCGCGAACTCCACTTCAAAACGGTTTTAAGTGAGTTGATTCTAAAGTACCCCTGAAGCTAGCCGGGTTTTCCCCAAGTAATTAGGAATACACTCTTTTGGGGCACCTGGGTGGCACAGTCGGTTAAGCGTCTAACTCGATTTCAGCTCAGGTCGTGATCTCAGGGTCCTAGGATCGAGCCCTGCATCAGGCTCTGTGCTCACCAGGGAATCTGCTTAAGATTCTCACCCTTTAGCCCTCCCCCCTACTCGTGCTCTCTCTCTCTCTCAAATAAATAAATAAAATCTTCTTAATAAAAAAAAAAGGGGTTTCTCTCTTTCTCCCTCTGCTCCTCTTACCACACACTCTTTCTCTAAAATAAATAAATAAATCTTAAAAAAAATAAAGGAATACACTTTATTTTGGTTTCTTATGCTCTATTTTCGGTAAAAAAGTGAGACGGCCTATGTGAGAAGAAATTTAGTTGCTGTTCACATTAGTTCATGGCTCTAGGGGAGAATAAGTGAACGGAGACTTCTCTGTGTTCTCTAGTGCACTAGGAGCTGGCTCAGTTTGTAATTTTAAAAAAGCATTTTCAAAATTTGGGCTCATGAAATAAATCATGCCTACCGTGTGTGTGTTGCATTTGTATTTTTCACATTCTACGGGCTTTCCAACTCCTTAGTTATGACGTGGATTTGTGCAATCGGGACCCTTTGTTAGAAATTTCAAGATCACAATAAAGGGAAATGCTCAATAAAAGTGAAAAACAGGAAAACCTACCACCAAAGATCAAATGAAACCAACCAACAGAGCAGCCAACCAATAAGTACATAAAAAGAAGAAAGGACAGTTCCATTTTAATTACTCATTGGGCTATATCAGGGTGAATCTGAAAAAATGTAACACAAAAGCAAATTTTAAAACATACAATGTCAGTAGGAAGATTGATGACAATATTAAGTATTTTGCTTATAAATATACTTGTCACATTAAATAAGGTAAAGTGAAATTACGTGGAATTTGCACATGAACTACAGAAGTCATGCTACTTGTCCCAGTTGCATTTTTTAAAATAATTGTTTCTTTATTGCAATCATGATACATATACGTTGTAGGAAATTGAGGACACAGAGACAAGCAAAAAGAAAACAATTAAAATCACAGGTAATCCTAATAGGCAGAGAGGCCCTCTGGGAATTTCGGTGTACATCTTTCCAGTTTTTCTCTGTATGCATGTGTTTTTAAAAAAGTGGTATTGCTCAGATTATTTAATTTGTGTATGATACGGCAAAGGGCGGACACCAAAGAGAGAGGAAGGAAGATGAGATTTTGCAACAACTGATAATAACATAGGAAACAGAGAACCTCTGGGCAAACAGAGTGCCATTGTTCTCTGCAGTTTTTATCTGTGTCCTGAAATTTCCATCCTTACAGCCACTTATATGTTTTGTGTGGGTTAAGGGCACATCTCTGCATGATTTAAGAAAGAATGAGTAGGACTTCTTAGCTGTGATTAATTGCAGATACAGGTGAAATTTCCATGCTTGTCCTGTTCTGCACCTTGCAACGGTAATCACATGGATTTAGTGGTTAAGAGCCTAGCACATTTTCTTCTCTGTTTTTCCCAGATGAAGGCACTTGTCAGGAAACGTCTCGCTTCCACCCTCCTGCTTTAAAGGTGTGCATGATGAAGGAAAAGCTAACGCAAGAGCTGAGCATGTACACCCACGCCAGAGGCCACCTCGAGACACTTTCTAGGTTAAAGACCGGCAGGAAAAAAACTGTGTGGCAGAAGAAAATGAAAAACCTCACACATTTGCCCAAATTCTGAAAATACATAGGCAATAAACAGATTTGGCCTGCATCATTAGAAAACTCTGCAGTGGGGTGCCCGTGCACAGAAGCCAGTGTTAACAACAGAACCCAAATAGGTGTGTGTTTCAGCCGGGCGTGGCACCATATTGATGGCGACATGAGGATGTTAATTTCACAGTTTTCACAGATAAGTTTAAACATAGGAACATGTCACAAATAAGCAGCAATCTCCGCGAGGCCACATCAGCTGGGATTTCAGCCTGCCGTTTTTAAATTCAGCCGGGTCCCCGAGGACCAATCAATATTGGTGGCAATTATTCTTAGTACACAGTCCAAATGAAATGGGTGTGTGTGTGTGTGCGTGCGTGCGTGCGTGTGTGTGTTTTCTTTTTTATCAAGGTGGGAGACTGTGATATAGAAATAAGCAAATTCCCTGGTGGATGGCAATTGGGCCTCTAACAGCTGCCACAAGTCGGCTGTGGATGTCCTCTGCCTGGTCCTCGGGAATAGTCCCATAATGACCACATTATTTTAACCCTTCGACGTGAGCTGTGTTTGCGAGCACAGCTCAGGAGAAACCTAGCACGTGTCAAACAAAGAGAGGCTGAAAAAAACAAATAAATAAACAAGCCGGGAGCATCTCCCAAAGCAGCTGCTGGGAGCATTACCTTATACACACGTTTTATTTACACCCCGGTTTCTAAGCCGCAACCTCTAGAGGGCCAATGCTTGGGACACAGGGATGTTTTCACGAAACAGAGTCAGTTTACATTCTGTAGGGAAAGACGGTGAAAACCTTTCTTTCTTTCTTTCTTTTTAATTTCTAAAAGGCAGACATTGAATTATGCAAACTCCTAGATTTTACTCTTGGAAAAGTTAGTTTTTCATGAAAGAATTTTTGTCTACAGCCGGTTGCTTTGAGGAGGTGTAGTGGAAATGAAGGTGGGGAATGAGAAGCAGAGTAACGGGGGAGAAATGGACCTCAGCACGGCAACTGAAGTTCTTTCTCCTGGTGGTGCCCAAGTTTGAATTCGCTGGCACTAACCTTAAGGGATCTGGCTAGCAATCCTGACAAAACTCAAGTCATCAACGGAGGGAAGAGGGGACAGAAAAACACCCTCTGTTAAGACAAATAAAGATCGTGTTTGAATTTCCAAGTCCTTGGAGGAGGGTTTTTGGTCTTCAGCCTGTTCCCAAATTGGGGTTTTCATCCAATTTTGGGTTTTGATCTAATTAATCACTTAAAATGTCATAGTGCTAGGAATCTAAAATTATTCCAAGATCATTTTACGTTAGCTGATAAAAACAAAACAGGACTGTGTGCTCTGTTTTTCCCTGAGTTTTCAAACCAGCAATTCTCCTTAAAAAATGCCACAGAAAATGAAAAATTCTGGAAGAGAGACCGAGATGCAAGTAGGAAAAGCCCATACTAAAAACAACCCTTGTGGTTCTTTGTAGAGACTCAGTAGTCCACTCACCATCTTGGAATTAGGGATTTTTCTTGTGGAATTTGGTTATTTTTCTCACACTGAAATGAAAACAGTAATGAAGGAAAGGGAACTATTAGTAGAGTTTCAAGAACATAAAAATCTCTCTGCCCCCTGAAAGTATCAGGCACATGTGGATCCTTCTAACTTGGGGAGGATTCCAGAAGGGAGGTGGGGGTCAACATAGGAACAGAAGTTGAGTGTATCGAATCTACAATGGTATTCCTTTCTTTCTTGCCTGAAATAAGGGTGTGGATGAGGTCTTCATGCACTTATAATTCTCCATTGCCTTGTTGTCAATCACGATTCTTTCCGTTTGAGAGAGCGGATCAAGGTTGCTGGGAATTGGTGGTTAGAAGTCAGTATTCTAAAGCTCAAAACTACTCTGTTTTCGCCTCCTCCTCCCCCACTTTGAAAATGTTTTAGAAGAAAGGTTCCTGATTGCAGTGGTGATTTGTGGTTAATATCATTAGACTTCTGGTTTGGATTAATGCAGCTAATTAGTTTCTGTCCTTGACTTTTTCCAATTAAAGCACAGAGGCCTTGGTGCTAAACACCTGGGCAGATTACCTAATTAGATGACAGAAACATAGACAATTGTTCCTAGGTAATTATTTTAACTTTCACTGCTTGTTTGGTACTAAACACACTGATGAAAAGGGCATCCTTTCTACCCTATGAATGACAAGACAGCAGCTCCTGGGCTAGAAAAACTGGTTCTGCCTACTATACAGAAAACATGGAGTCCTTTTTTGGTGACTATGTGCAGAAGAGACAGATTTGTGACTTTTTGTGGTTGTGTGTGTGTGTGTTTTGTTTTGTTTTGTTTTATCCAGACATGGATATACTATGCTCTTGGGTGTTCTGGGGATCATGCTTGTCTTTCCCAATGCTGAATAACATTTGGGGAGCCCCATTGCCCTAAAGGTGGAACGTATTCTCTAAGAATTCAGAAGTGAAAACCTGGCTTCTACGTTCTTAAAACACACGCGCGCGCGCGCGCACACACACACACACACACACGTAAAGCTACTGGGATCTTTTCAACCACGAGCGTGGCCCCATGGATCATTCCCAGCTCAAGCATGCTCCAGGGAAGGGTCAGGTCCAGAGGTCACCGAGCAGGAGGGACCTGCTGCCAATCCTCCTGGGACCCAGAGAACATTTTACCCTTTGAAGCACACACCGAAAGCTTGTCGCCACCAGCCTGTGTAATCTCAGCCTTGGCCAATCCCTACGGAGCAGCCCAAGGATGCTAGTAGACACCTGCTAAACTCTTGCTCTTACTAATTCCGCCCCACCCAGCCACACCTTCCATCCCCATCTCCATCCCTTGGGACACTCCTCCTCATTGAGACCCCTCTCCCAAGGTGTTTCTACTCCAAAACCTTTCCTGGAACTCTCCATTGATTTCATTTCTCTTTCCTTTGAAGCCCGGTAGATTTGCGAACCGGTCCTGCAAGTCCTCCTGTGTTGTGTTTTGTGTTAACATTGCTTGAGGCGCTCTCTCAGGTCTCTCATATTAGCAGCCTCTGCATTTGTTGCTAAGCAAGGGCTTGACCTGTGCCAGGCGGGCCCTCTTCTAGGCCTCCGGAGATTCAGTGAAGATGGAACAAGTTCCTTGCCCACACTGAGCTTCCAGCAACAGGGACGAAAGAGGGCAGACAGCAAATGAGCCAACCAACCACAGATGTAATAAGGTCAGACAGGGATGAGAGCTGGGAAGGAAAGGGTATCACTAGATAGGATGAGGAAGGAGCTCAATCAGAGGGTAATGATGAACACTCACCGAGCACACTCTGAGGTCATGATTTCTACCTTCAATTTGCCTAATCCTCACAATAATGCCAGGACTTAAGTGCCACTGGTGGTCCCATTCTAGAGAAGAGAAGCCGAGTCCCGGAGTAGTTGGGGGAGCTTGCCTGACGTCACACTGCTAAGTCAACAGCAGAGCCCAGGGGTTCTGGCTTCTGAGTCACACTCTCAGCCAGCACGCGTGCTCCCAAGGTTGCCTTCCTTCCCTCTTCTCATGTCATGGCTGCAATGGTGCCTACAGGGTGGGACCTTGGATGTGAAAGGCCCTTGACTCTGTGGGTCACAGGTGTGCAGACTTCCTCCACTAAAATGACTTCTGCATCTGACCCTTCCTCTCCCCCATCCTCCTTGCCCTAGTTCAAGCCTGTAGGATTGTGGATTGGGACACCCAGCTTCCTACTTTCTCACTCCGGTCTTCCTAATTTCCAGTCATTGGGCAGCTGCCGGGGCCTTGAAAGGATGTGGTTCTGATGAGATGAAAACTCATGACATACCCACCCCCGCACCCTCCGGCTGACTCTAGAGAACCCCTTTGAGGGGGTGGGGGTCTGGCCAGAGGGGGGCAGGCTGGGGGCAGCACAGGAAGGCCCAGCCACCCCTCAGATACAGGCAAAAGGCTGGAGGTCCTATCTGTGCCTGGGAAGCTCCTGGGCCCCGGGAAGTCAGCCACCCCATGGAATCAGGCTCTCGTGTCCCTTGGACTCCATGGCTGCCATCTTGGACCCAAGCGCCATCTGACCCCACCTTCTCCTACCACGTGTTTTCATCCTGTCCCAGCTCACCTAGACGGTCTTGAGCCTTCCTAGTTTCTGCCACGCACTAACATGGAAGGATCACCTGAGGACCAGACAAGGAGTAAGGTTCCTCTGGGGCCAGTGGTTCCCTAGTCCAAGTCTCAGTTTACCGGTTGGGGAACTAGGCTAATAACAAGTTGCTGTAAGGATCCTACCCAGGGACGCTGTATTTAAGCATCGAGCTGGAGGCCTGGGCCCCAGTAGGTGCTCAGTAAATGCTAATTGCCTTTGCTCTTGGAGTTCCCGCACCTGCACGGGCTTCTAAGCCAGTCCTCCTGATACAAGCTCTAATCCTGGCCACCCTTGCTTCAAACCCTTTTCTGGCCCCTGTACACTTAAGAGGATATGCAAATACTGCCCCTGAAGTCCCATGACCTGCCTCCAGCCTGACTGTGGTTTCACTTCCACCACATCAATCCCCTTGTCACCGCCTCATTGTTCCCACTCACAGGCGGTTTGTACTTCGGTCCCATTACCCATTCATGCTGCTCCCCCTGAAATGGCTTCTTCCCACTCCCTCCTAAAGGGGTCTCACCTGCCTACAGCAGATCCTGGAGCTATCTGCCTCCCTTCCAACCGCCCACCTCTTCCCCAGGAAGCGCAGTCCCGGGAGCTGATTCGGATGGGTGGAGGCTGGGAGCCTCCTGCGCGTGGGAGCACGTGACCCAGGAGGGCCAATCAGATTTGCTCTCCCAGGAAATTGGCGTTGGCTGAGTCAGGCCCTATGCGTGGCTGCACCTGACCCTGGCCGTGGCTGCTGGACAGTCATGGCCTGCTGTGGGCTAGGCAAACCCAGCCCGGACAGCCTGCTCTCTCTTCTTCCTTGAGTGCACAAAGAAGAGCTCACGTAAGCAGAGAGCAAGACAGTAGGCACCTACAAGTCAAGGGAAGAGGCCTAGGTCGTCTGCATTACTTCCCGGCCTCCAGAACTGTGAGAAATGCATTTCCACTGGTTAATTCACTCAGTCGGTGATAGTGCGTTACAGCGGGCCGAGCTAAGGACCGCCCGGTATTATTCTGAATCATTACACCGCATCATTCAGGGCATGGGTCAGGCCCCACTTTGCACACACTGGAAATGACCACATCAGAACCGGCGGTGGGTCACAGGGCACAGCTCCTATGAGGCAAAGACAGCTCGGCTTCCCAGCCTCTCACTAGCCGGCCTGCCAGCCTTGTACTTCGTTGTTTGAGAGCAAAGTTGCTAGCCCTGCCCAGCTTGAGCAAGGAAACTCTGGAGCTTTTGCCTTATATATGAACTTATTCCTGAAAGCGATAGTCTGGGACCACTGCACACATCTTGGCAAAGCAGAATTCAGCCATCCTCTGCAGTGTCCTACCTGCAGTGACTTACACATGCTCCCAGTAGCAGAGTCAAGGAGAAACTGGGAGACATGCTGGGGGGAGGGGAGTGTCTAGCTAAAGGTCTACGGCCAACATGAGGCCTTTAATTCTCACATAGATCTGCCTCTTTCAAGCTGTCGGTCCAAAGGCTTGCTGATTGTTCCCCTTCAGTGTGAAGAAACGCTGATGCTTTGGGGCTTCCACAACAAGAAGACCGTGGGCTGGTTTGCCTGTTACAGCCAAGGCGGTGATGCCTGAGTAGCTTGATGGCACCTGTGACTCTGCCCATCTAGCATTTGTCACCACCCTGCTGGCATGAGTTTAACACCTCCTTCTGACCAGATTAGAGTGGTTGAGAAGACAGCAGCACCCCCCTAACGGGTTACAGAGAACACACAGAGCCAGGCCAGCCGTTCTTTCATCAGAATGAGCTGGGATGGCCTTGGAATGTAGGAGGCCATCAAATAAATATCTGTGGAATGAATGAATGGGCATCAATGCAGGCAGTTTTGGATACCCTCACATAATTATTTGAATACTGGGGATTTAAATGTAGGCCCCTGACTTTATCAAATAATTCTACTTTGTAAGTATTTCTGATGTCACATTGTGGTTGTCCTTAAATTAAGTGACTGGGTACTGAAGTTGTTCCCAACTCATGTTCTCAGCTTCATGTCTATTTTCTCTCTCCTCCACTCATGGTGCTCCAGCCACATAAAACTCCCTTCATTCCTGTTGAGATGGGGAGGGGCAGGCCTTTTTCTGCCCCAGGGTCTTTGCACCTCCCGCTCGCTCTGTTGGAGCTTTCTTTAACCACTACCACTATCACTGTCACTGCTACTCATTCTTCAGGTCCCAGATTTGATGTCATATCCCTAGGACCACTTCCTTAATCTCCAATTCCTTTGGATTAGGGGCATCACCTGTGTTTTGGAAGCAAGCTCTCTGGTGTCTTTTCCTCTTCTTGTAAACGTGCTAATACTATCATGAGGGCCTCCTTCTCATGACTTCATCTGACCCTGATTCCCTCCTGAAGACCTCATCTCCAAATACCATCACATTGGGGGTTAGGACTTTAACATATGAACTCTGGGGGGTTATGAACATTCAGTTCATTTCAGCAGTGGACATGCTACCTTGCATGGCTAGATAGCTAGCCTGTACTGAGGTCAACCTGTTACTGTCTCTTTTCATATTTGATCGATCATCTGAGAATTTGAGAGGATAATGTGGAATGCAGGAGTATATATTTGGCTTTACTGAGTTCAAGAAGTTGTATAGATTTCATGGGGAAGCCTCAGGGTCTTTGGTGAAGTGGGCAGAATCCAGAGGTGGTAAATAGGACAGCAAAAAAAAGCAAGTCAACATTTAAATATTACAGGGTTTCCCATAAAATTTTAGATTTATGACTTCTCTTGAAACATGGCAAGATCTAGCACAGTCATGACAAGTGACAAAGGCTGAGCAGTAATTGCCCATGGCTAGTCATTTTAATTGTCATCTGGTTTGGATGGAGTTCCCCGGGAGCTGACTCTGAGATGGGGATTTGCAGTCAGGAGGTTTTTTTTGGAGAATGGAGAGGTAGTGGGGAGGAGGGGGTGGGGAGGATTGGATGGAGAAGCCGTATAGCGATGGGGTAGATCAGTCACAACCAAGTGTTCAGCCCATCCCACAGAAGGTAGGAGGATCTGTCTGTGTTGTTATGCCTAAGGAAGGAAGCCAGACATTTATATCCCCCATCAAACATTACTGGATGTGGGCTGCCCTGGGAAAGGGCATGACCTTAGGCAAGATAGTTACTTTTTGTTGAGGGAAGTCCCCAGAGAGTGACCCTGCCAAGACCCACCAGCTGAGAGTCACACCAGAGAGCGTGTGTGTCAGCCTTGCAGGGGGATCTGGGCAGCACACCACAGCATCTCCCATTCCACCACCCCTGTTCCTTCCAGATCCTGGACCAAATGCTTCTTGTTATGCATAGTTAAACCCCTGCTGTTGTCTGTCTCATGGTTGAGATTGTTTCCCTTCACCTTTGTCTCTAGCAGCACGAGTCACCATGAAGCACTCAGGAAAGGCTGCCTGTCTCAAGAAAAATGGGAGAATACATTGGTCCTTTTGGAATTGAAGAATATTCATTCCTACGTGATCAATTTGCAAACACTGCACCTATATGACTTGTCTAGCCCGTGGAAGTATGGGGGTGATGACCCTTAGGAAGGCTTGAACAGAGCCCAGGGCACTATTTAACTCATGGTCTTCTCCTGGGAGGGGCTTTTCCAACAGGAACCAGGGTTCCTCTGACTACACTGTTCTTCTTTGCATGTATGTCCAGGATGGACCAGGCCTGGCGGAAGGGCTTTAGAATGGAGTTGCTCTAGATCCATTGATTCTGCAGAGTCCTGCAGTGGGTCCTTTCATCCGCTCCAACAGAGCAATAATGCAGTTGGGTACTTCTGCAATAACATATCACTCCAAAATTCCATGACTGGAAACAGTAATAATGTATTCCTTCTTAGGATTTCACCATTTAGGAGATTGGACAGGGCTCCACTCTGCAGTTCCAAGTGATGTCAACTGGGATCATGTGTGTGGCTACATTCACTTGGGAGCTTGACTGTGCTGAGATGTCCATGTGGCATTCATCCTGTGGGTCTTCTCTGTGTAGCTTCTCATCCTGCAGGAATCTGGCTTAGGGCAAGGCATCTGAGCAATAAGAGCAAAAGCAGAAACTTCAAGACCCTTAATTTTTTTTAAAGATTTTATTGATTTATTCATGCCAGGGTAGGCAAAGGCAGAGGGAGAAACAGGCTCCCCTTAGAGCAGGGAGCCCAAAGCAGAATTCGATCCCAGCACCCCAGGATCACAACCCAAACTGAAGAGAGATGCCCAACCAACTGAGCCACCCAGGAGCCCAACCCTTTAAAATCTAGATCTGGAACTGGCACAGGGTAACTTCTGCCACACAGTATTGGTTGAAGCAGCTCATAAGGCTAATTCTGAGTCCAGGGGAGGCAGAACAGACCCTTCAGTGGAGGAGCAGGAGGGACGAATGGCCAGCGGAAATCACCGTAGCCATGGTGCTCCCTTCTACAGATTTCTGATGAATCACTATTAGAAGCAGATAAAAATGGACACAAAGCCAGTCCCTGGGTCTGGAAGCACATTTTGGAAACCCTTTCCCGTGTTTAGTGATACTGGCTATAAATGCCCTCCCATAGATATAGAAAGACGGGCTGGCTGTCTCCAGGGAGGAGTTTTTCCAGCAAACCCGAGGGAGGAATCAGCAATTCTGTAAATTTCAGCATCAGGAGATTTTGACGTTTAGCTTCGCATTCCCTCTGCATAATTTCATTCAATTGCTCCCAGTTGTGATGCTCACCACAGGTGTCCCATCATCATTACCGACATCAGCAGCGCCAAGCCTTCCTTTATTAGGCACCTAATTGCATGCGGCGCGGTGTTGGGAGATGAAGACCAGATATAGGAAAGCTCAGCACAGGTCTGCATGGCTGGTGCCTGAGGTCGGAACAGAGGAGCCAGAACTCCAGAGGGACACTGGGGCAGGCTAGGGCTGGAAGCGTGAATGAGCATTCGAAAGCCCGGTGGGGCGGCGAAGGGCTCACGTGATGGGAGACTCAGTGAAGGTGACTTAGCATTGGAGAACCATTGCCTGGCATTCTGAGTTTAAGTTCTCCTGCTTCTGCCCATTACCGAGGCTCATGGTCAGCTTGCAGAAAATTACCTCAGAGAACAACCATTTGCTGAAATAGGTCTGAGCAGATTCTGCTTTTGCTGCAAGAAGCAGAAGCAGGGGCAGCACAGAGTCTGCAGAAAAAGGATGGTGAAATTCACACATGGCCCAGCTCACGCATCCGCACAGAAACATGATAGAACTGGCAATGGCTTGAGCCCAGAAATGCGAAAACACCAGTGCCAGCCTACAGCTATGCCAGACCCACACATTTTGGGCAAACCAACAGCAGTATTTTTAACCAGAGTGAAGCTATAATAAATCTACAGGGAAACAAAGGCTTCCAGAAATCATCTGTAAATTCATCAAATTACAGCATGAGCATCCAGGCAGGTGGTCCATCAGCCAATGGGTGATGCAGTGAGTTGATTTTCAGGGACTTCTATGTACAGCTCTATGACTGTGAGCTCATTTCCTCCCTGGTAAAGTGGAGATGACCATGTAGTTTCTATCTTACAAGATAAGATAATGTATAAGAAAGTGCTTGGGGAAGTGTAAAGCAAATAGAAATATTAGTCTTCAGGGCACCTGGGTGGCTCAGTGGTTTAAGCCTCTGCCTTTGGCTTGGGTCATGATCTCAGGATCCTGGGATTGAGTCCTGCGATGGGCTCTCTGCTTGACAGGGAGCCTGCTTCCTCCTCTCTTGCTCTGCCTGCCTCTTTGCCTACTTGTGACCTCTCTCTGTCAAATATATAAAATCTTAAAAAAAAAAGAAATATTAGTCTTCAAAGGGAGGAGTGAGCACATCTTAGTGGCAGTTGCCGACAGAGAAACAGGGATGAATCACGTTCACCTCTGTAGAGTGTGAAACTGTCCACAAGCTTCTTGTCCTCTGGGACTTCCTGCTCAGAAGTAGTTTCTGCTCCTCATCGGGAAATTTCAGGATAGAAATAGATTTTCAGATACTTCCCTTGCACTCAAAGTGTTCTTTCTTCCCAAGTTCACTTCATTTCCATTGACCTTCCATCTATCTCTTGAGTACTTGAGTCTACCTTAATATGGGCTGGAAAGTAGAGGAGGTGGCCATGCTGTAAGTAGATGGAAATTTTACCTGAGTTACAGTTTGCCTGGGAGTCGTGAGGTATTGAGAATGCCAAGTGGATATTGCCCAGATGTCCCTACGTTGAAGGAATGACCATGCTGGCCACAGACCAGTCCCAGGAACTCCTAAACTTCATTTTCTTCTCTCCCATCTTTGGTGCAGGCAAGAAATCACCTACTATGACTCTTGCACTAATCCCTCTGTTAAACTTTCAGAGAAGCCCATAAAGCTTGGGTCAGTGGGCTAGCCATTGTGCTAGATGCAATGACATCTAAGAACAGTTCCAGAAAGAAGTGAAAAACACAAAACCCAGAAGAGCAGTGAACATAAGTCTGGGCCAGTCTCCCATATCAGATAGAGTTTCTCATATTCCCCATGGACAGATCAGCCTGGTGATGCCCTCAGACAAGCTTGGCCCCGTCAGAATCTGTCTTTGCCTATGAGGCAAGAGGAATGAGGTTTGAAGGGCTTGAAGCATCTGGGGATAGGGGAGACTCCGCTCAGATCAAACCCTTGGTGGGGAAACCAGTTGTCCCACTTGCTTTCAAGCCACTCAGCAGCCCAGCCAGATGCTTGGCACCCAACTCCATAACCTCAGAGGGCCCAGCCTCAGGTGATCTCTCTGTTGTGTCCTGGCAAAAGTCCCTCTTCACTTCTGTAAGGACACCTGCCACATACTCACCTACCTCAGGACTGTCAGCTTCTCAGAAACAGACAAGTGCAGGACAAGGGGTCTTGGCATCCCCCAGGGCTAGCATAGGTTTGGCGCTGTGTGGGGGAGGTGGGAGGAGTTTGTGGGGGGGATGAGTGCATGGATCACAGTAAACAATTCCTGCCTATTTGAAAGATGGCAGAGAAAAAGGAAGTGAAATACAGTTGAGTTGCTCCTGGGGCTGGCCTGAGTCAGGCATGACCTCTCCCTGTTAATGGGAGAACTCCTTAAAGCATCCTTTAACTGGGTCAGCAGCTCGCTTGCTCCAGGTAGGGCAACTGGAGGGTTTTCTCATGCTCCAGAGCTCCCCTGCACCATCAGGCTGTAGGACCTCAGAGGCTCACCCTAGCTTGGCTGTTTCTCCACTTCCTTCCCAGTTTGTGGTAGGAGTACATCTCCTCCCCTCCCTTCCCCACTCTGGCTGCAGAGTGGCCTCTCCATGATCAGAGAGACAGATGTCAGCAGAAAGTAAAGAAATCAGGCATTTTTCAGTAATAAAAATTTAAATTATACCCAATAGGGAGAAAATAGTACGGTAAATGCCATACCGCCATCACACACATCCGATAGTTGCCAACATTTTGCCACACACTCGGGAGCCTTGGAAGATGAAGGAAATGTTCTCTACCTGGATGGTGGTGGTGGTTATGTCAAAACTAGTGAAACTTTAAAGGGGAGAACTTTATTGAGTATAAATTGTACATCCATGAAACTGCTCTTTTTAAGATATCGGGCCATTTTTATTTTATTCACCCTCTTTTAATATGCTAACATATTTTAAAGTAAATCCCAGACATCACATGAATTCAACACTTAATAATAGTTCAGTATTTATAACTCTAAGAACTGAATATTTTCTCCTATAACCACATGCAATTATTTCACCTTGCAAAATGGATACCACCTCTTCGGTAATAGGCTGGGTGCCTCATCCAGTCAATAAAACCGGGCAATAATCAAATTTCCCTTTCCTGTCTCCAAAGTGTCTTTTTGTTGTTGGTTTGTACAAATCAAGATCCAGGCAAGGCCTCTACCTGCCATTTGGTGGTTATGACTCTGAAGTGGCTTTTCATCTAGAGCAGCCCTCCTTGTTCTTCTTCTTCTAATCTCCTTCCCCTTGATTTGTTGTACAACCCAGATTAGTGGCCCCAGAGAATGTCCCACATTCTGCACTTGTCTGTTGGCTTCCTCACAAGGACATTTACTTGTCTCATTGCTGGTAAGGGGGCATTTGATGGAGGCTTGATTAGACTCAGGTTCATTTTTTGTAGCCCTTGCTACAAAATATTTCGTGGAAGGTGTGTGTGCATTTGGGTTTCATGGTGGGGGAGGGAGGTACCCAATATCTGATTGAAAACAGATCTTTGGATTTCTAAAGCCAATCCTTGGTGAGGACCAGAACACATGGAGGCATAGCTCCCAGATAGAGGAAAAAGCAACATGATGTAAGAACAGGTTCTCTGTTTCTGAAATAAAAAAAAGATGTTCCAGGCTGTGGGGGAGCAGGTAATTGGAGAAATGGGTGCCCAAGTATCTGTGGTTCCAGAGAGAAAGGGCTCTGGGCCCCTCTCCCCTGCCAGTGGAATCTGGGTGGGGGTTAAGAAAATGTTTGTGGAATAAAAGAGTCCAGGAAGCTTGGACCATGCTCTAGAAAGGTCCTAGGCAGGTGGCAAGAGCCCACGCAGAACATGAGATGCTAGGGTCCTGGGGGGCTTGGCCTCAAAAGCCTTGCAGACAACCCTGCAGGCTGCTGACCAATGACCAGATGCATATTCCCCCCTTCCCTGTCACTTTGGAGCCACAAGAGACCCCTGTCCTCCTGGAAACAGGACTTAATCCTGGAGACAATTTAGCCGAGAAATGGACTGGGGTGCCTTTCTGCCAGTTGAATGGAGACTTGAAAGAGAGTTTAGATGATGTGGTGTTACTGTTGTTATCATAAAGAATTTGACTGGTTTTTCTTTCTGGTTGCAAGAGGTAGCCTCTAAATCCTTGGTATTTCCCAAGTAACAGGAGTGGTTTGTTATTAATGAGCCTCTTGGGTCACACTTGAGTTTATACTAAAGAGATGGGGTGATTCAGGATGGTGGTTGGTCACCAGAAAGACCCGTCATGGAGTTAGAAAGTTGGGTTTTGGGCCAACCTGACCTCTGGGGGTGGGAAGGAGGCTGGGGATTGAGCTCAAGCCTGGCCAATGAGTCCATCAATTGTGCTTATGCAATGAAATCCCAATGGACAGCTCTGGACGTTGAGGTTGGGTGGAGTTTGCTCGTTGGTGAATGCATCCATGTGCTGGGAGCATGACGCACCTGATTTGATGGGGAGAGAGCACAGAAGTCCTGCATTTAGGACCTCTCAGACTTTGGCCTCCATGTGTATTGATTTCGAGGCTCCGATTTGTATCTTTTACAACAAAACTGTAATTCTAAGTATAGCCCTTTCCTGAGTTCAGTGAGTTCTTCTAGGAGTTATCAAACCTGGTGAGGCCCCAGGAGGGCTTGCTTCTGTAGCCAGTCAGTCAGAAGTGCAGCTGGTCTGGGAACCACCCCCACCCCCAGAAGTGTGGCTGGTGTCTGAAGCCAGGGCAGTCCCATGGAGGACAGAGCCTTTGGCTTGTGGTAACTATGCGTGGTTGTGTCAGAACTGCATTGTAAGACACCAGCTGGTGTCAGAAGAGCTACCACAAACACAAAGTTTCACATCCACAAAAGAGACCCAGGTACCTCAGAGACTGGGTTTCATGAAGCAGAGTTAGGTACGGCAGTTTTCACAGGGTTGAGACGTAGGAGATCCTTGGTAAGTGTCCACTTTCATGTTTTACTATTAATATAGTTTTGGGCAAAGTCTTGATGATTGACCTTTTCCTCAGGGTAGTTTGAGGTCTTTCATTCTACCAAGTCAACTTCCTTTTCCCAGTAAGAGCAAGAGTGGGACAGGAGACAGGAAAGATTCATCTTCCGGGATGCTAGGGTGGCTCAGTCGGTCAAGTGTCCAACTCTTGGATTTGGTTCAATTCATGATCTCAGGGTCCTGAGATCAGGCCCTGCATTGGGGTCTGCACTCAGCATGGAGTCTGCCTGAGATTCACTCCCTCTCCTCTGCCCCTCCCCAACCAGGGCTCTCTCTCTCTCAATAAATTAAATCTTTAAAAAAGATTCATCTTAAGCTTTTGCCTTTCTTTCAAGACCATCCATTCATTCAGTTAATTTATTCACAGATTATGTCTCCTGTGTGCCTGGTAACATCCTAAGCTCTGGGATGTAAAAGGTACTGTCTTCCTGGCATTTACCTACTTACTGTGAGGGTGTCAGGCATGGGGAGGGGAGACCAGTATGCATGATATCGTTGGTAAGAAGGTGGTAAATGTCAATGGGGTAAAGTGGTACAGGGTCTGGGGGATGGGAGTGCTGATTGGAAGTCACAGTTTTAAGTGGGGGAGGCTCATTGAAAAAGCATCTTTTGACCAATGATGGAAGGAGGTGTAGGAGTGAGTTATGAGGATGTCCTGGTATGTGGGCTCCAGGCAGGAAAGAGCCCTGGTACCTTTGAAGAACACAGGTGACAGGTGTTCAGGAAGCAGAGGCAGCTAGGGGAGAGTTGTAGGCACCAGATGAGGTCCAAGAGGAACTGGGAATGGGAGGTGGATGGGGCAGATCTTGTAGGGTCTCAGGGCATTGCAAAGACTTTGGCTTTGACTCTGAATGCTGTCGGGGAATCCCTGGAAGGTTCATAGTAGAGCTGACTTGAGCTGACTAGGTTTTTAAGGAATAACAGGCCTGGGAGACCAGGTCAGTCAACTCTAAGAGTCCAGACATCTGGTGGCATTGGCAGAGATGGTAAAAGTGGAGGCGGGAGAAGTGGTCATATTCTGGATAGACTTTGCAGTTTAGGATTTGTGGGCAGTTGGATGCAAGGGAAGAGAGAGGAGTCAAAGGTGCCCCAGGTTTGGGCCTGGCTCCCAACTGCCCCCTACTGAGAAGGGGAAGACCACAGTGACCTCTTAGGGACCATCTGCTAGTCCCTCGAAGTGTCTGCCTGATCGATCATCCCCAGGTAGGTTTATCACTTTTTATTTCTTCCGGAACAGCCCTATTGGTTCCAGCCTTTGGTAGAACTTCCCATAAAGAGCTCTGGCTTTCATCAGACAGACCAATCAGCTGCTTTCAGAAGGACATGTTTGATTTGTTTGTGGAGAGTTTCCTCAGAAATCATTCATTTTTGGGTCCTGTTTAAGAAAGAGGGAAAGTAGACTTAGGAAAAGGTGGGAGATGGTGAACAGCCTCAAATGCACAACTAGATCTAGATATTTCTGAAAAAAATGCTTGGGGGTGGGCGCCTGGGTGGCTCAGTGGGTTAAGCCTCTGCCTTTGGTTCAGGTCATGATCTCAGGGGCCTGGGATCGAGCCCCGCATTGGGCTCTCTGCTCAGTGGAGAGCCTGTTTCCCCCCTCTCTCTGCCTGCCTCTCTGCCTACTTGTGATCTCTCTCTGTGTGTCAAATAAATAAATAAAGTCTTTAGAAACAAAGAATGCTGGGAAAACCATTATTTCTATTTATGACTTTTTAATACAACAGAGCACTTTAAATATGGGAAAATGGCGGGGGGAAGGATTCAGTGGCTGTATGACCTTGGTTACATTATGTGTCCTTCCCTTTCTACAGCTATAATATGGGGATAATACCAGTTACTGTCTGAGGAAGTGACTATGAGGATTTTATGAATAATTCGTAATTTTTCTCTATCAATGATCCTTACAACAGGCAAAATAATATTTATTATTTTACATGACTCTTTCCGCCTTCCCCGGACAATGGTTCCTCCCTTTCATATGTACGTATATGTAGACACACACATATATTTACACGTGCATACACATATACACCTGAGCACACATTTAATGTATACATGAAACGTATATGTAAAAACTACTTCTAATTTTCCATCCTTCAAAGTCGAGCTCTCTCCTTTTCCATTGATTTTGTCTTAGTTAAAAATATGGATGTGCTGTCTTTCCTTTTAAAAATTGAAATACATTTAACATATAACATGGCATAAGTTTAAGATTAATTTGATACATTGATTTATTTATTCATTTTAAGATTTTATTTATTTATTTTATTTTAGAGAGAGAGAGAGCATGTAAGAGCAGGGGGTGGGGAAGAGGGAGAGAGAGAACCTCCAGCAGACTCTGCCCTGAGCATGGGGCCCAACATGGGGCTTGATCTCACCACCCTGAGATCATGACCTGAGCTGAAACCCAGAGTTGGTCACTCGACCGACTGACCCACCCAGGTGCCCCAGATTCGGTGCATTTTAATACGGTAATATGATTGCCATCATAGTGATAACTAACTCCTCTATTGTGTCACGTATTTGTCGTTTCTTTTTTGTGGTGGGAATAATTCAGATCCAGTCTCTTAGCAAGTTCGATGTTGGTAATACAATGTTACTGTCCATAACCATTCTGCTGTGCATTAGATTTCCAGCACGTGCTTATCTGCAAGTTGTAAGTTTGTACAGTTAAGTGACATCCCTTCTGTTTCCCACCCCCAGTCCCTATTTTTCTCTTAATTCTGTCCCTCCTAACTCCAAAAATATTATATTAATTGCACTGGATTTCCAAGGTCATTTTGGAATGCATTTAGAAATATCAGTTTCAGCATTTGTGAAATGGTTTTGCTTGCTCAAATCCCAGGCTAAAGACGGGTTATGTGACATTGCTGGATGCTTCCTTTTGGGAATCTGCTGATGATCCCTTTAACAGGACAAGCTGAGTCTTTCAGAGAGCATTTGGGAGCCCACTACAAAGGCCCAGGCTCAGGGACTTATTCTACTATTCAGGTCATTGGCACTTATTTGGATGCAATTTACATAGTAGATAGTAGATATTTAGGTACCGAAGTGTCTTTTTTAAAAATTTTTTAATTAAAAAAAAATTTTTATAAACATATGTATTTTTGAAGTGTCTTTTGAAATTACATAGTAGATAGTAGATATTTAGGTACTGAAGTGTCTTTTGAAATTACAATCAAGGTTAACATTTCCAGATGCTTTAAAATTGTTTTTAATAATAGGATCTTCAAACTGCACAGAAAAGATGTAGACTGAACTCCTTAATAAATGGCCAAAGCTGAAGACATCCTACAAACCAAACATGGAAGGTGAAAGGTACGCCTTAACACCAGTCCAGCATCATTGAAAGTAAGAGCACCCGCGTTGACCCTCCTTGCTTCACGTTTTGTGTACAGACTTCTTGATGTAATGGAACCTGGCTAGAAATTGGCTATGAATGTCTCCTCTTACACTGGTTTCTGAGAACGATTTTCCAAGAAGGTTAGTTATTTCCTGCAGTGTGGAGCCACAGATGGAAACCTGTCTTTGGGATGTTGGCTGTGTTCTTTTTAAACAGTAAAAGAAGTCACTGAAATTGTCATGGAATGTATAACTACTCGCCTTCGGTGGCTTGCAGTTTGTATTTGCAGAGTATCAGGGAAGCAGCACAGGTGCTGTACATAGAATGTTTCCTCAGCTGAGAGATGTGGGGGAGCATCTGTGCCCCCAAGGTGTGGGTATGATGCCAATCTTGTGAATCGTGTGCCTAGTTTTTTCTAAAATTTCTATTTGTTTCAATTGCATTTTTTCTAGGAGTGGGCAAAATGTATTTAAATATGTTCATAAATATATGCAAAACAGTAAATTTCAAATATATTTTTGGAACTTAGCTTCAGAAGTAGAGAGAACAGTTTTATGAATTCCTGTGTTCCCATCAGCCAGCTCCAGCAAATATCCACACCCGGCTGCTCTGGTTCCCTCTGTACTCCCAGCCTGATGAGTGTTTTGAAGCAAATCCAGACATGAGATTATTTTGTCCATAAATACTCTAATATGGAAAAGGGAAGAACTTTTAAAAACACACACACAACGATCTGGGACAAGGGTAGTGTATTTTGGATCCTGGCTTGTGGACTGAGGCTGATTCCTGCGCTGTTTAATCACTCACTGCTGACTTGCTTCTTGGGACATGCTTGTCCCATCCAGTAAAAGTGGATATATTAACTCTTTTTTTTAAAGATTTTATTTTATTATTTATTTGACAGAGAGAGAGATCACAAGTAGGCAGAGAGGCAGGCAGAGAGAGACGGGGAAGCAGGCTCCCCGCTGAGCAGAGAGCCTGATGTGGGGCTTGATCCCAGGACCCTGAGATCATGATCTGAGCTGAAGGTAGAGGCTTTAACCCACTGAGCCACCCAGGAGCCCCAATATATTAACTCTTGTTTGTAAATTTTGGGATTGGATTTTGAGAAGAGGATTTATTTATTGAACAAAAATGTACGAGTTCCTACTATGAGCTACAGATGTGGTGTGTCCCTCAGTCTCAGAGACAGAACACTGGGAGCTGGGAGAGTATCCGACAGATCAACTCTTGAGGCAGAGGTGTGTGGGGGTTGCTTTGTGTCTGGGAGAATCTTGCTTACAGTTTAAAGATGCCCCTTGACCCTGGTCACCTCTCAAGGGTTGATTATTAATTAATTGATATTAATAATACACAGCCCATTTCCCTATCTGTGGGTTCATCTCTCTCTCACACACACACACACACACACACACACCCCAAAGGTGTCTTTCTTGGCACGTGAAACTCTAATGAAAAGGCTTGAACTACTTCCCTTCAGCTTCCTCCCCCAGCAGCACTTGTTATCTCTGGTTTGGTAGCCGAGACACTGAAAATAAATTCTGTCTTTGGAAGTGAGGGAAGAGCCAGAGAGGAAACACATGGGGGAAGGCTGAGAGGAGGCAGGGGCCTCCCTGAGTGCGGGACAGTGGGGTGGGGGAGGCTCCAGCTGCCACGGGGGTTTGGAGATGGAGTGACTGAGAAGTTGTCAAATGCCTCTCTCTCTCTCTCATGCACACACACGTGCACACAGACACACAGGCTCTGAGAATTCTATTTTTATCATGTGGGTCCTTTGGGCTAGTGGGGCTGGATGGCAACAGCAACTCCCTTAGGCAAGGGTCCCCCACTTTGGCCCCTGATTCTTTCCCTTCTCTTCCTCCTCTTGGGTCCCCAGCGCCTGTGGAATAAGAAGACCAGAACTGTGTTAGAAGCTGCTGCTCCCTGGCCTAGGGAATGGAGACATGACCAGCTTCTGGGGCTTCCCCTCTCCCTCCTCCTTCTCCTCATCTCTGGGCTGGGGTATCAGGGCTTGGTGGGCTCCTGCCTGTGTGCATGGCCGCATGTGCTCAGCCCCCAGAGGCCTCGGGCAATATGCTTGGGCCCAGAACCCCGAGCTGCCGAGCCGGTTAATTAGCGCTGGTACCCAGAAAGCCCCATCTGTTCCCAGCACAATGTGCTCCCCCAATCCCCTACCTCCCTGACTCCCAGACCAGGCAAGATTCCTGTCCTCCCACCCCACTATCCCTGGAGATGTTCCCTCCCTTAGCACCTTGTCATGGGGCCACAATCAGCTGTCAACGAGTTAAGCCCTGCTCTCTAGACTGCCTGCAGGATAGGTAGGGACTGGTAGGATGGGTGGGAGTCACAAGGGGAGACACAGCTCTCTCTCTGCTGATTGCTGGACCCTCCCTAGGCTACCCTCGGACCCTGGAGCCACTTCGCTCCTTCGTGAAGAGCAGACACAGCCCCCAAGAGGACAGTTTTGCGGCAATCCTGTAGTCTCAGGTTCCCCCCCCCCAAGGTGGAGCCTGAGGCAAGGGTTTCGGTGTAGGTGGTTTATTTGGAGGAGGGAAGTGGGGACTCCAGGAAGCAGAGATGAGGCAGAAGGGGCTGCCAAACAGAGGGGGAGGTCCATTACTGGGATTGCTGGTGGCCACAGCAGGGATCCTGAAGGGGAGGAGGAGGTCTTTAACAAAGTCATCTCCCAGGTAGGTTCAGAATGTGTGAAGTCTTTCTGGGCATGCCCATCACCATTCGGGTGAAGAGGTGAGGATGGGGGAGGGTCGGGGGACTGTAGGGAATCCCTGAGTTGCATCATGGTGGGTTCTAATCCAGACAGTGGGTCTAGATTCTCTCTCTTACCTAAAGTGACCTAAACTCATCTAGTTCAGCAGATATTGGGTGAACAGCTCCTACTCTATTTAATGGAGTCATGAGGGATCCGTAAGGCATGGAGCTATTTTATAAAACACTAAGAAAAAAGCTGCCAATTAAACCACGATACCCTATTAAATGTCAGACACTTTCATAGATCAGAGATGAGGAAGTTATGAAAGGAAGGTGGATTGGGATAGGGATGGTGTCCACTACACTATCGCTGTAGGGGGTATCATGATACAGAAACTGCCTTTGCTCCTGGGAGAGGAAAAACGCCAGGCCCCATCTGGGGAAAGAGTAATAACAGCAAGGTAGAACAGGGGCAGGGGGTAAAAATCAAGTTCCTCAGAGCACAGGGGAGGGAGGAATTCCTCCAGAGAGTAATTCTGGTGGGGAGGAGTCAGGGAGGCTTTCTGCTCTGTTTCTCTTCTGTTCTCACGTCCTACACTAGCTTCTCTGCACTGGTAGCCTGTAGGTAGCTGAGGGCCCCACCTTGGGGTCAGGAGGCTCCTGGCTTTGTCCACGCCCTTCCTGGGGATTCTCATTCAATCCCTGAGCTCTACCTCTGGCCGGACCTCTCTGCAGAGTTCCTCACTCATTGTGTAAGGGTCCCATAGAGCTCTCCATTTAGCATTTCCCAAAGGAAGCCCCTCATGTCCTTCCTCCCTCTCTGTGTCTGTCTGTCTCCCACTTACCTTTTCCTTATAAGGATGCCTGACGTTAGATTTAGGGCCCACTCTGCAACTCCAGTAGGACCCCATCTCACCTTGATCACACCTGCAATGATCCTATTGCCAAATAAGATCACATTCACAGAGGCCAGGGGTGGGACTCCAACATATCTTTTTGGAGGGACACCATTCAACCTACAACTACAATTCACTGAACACCTTTTATGAATCAAGGACTGTTTTAGGTGTATTTCCCATAGAATCATGCTTAAGGGCCCCCACGACCCTTCGGTAGTCCACATTATCACCCTGATTCCTGCACAAAGATACTGAGGGTCGAAGAGGCTGCCCAGCTAGTTAAGAAATGAGACCACCCTGTGGTGTGCATCACATATCAGCAGCTCCACCGGAATGTGAATGTGGGAATTCATAGGGAATACAGAAAGAGGGGTACAGGCAAGCTTATGTTTGATGGCAGAGTCAGGGTCCAAAAATCTGAAGAAAAAGGGATAATCTGTATGAAGAAAGTAGATAGGCAATTATGAATAAAGTATCTTAGAATTAGAGGTTGAATGAAGCTCCTTTTATTTTCTGAAGGTCCTAACATATTGGGGGAGGGGAGAAAGGATGCCAAAATGGGGTTACATAATGCATGGGATATTTTAAACGTTTATGTTGAACCACTGGTAATTTGTCATGTAAAAAACACAATGTGAGGGTGTTTAGCCTCACTTGGAGATAAAATCAAAAGGAGAAGTGAGGCCTTATGGGAATGTGAGCTTCCTTCCGGTTTGGGGCTGAATATGGGACCACAGAGAGGAGAATGTGTCGGTCATGCAATGAGCAAGGGTAAGCATTGCTAGGCACCATTCTGCTGGAAGGACAGACAATGCACAATGACCAGCAGGGACAGGCATACATAGGAGCATCAGGAAGGGGAGGGGTCCATATAGAACAGGCCGGTGGAGCAGTTGGTGACCCCATTTTCCTAGCTTTCAGCCAAAGATGTCCCAGATGTCCTGGGAGAGCCGTTGGATGCTCTCAACTCTGTGTTTTCATGTCTCTGCCCACTTAGCACCGGATAGTGGTCTCTATGCAAGAAAAATTTTCCAGGAAAAATGTTTTCCTGGGGGACCTAATGTTTGTGCTTTCAGAATTAATCCAGAAAAAGATCCCTGCTGTGAGGGGAAAGGCATTTGAAGATTGGATTCAAGCAAAAGTGTCACATCCCCTTCTGCTTTCTGATCTTCTTGGGATGGACATCTCCTCCTGCAATCTGATGTACCTGGCTCCCATCGGAACCCACCAAATCAGAATCTGGGTGGAGGCAGGGAGGGGCAAGAGGTAGGACAGATGATTGTTATATACACTGCAGCATGTATATAATCCATCACTCGGAGTTTTGGGAGTGCTCCCCTAAGCACCATCCTGTGAAGGGGGAGACCCAGCAGGAGGACTGGGCTCCCTGCTGACCACTCACACCTTCCAGAAAACCATGGGACAAAATGGTCAGATTTCCCCTAGGTATCAGTTCTCAAAATTCATTTCCCTAGCCTAGAGGTAGGCTAGGGAAAATAGCATAAGTTGCCAGTTCCTGAGGAGCAGGGGAGACAGTTCCAGCAGCTGAGAAGGAGGAGGCCCACACGCTAGGTTGGGTGGAGGGTGTGTCATTGTGTTAGTGGCTGTTTGGAGAAGACTGCCAGGGGACCATCACTTGAGCCTCAGTCACTAAACATCTCTGGCCCTGATACCAAACTTCTGTCTTACCACTTATGGTCACCATTGCCAAGCAGCAAATCACCCCCAAAACCAAGTGGTTTCAACAGCAATCCTTTCATTTTCTCTCACAGTTTCCATGGGTCATGAATTCAAGAAGGGTTCAGGTGGGTAGTTTCATCTTGGAGTCAACTATGTACTTGTCATCAGGTAGTGGTTAGAACTAGACCATCAAGTATCTGGAATGGTTGGGAGCAGTGTCTACAACTCTTGCTGTCTCTGTGAGTATGTATTTTCACATGCTTCTCCAGGAACTCTTTCTGTGTGAGAGCCTTTGGGCTTCCTTACAAAATGGCCATCTCGTGGGTCTTTTCACAACATGGCGGCTCAGGGCCTGCACAAGTGTTCCACTGGACAGAATGGAAGATGCATACCTTTCATGACTCAGCCTTCTGTCACATTCTGTTGTTACAAGTGAGTTACAAGCCTGTTTGGATTCAAGGAGGGTGAGCACTGACCCCTGCTTCCTAATGCAAGGACTATCAAAGTAACAGACTATAGAGAGATGACAGAAGATCATGTGGGATGGGATACACTCTTGCAGCCATCTTGGAAATTTTACATATATAAAATATGCCACACCATGAATCAAAATACTGTTTCAAAAATAGGAAGTTTGTCTGTCAGTCAGTCAATAAGTGAAGCTGCCTTTCCTTGGACTATTCTCAAGGAGTCAGAGCCTTTCATTTTGAAAACAAGGAGCTAGAAATTCTCTCTTCTGGAAATACGTCAAGTGATTTTTGAGGCCTAAGCCATAAGTAGTATTTCTTCAGATCTCACTTAAAAAAAAAAAATCTCTTGGTTGAGCATGGATGGGGGCCTAAGAAACACTTTTTCTCATTTTATCGATGAGGAGACTGAGGTTCACAGAAGAGACTCAAGGCCCAACACAACAGAACTGAGTAAGTTAAGTAAGATTAAGTAATTACAATTAAGGATTTCTGGTTTCCATGTGAACAATAACACTACTGAACCATACACTTGAAAATGGCTGAGATGGCAAATTTAGCGTTATTTGTTTTTTTACCATAATAAAAAAAAAAAAAGAATTTCTGGTTCCCATGACTGAAAGCCTCCTTCAGGTGACCCTATGGGTGTGGGGAAGCTGTTTGCAATTTTCAGGAGCCCTTTTGCTGATGACGCTTCAGAGCTTGAATGAGCCGGAGAGCAGTCTGCTCCCTCACTCAGACATCCTCAGTGGCTCCCAGGACCAACAGATCAGATCTAGGCATTTTTGCAGGATGTTCAAGGCCCTCCATCAACCGAAGAACTCCCCTAAGCACCATCCTGTGAAGGGGGAGACCCAGCAGGAGGACTGGGCTCCCTGCTGACCACTCACACCTTCCAGAAAACCATGGGACAAAATGGTCAGATTTCCCCTAGGTATCAGTTCTCAAAATTCATGCATACTAGTGGGGGCTGGCAGGCATTCAATAAAAATTACAGTTTCTGGAAAAGCTACTGCCTCATGGCTCCCCCTGCCTGCCGTCCCCACCCCCCCCAACCCGGCATCCACCCACTCTTCCTCAAAGACCTCTTGTGGGTGTTAACAAAGGAGAGAGACCCACTTTGAAATTTCTTTTGTTCCATGTGAGGCATGAAGCTGAAAGAAAATCAGCTTCACCGTCTGGACTGACAGAGGAGTGAGGGGGGTGGGGACATGGGCTGCAGAGGACGCTGGAGAAGTCTTGGGGAAGTTTCCATATGCCAAGGAGCCAGCGGAAGAACCTGAAGCCAACAGCGCTCTTTTGAACAGTGCTTGTCCTGCGCTGATCCAATATGTCTCTAGTGGCCCATAAAAATTTTACTACATTTTGTCCACCCGTGGATTCTGTGACCTAATGTGACCCAATCAGAGTTCTGTTTTGGCAATGTTTTCAGAGGGGATTGGAGCTGCCCGGGCTGCGGCCGAATTGACAGTGTTTGCTTTAATCAGGAATGATGGCTTCTGGTGGGAGAGGAAGGCAGGTGGTATGGGGAGCCATGAACTTTGTCACAGAGCAGTGACTTCTGTGAAATTCACGGCAGTTCCTTCCAATTCTGTCTGAATGAGCTGGAGCAACCACAAGTGTGTCCTGTGGGCTTCAAGAAATGGTGCGGATGGAGTCTTATTTCAGTCTTGAACTTGTGGGACAGAAGCTTAAGTGGATGCAACATGAATTGTTTTATTTGGAAGTATTTCACCCTATTCTTTGATACTAATAGCTCAGATTAAATACATGGAAATAAATGAAAAAATATGAGCCCTATTTTTCCAGGAAATAAATGAAAAATATGAGTCCTATTTTTCCAGACTATGACAGTTGATCTATTTGGGAAATGTGTCTTCTAAATTGTCACTGAAAACCCATGACTGGCTAAGATGTCCCCAAGGAATAGAAGGGCCATGGGAAAATGCCTGGCTTCCAAAATGATGGCTGGGTTTACTTTGTAATGCCTAAATACCTTGAGAATTTTCTCAGTGTTTCTCATAAACATGGGATAGTATTAATGTGTTCCTCCTCATTTCACTCAACACGAGGATACCTTTGAGCCAGCATTCGATGGTCTGTTTTTATGACTGTTCTGGTATTAGCTTGTATTTATGACTATTCTGGTATGATCTTTAAACTTTATGCTTCTCAGCTCTTGTCAATTTCTTGTTAATCTGTCAGATGAGACCCAGAAATCACAGCCATGCTAACAATACTGTTTCTGGCGAGAGTAAAACAATCTTGGGGGGAATTCCACCTAATTTTAACTGAGTCTATGTGACCTGGATAGATAAGGAGGCAAATAAAAATTTCAGTGATTTTGATGAAAACATATGCAGTGCAAAACCTCAAAGTCGTAGAAGGGTTTTGCAGACATGAGTATTTGGAAAAAAAAAAAAAAAAGAAAATCACTACTATTGCCACCACTGTCACCAGGACCACTGCCATCACTGGAACCCTAAGTCACTAGTGTCTGGAAATACTGACTCTGCACTGGGCGGCTCAGCGATGGCTTTGGTTTTTTCCTGATTCTACTATTTTTGCAGAGCTATGGCCTTGGCAAATTATGCCTTTTCTAAGACTGCCTTCTGCCTTCCTTTAGTTTGTTTCAATGCTACAGCAAGAAAAATAACACAGGTGGCTAAATTAAAATTCACAAAAAAACAAAAGCAAAATAATCACCAGAAATTTTTAAAGCAAAGATTTTATTTAGGCAGGCTTATGGCATTTGGGTGAGCAACCAAAACCAATTTGACTTCCCTTGGAGCTGTGATTCCTACCACCATGGAACTGTGACCCTCAATTATTGGTTATTTGGGTTGGTGTCCCCCTATTTTTAAAAAAGTTCTATTACAAGATATATAGTGTACATGTGTGTGTTGATGCATATGTATATTTCAATTTAAGCAACATGGATGTAATTTTCTTTGGAAAATGTTTTATTAATTTTACTATACTGCTTAAAGAATTTTGAGGATGCTTTGGGTTTTATAAAGTGGAGGCTGAGAATGGCCATATTAGATAGGTCAGCTGAACTCTTCCAGCAAATAGCTTTCCCCAATCCCAGAGTTTGGGAAACTTGGCTCAATGCTGGTTTTGGTTGGCACTGGTGAGTGAGAACCTGGGATTTAGAGGTTCCTTAGAGTTGTAACTCTGCCCTATGTCTCCTGCTTTGAACCTTAACAGACACTTTCCTGGTCACATTGACGGTGGTTGTGAGTTGCCAAGCCCACAAACCTTGCTCCTCTCTTAGAGTTCCTGATTCTCAGAAGGTACCCGATTTCTGGAATTAAGACCACTTTCCAGCTTCTCTTGCTGATAAGTGTGGTCATAAGGCAAATTTCTGGCCCATTTGTCAGGATGTCAATGGAAGAGTAACACAGAAGCTTCTAAGGACGTTACTTAAGAGGTAACTGATCCCTCATCCTTTCTCCCCCCACCCCACCATGAAGATGATGTTCATGCCCTACAGTGGCAGACTAGGAAATTGGGAGAAGCTACACCAGTACTGGGATGTCTGAATCCAGAGTCTTACATGACAGAAAGAAACCGATATGTCCTCTAAGCCATTCTCCCCACCCCTCCCACCCAGGCTTCTTACTGGGAAAGAAACCCAATTTTAATTTGTAAATATATTTTATCCCTTCAAAATTTACCTGCTTGTGTTAATTGCCCCAGACCAGAGCCACTCTTCTTGCAAGGTGGAGGCTACCCGATACATTTGGCTAATTCAAAGTTTACTGGAGCCTTTAGTCTTCTGAACCAGTTGTTTAAATAAAAAGAACTCTCTTTCAAAAGAAATGCAGTCCCCTTCTCATTGTTTCTGAGGATTCCTGGTGTGCGTGTATGTGATGGAGCCAGGATCAAGCTTACATCTGACAGGTCAATGCCTGTCACCTCTTTCTCTGCCCAGGGTCCTTTTTTTCCCCCCCTCCATCATGTCTGATGGTTTCCTCACTGTTACTCTGTCTACTGCCTTGTCTCCATGGCTCCCCCAAAGCATGGACACCACCCTCTTCCTCTACTTCCCAAGGCATCTCTAACATGATGTTAATGAAATTTGATGGATTTTTACTGATGGTTTTGGACTACTACAGTATAATTCCAGCTCAGGCAAATGGAAAACTTAAAACTGGATTTCCGTCACCACCGTTGTTGAAGCTGTTCACTTATATGTACTCAGTGTTAGAGTGGCTTGAATGCTGTGGGCTGGCATCATCTAAAAGCCCACTCCTTTGCTGGCCATCACTCCTGGATTCCTGGGATTGTTGCTCCCAGTGAGCTTCCTGTCCACTGCCACTGTTCTCAGATTATTCCTCTTAATAAACTTCCATTATTTGTGCCAATCCAGAGAAAAACTGAAAGCCCCACTTTTTTATCATTATGCAGAACTATTTGGTTCTTATTGTCTCTCTCTCTCCCCATTTCCAGCTCTGCCCTTGACCTTGCCTTTCATAACCAAGAGTCTCATTAGAGTATTTCTTAAAATGAAGATTGGTTCTCTTCTAAAGTAAAATGGGCATAAATAGCAGACACTTTAAAAAATAGTCTTTTGCTTTCTCCCTCATATATCCCTGACCCTTTTAGGCACCGATCCATGTGCAGTTAGTAACTTTGGGGGGGGGGGTTGGGGGATATGGAGTTTGGAATAGACAGAACAGACGAGAATTCTTATTTTACCATTTATTAACTGTGTGGTCTTGGGCAGGTTACTTGGCTGTTTCTGTCTTTGTCTCCTCACCTGTAAAAATAAGAATAATTTTCTCTACATTATAGGGTGGCTGTGAGAACTAATATGAGGTGTGTGAGGAGGGCTTAGCACTATGGAGAAGGTCTCAGAAGTGAAAACTGTGGATCCTGAGGCATGGGTGGGGGTTGGGAGAAGGGAATAAGAAAGTTTTGTAAGTTGTTAATTTATAATAAATCCCCGAAGAGATATTCCTTCAAACCCATACTTATTAAAAAATTTATCAGCAGGGGAAAACTTCTTAGGAAGAAAATGGAAAAATTCTTAGCATTAGGCTGATTTTCTAATATTTGAGCAACGTTTGGAAGGAGTGGTCAGTGGAAAACAGTTCCTCGTCCCTGGACTCAGGGAAAGTCCCGCTCTCTTGACAAAGCTTCATCTCATCATTTGTGAGATGAAGAGTACTGACCACCCTCTGAAGTTCCATATACCTTGATGTCTGAGCCTTTTACAGTGTACAATTAATGAAAACATTTTACTAGTTGTTTGCCAAGTGTAGATTATATTTAAGACACATACATTTTTTTCCTTGTCTGAATGTCACTTCAGTGAGAGTAGGCTGGAATCATGCTGGGGCCAGATACTTTTCCTGGTGGACTGTTTTCTTGGTGGTCTTTAGACCAAAGCTCTCATTTTACCATAACTGTCCTAGCGGTTCCCCAAAGCATGGGAGGTGTCCGTGGTGCTGAACCACAGGCCGTGAATCCGGTAAACACCCAAGATGAACATCTCTGCTTTTGATGAGAGACAGAGAAAGAGAGAGAGCGCGTGTGCGAGAGAGTAGAAATCAGACACATGACGTGTCCTGGATTGTTCATTTTGTTTTGTTTTGTTTTGTTTTGTTTTGAGGGAGTGAGGGAGAGAAGGTGCTGATCAGAGAAAGTCTTAGAAAGAACAAGATTCTTAAAAATAAAGCTGTGGTGATACCCATGGGGTGTGTGCTGCCCAGAGCTTTTCAGGGCTTCCCTGTGTTGTCATGGGGATTAATTAGTCAGTGTTTGTGTCACTCTGAGCTAAGCGTGTGAGGGGAAATATGACTCAGATGTTAAACTATTTTCAGAAGGATCAGTGTCGTGTTAGGGTCTCTCAGTGGTGGGGTCCCCATCATTGGATATCGCACCTTAAGAGCACTCTTTTGAACTCCATGCATGACACTTTGCCTAAATATGTTGACTTTTTTTTCCCCTAAAACATTTTAAGCTAAAATTAAATTTGCAAAGTGACGTTTCAGAAGAATACTTTGGAAATGTAGGGAGAATTGTTTCTGTGTCCTTCCTCTCTTTTTTCCCCACACAACTCCTTTTACGTTCTTACACTGAGTATACATAAGAAAAATAGACCTTTCCACGATAAAACGTCTTTATTGGCAGATTGTCTATTTAACTGTCATTTATTCGTATCTGCTCCATTCAGAGCGCTACATGTGACTTATTTTTCTTCATAGCCATCAGAGCAGTCTAGAATTGCACTACATTTATTTATTCAACATCCATTGGCCACTCACTCCGTGCCAGCCCCTGAGCACAGAGTGATGTCTTGCGGAGCTTAATGTCAATGCTCCCATGTAGTAGGGGCCCCCTACCAGTGGGTTGGTTTCTTGAATCAAAAAAATGTAAACTAAAAAAAAAATTAAAAATGTAAAATTCTTAGATTCTTTTATATGGTCCAGGTACATGCATCTATTTTTATTAATTCAAAGTAGGTCTTCGTGGCCATCATTGTTTCTGATTATATGTAATATAAGTTATCTTGCCCTTGTTTTTAGTTAGGTTTTGCACATTAGTTTTATCTTTCCGAGGGGAAAAGATGCTTCCTTGTCTTCCTGTCTTGCTCTGAAGAAGCAGATTTGTTTCCTGGTTGAGGTTGGTCCCAGGTAATCATCAGTGTACAAGGCATTGAAGGCCTGAAGAAGTAGTTCATTGAAGATGCTGTTGGTCATTCAAAAACTCCCCAGGTCTGAAGGAAGATTTGGGGGATAAAAAATAATACCTACATTGAGTATTTAAAATTATTGTTATTACTGATAGAGTCTAGTTTGGAAAACAGCATTATATGAAATGTTTATAAATTGGACTATATGAGCTCAAATATACCGATCCATACATTTCTTTAGTTCACTGAGCACGTATGTGCTCTGTATGTACTCCACGCATGATAAATATTATTTGAATATTTGGGTTACGCATTTAGTCTCTGGGTCTTTTTTGTTTCCTGTGGCATGCATACCAGTTCTCAGGAATCATGAAGGACAACACGTGGCAAGGTATAGATCTGTACTCGACATTCATGTTTAGGCAACTGCTCAGTTACCCGTGAAAACCTCATTCAAAACCCCATTAAATCACCACGTGGCATTCACAGAGTATTTCTCTACAGAAGTACCATCATGCCCACTTTCTACAAATGTCAGAAGGCTCACTGGAGGCAGGGAGAGAGTCTTACTCACTTTTGGGTCTCTGGCATTCACCACCATGTTTGCTTGTGGTACGTGCTCAGTAGGGGAAAGGATGACACAACCTCTTTCTTTCTGAATGTCCCCTTCCATCCCTCTACCTCCCATTTTCCTTTGAACTCTTCAAGATTCAGTTCAAATGTCATAACGTCAGTGAAGACTTTCTCCAGCGACCACACCCCCAACCCAGAACTTCCTTGTTCCCTTCTCAACATCCCACTTTCAACTGGTCTCTCCTATCACATTTCACTTCCAGGAATTGGTGACATTCTTCTGGTGCCCCTGTGAACTTCTTGAGGGCAGAGGCCCTGATCCGCCTACTTGTGTATGCCTGCTACCTAGTCAAATACATGAAGTCTGATTGTGTCTCAATACAATTTTTTTTCCAAAGATTTTATTTATTTATTTGAGAGAGAGAGGGAGAGAGCACGTGCATGAGCGGGGGGAGAAGCAGGCTTCCGGTGGAGCAGGGAGCCTGATGCTGGGACTCTATCCCAGGACACTGGGCTCTGACCTGAGCTGAAGGTAGACACTTAATTGACTGAGCCACCCAGGTGTCCCACCGTGAGGCAATTTAGTTGAACAAATCCATATTTGTCTGAGTGCATGCCACCCCAGAAAAAGTCAGTATAACCCATGATGTCGCTGAGCTCTAATGGCCATAAAACCTACCACTGTGGGTGATACAATTTCTAGGCAGAAACTCTTTCTGAAGTTCAGTGTTGAAAAGAGAAATGTCCAGATGGGGGCGGCCATGGGTGATACAAAGGGTATGGGGTGCAATGAGCAGTGAGACGGCTAAATAAATCCCAGGCACTTCCAAGAGTCATAACAATGAGCAGGGGAAGGAGTTTCAGGACCCGCGATGAGGATGTGTAACCTCAAAAAGTCTAACCGTTGACATGCCACCACATTTGGAAACCAGAGCACTTGTGGGTGCAAACCCAACTGGTCTCCCTCTCTGCTGAGCATGTGGGGTTTTGAGGAGCCAGGGAATGGTGGGCTGGGCCCCCTGTGGGAGATTCCAGGACTCTAGCTGGGCTCCCTGGGCCTGCAGGGTGGGCAGCCCGGGAAGCAGCCTCTGGACGCCTGGTTTGCTCTGCGCCCAGGGGAAGGATAACTCTGTGTATTCAATTCACCAAGTCAGGAAGGGATGTCCGGACAGTCCTCTGTGTTTCACGTGCCTTAGTCTGAATGAAAGAAAAAGGGTGACACGTGTGTGCCCGGGACGACTGAGTCACAGTGCAAAACCAACCCCATCTTGAGGGCCTTCAAGAAATGGCAGCTGGCTGCTGACTTCAAGTCTTTGGCTGTTTCCCGAAGCCTCTGACTTGTCACCCGACAGGTCAGTTTTACTGAAAAGGCTGTGCACAGGCCTTGCATGCTGGTTCTTTGGAGTGATATTCCTAAATGGCCAGAAGTCATTGCGAGGCAGAGTCGGGTACTGGGGGTGTCCCGTTTGGACCCCCTCCACACTCCAGGCTGTCCCACCCCCTGGCAGAGACCCACATCGTCCTGGGGAGCCCTCTCTCCTGCTCTGTTCTTTGGGTCAAACTTGAGAAAGAGAGATACCCCTTCTGGTCATCCGGAGGGGAGGAGGTGGGGAGACACAGAGGAGTGGAGGAAAGAACAGATATGGAAAGACAAGATTGAGGGGACAGATGAAGTCCAGTGATGGCTGGCGGCTCTGTCTTGCGGCCGTCCGGCAGAAGGCCGGGAGGAGGGGAGCATAAACAGAGGCATCTGGTCCCCCAGCATGGAGCGGCGGGTCCGTGAACCGCGGCAGATGCAGCCTCAGCTGTGACTGGGCACGAGGCCTCGGTGTCCAAGCCTGGGTCACGCGCAGGGCCCGTTTTCCCTGTGACAGTGCAGTGTCAAACTGCCATTCTTTCTTTCTGGGGTGGGTTTTTTTTTTTCCCCTCTAAAATCTGCCAGCTCTCGGAAGCAGCATCGACTAGGCCCCTTGGGTTCACAGGCTGGAGGAAGCAGGCAGGGACAAGCCATGAGTGACATCCAGAGAGGGACTCCGGAGGGGGAGCCACAAAGCCAGGAGCAGGCAGGGAGAGATGGGGGACAGCGAGGGCCTCTTTGGGCTTCGCCTCGTGGGCAGAATTAAGGGTGGACGAGGCACCTGTGAGCACATTCTGCAGAAGGGGCATTTTCAGGCTTTGCCTGTGAGATGGAGGCCGCCCCCCTCACCCCCAAAGATGGCAGGTGTTCTTTACCCTAACTTAGGGAGAAAACCCGTGGTGTCAAGTTTCTGAAAAAAAAAAAAAAATCACTTGACGTATTCAAGAAGGAAACCGGAAGAATCAGTAGGTTTGAGGAAGAGACTCCGTGTTCTGGCAAAAATGTAACTTCGTTCTCCTGGTGCTTTGGGGTGTTTCATAGCTATGACTGCCTTTACCCGGAGGTGTGTGTACGGGGAGGTGGAAATGGACCCCTCTCCTGAAGGCGGGGACTCTGCCGTTAACCATTCTAAAATCTTTCTCCTCTTCAGGGTTTGCTCAGTTTCTCTTTCTCTCCTTAGGAAGGAGAGTATTGCTATTTTTTTAAAATTATTTATTTATTTGAGAGGGTGGGGGGAAGAGCAGAGAGGGACAAGCAAACTCTGAGCTGAGTGCGGAGGCTGACGTGGGGCTCGATCTCACAACCCTGAGACCATGACCGAGCCGTCCAGAGTCGAACGCTTCACTGACTGCCCCACCCAGGCGTCCCGGAGGGAGGGAACTATTGCTACAACTTGCTTTATGTAAAAAGCCAGGCGACCAGGTTAGGTTGTTTTCCATTTGTTTCTGAAAGCCTAGAGATGGGGGTTGAGGAGATGTTGCCGCCTCTGGCTCTCAGAAGGGTTTTTCTTATCTGTAGGTGGAGTCTGCGTGGGGAAGGCCAGGTGTCTCACGAACCTTCCATTCTATACTTGGGGCTTTTGTGTTTCAGTTTTCTTGTTCCTTCCCCCCGCCCTTTAGTGTCCTCCCCCTTGTGGTGTTCTTTCTGGGTTTTTCTTATTTTCTCATCCAGCTGGGAGAGAATAATAAGACAGACACGTGTTAGAAATCTCTAGGCAAAAACGACTTCCCAGTTCTGGGCGAAGAGACCCTGACAAACACCCTGGGGAGGGGGTTCCTGAGGGACCTCGTCTCAGAGCCCCAGGAATGTGCGCTGAGGTTGTGCCTATGATTGAAAAACAAACAAGCAAACAAACAAACAAACGAAACCCTACTTCTAGACTCCTAGTTCTTACCATAGTCCGATTTCTTCTTTTTTTTTTTTTTTTTAAGATTTTATTTCTTTGTCAGAGAGAGAGCACAAGCAGGGGGAGCAGCAGAAGCAGAGGGAGAAGCAGACTCCCTGCTGAGCAGGGAGCCTGATGTGGGACTCAATTCCAGGACCCTGGGATCATGACCCGAGCAAAAGGCAGATGCTTCACTGACTGAGCCACCCAGGCGTCCCCGTAGTCTGATTTCTGTTTAGCCCAGATTGATTCCTTATAAGCGTGGATTCCTGGGCCCCCAAATCCTAGAATTTCCTGTCCTGAGGCAACCTGCCCCCTTTCCCTTTTTCCCGATTTTCTTCCTTTATATGCGGTCCTCACGCCCACTGTCTTAGACTTCGTCTCCATATGTATCCCAGACCTACTCCAAAGTCCCGTCCAGCTCTTCGGCTTGGGGACACTTTCCCCATCTCTCTTTTCCTCTGTCTGTTTCACACTTGCCCTCTGGTCTTCTTCCCTACTTTTCTCTCCATTCCTAAGAGGCTGGATCAGCTTTTGGTACTCCCCTCTACACCTTTTGCCTCTCGGATTCTCTGGAAACGGAACATGGGACAGTGCTCCGACACCCCAGACATTTCTTGGTCTCTGAATAGGAGGAAACAAACAAACGCATGGGCTTGAACAGCGCAGGGACGAGCAGCCCTGTTTCTGAACGCCATGCAATCGGTGCCCGGGCCGTTTGCTCTCAGTGGAGTCTTGCCTGTCCGGATGAGGGCTTCTATTTGCCCTCAGTGAAGTCTCCCGGAGAAGACCATCTCTGCACTTCTTATCCCAGGGAGTGTAATAAACAGCAAACGTTCACACCGCCGTTGGTGCAAGGTGCCTTTCCTCGCCGCACATCTGGCCCCTTGGTAAATTGTTACAGTGCTCCTGGACCAGCAAGGAGCCTGCACGCGCTGCTCGGGATCTGTTCTCAAGTTGTTGCGGGGACCCCGCCGTATGATGACAATTAGGAGCTGTTAGTGTGCAGATGAGGCCCACGAGTGGCAGGTGGCGGGAACGGGCCTCAATTAACTAACAGGCACCAAATCCCTGCCTAATGAGGCTGGGCCACCCAGATGAGCCAGGAGGCATGTGTCAGTGACAGCAACAGAGGATTTGAACTGGTTGGGGGGGGGGCGGGTTGGCGGGGGAGTGCTGGTCAACAGGTACCTGGTTCAGCCACGGAAACTGCCCTTTCGGATTTGCGGCTCAGCCATCCGGGAGAGTGGAGGGTCGGGAGCCGGAAGCCGGGGGCGGGGCGCGGGCTGGGCTCAGTTTTGTACATTGCATCTCCCTGGGTGGCCCCTGGGTCCGGTCAGCTCTTAAGTGGGGATGGGCCAAGAGCGAGCCCATCTCCCAAGATACGCGGTGCGTGAGATGCAGCCGGCCAGCCGGCAAGGTAATGACTGTCAGGGACTTCATAAAGGGCCATTGTCTCGAGGGGCATTTGAATTCCAAATCGACCCCGTAATAATAATGCCGCGAGCGTCACATCAGATTCTGTAGTTAAGGACGGGGCGCCACTTCCATTGCAAATCTTCTGAGGCTTTGTGTGGCTGTGCCGTTGGAATTTATATGGGACTGAAACTGACTGAGAGGGGTTTTTTTTGTTTGTTTGTTTGTTTGTTTGTTTTTTAGCTTTTAAGAATTTAAAAAAAAAAAAGAAGGAACTTTCAGGAGCAACAGAGTGTTAGCAGGGTGGCATTGCTAGAAGAATTTTGGGCTCCACGGTTGCTCTGATCCCTTATCCTAAATGGCTCACCAGGAAGATGTGAGGCTTACAGGAGCACGATCCATTGCCCCGGAGCTCAGATCTCCCCAGGTTTTCCAGCACCCGGAACAATGCAGGAGCTCTCTCACTGCATCGTTCTGCCGAAAAGTGAAGGGCAGTGTTTTCCCGGGGCCCCAGCTCATGTCCCGGGAGCCCCGAGAGGGGCCTTTGTGTGTGCACATTTCCCTAATCACAAAGCCAGATTCTGGACGGTGGGTGAGAGCTGTGCTTGAAACTGGTTATTTATAACTCTTCCCTCCTCTTTTCGTCTCTCGCAGCACAAAAGTAGTGTTAAAAAAGGGGTGGCTCCTTAAAAGTCAGGCACAGAAGCAGAACTGGGGATGCGGCCGCCCCTTTTGTCCACGTGGGTGACGGTGTTTGGATAATTTCATGAACCATATGTGCCGGGTTGCAGAACCCAGAGACGATGCGGTAAACCAAGAACCCACCCGGGACCATCACGCGTTCCCCTCCTACTGTCGTTTCTGATCCAAATAGTAATCAGCTGAACATTTCTCTTCTTTCTCTACTTTTGTTGTTATAATGGCATATATTTCAGAAGAGAAATCTCCTTTGGAAAAGGGGGGAGTTTTTCAACCTCTCTACATCCAGTAGTTTTATCCTTATGTGTTTGCAGCTCCGTGACTTGGACCACTAAAGGTGCTGTTTAAAGTCTGTGGCACAGGTTTGCATTCGTGGTCCTGAGTTTACGCCCGCACGTCCTTGCCACATCTCCTGGGTGACTCTGTTGGGTTATAAGCAAGAAGATGGTACATATTCATTTCCTTCCTCCTTTCCTCTCTTCCTCTCTCTCATTCTCTTTCTCTGGGGCAAGATCCACTTCCAAAACCACTTTCGGTCAGGTATCTTTGCTCTCCCAGAAGCTCTCTAGGAAATGAAAGCCTTTTCTGAGCAGCACCGAATGTCTTCCAAAGCAACGTGAGACGTCCCCTGCTGGGTCTGCTCTGACTTCTCTTTGGCCCCCAGGCTTCTCCGACATCTTGCTGCCCTTGCATCATCCCTGTGAGAGGGACCGGGGTGGAGGGGGGCAGGCAGTCATATGCGTACCCATTTTATGGAGGAGAAGAACAAGGCACAGACAAGGCTCAGCAATTCGGTTAAAGCGTCCCAGCACGTTTTTAGAATCCCAGTGTTTTCATTCGGATTCTGCTAGAAGCTGGCTCGGAGACGAAGCTTTGAGGCAAACAGTTTATTTGGGAGATGATCCTGGGCAACACTGCAGGAGAGTGGGGACTGGGGATGGGGAAAGAGAAGGAAGCCAATTAAAAATGCCTTATTCAGTGGGTTACCGCAGAGGGGGGTAGCCGGGGGGGGACCAGTGAGCCCTCTGGGGGGCAGAGAAGAAGTCCCCAGAGTTATTCCAACCCCAGAGTCTTCACTGGTTGAACCTACTTCTGGGACATCAGGCTCTGGCACACGAAGGTCAAGTGTGGCCTCAAGGCCAGAAAAAGGCTTCCAATAAAGGAGCAGTCTTTGGAGCAGCCTCAGGAGTAGGGAATATTGGTGGGATCCTGACAGCTCCTGCCACGCCGACCTTCTGGATCCCTCGCCTGGTTTTGTTCCACATCATACCCTTTGGTGTGCATTGCAAGTGCTGGAGGCACAGGAGAGGGGAGGTAGAGGCAGAGATGGTGGGGAGGGAGTGGACTGTGGCACATATTCTTTTTTAAAAAATATTTATTTATTTATTTGAGAGAGGAGAGAGGTGGGGGAAGCAAAGAGAGAGGGAGGGAGAGAATCTCAAGCAGATTCTGCGCTCAGCAAGGAGTCCGACTCAGGGTTCGACCTCACGACCCTGAGATCATAAGCTAAGCTGAAACCAAGAATCATAGAACATTTAACCGGCTGCGAGCCCCACCCTCCCCACCAAGTGCCCCTTTGGCATTTTCTTAGTGTGATACACAATGCTTAAGAAGAAACACAGCATTCCGACACCCCCAAACTTTGAATCTGATGAGTGAATAAATCCAGATCATTTTTGTTACACACATTTGTGGACAGAACCAGTAGTGTGGCCTGTGGAGCTACTCGTGTAGCGTTAGTTAACTTCCCAAGTCTTAGCCCTGGAGGGGAACTCAGAAAATGCCTGGTTCTGAAATAAGATAGGGCTTACCCTCATTTTACAGATGATGTTCTGAAACTAGAAAAGTTACCTCTGGAGAGCCCAAGGTGTCCTTATGTCGTTATGTCCATATTCCCAGGATCCGAATAGCTGAGCCAATGGAAATTTCCTGCCATATGCCCAAGCTATTCTTAGGTTTGTTTTCTCCTCTACCCCTTAGGTTCTATGTTTGCTCCCTTCTCTTACCCTCTGAACCCTAACTTGATTCATCTAGAATTCAATAATCAAAGACTCCCAACCCAAACTTAACTTTCAGCCAGTGGTGTGCAGTGAAGAGTTAATGCTTCCTTTCCAGCGGTGGGAGTAGGGAGAGCCTGAATTTTTAGCATTTACTGACTTTTGTGGTACGAATGCTCCCACCACGGATTTTTTTTTTTTTTTTTTTTTGAGTCTCCAAGAGAATATTCCTTGGGGAACAGATGCTCACCATTGGTGCTGGTGCTAGCCGGCTCCACGTACCATCAACCCAGGCCCCAAAGAACTGACATGGCTACCTCCTTGGGAATTCTCCAAATACATGCCAACCCCCCACCCCCCACCATCCAAATCTACTTCCCTGCAACCTCACCAACTCCAGTCCTCCATTCGCTCCAGCACTTCTAGATGGAGACTTGGTCCCTTTAAATTGTCTGCCTGGCTGCCTGGGGAAGGGGGAACAAGGTGGGGCAAGAGCACTTCCCTCTCACCCTGTAGTGACTGTTGGGTCTACAGATCAGGTTTGTCTCTCTTAGCCAGTTAGGTTCTGCAGGGTTGCCTCAACCTCCCTCCAAATCTTTCTGCAAGGGCTGTCTTTGTTCATACAACTCTGGGGCAGGACTAAGATGCAAAGCTGACACGGCTCCTATTTTATGCCTACCTATGCTTGTTTGTTTATATCTGGGCCTGTGCCCAGGCCTCCTCCTCCGGGCAGTCTTCTGTGACTTCCCCCAGGGTAGATTCCTCTGTTGTTGCTGTCACAGCCCCAGGTTCTTTTCCATGGGAGCCCTTGGCTCATTCTTTAATGTGATTACTTAATTGTCCCTCTCCTGCACTAAGCTCCATGAGAGAAGAGTCTGTCCATTTTGGCTGCCTGTCGTGTCCCCAGCACAGTGCTTGGCACATAGTATCCATGGATGTTTGTCTCTTGCCAGAGGGTGTCTGGCTCTGGTAGTTTTGAAAAGCTCTGGAGGTGATTCTCATGGGCAGCCAGGGATGAAAACCACTGTTCTTCAGAAAGGGCTCTGAGGAGTCTTTAAGACAGTACCTTTCAAACTTACTGCACCTTGTGACCCTGATGCCAAGGTAGCACCCCAAAACAGTCTCTGGGGTGGGACCCACATATTAGTAATTTTAAGACTTCTTTAGGTGATTCCAAGGTGCAAACAAAGTGGAGAAACACTACCAAACATCCTGTTTCTCTTAAGCTTTCCCCTCTCTCCCATCATGGTTGATTAGATCAGAAATCGACAGTTGAGAAATATCAACCCTTCCCCCACCTCCCTGGTCACCCCCTTTGGCGGTAGGTATGGCAATGGAGATGGCTTTGTAACTTTGGCCATGGGATGTTGGTGGACCCGAAGCAACCAAGGACCTTGAAAAGCCCTTACAAGATTGGATTTGCCCCTTTGTGCTTCTGTGAGTAGTAAAAAACCTGACCAAACGAAAAACAACCCATGCAAAACAATAAAAAATGGTAACACTAGTAAGAAGAATCTGTGTGGCCAGCCTGTGGGCTCAAGGAGGCTGAGGGACAGAGGGACTTGTGGAGTAGAACTGCTTCTGCTGAGCCCCAGACCTGCCCTGGGATATAGAGTCACCCCAGCTGGGGCTGCCCGAGACTCAGACTCCCAGGCGAGCCAGCCCAGATCAGCCAACAGCAGTCGACCCAGAAACCAGAGTACCCGAGGTGCACAGGTGGTAATGAAAGGCTGGTGTTTAAAGCCACTGAGTCCTCAGTTCACTACAAAGCAGCAGCAAACTGAGGCACTCACTTGTCCACACCAGTTTGCAAATTCACCAGGGCACAACATCTGAGTCCTTAGTTTCTTCACTGCTTCTCCAAGAAAATCTCCAGAAAAAGAAAGATGACCAATAGGCAGACTTTCAACCAGTTTTGTGAAGTGACCCCATATATGCGTCCCATGTCATATGGTTTGATCTCCCTCAGTTAAGTTCTCCGCTGGGGGGCTGCATGGCCTTGGGCCCAGGATCAGAGGATCCCAGAATCACACTCTCCAAGCCAGAAGTGATCACACCACGGCTTCACATAATCAGAGCTCTCCGGGGTCATCGATAGGGTCTCAAGGTGTGGAAAAAGCAGGCCTCCCTTCTTCCTTATCAGCAGTCATCACTCATATGTTCGTACTTTACCCGTTTCCCAAAATAAGTGCTTTGTTCATCTTGTCGCAGAACATTTATCTGAAAATTGTCAGCAAATGAGATATCTTAAATGTCATCGCAAGCCAGAAAATAGTGATCATTCATTCTCTGCAGAAATGAGTAGAATGAAATGAAAGGCTGCAAGTCACACAAGGATGGTTTTCTCCTTACCTCCCTGGTGACTTAGATGTACAAAGTTCCTTCGCACCAGCATTGTGAGTCCCAGACTGAGGGGAGATGGTCCCATGTCTGATGGGAGCTTGGGCTCGGGCTTTGCAGTGCCATTTTGTGTTGAAGCAGTGTTCCTCGGACAAACTGGGTGCCCATATCCCAGCTCCCTAATGGGATAATCCCAACTGGAGGTCTAGCCAAGGAAGAGCTCTGGGGTGAGGAGCCATAAACTTCCTAAAGTTGAAGTGCATGCACGCATATGTAAACTCTACTCTGTGGAGAAGAGGCACTGTTTTCATTAGATTCTTAAAGAGATCAGTGGCTTCCTAATATGTGAAGAACCATCACCCAAGTGGTCAGTCTGTAAGGACCTATTTAGCCAGAGTGACTCCATCTTGGTTAAAAGCCATTTTGTTGTTTGTGCAGAGAAACTTACTTAGAAGCAAGTCTGGGAAACCAGTAAAATATGGTCCGCTAGTTCCTAATAACAGAGCCCAGAATACAAGGTCAGGTCGGCCAGTTCTTGATAACAGTTCTTGATAACAGAGCCCAGAATACAAGGACAAGTCGGGCCAGGTGGAGACATCCAACCAGTAAGAAACACACATACTTTTTCCCTAACCACCAAGGAATGTAAAACCCACCATTTGGGTGCCAACCTTGAGCACCAATTCTGACCAGAGGAATAGGTTGGGTCAAACAGCTACTATAGGGTAAATTGTAATTCAATTGGCCACCTGCGTGTGACCTAACATGACTACAATCTCATTGGCCACCTATGTGTGGCCAAACTTTTGCTCTATAAAAGGTAGTCTGTAATATGGGGAGGGGTCGCTCTCTTCGGAGATGGCCCTGGCTGGTCAGTCTGACTTCTAATGCTTAGCATAAAATAGAGCTTTGCGTAACTTTCACCTTGTCTCAGTTTTGTTCCCCTAGCCGATCAGTCTAACTTCTAATACTTATCATAAAATAAAGCTTTAAGTAACTTTCACTTTGTCTCAGTCTCGTTTTCATTTAATAACAGACCTAACGAGTCCAGTGTGAAGGAGAATCTTACCCCCCAGGCAATTAACCTTCAATTTCTATAATTCCAGGGGCTCTAAGGAATGAGCATGAAAGCAACAGTAGTGTTTACCGGTGTGACTGTGTGTTATGCCTGGGCTAATGCCATTTTATCGATGGGCCTTGTGAGATTTAGCGCTGAGGACTGGCTGACTTGGAGCTCAAGCTCTTAACCTTGAGCCACCTGCAGAAGAAACTCAGAACACACGATGCTGGCCCCCAAGAGTCCCACAGTCAACAGAAACACGGCAAGAACTTGCAACCTAAATGCTGAGCCCCCTTCTTCAATTGCACTTCCCCAAAAAATAAGGGAAAGAAATTTGCCAGAAGGAGTCCATAGTTCCAAGACTTTTTGTCCTGAGAACATCAATGCCCGGTCCATTTGTGAACCTGGAATTTAGAAGGAGGATCTCCCGTGAGGGCACTCAGGTACTCCAACGCGAAGGACCCTGCTGGGAAACATCTAGCTCCGTGTGGCCGCCTGCCTTCCTGAAAGGTGCCCTCTGAACTGCTCCTGTCTGTACTGGCCAGGTGTGAGTCTCAGATATCTACTTGCCCGGGTCCCTGTGCTCCCCTTCCCCCAAGTTTCAGCCTCTGTAGCTGCTGCCTCTTGTGCTCCTTTTCCAGCCCTTCCAGTGTTTTCCGTCGTTCCCTATTGACATTGCCATCCTGATTTCTCCCTTGGTGTAGCCCCAGCCTTCAAATGCTCTCTGGAGTCAAGAACGGCACGCAGAACCCGGGCCCCTCGCCAAGCTAACCTCCCACCCTTGCACTTCTGGTGGATTCCGTCCCCTGCCTTCCTTTTGTATGCCCCGGCTGCAGTAGGCGGTCATTCAAAGTCCTCTTTGGAAAGAGGTTGGTGTAAATAAAGTCAACAAATGAATGAAAAGAAGAATCCCAGGCTGCTATTTATGCCTTTGTGACCACTTTGCTCTTGTTTAGTTTCCTGGGCCCTATGTCACCTCCAAGTTCCAGGGGACATTTCCCCTTGTCTCCACTTTGGGCAGCTGCAAAACATCTTTCAAAGGTGTGGGATATGAACACTCTTTAATAAGGCTTCTCAAGTCATGCCCTTAGGAAACCAAAATTCATTCCTTCAGTTTATCAGTCAATCAACAAACAATAATTGAGTACCTACTATGTGCACCAAGATCGGCATCAGGAGTAAAGAGGAGTCGACGAGGTAGTTCATTCCCTCAGAGGACTTCCAATCTGGCTGGGGAAATGCCCCTTCCTCTGGGGTTCACACGGAACCTGCTAAAGGGCACATGGGTTGGCGACACGCAGAGCTCACCTTGCTGCTTGCCTCTGACATGTGTTAATTGAGTTAACTTGGCCAAGTCACTTCATCTCTTTGAACCCAGGTTTCTCATCTGGTGAGTGAGGCCTCTGGAACCTACTTCAGAGACACATAGGAACCATACGTGCAAAGCTCTTGTCACCACGCCGCACACAGTGGGTGACTAAGGATGACTGATGTCCCATGAGCCTCTCCTGTCCGCTAGTGCCTGTCTTCTTAGCCTTGGGGACTCTGAGCTTCACAGGCCTCACTGTCTTCCTTCTTCCCCCATCTCTGGACACAGCCAGGGGGTTTTTCTTTGGTGTCTGGGGATCTAATCCCATTTCCGAGGCTCCTGGAACACAAGAGGCCCTGTTCCCTTGGAGGGTGGGCTGGGAGAGGCCTTTGCAGCTTCTGCTGCCTCTGGTCTGGGGTACTTCCTGGTGCTAGGGGGCCTCTCTGCAGCTCCCCTGCACGATGGTCCACACAAATAGCTTCAGAGCCCACGTGGCCAACCAGGGAAGTGCTCCCCACACCCTCTGACCGACCAGACAGCCGTTTCTCTGGAACCTTCACGGAGTCCACTCTTCAGGCACTGGAGGCCTCCAAGTGCTGCTCCCCAGTGAGAATGACCAAGAATGACCAAGGCTTACTACAGAATAATGCTTCCTATTTTAAAGCCATTAATTTAGGTGCATTTTAGCAACTTCTGCTCCTACCTCTAAGAGTAAAAAACAAAAAACAAACAAAAAAACCCCACAAAAACCTCCCACTACCTATTATAGTAGCTCTCTGTGAGATGCAAGTATGTGTTTTCAATCCTCATTACAATCCTGCTTCTACTCCCTCCCTCCTTACCCTCTCCCTTCATTCATGGCCCCCATATCCACATTTCCCTGTCACCGTTAAGCTGGGGATTCTCCAGCATTCCAAAGCTTTCCAAAGACCAGGTTGAAGGCACTTCATTACAGAACCCACATACCAGAAGACCAGGAGCCTGGGGGACATGTGTGGTTTTAAGGATGCTTGTTGGTGCTTAGGGCTGTGACGTCCAGCACCTTGCGTGTGGTGTCCAGCACCTTTCGTGTGGTCTGGTGTCCTCCCTCCCACGACTTTCTGGGGAGGACTCGCGTTTCCCCAGCTCCGAGGGCCCGGCCTTGGGTCTGCTAACATCAGCATGGGCAGTCAGGAGGTTTCTGCACTTGCTCTCAGTTGGACGAAGTTTCGGGGGGGAGAATAGGCATGGCTACACGGTGTTAGTGTGGAGATTTGTGTAGAACTGGAGAGTAGTGGGGAAAGAACAAAGCTCGGCTATCCGCACCTCCCACATCTGAGCACACTCCTCAGATCCCAGAGCACAGAGGCCCCACCAAGGCTAGTGTCGGACGTCTGGCTCATGCCTAAAGTCTGCCCTCTTGTCTCTTCTAAGGGACCCCAGAGTGCAGCCAGGGACGGTTTCCCTGTGGCCCCATGACAAGGGCAGGCAAGGGCACTCCCAGCCCTCTTCCCCCATTAAATTCAGAAGTGCCCCAGCACTTCCCCTTTTTGGGGCGGTCTGATGAAGCTTCTGGACCACTCCTCAGAATCATGTTTCCCGATGCATGAAATGAAAATACTCAGGATGATAAAGGAAACCAAGCTTCTTGAAATACAAGGCTGAAAATATTTTGAAAAACCATATCTGTGATATATAATTATGTGTCTCTTTAAAAAACACACATTAAATGAGATCCGGTGGCAAGTCTCATATGCTCGTAATTTTGAAATAGGGACACATAAACAGGATGTTGAGAGATTTTCAACAAGCACAACATGACTTGACTACTTTGGCAATTTTGATTGGTGAAGGATTTACCTATGGTTTGTGCCTTACGTTTTTAATCAAATTCAAAATCTCAGTTAGGGGTTAGTGTGAATGAAAGTGTCACTTCTTTCCAGCTAAGCTCGTGCAGACAGAGCAAGCACGCCTCTGAAGACCTACGAGACTTGTTACGGGTTAGATTGTGTCTTCCCAGTTGATAGGTTGAAGTCCTAACTCTCAGTCCCTCAGAATGTGATTTATTAGTATTTTAAAAATTTTTTTAGCGAGAGAGATTTTAGAGAGGGAACAACAATTTTGTGTAAGGTACTTACTTTATGGTAAGTAACCACATCCCTAGTAAACCCATACATAGCCTTGGGTGCAGGGTATCAAGATTTTAGCTCTAGAGCACAAGAGCTGGATTCCAATCCCATCCCCACGCTCACCGGCCGTTTGAATCTGGAAAAATATCACTTCTCTGGGTCTCAGTTTCCCCATTACACCTTGGGGACAGTGAGGACACCTGTCTTGGGGCTGGGCTTTGTGGCAAAGGGCTTTATAAGTGGTAAAAAGCATTATGTGTACGCTCCTTGTTTAATCACCAAGGGGAGTTTTCTCATTAAGTTTTGAGAAAGACTAAAAGTGGGATCCATCCTTTTAAATGCCCTTGCCCCCAGCCCCCAATTTTCTGCTCAGGAGGTTTGGTTTCATCATGGACGTCATCTTCACTTCCACCCCAAACCTCTCGTTTAGGTGCGCAATCGATTCTGGGGAAGGCCACGCTCACCACAATTTTTAAACAACATCTGCGAGGCCGTTGTGAAATTCTTGGCACCGAAACAGAGACATTGTGCTTAATTGCTGGGCTGAGGCATGGTTTTGACATGACAATCCCCGGTTCAACATCGCCGCTAGCCAAAAGTCACCCGCGAAACACGTTTTCTTAAACATGACTGATCAATTGTTACCTTCCAGCTTCTGCTGCTAATTAGACAACATGAGTCAAAGTTAATTTGGTGGAAAACATTTCTCAACTTAATGACATTTATGGGCAATTAGGCACGTGTGGAAGGGACGCACATTTCCATGTCAGCCTATTTCCAGGGCTTAACAAGAATCTCCTCTTTCCCGGTTGGAGATTTCTCATTCTCTGAGGAATATGTTTGGTGCAGACTCGGTGGGTCCCCTTGTTATGCTAGAAACCAGCAGTTGTTTGCACAAAACAAGCTACCACACAGTAATGAGGTGCAGACGGAGTGAGGCTCAGTGAAGGCTTTTGTGTTGTTTAGACGCGTGTCTCGCAGCAAGAAGTTGTGAGCCGTGTGCATGGTGAAAACCACGGCCCCAGGCTCCGTGTGGACCAAGTTTGTGCTTCTCAGCCCGTTGTCAGAAATGGCTTCTATTATTGATGTCAACCTGTTTGAAAAGCAGCTAACCACATAAGACATAACATTCTTAATTTTTAAGATGATGTGCCTTTGCTGCTGGTCTTTTTATAGGTCAGCAAAGCATTCTCGACGGGTCGTTTTGTCGTCATGAGTTGACCCAAACCCTCGCCTGCACCCCACCAGGTGGAAATCCATTCAGCGTGGACCGGGGCGGAGAAGCAAAGGCTGGGGCACTTGGCCACATCTGTCCCAGCTCCACTCCGGGACCCCATGGTGCCCACATGCACCTGCCTTAGCCAGCATCTGCTCTCACCTAGCTTCTGCCTTCTCCCCAGGAAAGGCTTTACTTAAGTTCACGTTCAAGTACTTTTCTTTTGGAAGGGGAGAGTCCTACTTACTGTGTACACACACACATAGTAAATGGTGATGATTCCTTCCCACTGGCAGGACGGTGTGTGGGTATAAAGAACAAAGCGTGAAGTAGAGCGTACCATTCCAGTAATCCCAGCGCAATCTGGGGGACTAGGGGGCTGAGTCGTACTCTCTTACAGTTAGCCAAGTTTCCAACCCAGAGGCTAAAGGTCTTCCTGAGGAGGCCAGGAATTCACAAGTCTATAAAACCTGGACTATGAGATGCCCCTTTTGCCCCAAGCTTTGTAAAATTCTCATGCTTCACTTAAACATTTAAAATTTTCATTTTTGTTTAAGGTACAACATACATGAACATTGTATATCCAAACGTTAAAATAAAATCATTTTCTGCATGGTTGAAGGGTGGACGAAGCTTTCTGTCACGACCGATAATGATGACTTTGGAGAAGCGTCACTCAATACTTTAGTTATTACAAACTAAGATAAAACAAAACAAAAGGAAACCCTCTGAAATATTATACTGATAATATTTTAATATATAAATACATAGGTATCTATGTAAGCTGTAAATAATATTGAAATGAGAGGAAGGTACAAAAAATACTGATCAGGTTAAAACTTGTAATATCAGGGGCGCCTGGGTGACTCATTTGGGTAAGCGTCTGCCTTTGGCTCAGGTCATGATCTCAGGGTCCTGGGATCGAGCCCCGCATAGGGCTCTCTGCTCAGCGGGGAGCCTGCTTCTCCTCTCTCCCTCTGTCTGTTGCTCTCCCTACTTGTGCCCTCTCTTTCTCTATCAAATAAATAAATAAAATCTTTAGAAAACACTTTTATAATCAACCAATAAATAGCATTCTCTTTTAATAAAACTTTCCAGAAGACCTGTGAGATTTTTCTGCTGGCCTACATTTTAATGGATATTACAATTTAGTTAGATCCAAAAGTCTCAAAGATCCAATGTGGGGCAGAGTCCTGCCCCATCCCAGGAGGGAAGTGTACCAGAAACCCTTGGGCAGGTGTTGCTGGGCACTGCAGACTAGAATCTGTGACTGGGAGGAGTGGGCAATGCTGGGTTTGCCCTCCAGGTGCTGCCTGGGGTAGCTGCTCAGGGCTGCCAGAGAAAGGACTTCCCCGTGGAAAATGTCCTTGTGTGCTGTCTCCTCTAGGCTGCCCAGTGCTCGATCGATCCCTTGCAGGCATTCTGGTTGGGGCAAGTTCCTAGTCCCATCTGCAAAATGAAGATAAAAGTTGTACCGACACAGTATTGTCGGGATGGAAGTTACATGAGCTTGCATATGTAAACTGCTTGCAATGGTGCCTGGCACACCATGGTGGTGGAAATAATAATAATTAATAATAATAATAATAATAATAATGCTTGCAATAGTGCTAAAGGTTAGCTCTTGTTAGCAGTGTGCACATACTAGTCGTGCTAAGAACGCCAAATGGGGAAATCAGGAGAGCCCAGTTTGAGTTGGGCTAGCTGCCCTATGTTCATCAAAAGCCACAGAACTGCCTTGAGCTTCAGTCTCCCGTCTATAAAATGGAGCTAATGATAGCAGCCTTGCAAAGTTGTCACAACAAGCGTGTGCATACTGGCGGCAGGGTGGGGCTGACCCCGCCTTGGAGCCGGGGTTCAGGAGAGAAGGGCAGCCCTGACTTGGCTTCTCCTTTGGACTTGGCGCTGACTGCAGCCTCCTCTGGGCATTGTCCTGGACCACAAGCTGTTCTCCCGGCTTTTCCTGCTCCTTGCCCGCATCACAATATGCCTCACTGGTGTCCTCCTCTGCAGGATCCTGCTTCCAGCTGGGTGACAGCCAAATAATCCGGCCATGCGTCTTGCTCATGGGGATTAGGGTGCTAATGGAGTCCTCCTCTGGGTTGACATATGTACTTGCACAGAGAGGCCTTCTGGAGATGATGCTTTTGCCAGAGAAATGACTCTCATGGGTGGAGTTTGCAGGCAGTGGGACGGACCCCTTGCAGTGCCATCACTTACTGCTCCGTCACGCCCCCTTTACCTTGCCATAAAAGTCCCGCCAGAACTCTTCCAAAAGACCTATTCTTTCACGCCATTCCCCACACATGAAATTCAGAAAGCTTTTCTTAGAAGATAAAAAAATATATCTATCTCGGAATGAATTGATCAATTCATCCAACGTTTCCTGAGCACCTTGTAAAACCACAATAATTGTTACCTACTAAGCATCTACTATGTACCGAAACTCATACTCGCTGCTTTATGTATATTACTTCATTCAATTTCACAACCACCTGACGGGTGAGGAGATAAGGTTTTTAAAAAAATTGTGGTAAAATACACATAACATAACCTTTACCATCTTGGCGATTTTTAAGGCTACAGCTCATGGACATGGAGTCCATTCATGCTGTTCTGTGAACACCACCACCATCCGTCCCCAGAGCTTTGTGTGTCTTTCAAAACTGAAACTCTGTCCCCACTAAACACTAATGCCCCATCCTCCTTCGCCCACAGCCCCTGGCCACCACCATTTTCCTTTCTGTCTTTATGAATCTGACTAGTGTAGGTTTCTGCTGTGAGAGGAATCGTGCAGTGTTTTGTGTCTGGCTTATGTCACTTCGTATCACATCCTTAAGTTTCAACCACATTGTTGCATGTGTCAGGATTACCCTTCTTTTTAAAGGCTGAATACCATACCATACTATACTATACTATACATCTCATGTTTTATGTATCCATACATCCAGGGATGGACATGTGGGTTGCTTCCACCATTTGGCTTTCAGAAATAATGCCGCTATGAACATGGGTGGACAAGCATTTCTTTGGACCCCTGGCTTCAATTCTTTGGGGGATACACACAGAACTGGATCATATGGAAACTCTTATTTTTTATTTTCCAGAAAAGTAATGTGTTAATGCGCTAAATACTTGATGCACACTCCAGAAGACTTTATCCTACTTTTTTCTTTTTTTAATTAACATATAATGTATTATTTGCCCCAGGGCTACAGGTCTGTGCATCATCAGTCTTACACAATTCACAGCACTCACCATAGCACATACCCTCCCCAGTGCCCATAACCCAGCCACCCTCTCCCTACCCCCACTCCCCCCAGCAACCCTCAGTTTGTTTCGTGAGATTAAGAGTCTCTTATGGTTTGTCTCCCTCCCAATCCCATCTTGTTTCATTTTTTTCCTTCCCTACCCCCCCAAACTCCTCACGTTGCATCTCAACTTCCTCATATCAGGGAGATCATATGATAATTGTCTTTCTCTGATTGACGATTTCACTCAGTGTAACACCCTCTAGGGACTCTTTATTTATTTTTTTTTTTTGAGAAACTGACAACTTTTCCATAGCAGCAGCGCCATTTTACACTCCCTCCCACAAGGCACAGGGATTCCCATTTTTCCACGTCCTCGCCAGTGCTTGCCATTTTGTTTGTTTGTGTGTGTGTGTGATAGTAGCTCTTCTAGTGGGCATGGAAGGGCAAGTTTTTGGCCGGATGCTGGAAAGCAGTCTCGTCCTTACAGTACAGTAAAGGATGTGCTGAGGCTGTTAAGCTAATGTGTTTGATGCAGGGAAGTGTAAGGAAACACACACGATAAAGTGTTGGGTCGGAGCCAGAGTACAGGAGTACAGTTCCTTCCAAAAGGAACACGTGTGAGTGGTTGTGGAGAGGATGAGCTGAAGCTCATCGGAAGGCTCTGGGAGCAGCAGAAACAAAGGTCCACTGGGGAAATCATCCCAGCCCCTCAGCGAAGAGGGACTTAGAGGACCATCGGGTTGACAAGGGATGTCTGACTAGACAAGCCATCTCCTCCTCACTTTCTTGAGAGAGTCCCATACTTGTTAAGACTCTGATAACAGCAGAGATCTCTGGTCATTCAATTCCTGGTGAAGAGGGAGGATCCAGAACTCTTTTCAGCCCAGTAAGGAAACAGAGGGATGGAAACAAGGAGTTCCTCTCAGCGCCATGACACTCTGTGGGAGTGGGGGAAGGAGGTGAGCCTGAGGGAGGGTGTTAGCATCTCCACAGGTTGGAAGCAGGGCAGCAGTAGCCGCTGCAGCAACGGGAGAATGTCTCCTCCACACAGGACTGATGAACAAAAATAGCGTGTCCATAAGCTCTGGAAGTGTAGAAAATACTCTTAGGATCATTATTCTCCAGACTGAAGATGTCTCTGATGAGGTCATATATAGTCGACTATGTTTGTGGACTATAGATACCATGTATACGGAGGCCAATACGGGAATCAGATTTCTCACTGTGGAAGAAGGGAGTTACACATGTGGAAAGAGAAACCGAGAAGAAGCCCTTTGGTGCTGGGCAGTCATTGGAGCTACCGGTGTGAAGCCAGTGTGAACACATATAAATGTACCCCAGCTCTGTCCACTGAGAGGACCACTCAGTAACGGACAGGACATTTACTGCTCAGATCTGGGCTCCTAAAATCCTAACTAGGAGGAACGCTTGCTTCTTGGGAAAATGGCTGAGTCCAACTCTGGGGCAGGTCACGTCCATGGTGGTATTGGTACATTTTGCGCCAGAAAGTAAAAAAGGGCCCAAGGATGATGGGAACATGTCAAGAGAACACAGGAGTCGGTGTGAAGGAGTTCCTCCTGGCCTAACCTGGGACAATTGGGGCCTAACAGTAAATAAGAATAATAGTTTATTACAACTGATTAAACAAAATAAGAACCCACAAATTCCTTTTTTTTTAAAGATTTATTTATTTATTTTGGAGGGACAGAAGAGGTAAGGGGCCGAGGGGGAGAGAGAAACCCAAGCAGAGTTCCCAGTGAGCTCGGAGCCCCACATGGGGCTCGATCCCAGGACCCTGCGATCATGATCTGAGCCAAAATCAAGAGTCAGATGCTTAACCACCTGAGCCACCCAGGTGCCTGAAATAGGAAATGCAGACATCCATTGACCCCATGCCCTTAGCTGGAAAGACAAGGCTAGTTCACATAAATTAACCACAAGTGCTTACTGATAGATATAAACAGATGAATAAACCAATGGAAAAAGTAAAATTCTTAAAGTAGAATTCCAGCTAATAAATATAGAAAGGATGATAAAATCAGAAAAATCATCAACTGGCAACCATCGTAGTAATTATTAATCCAACCAAGAAATATCAATGGGTGTTAAAAACAGTGAGTGAAAGCTTGATGGGGAGGGGGATATTTGCATAGTCGCAGAGTACCTCCCTACAATATACCTTATTAATTACAAAGGGGGAAATGGTAAGCTTACGGGAGAGACACACGGAACATATCACCTTCATCATTTGATTTATGTTGAAATCAGGAGTATTGGGGAAAATTAAAGTCAAGTACCATTTGGCCAGAGGAAACAGGAAGAACCCAGAATCACCTCTGTGATGTTTCTGTCAGAGAGGCAGAGCCTGAATCTAATAATGAGGGACCATCTCAGAAACACTGAGGGACATGCTACAAAATAACTGGCCCATCACCTTCCTGAAAGACAGGCCGTGATCCGGACTGAAGGAAGCTAAAGAGATACGACAATGGGGTTTGATGAGTAATCCATCGTGAGCAGGGTCCTTTTGCTAGAAAGGGCATTACTGAGACAACTGGAGGTATTTGAATGGCCTTTTAGGATTCAAGGTTAGCATGAGTCAGCGTTATTTCCTCATTGTCAGCGTTAATTTCCTCATTTTGATGGTTGATTTGGATTATGACTGAGAGTGTCTTGGTTTGTAGGAAATAGAAACTTAAGTACTTCAGGGCGATGGGATACCCTGTATGTCAGCAATTTATTCAAAAATTAGGAACGATAATTCTCTGCAGCATTTTTGTAACTTTCTGATGGTTTTGAAATACTTTTTAAATATGAGGGAAAATATTTTTTAAAATCTGCAGGTTAACACGTAACATCAGAATCTGGGCCCCAGTCAGTATCAGCAATGGATCAAGCAAAGGTACATCTCCTGGAGAGCCAGTGACCTATTAGTGTTCCGACATTGAAGGACAGCCCCCCTCTGCAGCATGTCCCATGTTGGATACCTTTTCCCAGCAAGGGGCATAGTCTTCTCTTCTTCCTCTTAAGTGAATGACAGTACGGTGTCGCCCGAGGGTCCAGAACTGAGGCCGTGTCCCTGGCTATCCGAAGAGTGCGGGAGCAGGTGGAAAATATTACTGAATGCCGAAATAAAAGACATTGTGTAGAGTCCACAGGGTTCAGCATATTTTAGTAGATAACAGCGAACTCGTTTGCTTATGGAATGTTGCTCTCCTCCCATCTACCAGGGTCGAGTATCATGAAAGTGTTTTTTGGGGGGAAGGCAGAGGAAATCAGGTTTGAGAGAGCAAGCTGGGGGTGGGGGTAACTGCTGACTCCTGAACCTGGTTCAACAAATATGTTGATAATGACACTGGGAGGGGTCAAGAAGCCTGGCTCAGAGCAGTCAGCTAGGCTAACCCCCTATTTCCAAGGGGGTGTGGGAGGAAGGTGGGCACTATAAAATTATATGGATTAAACACAGGTGGATTCAGAATGGAAGAATTAATGGTTTTGCTTTGTTGTGAGAATTCAATGAATTAAAACCTGTAAAATCATAGCAGGGCGCCTCGGACAATAAATGCAGGCTAAACAAACACATCACAAGCCCCCAGACTAACAATGGCCATAGGCGAAACAGCTTCTCCCCAAAGGCCTCAAAACCTTCCTTGACATCTGAGTCTGGAGGCACAGCGGTGCTGGACACCAGAATGAGCCAGAATGAGCACGGTGACCTCTTTATTTTATTTGCAATGGAGTCCTCCCCCTGAGGAGTTCCGGGGTTCTTTGCAAACTTTAAATTACCCAAGGGGGAAGGAACCCTCACGAGCAAGAAAGCAAAATAAAACTCCTGAGCCAAATAAAATTCCCACCGTCTCTCCGCCTTCCCGAGGGCCAACCCCCTCACCTAAAATAGCCTAAAATAGCCTAAAATAGCCGGGGCCAGCTTTCCCCGCGCCCTCCCAGGGCGGCCTCTGCCAGCCAGACGGCGCTCCCGCCACCCGCGCCCCGCCGCCCTCCGCTGCGGAACCCTCCGTGCGCTCCAATCGCGAGGGTTTCCCGCGGAACCCCAGCAAGGGACCGGCCGCCCCGCTCTGGTTGTTAATGACGGCCCTGGGACACCAGCCACTTAGAACTCAAATGCATGCTGCTCGCGGGGGGCGCGGGTCCCCTGCCACAGCGTCTGAGCCGGAGGACGGCTTCCGGACGCGGGGTCGGTGAGAGCCCAGCAGCGCTGGTGGCGACCGGGGTCCTGGGAGAAGCGGCTCCCGGGTGACCGACTCCTGCGGACCGGCCCGACTTTGCCGAGACCCGGGTTCAAGACAGAGCGGTTGCTGCAGCACCTGTGCCCAACATACTATACAGACAGGATGGAACAGGGATGCCAGCTTGCGGGTTGCCCACGGGTCTCCGCGGAGCCCAGAACCTGCTGGACTTGCGACCCAGCGGCCAGTAAGGGGCGCTGTTGATTGAGAGACGGGCTGGACCCCGGGAAGGCGAGGGACCAGCCGGTGTTTTCTGTGTGTGTGTTCTCTGGCCCTGAGAGGTCTCCCTCTTGGGGCTCCGGGTGTGATCTGCTTAGAGCTGGAAAACTCAAACAAGTGGCTTCAGTCTCAGCGGCCTCACTGCCCTGCGCGTCTGGACGGACAGCCGCGCCCCGCGCCGGGCTGCCCTGCCGAGTCCTCCCTGGCCGCCCCTCCCCTTTCTCCAGGCACCTCTCTCCATCCTGGACAGCGGGACGGCTCCAGACCAGCCACAGGGCCGCTTACTGGGACGGCGCGGGCTGCAAACTTCAGCCCACGCGGCCCATTTACCTTTCCCACCTCCCGGCGTTTATTGACCTCACATGAGGATCAGGCCGAACCTGCTGGTTCCTTGCACCCACCGTCAGGAGCCCCCCGCCCCCACGCTGAAGCCTACGAAGCACTTCGCTGGGCCGACTGCTAAGACGGGTCGCTCAAGACCTCAAACTGGGGCGGGAAAAAGAGAAAGAGAGAGAGAAATATCCAAGGACACTGGACCTGCCCTTCACTCCTACGTGTGATGGGACCATCCTTGCCACTTGAATAACAGATTTGCTCCCTAGCTTCTTGTAAAAAAAACCTCTCCCAGCCCCATTTAGCTGCTTAGAGGGTTAGGGTTTAGCCTTAAGGGTTTAAAGACAGTGTGCTTCTGGTGTCAAGACAGGAACCGGAGCTGTGACCCAAGGAAAAAGGCTGGGGGGGGGGGGGGGGGGACAGGCTCACTCCCTTGCGGGAGGCCCAGGCCTGTGTTCGCTGGGAGGGCACTTGGAGGCCCCCTCGAGAAAGGGCTATGCAAGGGCAAATTATGAATTGTCGCTATCCCAAGGACGCTCACTTCGAATCCCAGTGGCAGCGGATGCCATAGTCAAGGCCTCTTGCCACTTGCTTGGGTTTCTCCTGCGTCCTCCCTCAACAGAGGACAGCAGCAAACACAAGATCTTTGAAAAGTCATGGACCACGACATCAAAAACTAATGATGAACTGTATGGTGACTAACATAACATGATTGAGAGAAAGAAAGAAAGAAAGAAAAAGAAAGAAAGAAGAAAAAGAGAGAGAAAACTCAGGAATCTTGGCATCTTTTCCTTTTTCTGGGTCAAGTGAGAGAACCCAGTTTTGAGGGAAAGGTGAGCTCTCCCCGGAGCTGGCAGTGAACCAGTTAAGTGAATGCGGCTCCCCTTCTTCTCTTTTCTGAGGTGATATTTGAAGATAAACGCGCTCCTATTAACATGCAGATTTGGATATCCCTTTGCAAAGAACAGAGTTATTTCAGATGCTGTATGGGAATCCTTTCTGTATTGGCGCGCCTTTGGGGGTGCGAGAGTCCAGCTGCCTCTTCTAAGATTGCCTATAACTCTTCAGACGCCAACGAAATCATTGAAAGGTGTCAGAATGAGGGAAATGAAAGATCATTATTCCGGCCGTGGAGAGCTGCTTTGAAAGTGAATAGAATCTGTCAGATCGTCTTTTGAAAACAGCGGTTGGCTGCTTGTCTTGGGCCATATTAAATGGGTATATCTAGAGCCCGGGGAGGTTGTTTGAGATGGTGGTAATCAGCTTAAGTTGGTTTTGGTGGAGGGAAAAAAGGCACTAGAAACAGGGCAATTAGTGACTTGGCGTGGAACAGCAGCCCTGATATGGGGACGAGGGGGCTTCTATTCAGTTCTTTAAAAAAACGGAATCTTCCATTCTTTGTGAATGAATAAAGAGCAAAGTCCATAAGGGCTTGGTAATTTCCAGATGGGGTGGGTGTGGGGTGGCAGAGGAGATTTGAAGGGGATCCTGTGGCCTGAGGTGAGCGCGGTTCTGTGTCTGCCCAAGACTGGGAGCAAGAATGGGAGGACAGAGCAACCTTGAGGCTGGAGGAGGTGCCCCCAACCCCTGCTCCGAAAATGGAGAGGGCAGCCTCCTCCTCTTCAGAGGGAGGTTATATCTCCAGGTGACAAGACGACTAGGAAGTGATTTCAGGAGAATGTCCTGGGTTAGATCGAAGCCAGAGTTGTTCCTGCTTTTCTCACGCCAGATTTTGAGAAACTTGAACCTTCACGTTTGGGGAGAAAACGTCAGAGCCAACACAGATCCAGGCCGGGAGTGGCATGTTGCCTGGGCCTCAGACCTAGACTTTGGGGTCTCTTTGAACAAGTGGGCCCCCGAAGGACAGCCAGCTGGGAAAAGTGCAGCCCACCCTCAGTCCCAACGGCAGGCCACACTGAAGGGCACCCCAAAAGCAGTTTTTTCCAACTGCATACACTATCTGTGGATAGTGTAACTGTTTATGGGTGTGATTTCTATGCTAAAAGTGCATCTCTAAGGAGGAGACAGTTTGTCTGTGTTTCAGTGTCTCTGCATTTGTTAACAGAGTGGGAGCCACCGGTGGTCTGGGGTGGTGCTGGTCTCCGGGAACAGGCCAGAGCAGGCTTTCTGTTCCCGGAGCTCTAGCCAGGTGGCTGGGTGGCTTTGCAGGCTGTGGCACAGGGCTCCGTGGCTCCCCACCATGGACAGTTGGCTGCCGTCAAACAGGGATTTGTTCTGGCTTTCCTTTCTTCTCATATTTGAGGCCAGTCAGGTGAGGGGGGGCCCTTCCTACCTGATGTGAACCTTGCCCTCTGGCCCCGTGGGGGAGGGGCGGGCGGTCCCTTCTCCTGTCTCTCTCCCTGACCTCTCCTCAGCCCCTGACACTTGTATGTGGAAGGCCTGTCCCCAGGAGGCAGCTCTGAGGGATGGGAGAGCCTGTGTGCTCCAAGGAAGATGGGCCGTTCTGCCTCTCTGCTGTGTTTCCACAGAAACTCACTCATGGCACCCAGGGTGTCGTTTTGGCCAGAAACTCTCATCCTCTTGCCATACATGGTGACCACTGGAGTGGGCAGAAGCACCTTCTCAGAATCCAGAGGCCTTTACCCTGTGGTCCCTGCTCCCCGCTGGGAAATTTCTTTATCAACAACAGATCGCTCATTGTCTTTCTACCTCCTTTCCTAAGGGGAGGGGACGCATGGAAAATTCTTCTGACTCAGCCCATGTGGATTCAGGATGAATTCTTAGGCACCCATCAGTTCAGCCCCTGCCACACGGGCTTGATCCCATGATGTTTACTCTGTCGGTGTTTTCCTGCAGGACTCAGGCTCCAGAAGGGATGCCGAGAAGAGACTCTGAGTGCTGGTAATGGGTCTTGGAAAAATGAGTGCGCACCCTCTGATAATTTCTGCGTCTCTGCTCTTGGTTAAAGGGACATCATTGGGGGTGAGTGACGCATTGGGTGCTGGCTCTGTCAGGGCACGGGGCTTTGCTCCAAGTGTTCCAAAGACCCAGGTTCTACTTGGCTCGGCCTCTGTCAGCAGTCAGTCAGCTGCTTGACCTTGGGCAAGTCGTTTGCTTCAAACAACTTCAGGGTAATTTTGAAGAAGAAAGATTTCCCTCTTTATGATCTTTCAGAAAAGCGTGCCTATACACATGCATTTGTCTCCACAGCAAGGCTGGCCCTGTTTGGTCATTCTCTGGCAAATTGCCACCCGGTGACAACTTTCAGAGCCCTAAAAATGTGTCCAAAAGCAAGAATATGGGCCCGGACTCCCACCGAGGTCACCAGGTGCAAGTGGTCTGAGGTGTTTTGCTACCAGAGGAGAACAGAGACTAAAGGCAGCTTGCCCACTGCCTTTGTTCATGGGTCAGAGGAAAGCTGATGCGGCCCATGAAGAAATGGGGACCCAGGAGGGGAACACCACAGCCCTTTCCACTCCATACAGGCTGGGGAAGAGGCTGAGATGGGATCCCCAGGGCTCTGGACTCTACCTGCCATTGAGGTGTATGACTGCCCGCCTCCCTTATCGTGATGGGACTCTGTGAACAGGAGAAGAATTTGTGTGGGACACTTTCCCCTCCCTGAGAGGCCCATCTAATGCATCATTGTTTCTTTGGTGGATCCATAGATCAATCCTCAATTTTTCCTATTCGTGAAGAAATTCTACTCTTGTACTTGTGGGAGGTTGCTTTTTTTTTTTTTTAAACTTTGTTTTGATTCTTACGGGGAAAAGGATTTCCAAAATGGAAAATGGTGGGAGGGGAGGGAGGTCTAGTTCTTTCTGGAATTATTTTTCTGAAGATTCCACAAAATGTTCAAAACCTTGTAAGGAAGACTGAGCCAAGAGTCTGCAAAGCTGGTTTCTGATCCCAGTATCATTTAGGGCAAATTATGCAACCTCTCTGAGCGGCAGCCTCCTCTTCTGTTGAACGGAGACCATAAGACAATCCCCCCCGGGGCACCTGGGTGGCTCAGTGGGTTAAAGCCTCTGCCTTCGGCTTAGGTCATGATCTCAGGGTCCTGGGATCGAGCCCCACATAGGGCTCTCTGCTCAGCAGGGAGCCTGTTTCCCCCTCTCTCTGCCTGCCTCTCTGCCTACTTGTGATTTAAATAAATAAAATCTTAAAAAAAAAGACAATCCCCCCCCTTTGGATATTACCCACGTTAACTAACATACGTGGAGGCAGTCTGTAAAAGGTAAAGGACCGCACATACGTAAAGCATTGGTATCCGTAGTGAAAATAATATAATCTGATAAAAAATGACTTGTGTTATCATTGCGGTGAGTTACATCTGATAAGAACATAGCTGTGGGATGGAACTAGAGGGTATTACGCTGAGTGAAATAAGTCAATTGGAGAAAGACAATTATCATATGATCTTCCTGATATGAGGAAATGGAGATGCAACGTGGAGGGTTTGAGGGGTAGGAAAGGAATAAATGAAACAAGATGGGATCAGGAGGGATTAACATTATATGTTAATAAAAAAATAAAAATTTAAAAAAAAAGAACATAGCTATGGAAAAAAATTTCTTATGCTTTCTAGATCACGCACCCACACACACACATACACAGTTGTATTTTAGTTACAGAAAAGACAGCCGATGTTTCCACTGGCCCCTGTGGGCCCTCTGTACCAGTTCCCAGGAGAATAACTTCTAGTCAGCTTAGGGCCTCTGGAATCAGTGCTGACCAATTAGAAGGGAGGAGTCTCTTGTCTAGGTATTATAGGTTAGTAGAGGCGTCAGTCATTGCCTATCCACCCATTACTCCATAATAGTCTTAAATGGCCATTGTCTACACTACCTAACCTGTGCCCATAGTGTCAGACTTGTTCTTCGAGCTGAGAAAGAGGAGTGGGACCCTTTAATTGCTCTCATGGGGATTGGAATTGGCAGTGAGAGAATTAGTCAAGTCAGGACAGGTAAGCAGCAAAAAGAGCAGGTGGGGTTCAGGGTTCAGTGGCCAGGGAGGACCGTGTGCACATGGCAGGAATGAAGTCCCATGGCTAGTACATGGCAGAGCTGACCAGATTCTGACCCCGGAGTCTGGACTCTTGAGTATTCCCCTGTACGACCTGCACTGCTGTCCCAGAATCAACAATACGTAACTACAAACCATTAAAACCCCGCAGCTGGGCTAAGTCAAACCATCCTTCATAGTGAATGTTTTAGCCATGGACTTACTATGCCCAGTAAGTCCCTTAGGGAAAGAGATTATCCTTTCCTCTTTGGCCGTGACTCCTTCAGCCTTTGGCATTGACCCCTTCTCACAGTGGGTGTCCAGGAAGCTTTGCTGGCCAACTCTTCTTCCCTTCTCCCTCATGAATTTGATGTCTTCCCATGCAAAGGAGTATCAACAGCACAATGGTGAAATGTGACTAGGAAATATGTCTTGTATGTGCATTACTCTTTAAAGCACAGAAGGATTATGTGTTTGGGGTTTAAAAATGTGAGTTGTAAAAAAAGGGTATGCTGTGAAAATGAGAAGTCCTCTGTTTTCCATCTTCTGAACAGCCTGATGTGCATTTTTTTAGATCATTTCCTATACCGATATGGATACAGACACAGATGTGGAACCTGCTGTACATACGGGTCCCCTTCATTCTTTGTATTGGACGTGTTGCAAGCTTTTCAATCAGACCCCCATGTATGAAATTAAGGTGATTTCCGATTTTTTTCACTTTTACTTATTTTTTTAAAAATATTTATTTATTTATTATTTTGGAGAGATAGCACAAGCAGGAGGGACAGAGGGAGAGGGAGAGAGAATGTCAAGCAGACTCCAAGCTGAGCACAGAGCCGGATACGGGGCTTTATCTCATGATCCAGAGGTCACGACCTGAGCCAAAGTCAAGAGTCAGATGCTTGACCGACGGCGACACCCAGATGCCCCCCAAATTTTTTTTTCATTTTTGCAAATAATATTATAATTAAACCCTGTTGTACATATGTTCTGACACACTTGAGGGAGTAGCTCAGTAGGAATCTGTCCCAGAAGTGGAATTTCCGGAATTTCCGGATTCCAGAGTAACTGGCAAATTACTCTTGAAAGGTCATTCCAACTCACATTGCCACCAATAGTAGACTCAGTCCTGACTCCCATCCCGAAGGTGTATTTCTAAGTTTAGTGACATTTGTAGCTGTCCTCGGCTTGACTTCTTACGGGTTGAGGGATCCCAGGTCAGTGTTCATTTGCATGTTGACTCTTATCACGGGAACACTTTTCCTGCAGAAATTAACCCGGATTCATAGGGATAACAACACCTGCAGCATAACTTCCACATTTAAGCATCAAAAAAACAAACAAAGAGAGCGCCTGGGTGGCTCAGTCTGTTGAGCATCTGCCTGTCTCCAGCTCAGGTCATGATCCCAAGTCTTGGGATCGAACCCCGTGTGGGGTTCCTTGCTCAGTGGGGAGTCTGTTTGTTCCTCTCTCCCTGCTTCTAGCTCCCCTTGTTTGTGTTCTCTCTCTGTCAAATAAATAAAAAAAAATTTTAAAACAAACAAACAAATAAATAAACGAAACCCCTACTAAACTGACATGGACATTTGTACATATGTACTGAATATTTTATACTCTTCCAAAGATACAAAGTCTGGAAGGCTTTCCATATGCAAATTTCAACTTGCTTTGATGTTCCAGGAACACATTAAATTTCTATTGAAAATGTGTAGAGGAGTCATGTAGATAGCAATTGGAGTTACTCTGATATCCTGCTAAATTTATTTAATACCTGTTACTAAACGGTCTGGAACTCAGTTTATCATTGGTCAGATATAGCATTTGTGGTCATTTTTACAAAGAATTGCTCCCTAGGGGCGCCTGGGTGGCTCAGTCAGTTAAGCATCTGCCTTCGGCTTAGGTCATGATCCCAGGGTTCTGGGATCGAGCCCCACGTCGGCTCCCTGCTATGTGGGAAGCCTGCTTGTCCTTCTCCCCGCTGTTACCCCTGCTTGTGCTTGCTCTTTCTCTCTGTCAAATAAATTTAAAAAAATCTTTAAAAAAAATTGTTCCATAGACTCTGGATTGTGATTGTGTCCTCTCAAGTCAAACTGACTATCTGAGAAACTGAGAAAACTCAGCCTTCATAATATCAATCCCATGACTTTGTTTCTAGAAATCAACTTGTCATAAATACAAGACTATTCTTAAATTAATTGTAAGCAGTTAAAAATCTTGGGATGGATTGGAAGTAAAGCAAAAGTAAATTAGATTCTTTAACGCTATCAAGCCAGTGCCAGTGACTTTATACCCAACATAGGGCTGCTGTGCACATGGTCTTTCATTATTTTTAAAAAATACAACTGTCATAAGAATAATATACAATTTGGGCTGACTTCATTCATGCTGCATGAAGAGAAATCTATCTCAGAAATAGGAAAGAGAACAAGCCAACTAGTATTAGAGCAGGCAAAACACCTTTGCCGAATTACTTGGGTTTATGGTAAACAATAATGGGGGCCACTGGGTGGCCACTGGGTCGCTCGGTGGGTTAAAGCCTCTGCCTTCGGCTCAGGTCATGATCCCAGGGTCCTGGGATCGAGCCCCGCATCGGGCTCTCTGCTCAGCAGGGAGCCTGCTTCCCCCTCTCTCTCTGCCTGCCTCTCTGCCTACTTGTGCTCTCTCTCTCTGTCAAATAAATAAATAAAATCTTAAAAAAAACAATAATGGGAATAATAAATGTTACTATTCTCAAGGGTCGGGGTGCCTGGTTGACTGAGTGGTAGAGCCCATGACTCTTGATCTCGGGGTTGTGTGTTCAAGCCCCACACTGGGTGTAGAACTTACTAAAAAAAAAAAAAAAAAGAAAAATCAACATTTGTATTATCAAAGGTCAACATGCATTAAAATGGATGACTGCTACCGAAGGTAACCAGGAGCATAGAGGTGATGTCACCATGATCTGCTGTCATCATTGTTCAGGCTACCATTGATTAAATCAACCCTTACCACCCTATATAGGCCAGGCATTAGGCTAAGCATTTGTCATACGTTTTCCAAATAGAGTTCCTGTGAAAAGGAAAATACCCCCTTTTCTAAATGGGGATCCGCACCAAGAGGTTAACTGATTTGCCCAAGATGACAGGGCTGGTAAATGTTCACTTAGGCATTCAGCCCTCTGTGTGTCCCCAGAAACGGTGTCCCCATCTCCACGCTACAACACTCGGCCCTCAGGTGGGTGTCACTGCAAAATGATAATGGGCAAACACTTCCTTGCATCTAGAAAGCATTTTGAGACCTTATCTCGTGAGGCGTTCTCTGTGCAGAAGGTTTCACGCAGGGGAGTGGATCAGGGTGCGTTTCTTGAGAAAACAACCCAGAACAGAAGTGCCAGGAGCTGGAACAGGTGGGATGCTTCAGCTGGTCCAGTGTTCCGGTCTGTCCTTCACGGCGTCTCCATTTCGGGAATAAAATTTTCCCACCGAACGGCCACACAGATGTCTTGCTTGTGGAGCCCGAGTTGGATCTTTTCCGGAGAATGACACTTCTCCCATTGAAACAGCCCCTTTCTTGGATGGGGGAGATGGGGAGTATGTGTGTGTGTGTGTGCGTGCGTGCGTGTGTGTGTGTGTGTGTGTACTGTTTGCCTGGGGAAGCGGGCATTCAGGTGGCGCAATGTTGCAAGTGACTTGGGCTGTTTGTGAAGAAGCTGGCAAACGGGGGCCTTCTCCCTGGCAGGGAGGAGAAAGGGCTGCTTGTTTCCAGAATATCAGAGAAAAAAGCCTGGTGCAGGTGGGGCTCCCATCAGTGAAATGCTGGAAGCTGCGGCTGCAGGTGCTGCTTCTAGACACGACGGACGTGTGCTTCCTGGGGTTGGCGAGGGTGAAAGAGGGCTGCCAGCACCCGGATAGAACCGCACTGTTGTCCCCAGGGTGAATGAGAAAGATGTTTCAGTGCTGTGGACGGATCTGGATGGTTTGCCACGGAGGACAAAAAGTCTCCTGTAGAATTCCATTTACATGGTGCTATCTCACTTGGGCTTTTGGTGACCAGATCCAATTGTGCTGGTGTCCCCTGTGCAGTGTGATATCATAGCTTCAGAGGAAGGCTTTATTTAGAGGTCACACTAGTTTGTCCTGGGGATGTAGTCATTTTTTGTGTCACAGACAATGTTTTACTGTGGAGATATGAGCCAGATGGCTCGGCCACTTGCAGTCCAGAGCGACACAGAGTCCGTATTGTCGGCAAATAAACAGAATCTATTATGCGCTGCTCGTGAAACTCTAGTGCCCACCACTGTTTAGAGATGAAGTATTTAATAAATTGTTAGGTCTTGCTTAAAGAATCTGAAACAACATCTCCGAAGGACGCGGGTGCTCCCACCCCCCCAAATAGAAATTTCCCGGGTTCTTAAAAGCTCCCCACCCCACCGCCACCCACCTTCCTGCCGGGCTGTCTTCCTTCCCCTCCCCTCCATCTCTTGAGGCCTTTCCTTACTGTAGGGAGGCTCTGATTGTTGCTTCTTTCCCACCGCAATCCATATGCTAATATGATCTGTAATCCTCAGGCAGCGGTGGGGACCGGAGCCTGTGCTCAGCCCCCAGCAGCTTTCTCACCGGCTGCGAAGCCCAGGGCAGCCCGGTGCAGCCTTCCAGGGGACAAAGCGTGCCACAGAAACGCCCTTTTAGGATTTGCTGGTCTCTTCTGCCTGAGATTACTCCTGAGGCCTAAGATAGGAGGTGTAGTGTTGCGGAGGGTGGGGGGCCCCTTTCCCAGGCGGACTTAACCTCACACAGCAGACAGCAAAGGGCTGGGGGCAGGAGTTGGGGGGTCCCAGGGAGGGTCCGCAGGGCCAGCTCACCCCTAAGCACCACAACACCACTGCAGCCGAGACAGACTCGCTTCTTCCTGCTGAAGAATGCCTTTAGAGCGTCCAGGGGGCTGAGCCCTCACCCCCCCCCCCACGTCTGTCCCCTCCCTTTCTTTGTTTTTGTTTTTGTGTTTGTTTTTGTTCCTGGCTGCAGCTCTGTCTTCCCAAACGAAGCCGGCTCTTCCGTTTCGCTTCCCCCAGCTGTGGCTGGGTATATGGCAATGTCAGAAGTACTCGTCTCCCCGCTCTAATTGCCACCCAGGCCAACCTTGACTGGCAAGGAGAAAGCCACTGACAGGTTTGGGCTGTGTCCAGACCTCCTCAGACTTTCTGTCAGCCAACTGTTTGACAGTATATGCAAATGAATGCAAATGCAGGGACACTGGCTAACACCTGCAGAAAGTGACCATCCCCGCTTGGGCCCGGCCTCTCCGTAACTGGGGGTTTTGAAATGCTGCTTGGTCGCTCTCTGTCAGTTGATTATGCATTTGTCAGCAGAACGTTGGGCTGATAAAAACGCTCCTCTTTGTCCTGGAGAGCCTCAGAGCTCCATGCGGAGCTGAGTGCCAGGGATCGTGAGATGGCTCGCGGCCAGCCCTTGTGAGTCCTCCCTCCGTCTCCAGGACCCGAGTGGCAGCATCTGAACTCTTGTGGGCTCGCCCGCCTCCAGGAAGGCCTCCTGTTTCCCTGGGTGGAAAGACAGAATGTTGGTGGTGAGGTGGCCGAGCGAAAGGCCGGCTCTCTAGCAGCTGGAACTTGGCGACTCGGAGCCATAGTGTGTCTCGGATTTTTCAAAAGCCAAAGAAAAATCTGCCCAGGGTGTCAGGGAGTTGGAGAGGGGGCGAGGGGCCTGCCACCTCAAGTGGGAAGCAAAGGGCCAGCCCCACACACCACCTCCCGACTGTGGGAAGTCTGCCAGGCGGTGTGACTCGTGCATCCGCTCTGGGCCGGCCGCGGCGGCTCCCATCTGCTCGGCCTCTGCCGGCCTCTGACGGCCCCTCTCTTTAAGAGATGCAGGGACTGGCCAGTCAGCTGTTATTGCAAAGTTTTGTGTGCATGTGGGGGATTGTATAGTTGTGAATCTGGCCTTTCGGGATGGAGGTAAGGCAAGTGATGCAAGCAGCCGGGCCCCGTAACTGAAGACCGGTGGAAAAGTTTCTGGGGCCTTCCTTGAGCCATCGCGGAGGCAGGAGAAGGGCAGGCACGCAGCAGACCAAGGATCTATGTGGTCCTTAAGCATCGCCAACCAGAACTAGGGATTTTGCATTTTCTGTGTGTATGTGTATAGCTGAGCTTTGGTTCTCCAGAATAACAAGTCATTTGGGAAGCGGTTGTACAAACCAGAACGTCCAAATCCTCCTACAACTCTCTACGTACCCATTGGAAACACCTTGAGATAAGGGCATCTTGTGTTATATACAACCTAAGTATAGGACCGCGGGGTCCTGGGTATTAATCTATAACCAGCTTTTGGGATGTCTGGGGAGGAAGCAGATAGCACGTGTAATGAGCGGGTCCTGGATGTCAGTGTTGACTACTCATTCAAGGAATTTAGATGGACTCCAAAGTGTTTTCTTTTTCTTTCCTTAAAGAACCATTATTTCACCATTTATGCAACTTAAACCCATAGTTGCCAGTTCCTTCTCGTTTATGAAGAGAAGAATCACAGTGAGGACCCTTAAGATGTTTCACTGTCCAGACTTTTTCCTCCAGAAGGAAAAAAGGCGATCTTTGGGATTCCCAAAAGCTGATGTTCTGGGACCTGGTGGGAAGTTCAAGTGTGGGGCTTCACGGCAAAGATGATGGTTTCCCTGTGTGTGCAGACATTTCCTCTAGTGGCTCTGCACAAAATCTGAGGTGTGAGGGACCACACAGCTTGGTGAGAGTCGGGCCTTCGTAAATGGCGAACATCTTGGTCTTGATATCAGCACAGTGATGATGCTGAGGGCTTGTGGGATCGGCGGGTTCTCCAGATACTGATTTATTCAGAGGGAGAAAGAAGGCAAGTCAAGCTCAGAAGGTTAGATCAGATGACTGCTAAGTACCTGGCCTGAGGCACCTGCTGCTACGGGTAAACTGAGGCACAAAAGCATGGCACTCTCTCGGTCATGCTGTGGATCCTGTTAACCGTGGACAACGGACCCCAGAGCCCAGTCGAAGTGCCACAGAAACACATAACCTTCCGGTAATTCGGTCGCCCAGCACGAGCAAGGAAAACTCATGGGGGGACCAGACAGCCACAGAACGGAGGGGGATATGCGTGAGAAAGATAAAGGTGATCAAAATCAGCATGTAGGAAGCTTCAAGAAGGGACTGAGAGATGATGAGAGCCGCCTCCGATCAGGTCCTCAGTTCCTCTGACTATCCATGAGAGCGATATTGTTTGTGGTTGTCATAACATCAGCAAGGAGCGAGCGCTGGAATCTCACCAGCTGGGAGGTGGTGGGTGGACATTTTTTCCCAGCCCCAGCGCCGGGCATAAAGGTGACTGGGCCCTCTTCCTCTGCCCCGAAAGCCCCGGCCAGGGCATGGGTTTTGTTTCGCCACCTGGAAATAGAGTTTCATCATACCAGCTGTAATTCATAACTGTAATTCATAACGGACCCCTCTTATTTAAATGAGTCCTCTGTTTGCCTTCAAGAAAAAAAAAGTACAGAAAGAAATAAGAGGCCACATGAACAAGACGGTTTCGTTTCTCTCTTGCACCCTCTCCATCGCTTTTAAAAACTAAACTTCAGAGCCCAAGGTAGTAGTTGTACTTAAGCGACTTTAATTTCCTTTCAGGGCTGTGCGCGCGGTTGTGGTCACCCAGGCAGCAGTAACTTTGAAAAAATGACCCGTCTACACCCAAACAATGACAGAATCCCCCTTTTTATGTTGGAAACGCCCACGGCTTTCTGTGTATCTGCAGACTCCCCACGTAGATGCAACTGTTTGACCAGCCTTCTACTGAACAACTTAATTAAGCAAAAGAAAACGTGTCAGTTTCTGCCAACCTCACAAAAACAGAGCTGTGGGGGTAAAAAGGGTCGGCCGAATTAACCCACATTCCTGAACGGGTTCACTAAAGCGAGGCCTGGCTTTGCAGCAATGCCAAGGGGAACCGTGCGCCGGATTGCCATTCAGATTTATCAAGACATATTGTTTGGTAGATCATACTGAACACAATTAAAGCGGCAGTACCTCGGGGGGCTGCGGCTCGGGTGTGAGCCGAGCTTAACCTAAAAAAAAAAAAAAAAAAAAATCTTGTCACGACACAGTGCCACCGTTGACATTCTGCACAGTTACGGAGACAAAACTGTTTTATCCCACCATATGAAAACAGCAACTTGTTTTTAGTTTTTTTTTTTTTCTCTCGTCGGTACCCAGCCCTCCCTCTCCTGCCTGTTCACTCCCTGCAAAAGCCCAGGCAATATGCAAAGCGACTGTATACTCTGCATGTAATTTGTACTAGCCAGACCAAACCTGAATTTAATCCTTTTTTTTTTTTTTTTTATCCCATGGGCGGCGGGGCCGTCGGGGTGGGGGAGTGCCCCTGCCTAAATCCTTCTCTGGAAGCTGAGAAAGCAAAGGCCCCAGGAATCCTGTTTCCTAGCCAATTAAATGTAGGTTTTTTTTTTTTTTTTTCAGGCTTGGGTTTTTGATTTTGCCTCCTTTATGTGAAGCCAAGATAGAAGCTTAGCGCCCAGGACTCTCCCAGTCTCCCTGACCCCACTCCACCAACCCTCTCCCCAGCCCATCGGAGCCTCCCTGCAGTTGTCCTGGGGTAGGGGGCAGCCAGAGGGAATTCAGAAACATCACACCTTTCATTCACTTGGGGAGAAATTGGATCAGCCACCGGTTTGGCGTTCAGACCATGAGACTGCGGTATTTTTAATTTCAATGGTCTCCCCCTCACCCGTGTGTGTGTGTGTGTGTGTGTGTGTGTGTGTGTGCAGCAAGTCATCATACAGCACTATTTTATGCAGAAAGCACCCCACAGTTAGCATTACATGGCCCCAGTTTCTGGATGGAGAGACAGAGTCAGGTCCGCCTTTACTTAATCTTGCAAGGAAGCCCGCACAACAGTGTTTGCGGCTTGCGGTGCTCTGGTGCCGGTGCCGTGATGCATCAGAAACAAACAGCCTCTCCGATCCCAGATGCGCTGAAGCACAGGTGCTCTTCTGTGGGTCCTGCCTTCCTGAGCCCCCCTGTGATGCAAAGAGACATTTGATTAAGAGGTATTGATGCTGGATGTCCACAGCAGGCACCTTCCATGTGGCGATGTTTCCTAAAGATTCGAATGTGTCTCATTTAACGGAAGACCGTATAGGCTGCTGCTGTTGGCTCTACCGCCTAGAAGAAATACATAGAAGTCTTGCTCCACGAGCTGGGCAGGACCTTGCCGGTTGAGCCAGCCTGGCCAGGCAGAAACCAGAGTTTCTAGCCCGCAGGAGTGTGGCCTAGAAGCCTGATGAGCAGGCGTCCATGCGGAAGGCCACAGGTGGCAAGGAGTGCGAATCTTTTGTGCCATGACGGCTTCTCTCCTGAATGTCACCCTTCCCCCCACATAAAGTGGGTCCTCTAAGAGGCTTGACAGATGTTTCCAGGGCAGAAACGTGGCTGGGTAGAGACATACAGACATACATGAAACGTACTGGCCAAGGAGAGCAGAGAACCTCAGTGAGGAAAGTCGATCGGGAGTTTCTAGCAGATAATTATCCAGAGAGCCCCAGCTCTAGAGAAGATTTTGTCCTGGGCCCACAGATGTTTCAGGCTAAAGCCATCAACACCAACATCCATGACAAGAATAGCTTCTGCATTTAAGGTTTCCTTCTATCTATAGAAAACGGCCCACCTGTCTCCTTGGGGTGCTCTCAGATCTGGGACTGGCCTATGTCGCTAACTTTTTTTTCTCCCCAAAGAATTCAGGCCCCAGAAGAGATTTTTCTTTTTGGTCTGAAGGGTGAAGTTCATCTGGTTCATACCTCTCGTCTCCTCAGAGGTCTCTGTGCTGTCCCCAAATGGTTCTTCTGGAGCCTGATGGAAAATCTGAGCCAAAGAGCCTTAAGCAGACAGAATGCCCCAAGGACGCACCCTCTCCTGGAGGGCCAGGCCTGCCAGCCAGCTGGCCCCTCGCCCTGCTGCGGGCCCTCCTGGCTTCCGGCTCTCTGGAACGCCTCGAATGTCCCACTCTGTCCCCTGTGGTCTCCACAGAGGGCCGGGGGCCGCTCTCCCTGCCTCTCCCCGTGTGGAGTCAGGCAGTCCCGGTCTGTTTCAACGGCAGCGTGTCTTTAGGCAGAGTACTTAGTATGCCTGTACCTCAGTTTACCCATCTGTAAAACAAAGTTAATAATGGTGTCTACCTCAAGGGATGGCCTGAGCTTGACCTGATCTGTGTAAGGCGTTCAAACTGCCTGGTGTACGGCAGACATGCTGTGATCCCTCCCGTTAGTCTTGTAGCCCCGCATTACCAGAGCACCTCCGCGCGGCGCTGAGCTAAAAGCCAGCACTGAATGATCTCCAGGTCCGCTTCTCGTCGGGTTGGCAGAGCACAGGCAGGTGCGGACTTGGCTTGAACACCGTCCTTGTGCTGACTCGGGCTGGCTGCCCTGGATCTTCCACAGCTGAGCCCATGCCAGTCCCTGGGAACTTTCCCTCAAGCAAATGGCAGCAAGAGGAAAGGTTGGATGTGATCGGATCCTTCCTTCGCTTTGAGTGTACTGCACGGAAGAGGGTGGGCAAGCTGGCCAAGGCTCTTAGAGCCCCCAAGGGACCCAGCCACCCAACACCCGCCCTCCAACTCCCTCACTTGACTCCTGGGAATGGAGGCCAGAGACTCGGCGTGATGGGCCCAGGGTCTCACAACCAGGGCTGGGAATAGGAGCTGCCTTTGACCCTCCAGCTGTGCATTTTTGTTGGGCCTCCATCATGTCCAGACAGGAAGACAGTACTGCAGCACTGGACACGTCCTTATGTTCACACAAACGTTTCCTCGCCTGAGCACGTGGCCTGACCTTCCGGTTTGAAGCCGTCCAGTGGGAGTCTAATACACCTCTCCAATCTAAAGAGAAACCCCACTACAGGCCTTCCCAAATGTGTTCTTGGGTGTGGAAAGAAAATTGCTAGTGTCAGGAGGCAGAGGGACACACACACACACAAACACACACACACACTCTCACAGATAGGGCTCTGAACACAAGGACCCTCAACAGCTCTTCCCCTCCCCCAGCCCAGCCGCCCCTGGATTCGCGACTGGGAGGCTCCCTGATACCCTGAGCTTGATGGGAGCCTCTTGTTGGGTGAAATTTATGACCTGGCACTTCCTCGGGGAGACTTCCCACGTTGAATTTCTGACCTTACAGCCCCAAACAAGGGAAGGGTGGAGAGGGGAGGGGCGGGAGGGCGGAGGACATAGGCAGAGGGAGGTGCCACTTGGCCAGATGTCCGGGGAGTGGGACTGCGCAGATGCCCCAGTGACACCCTGCGTGGCGCAGGCACCAGGGTGTGGGGACCGGGAATCGCCAAGGCACCTGCATAGCACGCGGGGCGCCGTGGGGTGCGGCCCCCCTCTCTCCACCTGAGCGACAGCCAGTGTCATTGGGGAACTTGGTAGATGGGCCTGAACCTGTGGGGTGCGAGGACCTGCCCTGGCCCAGCTCGTCCCACCTGTGCCTTATTGGGACACGCCCCAGAAATGCCCTCAGCATCCCTGGAAAAAATCGCTGGGTTTGCTGGTTATAGGCCTTTTGTGTTGTTTTGTTTGTTTGTTTTTGTTTTCATTTTCGGTTTTTTTGTTTGTTTTGGGTTTTTTTTTTGTTTGTTTGTTTTGTAGATGCTGCTGCATCTGCAGATTCTATTGGGATAGGCTTTCAACATCTAGTCCCTTCTTTAGCGAGAAGAAAGTCTCCAATCCTTTGAGGGGACTGTCACTGCTGCTCTTTCTTTCCTCCCACTTGGGAAGGTTAGAATCAGCTAGAAGAGCCCCTTAGATCACAGCTTCCCAAACATGACTGCTCACTGGAATCACCTGGGGAGTTAAAATAAAATACTAGTGCCAGCGTCACCCTCCCTGCCAAGAGTCTGCTCTCACTGGCCTGGGACAGGCCTGGCTCCTGGGTTTTAGAAGCTCTCCTGCTGCTCTCCTGGGAGGGAGAGTTGGAGAGTGGCCAGCTCAGCCTCTCACAGTGGGCCACCCCGAACATCTGGAAAGTGGGCTTACCTCCAGCCTTGACATGCAGGTTTCAAGAGGAAATGGGAAGGAGACAAGGTTGCTTATGACGGGGAGAGGGGCGGAGAGTGAACAAGATACAGTAAAAAGTCTTGACTAGTGACTCATGTAAATTGGGCAACCCTTTACGAAAATAAAATTGAGCTGACCAAAATGTTTTTTATTTTGCCGGGGGCGGGTGCAGTTCCAGTTCCCCATGGGCCATTACTCAGATGCACCCACCAGCTTCTGGCTCTGGCTCTGTGGCTCCACTGTTTTGGTGATAAAGACAAACACCCTGCCCTGCAATGAGGGGCGCTGACCCCTCACCAGTCCCGTCGTGGACCTGGTAGGGCTGCGGCCAACAGGGGGGTTCCCAGTCCTTCATCCGCTCCTTGCTCCTTCCTGGGTAGGGCTGTGTACAGCAGAGTCCTCTGCGCGGAATCCTTTTTTTTTTTTTTTTTTTAAGATTTATTTATTTATTTTAGAGAGCTTTAGAGCTCACTGGCATGGGGAGAGATAGTATCCCAAGCAGACTCCCTGCTGAGCACAGAGCCCGGTTCCCAGGACCCTGAGAGCAGGACCTCAGCAGAAACCAAGAGTTGGCTGCCTGAGAGACTGAGCCACCCAGGTTCCTTCTGCGTGGAATGCTTTGTACACCCTATCCCCCAACATGCAGCGCATGTACCTCACCTAGTTGACACTTACTCATTCGTCATCATTTATGTCCCACGTCACCTCCCCAGTACATGCCCCAGACCTCCCAGACCATGTGAAATTTTTCTGCGTGTTCGCTGTCCTGGCGCCTTTCCTTCCGTGATTATCATACAGAAATGCAGGAAAAGTGAGCTGTTTAGCTTAGTTGCTCCATATCTGTCTCCCCTGCTAAGATGACAGCCCCATGAGACATGAAGCATGCATTTCTTCACATTGCTGTGGTTCCAGGTCTGTAGTGGGACTGCAACAAATATTGGTCAAGTGATAAAGATGGGCCACCCTGTCATGTAAAAAAAAAATTCCTTGCGATCGGTCTTGCATTCACTCGGCTTTTGTTGGTCCAACCCCGCTTTTTATGTAGGGGCTGGTGGTTCAGATGTTCTGGGTACATGAGTCTGGCTCACGGGAGTGCGCTACTGCGTAGGTGGTGGCTGTTTTGTGGTTCGTGGTGGCGAGTCCTTTATACGTTGCTTTGTGTCTCTGTTGACTCAACTATAGAGGCAACAGGGGTGAAATGCTGTGAAAGCTCAAAGTTTCATACAAATAATAAGAGTTTTAATGACTCCTTTCATTATGGGCATCTTAGCACATTTTCAATGTCATACTTAAAATGTTTACAAGAGGAATGATCATTAAAGTTGATATACTATCTTCAAAGAGGAATTTAAGAAGGAAACTAAGATTTATTTATTATGGGGGCGCCTGGGTGGCTCAGTGGGTTAAAACCTCTGCCTTCGGTTCAGGTCATGATCCCAGGGTCCTGGGATCGAGCCCCGCATCGGACTCTCTGTTCATCGGGGAGCCTGCTCACCCCCCTCTCTCTCTGCCTGCCTCTCTGCCTGCTAATTATCTCTGTCTGTCAAATAAATAAATAAAAATATTTAAAAAAAGATTTATTATTATGGACAATAGTCCAAGTACTTTGGGTATTTGATGCTACTCGATCCTAACAATACACCTATGATGTAGGTCTAATTATTACCATTGTACAGGTGAGGAAATAAAGATTCAGAGAGGTTCAGTGACTTGCCCAAGGCCACACAGCTGGTGAAGATGGAGGTTAAGATGAAATTTGAAAACAAAAGTCCCACGCCTATTACCCCATAATATATCCTTTCTAAAAAGACAGGATGACCATCTGGAGTTAATGAAATTCTAGGCTATTTCTCACTTGGAGGTGATACCTACATTTTGGCTATCTCTACATTTGACTATAAACTGACTCTGAAAAGAATTCCAAGGGAGATCTTAATGTTTGTCCTAAACCTTCACAAAACACCCCAATCTTACTCTCTTTGAAATTGTCCGTAAACTTCGGAGCTCAGTGCTCAAATGCAAGCAGAACAGAGTTTCCTCTGTAGCTGAGCAAGTGGTAAGTCTTCAAACCAGAGCCCCTTGAGATGAATAGACTCAAGCAGAGATAATAACCTAGCATAGTAGAAACTTCATTCGTCCATTTAGAATAAAGCTGACATCTACATTATTCTTACTTTATTCTTCTGGGAGCTCAGTGCAGCATCCTGGGGGAATGTAAGTATCCTCAATGAGGATGTCCTTCCAGAAAACACAACACAGAGGGGAGTCCATTGCCTGGAGTCTCCCAACGACATGGCTCTGCTTCAGGGCCAGGGTTCTCCCACAAGAGAGACCCCGGATGGACTTGACTTTCTCACTGATCTCCCCTTCCTCTCCAACTCCAGGACACTTAAATCTCTTTCCTCTAAGAGAACTGAGGCGGCTTCAGGCTTAGCTTTGTGCTGTGGTTTAAATCTTGGGCCCCAAAGCAAAACTGTCAGAGATCCTGTGCACACACGGGGTTGCTCCGATCGGCTGCAGTGACCCCCTTGTCCCCTGTGTGTGCCTGGGATTGTTCTGGTTCGGCCCTCGGCCTCAGACAAACAGGAAGGTCTGTGTTCAGCACCCTATTATCACCTTCCATATGCTCTATAATGTGGGGAGGAAAAACCCAACCTTAACCTTAACCTTTATCCCCTTTTAATTTCCAAAGAGGCAAACTGCTGTTGGGGGGGGGGGGGTCCTTCCCTTTGTGTCATTCCTTTCCTGGCTCATCTCTAAGGGCTCTGGAAAGCAGCTGGGAAGACCTTTCTTTTTAAAAAAAAAAAAAAAAAAAGAGTTTTGCCTTTTCCCATTGTGATAACAATCCATCATCGTGGCAGACCTTGCTGACAACAAAGGAAATGTAAGAAAGAAATTAAATTCACCAGGAATTCTGCCACCCGGTGATGACAGACCACGATGGTGATGGTGATAATTAGCATTTCCTGAGATCTCGAGGGTCAGTCACTCTTCTAAGCTTTTTACATATATTAGGACATTGAATTTTCAAAAACCAGCCCCCTCTACAGATAGGCAACAGAGGCACCGGGTATTTCAAGTAAGTTGCCTTTGGCCTCAAAACTGCTGCTTGACTTTCATGCCCACATTTTCAAGCTCTACAGATCATGCTTCGAAGCAGCAGAGAGTCCGCTTGGGTCCTGGCCTTCAGCAGCTCCTCAGTTAATGCCTCCTCAGGCACTAGTGTCCTTTGGGCTACACTCGAGTGTCCTAGCGAAAAGTGACCACCTGTGGTCCTTGTCCCCGGCTCACTGCCCATTGGCAAGCGAAGAGCACTTTTTTCCTTTTTCGGTCTTATGTTTCCGCCCCCTGGTTTTCTTCTTCAATCTTTGCCATGTTCATACGCTCAGATATGACATTAAGTAGCACCAAATCTGGTGCCACACAGTATGTGTAAGTATGTTTCTGGGTTCGTGAAAGTGCGTCTCGTGGGGTTCCACACAGTTCACCCTGACTTCCCGGTGAGGTCTATTCCCCCCACAGGAGCGTCACAGATGGGACCTCATCTCAGGGCCTGGAGGGTCCCCATGCTGGTCCCCATGCTTGTCCTCCTGCTTCCTCTGTCCTATCAGGCCAACCTGCCACCTGCCAACCTGGGGAGCAGGAGGAGAGCTGTTGGCCTCCCAGCAGAGTCACAGAGGCCAGAGCATCTTGGCTCCCCTGGCCCTCCGGCTCCTACTTGAGATTCTGTGCCCCTCCCCCAGCACCCCAGGCCACAGGCTGAGGTTAAGATCTTGCCCCTGTTCTGTTGTTCTCAATGAGCACTGTCTCTGGGCCCCCTCGCCAGCCCAGATGACGGTACTTAGTGACCTTTCACACAAGCACTTCACGCCTTTGTGCTGAGCAATTGGTCCTCCTGCTCCGTCTGTGGGAGGACACAGATGAGGACATTACAACTGTCAGCCACTCGGGGCAGCAGGACTGATGAGCCAACAGGGACAGACAGCTCTCGGGAAGAGCCTGCAAGCGAGAGGGGCCCTTCTTCCCATTCTCCAGGGTGACCCCAGCCTTCTAGAATGTGGGCATGAGTGTATGTGTGCACGTGTGTGTGCATATGTTCGTGCACACATAAATGTATGTGTGCATGAGTGTGTGTGCACTCGCATGTGCGTGTACACTGTGTGTTTGTATGAGTGTGCATGCATGCACCGGTGTGCGTGTGTGCATGTGCGTCCATACATGCATATGTGCATGAGTATGTGGGGGCATATGCATGTATGTGTGTGTGCATACGTGTGTGCATGTGTGTACAGAAATGTACGTATGTGTGAGCGCGTGCATGCGTGTGTGCATGTGTTCACGGGTGCATGTACGTGTGCGTGCGTGCGCATGCATACATGTATGTGTGCATGAGTGTGGGTAGGCATGTGCATGTGTGTATGTATATGTGCATGTGTGTGCACATGTGTGGGGAGAGGTAGTCAGTATTACCTGCCTGTGGCCAGACAACAGTCCTGTTTCCTGAGGTGACGGGTCCCCACCTGTGCAGTGGAGACTCGGCTCTGCTCTGGGGCATGACTTGACTGTGTGACTCTGAGAAGTCACCCCATCTCTTTAGACAATCTCAGTCAGCTGTCGATTTCTCCCTATCTCCAGGCCCACTAGGAGAGTAAATTAAAAGTACGTTCAGCTGCCTGGAGAAGGGTCCTGGGCATCATCTAGACAGTGAGCAACAGAACCTACAGCACTACGGCCAACCATCTCACCGCCGTTCCTACTCCCAGAACTCCTAAGAGCATCGCATTGCCTCCTGCTCCGATGGACGACGAAAACAAAAAGAGAGGACCTGAAGTAATACAGACCACATGATCCCAGCTTTGTAAGAATTAAAAGTAGATGTTCTAATTATATATACATAGAAGAAGCTGCTGGAAGGAGACACTCTAAAGGGGGAAAGTGGTTGTCTCTGGGAGGTGGGATTTCACCTGTTTTCTTTTTCTATTTCACTATTTGTTTGCACCGACACGAACCCGTACCATCAAGTTACAATCAGAAAGAAACACTAAATATTGTTTTTTTAAAATGCTCATTTTTGTTCTGCACGAATTTTCACGACCCTAGAAATTTCCTCTCCTCCTATTCTGTTTTGGAAAATGGAAGAATTGCCACTTTTCTGGAAACTCAGGCTGGATTGTTTGAGAGGGGGTTTCTGATTGGACATCCCCTCCACCTGCGGGTGACTCCAGAAAGGGCCAAGAAAGGACCAGGGGTTTGCTGGGCCACCACAGGGGGAGGGAGGTCCTGTTCTGTTTGCCTCACTCTGCCTCTGAATAATCTAGCACGCCTGTTTTGCCACCCCTCCTGGCAAACTTTAACTTGGTGCTCTGTGCTAGAGGACGAACAGAAAAGGTCCCTAGGGGAGGGTAGACACAGCAACTTTGTGACACCTTTTGTTGTCATTCACTCCCATGCCCCCCCACCCACCCCAGCTTCAAGTGGATCCCACTGTGCCTCGGGGAATTGCACCTTTGCCCAAAGACACCCAGGAAAAGCCTGTGGGGGTCCACTTGCATTCCTGGTAAAATAAGCGACATCCGCCCGGCTGCTGCAGCAAACCGCTACACTGGAAACCTGCACTGTTGCGTGCCTGTCGGTCTTGCACACTGTCTCCTCCTCTTTCCCAGCAGAGGGGCGTCTTGCAATGAACTGGAACCAAGAGTTTGGCTTGAAGAGTCTGGATGAGATGGTGCAAGCCTCCTGCTGGGGGCCGTCTGCCTCAGCCACGGTCGAGGCCAGCAGGTTATGGAGGCCCTTGACCCATCAGTCTGTCCCACTGCGGGACATTCATTTAGGGTGATCGCCGATTGCTTCGAAGTGAGCCCCGCGCGACTCCACCCCGCTTTATCCAAAGACCCAGGGCTTGATTCTGCGGCTTGCTCGGAGGCTCGTTCCCTGCCAGCCTGTCCTAAGTCTTGTTGGGCAGGAGTCAGATGATTCACAGATGATCAACCTGTTCTCCAGGAGGCCGAATCAAACCCCACCAGCCTGTTACCACGCGGGGGGCAGAACCGGAGTCACACTTGGGAGAAGTTCAGAGGCCCAGCTCCGCGGTGCAGGGGGCGGGGCAGGTCCGGGGCCGCCTGGGCTTCATTTTGGCCCGGGGAAACCTCATCTTCTGCCCTTAAAATCACTTCCACATTGTTCAAATCCTCCCCCAAACATAATTCTTTTTCAAGAATTATTTTTTTCCGATTGCAAAAGCAATTCTTGTTACTTGTTCCAAAAAAATATATCTATATATCTATATATCTATATCTATATCTATATCTATATATCTATATATATCTATATATATATCTATATCAGTAAGTACTGGGGCGCCTGGCTGGCTCAGTCCTAAGAGACAGAGGTTCTTGATTTCGGAGTCATGAGCTGGAGCCTCACACTGGGCGCAGAGATTACTTAAAAAAAAAAAAAAAAAAGTAAGTACCAAGAGAAAAGTAAAAATCAACCCAAATCCTACCACCCAGAGATAAACACAATTAACATTTTCCCCAGGCATTACTGTCCCTCCACACACACAATTAGATGTATTTAAGCTCATATCATACAGGAATTCTAGGAACTGCTCAGCAATATATTACAGCTTCCTTCTCTGACTCTCTCTCTCTCTCTAACCAACTAAAACTCCAGATTGTTATTTCAGATCATTTCAGAATATTTCAGATTGAGATCATTAAAATGGCTGTGCAGTATTTTATTGTAAGTTCATAGCAAAGTTTTTGAAACTCATCCCACAAGGATAACAATTTTGGTCAATTCCATTTGGTTTTAATATTAAAAGCGACATTGTGATGACTATCTTGATACATTCATCATTAAGTCCTTATGCTTTGCCTATTTAGAAGCAATTCTTTGAAGAAGACTTGTTTGTTAAAGGGGTAAGGTCATTAATCATTTATATAACAAATGTATATAATATCTAACATATACACTATATAACATATATTACAACATAATTATAACTATATATAATTATGTATAGTTATATATAACTATAAATTATACAGAATCATTTTTCACATAAAATTTATACATAATTATTTTATAAACATACAATTCTATATACTATAATAAATATAATATAATTACATTAATAATACAATATAATAAGTATAATTACATACACATAATGTGTATATATATGCATTTATACATATAGATAGATAGATAGATAGATAGGACTTTTATGAACCCAAAAGTTCATAAAGTTGAGTTTTAGATGCACTCAATCCCTGGGCATTAAGGAGAAGTAATCATGTGGTTTAGACACTATACTTACTATTTTCACTCATGTTGTGGGTACTTGAAATTCCCCAGGGATCCACTGATGAAAAGTAACTCCAAACCCCACAGCAGGTTTATAACCCCCCAAACCTCTTATGAGAACTTCCTTTAAGATGTGGGTGACAGAGCAAGCAAGCCTCCCATAACAAAGAAGGAAGGAGGGCCTGGCTTATATAGAAAAACAACTTGCCTGGACTCCAGGATGGTAACACAGACTCACACCTGAGCAGGGAGGAAGCTGCCTTCCGCGCAAGCCAAGTTCGGACCTCAAGTTCCTACAACCACGGCAGATTAAAAAAAAGTAAGACGCTGCATTATTCTCTCCGAGATTGTTTTGTTTTGTTTCTTCTCCTTCTTTTCCTCCTCCTCCTTCTTATTTTGACATCAATCGGATTATAACTCCTCTGTTCTTATGACCTTTGGCGCCCTTTTTTTCATAATTTGAAAGAATCAAAAAAATTCTAGCGTCCATGAATAAATACAACTCTGAGCGCTTTCTTACCGACTAAATGCAAGGGGGGAAGAAATACAGTGAGTGCTCACAAAAACAGGGAAGAATAGAAAATTGTTTAAGTGGCCAAAGAAACTTTATCCTATTGTGCGGCGGGCCAAGCTACGCCAGCTATATGTAAATGCAAACAGTGGCCTGTGTTCATGTGTCCACTTTGAAATCGCCATCTGAATTTAATTCTGCCTTTGTGATTAAATCAGGCCATTACGTTTAATCTCACTTAATAGTAAGAAACGTCCTTTGTTGTTTTCTATAGGCAACATATTCTGCCCCTAACATATACAGCTTGGCATTCACACTTTGCTATTAATCCCCGATGGCTGATAATTGCTTCATCTCCAGGCCCTCTGTCCAATTCACAAGGGGCTGATTGCAACCATTCTTCCCCTATACATTAATGCACTGTTTGGGTCTTGCTTCTTTGGCTCAGTGAACCCCATCAAGCTGTCCACATTTTCTGGGCATGTGGGCGTATTGTGAGATGTTAAATTAAATTCCGTGTTGACCCCCCTACACACCAGAATCTATTAGCCCCTGCAACTTAGCTGATTGACAAGTGGGACTACTTTTTCACTCAAAATCCTGCAGTAAAACAACAACAACGGCAACAATAGGCGGAGTATTTTGTTTCTGGGCAGAGACGGGGGGCTTCTTGCCGCTGTCTTGCTGTGCACATTTTTGTGACCACCGCAGGGACGGTTACATTATTGTCACGATGCTACTTCCGTCGATCTGCCATTTTTCTGTCTTGTGATTTCTCCGGGAAAAACACTTGTCTGTTTCACCATTTCTCTGGGAAAAGTGATCGGACCCCACAGGAGTCCCACTCATTGCTTCGGGGTTTGAAATTCTTTTATTCTTGATCCCCCCGTCCCCAACCACCAAAATGTTTCAGGTGATGAGACTTAGGGCTCTTTCCACTTGATATCGGTCCAACGAACTGTTCCAGCAAAGAGCTCTGAAGGCAAAATACCAGTTGTGAGCCGCCTTCCATCCGTCCTCTTCGCACGAAAGGTATCAGATACAGTAAATTTTAACGTGAAGCTTTGCAAAGAAAGGAGGCTTTCTTTTCTGTCACCCATTCATTAGCTGGGCAATAGTTGCTAAGCTTTTCATTGTTGCTAATTTAGGAATACTGTCTTTATCGAGTTGACTTTGTGGTTCCCAAAGTAGTAGTAGCTGCTTGTGTCTAATTCCGATTAAGCACAGATAGTACCTAGAGTCTGAGCAGCGGCTGCGGCATCTTTATAACCTTTTGGTTCTATAAATAGTTTCACGCGACTTTGTACCATTTCGACCTCCCTGCTGCTCTTGTGGCTCTTGGGAACTCCATATCCCTGTCAGGAACTTTGTTTTCTGATTATGAGCGACCTCATAAAAGTAATCTTATTTTTGTGTAATGTATAATTCTGTTGGGTATAGCATCTACTTATGTGCATCATCATTACATAAAAGTAATTATATACTCATCACAGACAAATCTTAAAAGTTTAGAAAAGCTAAAGAAAAGGTAAAAACCATTCCAAATCCCACAGAGAGAGCTGCTATTCTCAATTATGTTTTCTAGTTACATTTTCATCTATCTCCTACATGTGAAGAGACTCAATGTCCATAAAAATACATATGCATATATATTTTTTTAAGTTTCCAAAGGAGGGCGCCTGGGTGGTTCATTCAGTTAAGCATCTGCCTTTGGCTCAGGTCATGATCCCAGAGTCCTGGGATCTAGTCCTGCATCTGGCTCTCTGCTTAACGAGGAGTCTGTTTCTTCCTCTGCCCCTCACCCCACTCTCATGCTCTCTCTCACTCTCTCTCTCTTTCAAATAAATAAATAAATAAAATCTTTAAAAATAAATAAATAAATTTCCAAAGGATTTTATCATAGTAAATGTTAGATAATTGAGGCACTGAGAAAGGTGTGCCCCAAAGGAAGAAGATATCTTATGTGTTAAATAAACTTTTCATTTTGAAATTATTTTAATTGATTAATTTTTATTGAAGAATCATGGATATGCAGTATCATATTAGTTTGGGGGTACAACATAGATATTTGATACTTATATACATTATTTATATGCATATACATTATATATGGTTACTACGATAAGTCCAGTTGCCATGTAGAATAATTTTAGATTTATAGAGAAGTTACAAAGCTAGTAGAGAGCTCTCCTATAATCTGACCCAGTTTCTCTCTTGCTGTTATTGTATGTAACCATGGTACATTTGACACAATCAAGAAATACACATAATTTTTTAAATGTACGGTTAGAAGCATACAGTTTCTTAATCTGCTTTGTTTTACATATAAATAACTATTCTCCTATGTTATTGTTTACCATATTAAAATATTCTCCTATATCATTAAACATTCTTTTGTTTTTTAAAGATTTTATTTAATTATTTGACAGACAGAGATCACTAGTAGGCAGAGAGGCAGGCAGAGAGAGAGGGCGAAGCAGGCTCCCTGCTGAGCAGAGAGCCCGATGCGAGGCTCCATCACAGGACCCTGAGATCATGACCTGAGCCGAAGGCAGAGGCTTTAACCCACTGAGCCACCCAGGTGCCCCTCATTAAACATTCTTGTAAAATGTTATTTTATGTCATTTTTTAAAAAGATTTTACTTATTTGAGAGAGAGAGAGAGAGAGTGAGAACCAGCAGAAGGGTGGGCAGAGGGGAAGAAGGAGAGGGAGAAGGCTCCCTGCTGAGCAGTGAGCCGGATTCAAGACTGTCCCAGGACCCTGCCAAAGGCAGACGCTTAGCTGATGGAGCCACCCAGGCGCCCCTAATGTCATCTTTTTTTAAAAGAGGAAACTAAGGCAGGAAGTATGATTATTCAATGTGTTAGGTTCTAGCTAAAATTTAGGTAGTGTACAATCAGAAAGCTGCTTCCAGAAAAATACCAGTGACGGGGATGGGGGTGGGGGGAGCAGCCTCTGGTAAGGAGCTCTACCTGGGAGCACCCCTCCCCTCCAACCTCAAATTTACCCCCGTGCCCTCTGCAGGTCCCCTTGATGCCTGGGGGAGCATCAGCAGTAGGGCCCGGGGTCAGCCTCTGCAAAGGAGATTCTTGGCATGAGCACAAGGAGTCCAGGTGTTATCATTTCTAACCTTGGTTTTCAAATGACACAGAAATACATTCTTACTAGAGAAATTTTAGAAAAAATACATAAGAAGAAGCAAGAAAAAGCGCTCACGTAACCTCCCAGAGATAGCTCTCCATGGACACAAATTTGGGATTACACTGTTTTGGATTCTACTTTTTCACTTCTATCATAACTATTGTCCCTTCATATTTAATATTCTTTAAAAAATTTCCCCCCAATGACTCCACGGAATTCTATTCCCAGAATTTTGCTGCAATTATTTAACCCCATCTCATATTTTTGGGCATTTTAGGGTGTTCCCAAATTTTTCTTTGTTTTCTTTTTGCATTTTTAAATTAACATATAATGTATTATTTGTTTCAAGGGTACAGGTGTGTGATTCATCAGTCTTACACAACTCACAGCACTCACCATAGCACATACCTTCCCTCCAGCTTTTTTTATTATAGAGGGCACTGAGATCTTTTTACTATTATACGATTTTTTCCTATTCTTTCCTATCTGTATTTTCTAATTTTTCTATCTCTCCTCTATATATTTGCATTAGTTTTCTAAAATACAAAAATAACATAATATAATGATGTAATGTAAGTGACATGTTATTTTCTTTCCTCGGGAAAAAAAATCATCAAAAATAGAATTAATGAGTGAGATCAAGGTGGTCTAACTGTACCTTTTCTGAGTGGTGTTTTGAAAGAGGTACAGAGAAAAAAAAACATTGAATTTCGTTGCATTTGGTGGGGAACCCACTATGGAGATGTGATTCTCAGAAGAAAGAGGAAACCCTCACCATGGTTTTGGTGACTCACTGACTAGAAGTTTCTGTTTAGACAACTGCGTAGCTACCCAAGGGCTCCCACACAAGGAGATAGGTTTGTATACGTATGAGGTTCTGAACACAGACACCGAAAGTCGAGGAACCCCCCAGGACTCGGCCGAAGGGAGATCAAAACAAATTCAAGGAGGTAGAAAGGATTAATCACGAACTGTCGTTTGGTAGGTCAACAATCATATTGCTACAGTGTTCAGAAAGCTTGAGAGCACAATCAAGCAGTTACAAGTAACATTCAGCTGCTCGCGTCCTCGTGCAGAACAGGGATTGGACATGGCAGATAGTACAGCTATGTCGCTAGCTCTCAATTTCAGTAGGGTTTTGAGGTGAATGCCTGTGTGACCTTATTCTCATTGATTGTATCTGCATGACCCGTAAGCGATGCGAACACTGCTGTCTCATTGAGTGGGAGCTGGTGTTTTTAGTTTTAGCTTACTTTACGCTAAGCAAGATGGGGGATTAGATATATGATTAAAAATTTAAAGAAGACTCCCAAAGCATGAATCAGATATGTAAGAAAAAAGATTTTAAAAAGAAAAAAGTTAGGCTGGAAAATAGAAAAAAAGAAGCTAAAAATATCTCAGGTTCCAACTGACCTAACACTGTGTCAATTAAAACTGAAACTCACCAGCTCTGTAAAAAAAAACAAAACAGCACACAGTCCCCTGGACTGGAAGTCTGTTTTAAACTCATTGTATGATGCAAGTTCCGTGATCTTTTTAGCTCTTACCTCTCCTTTCTGGAAGGAAGCAGCCAAACAGGGAATGTCTTAGGAGTACATGAAAAGAGGTGCCAGGAAAACAGAACAGCTAATGACAAGTTCACACAATGTGAAGACGAGAACTCCCTTGGGCACCCACGTGGCCCTGGGTCATCTGCCCTTCCAGTGTTTGAAGCGTGAGCGCCTTTCATTTCTTCTGCATTCCAGAGCCCTGGGTGTTCCTAGGCAATATTTTATCCTTATCTCTTTATTTCAGAGCATCGGGTCAGTAGCTAGAGGACCTATCGGTATTGGGCTTCACATTTAAACTCCAGCAGAGAGATTGCTTAGCGAACTGGGCAATTGCCGATGTTGTGGCATGATTTTGTCTTTATCTGCGAACACAATCGGCATGTGAGAGGGGGACTGCATTTCGTTTCATTGACTCTGAGGGCTTCCTGGCCTCTCTTCCCTGCAACCTCTGTCCCGCTTTCCTTTCCTTGTTCCCCTCTCGGGTTCTTTCAGGGTTTGCCCTGCAAAAGGCACAGAGGAGCGAGGAGGGAGAATCAGATCTGTGCAGGAGAGGGGCGGCGTCTGTGCCCGAGTGATGGAGAGAAATACTGGGGAGGAAGGCGTGTTTGAATCAACTCCTGAAGGGTTTGTAGGATTGTGGCAGGTGGATGAGGCCAGCAACACTGAGGTTGACGAGCCAAGCTGTGGGTGGCAGGGAGGGAGGGGTTGGTGAGGCTGGTACCTCGAAGTGAGAGAGGGCTAGGGGAAGAGCGGGCCAAGGAGCTGGGAATTTTCTGGTTTTGGCACTCTAGCCTGCAGGGATGTGGCTCATGGCCTGACAAATGTTAACGAAAAGCTCTCCTGTTTGCGTTTTTGAGGCTCTCCCAAGCTTTCTAAGGCAGATGGAGAAGCTACCAACCAGGTGTCCGCATTAGCCACGCGGGTCACCCAAACACGCAGGTCACCCAAACACCGCCTTACAAACACCCGGATACAACACCTCACTACTACCCAGCTGGGAGATTGTTTTGTTAAGATCGATTTTCTCTGTCAGTGTATATCATTGAAATGACATTGTGGGATCCGGTCTGCTTTTGTGATGTAAATAATATCTGCTTCCCCTTCCTTCTGGGGACCCCATAGGGGCTGGGAGTCCCTAAGAGGTGATGTGACCAGACCCCAGATGAGAGCTGGGGGTGGGAATTGGAAGAGCCCTCAAAGGCCTGCAGGGACCCAAGTCTCTTCCACACCTGGCCCCGGTGAGATCAGTCTTCAGTGTAAATGTGTGTGAGTGTGTGTCTGTGCGTGCACGCACGTGTTTACCCACCAACAGGCCAACAGCGAGCACTGTGCAGACCTCAGGATGCAAAGTTACCAAGTGGAAGGTTCGCGGCGGCTGGGTTTGGAAGCTGGTGTATCTTTTCCACAAGGGGAACACCTTCAAACTAACCTTTGTACCCACAAACCAAAGCGATTGTTAACCTCTCTAATCCCTATGAATCTCCAGGCAAGATAGGAAAGCGGCTTCGGGCTCTCATTAAAACAGAGCTGGCTGAAAAATAACTCACTTTCTCCTTCTTTAGTCTCCACACTGTGCATCGAGGCACTGTGGCTCCCGACCCCACCGGGGAGGGTGCCAGCTGTTGTTGGCTGAAACTGTTACAGAAATTCCCAGGGTGGTTCTTTGCAAACAGGCTCCCAGCTCAGAAGGTGGCATCTGTCCCCTCTGCATGGAGATGAGGTCATTGCACTGGGGTTTTAGAGGAGCCCCAAGTTTAGCCTTGTGAAAAAGAAGGATCCATAATTTCTATATGCAGTCTCTTAAGCAAAGCTCCCTCAACCTGTCTCACCTTCTGCAGGCCACAGGATAGCTGGGTATCCCAGGTTACCTTGAAATGGATGTCTCAGTAAATAAGATCCAAGATTGGCTTTTAAGTAAGCCCCGGTATTGATTCAATACTGAAGAGTGTTAAGTCCCAAAGAAAGAAAGGAAAGAAAAGAGGGAAGGAAAGGGAAGAGAAGGAAAGAAAAGGAAAAAGAAGAACTGAGTGTAAATGTTGGAAAGACAGCCTGAGTTTATGGTCTAGTGAAATTGTTTTGTCCTAGAGTAACAGTAAGGAAGTTAAAGTAAGGACTGATCACTTTGGCTTATGTAACGCACCACCTGTATATCTATCAACACGGGATGTTTTCATAAACTGAAGACAGAGGCAGAGTTGAAAGGGATTGCTGTTCTCAGCTCCAGTCAGCTTGCTTGTTTCAAGCACAGGCGGCAAGCCCAAGACCCCAAAGCCCAGGTGGGAGGCTGGGGTCGGCGGAAGGAATGGCGGAGACGACAGTTTTGGCTCTCACGGGGCCATGCAGAAACTGGGGTAGTATGACCAGGTCAGCCAGGGTTGTGGTTTTTGTGTGTGTGTGTGTGTTTTTTTTTTTTTTCTGGATAAAGATTAGGATTTTTATGTAAAGTCTCCTGATTTTCAAATGTTGGCAATTACTAATTCACATAGAACACACAAACAACACATAGCTATTGCTACCTTCACCCCACCGGCCACCTCTGGTTCAGAGGCCAGTAAAGACTGACTCACAGAAAAGTCATAGAAATGGAACCCTCTTGAACTGCACTCATGCCACAGTGACCCGGTCCTTCTCAATCAGGTGTGCTCACCTGTGGAGTTTCAGAAACCGCATACCTGCCCAGCACACACACAGACTAAAATTCTTGGGGAATGAAACCTAGGAGTGCACCTGATTTTTCAAAAATTATTTTTATTGCAGTAAAATATCCGTAACATAACATTTACCATCGTAACCATTCTTAAGTGTAGATTTCAGTGGTTTTAAGTGCATTCGCACTGTTGTGCAAACATCGCCACCCTCTGTCTCCAGACTCTTTCATTTCCCCAAACTGAAACTCGGTCCCCATTAGACACTAAGTCTCCAACCTCCCCCCTCACCCCACCACCAGCCCTGGGCAAGCACCAGCCTACTTTCTCTCTGTGAGTTTGATCCCTGTACGTACCTCATCTAAGTGGAGATACAATATTGTATCTGGCTTCTTTCACTAAATATCATATTTCCAGAATCTTCCATGTGGTTGTAGGTTTTGGAACTTACTTCCACTTGAAGGTGAAAACTATACTGCATTTTGTTATCCATTTATCTATGGATGGACATTTGGGCTCCTTCTTCCTCTGGGCTATGGTGAACAGTGTTGCTCTGGGCATGGGTTTATAAATATCTGTTTGGGTCCCTGCTTTCAATTCTGGACGCTCCAGTTTGTAAAAGGTCACTGCTGATTGAGTATTTGGGTTCTCTTTTGAGAAGCCCTCCTGTAACAGGGCCCCTATCTCCCTGCACTGCCCCACACCCTCTGTTACACTGCACTGCCCAACTGTGTCAGGCGAACAGCTAGTCTGGTTTCTAGACTCTGCTTAAACTGGCAGATAAGGAATTAGCTAAGACAGACTGGCTAGCTCATCACATCCGTGGGGGATGCTGAGGAACTGGGCTCAGGGGTGGTAACTGGGACAAGCACACTCTACTTTGGATGCTACCACTGGACACTTGCTGCTGCCTCCACTGGATTCTCCCACTGGACTCCGGCCCAGGAGATCCCTGCTACACCAGCTTCACCCCCACTGAATGCTTGAGTTGGTTGTGACCACAGCAAATATTCCCTAACGAGCCCCCCGCCTGTCTAGTGCAGCCCCTATTTGCAGCGTCCCAGGCAGGGACATCTGAGTGACCTTGATTACCCCATAAGCCCAAGCTCTGGGTGCTCGGGACCAGGTAGAGGGAATATATGGGACCTGGCTTTCTTGAGTGGTAGTGGGAGCCTTACCCTAAGAAGAGGATTCCTGATCAGTGCTAAGCAGGAGCTTACCAGAACATTTGGGCCTCTTCCCAGCTCCGGGTTCAGGGGCATCTCAGGGGTAGCTTGGGATGAGCCATGGTGGGGGGTATTTACACATAAAATGAACACAACAAATCAGGGCATTTCTTCCTTCCCTCCTTCCTTCCTTCCTTCCTTCCTTCCTTTCTTCCTTCTTTCCTTCCTTCCTTCCTTCCTTCCTTCCTTCCTTCCTTTCTTTCTTTTTCTTTTTTTCCCCCAGAGGGCCAGTTTAAGAGCACACTGATGGTTTGTATACCAGATAACCCAAGTGACATGTGTCAGTTATCCAGGGAAATAACTAGTGATTTCTGCAAATTAGATCACTGAACTGAGTTGAAGGAAGGAGAGAGAGCATGAGTAAGTGTGCGAGTGTGCACAAAGTCTGGATGTACATTTGTAGGTGTAAACACAGCTGAGAACAATGTCATCCAATAGAAATGTGATTCAAACTACGTATAGGTATAGAATCTTTCTTCCTGGGTGCCTGGGTGGCTCAGTCGGTTAAGCGTCTGCCTTTGGTTCTGGTCATGATCCCAGGGTCCTGGGATTGATCCCTGCAATGGGGCTCCCTGCTCAGCGGGGAGTCTGCTTCTCTTTCTCTCCCCCTCCCCCACCTTGTGTTCATGCTTTCTCTTAAATTAATAAATAAAATCTTTTTTAAAAAGGAAACTTTCTTTCACTTTTTATTTTTATTTTATTTTATTTTTATTGATTTTAAAGAAAGAGATGCAGGACTGGCCAAAGAGAGGGAAAAAAATCTCAAAAGCATATCACTCATCCTCATTCATTTTACTTTCCAAATGTCTCCTCTGCATTCAGTCTAAATACAGTCTTTTAATGCCCAGACCCAACCTTATGCTTTTTACATTTTCAAATACCCAAACTGAATCTTCTATTTTTCGCTTTCTTCTCTACACGTATAAATGTATGTCATGCTAAATTTTCTAGTAGCCATATTAAAAGTGAAAAGAAACAGGCAACATTAATTTTAATAATATATTTTATGTAACCCATCCATGAAGAATATTTCCATTGCAGCATATAATCAATATAAAATCCTTAAGGAGATAGTTTACATTTTTTTCTTTATAGTAAGTCTTCCAAATCCAGTGTGCATTTTATACCTGTAGCATATCTCAGCTCTGTTTAGCCACGTCTCAAGTGCTCAACGGATATGCGTGGCCAGTGGCTGCCATATTGGACACTCTAAGCTTAGAGTAGTTGGAAGAATGGTGAACCATGGTCTTCGAACCATACCCCAGGGGTGGGTTATGAAGGACAGATGTGTTCCTCTCTTACAGATGAGGAAATCAGAAATCCCAAAGTTGCAGAAAAGTGAGTTATGTGTGCATCTGCCATTCTTTGATTGATTCAGGTCAAGGTCGAGTCATTTAATACAGATCCTACCTTATGAATAAATCATAGATATTGCTAAGATGTTGAATATAACCTTAAAAACATGAGCATGGGCTGTCTGGGTGGCTCAGTGGGTTAAGCCCCTGCCTTCGGTTCGGGTCATGATCTTGGGGTCCTGGGATCGAGTCCCACATCGGGCTCTCTCCTAGGTGGGGAGCCTGCTTTCTCCTCCCTCTCTCTCTCTCTATCTGCTTGCCTCTCTGCCTACTTGTGATCTCTCTCTGTCAAATGAATAAAATCTTAAAAAAAGAAAAAAAAACATGAGCATGTGTGGGATGAGTGGGGAGGAGACAGGACAGCTGAGTCCTCCGTGCGAATGCAAATGGAAAAGGAACTTCACAGCTTTACCAGATCGCTTCTTGCTTCTTTCTAGAAAATATATCTACAATGTGTTCCTGCCTAGTGAATGACGAGACCCTGTTTAAATACCCTGGTAGAAACAGGTGTCATCTATGTTGTCAATAGGAATGTTAACTTGGGAGGCTAATTCAACAATGGCTAGAAGACTTTTTCTGGGAATAATCTTAGGAAAATCCTCTACACACGCAAAGATATATATGCAAGGATCTTCACTCAAATATTGAAAACAACTCAAGTGTTCATCCAGGAGGGTCTGGGGCAGTGAATTATATATAATATGTCCATTCTGTGGAATGCTTGGCAACCACTAAAAAGTGACCTGTGTGTATTTATAAATAAATAGATGATTAATTAATTTATGTAAAACTGACCTAAAAAGAGTCACAGTATTGCAAAAACACAGGAAAATATAAGTTGCAAAGCAAGCTGACTAAAATACCATCTTTGTAAGAAAGCAAAAAAAAAAAAAAAAGCTTTTTTTCTGCCTAGGTATTGAAAAGAAGATTTTGAAAACATACACTAAGGCTATCTGAGGGTGTGGAGCTATAATGGGAGACTTTAGGGAGGGAGTTTTACTTTCTTTTGCTTTATATACATGATAATGTTTGAAATTTTATAAGGAGCATGGATTGTTCCTATAATCATAAAAAGACACAAAATAGTAAGTAGATGCCCAATATTTTACAAAAATACACAATGGAATACTATGCAGCCATCAAAAGAAATGAAATCTTGCCATTTGCGATGACATGGATGGAACTAGAGGGTATCATGCTTAGTGAAATAAGTCAATCGGAGAAAGACAACTATCATATGATCTCCCTGATATGAGGGAGAGGAGATGCAACATGGGGGGTTAAGGGGGTAGGAGAAGAATAAATGAAACAAGATGGGATTGGGAGGGAGACAAACCATAAATGGCTCTTAATCTCACAAAACAAATGGAGGGTTGCTGGGGGGAGGGGGGTTGGGAGAGGGGGGGTGGGGTTATTATGGACATTGGGAAGGGTATGTGCTATGGTGAGTGCGGTGAAGCGTGTAAACCTGGCGATTCACAGACCTGTACCCCTGGGGAAAAAAATATATGTTTATAAAAAATAAAATTAAAAAAAAATTTAATAAAAAAAAATACCCAGTGCTATTGAAGCTATGGGGACACACTTCTTAGGCCCTACGGGTAGAATTGCAAATTGGTCCCTTCTTGGAAGCACCCATTTGCCAACATGCAACTAAAGCCTTATCGATATGATAGCCTTCAGTGTGTGACTGCCCCTCTAGAAATTACCCCAGGATAAACTGATAGAGAGATTTATGCGCAAGGATGATCGTCCGTATGTGAAATACAGTGGGGCAAGAATGATACATTTCGCTCATAAGAAGTAACTTCAGTAAAAATCTCAATCACAGTGGCATCCAGGCCAAAATGGTGAGTTAGGATAGGCATAGAAAGATGTCCATAGTCTGTAGTTAGAGCAATAATATAGGTGGCAAGATGGTTTGTATACTTTAATTCTGATGAGTATGAGACATCTGATTGTATGTACATAGTACCTCTGCTGACAAGAAAATATGTAACAATATGTATCAGGGTATTGTTAGCAGAGGTTTCCTTAGAGTGGTGAGATTATAGACAATTTCTATTTTCTTCCGTAGTCTTTTCTTTTTAAATATTTTATTTATTTATTTACTTATTTGACACAGAGAGCGCACAAGCAGGGGGAACAGCAGAGGCAGAGGGAGAAACAGACTCCCCACTGAGCAGGGAGACCTATGTGGGGCTCCATCCCAGGATCCCAAGGTCATGACCGGAGCTAAAGGCATATGCTTAACTGACTGAGCCACCCAGGAGCCCCTCTTCTGGGTTCTTGTTGAAATGGTCTTATTACTTCCAACAGTAATGGAGAGATCTCTCTCTCTCTCTGTCTCTTTTTTTTTTTTTTTTAGTATAGGTACAGCCATAGAAGCCAGTTTCAAAATCTCCCTCTGTTTGTTTCAGAACATTCTGAAGTAGAAATAGTCAGTTGGCCATACTGGCATCCCTGAGCGATCATCATGCTGGCATGGGGCACGGGCTAGGACCCACTCTCTGGGAATCTTATTTCAAAGGCTTTTAACACTATTTCAGTTGCTGCTAATCAGGGCAGGTCATTAGACCTAGAAGGCTAAGTAGAACCAACGAATCCTCATAATGGGGATATTTCCAAATTTTATGTGTGTGTTTTAAATTAAAAATGAACTTAAACCATTTTTTTCTCAGATGGGGGGAGTCATTCCAATTGAAGGGGCTACTGAGGATTATTCATTATTGCTGCCCACACTAGAAGCAGGCAGGCCTCTTCTGAAGGCCACGGCGAACATTTTCCAAATGAAAGTAGTGATTTTTAGAATCTGAAGTGTGGAAACTTTCCCGCATTCCAAAGACTTGCAGACAACCCATGACATGAGAGATCAGTGGACTGTCCCTTGTCTTGGTGAACCGTCTCCCAGGTTTAAGAGTTTGGTATGAGAGCAGCAGTGTGTGGAGATCAGGCATGGCTCAGAAGACATGACTTCTTTATTTTACCCAATTAAGCACTGGGGTGAGGTGGGATCATATTCCAAGATTCCTTAGGTTTAATTTTCAAATGTGCTCTGATACGGCCACCCCAGTCTCCCTGCATGGGGTCACCGAGCTTCCAGGCCCGAGTAACACCCCTCCACCTGATGAGGGTAGGGGGAGAAAGGCAGTATTGAAGACCTGGGTCTGGCAGAGACCCCCGCAGGGCTTCAGACATTGAGGTCAGCAGGTCTGATTACGGGGCACTGCTCAGTACAGCCCCACACCTGCCTCCCCTCTGGTGGGGCCGGATTCCCTCTGCTGCACTCCGCTGTTGACCCCAGGCCCTTAGCACAGGCCTGGCAGCAAACAACACGTTCAATAAAATGCTCAGTAATGGTGCCGAGCTCTGTTGTTGCTGCTCAGCACCATCTCTATTTTTAGAGGTTACTTAAAAGAAAGACAAATGACTCTAGCACCAGCACGGTCTCCATCCTGCCTTCTTCCAAAGTAAGTAGCCCAACGGAATAAGAATAGTTCCTTCTGACAGAGGCACTGCTGGGGCTTCTTCATTTGAACAAGTGTTTCTGGTGAGGGACATTGCTGTCACAGGCTGCAATTTGCTCCAGGTGCCATCCCCCGGGGCCACATGACTACACACATAAGCACTATCTCGAGAACTGATTGTCCTATTGGACCCCAGCAGGCAGCCGCCCAGTAAGGGGGTCCTGCAGGGACCGCTGAGCCCCATCCCCGTCTCACTGGCAGGAAGAAGCCCTGCACCTTGGCGGGAGCCTCTCCCAGGCCCTACTGAGTCCTCTTTGGCCTCCCAGTGCAGAGGATGACTCAGCCAGTGATTTCATTCACCCAGCCTGGTGTTTATGCCTCTTGCCACAAACCAGTTGATACTGTTTGGAGCTGTCCTGAGCTGATGCCATGTGAGGGGGCTGGGGGTGGAGAATGTCATCCAGTCAGCTTGTGGCCTCTGGGTCCAAAACAGCTGAAATGTTGTGGCTTCTGAGGAACTCATTGTCTGCGAGTCAGTCGGTGAGAGAAGGAAAATCCCAGTGCCTGCCTCCCCTTCCTCTCAACCTTGGAGAAGCGCTCTGGCCTCGGGGGGACTCCACACAGTCACTGTGGGTCCTGACTGGGCTCTGAGAGCCAGCTTGGATGGAGGGAGCTAGCACAGGGCTCCAGAGGAGAAACCCCACAAAAGATACCCTTGGGGGCAAGTTAGAGCCAGAAGGAGCTGGGGGGTTGAGAGGGCAGCTTTGCTCATTCCAAGTGGATCTCTACATGGCGCCGTTCAGTGCTGGCACGGGCTTACTCATGACTGGCAAGAGAAGGCTGAGCACACGCTATTGCTTTCTAAACAACCACTGGCAGTTTACATAATCCTGTAAATCATGTCTTTCCAGACAGTGGGAAAAACTGTACGAGAGAGAACAACAATCCCCAGGACAGTAGATTCTGTGCTAACAGTTTACACACACAGCCCTGTTTATGCACTGTGAAGTAGCTCCTAAGACGACTGGATCTTACAGAGGACCGTCCAGGGTCAGGTGGCCAGGGAGTGGACTGACCCACTGTGAGGCACACCCATGGGGCGGCGGGCATCTAAGACTTTCCAGGGCAGAGAAGGAGGGAGGGAGAGGAGATTGGAACACAGTCCTCCCGGGTTCCTAGGAGTGGAGGGGGACAATGGAGTGATTTCCTGCTCCTGTCCTTCCCGTGGTGGGGGGGTGCAGCACCAGCAGCATTAGCCCCAACCCCCACCCCCCACCTCCCCAGCCAGATGGCTCTGTGATCAGAGCTGACAACTCTCCCTCTAAGTTGCTGTGGGTCTGTGTGAATAGAAAATATTAAAGGGGTAAAGGGCATCTTCTGGTGCTGTCACAGGCCCTAGATCCATGGGTTCCATGGTCATGAGTGGTATCAAAAGTTGTCTATTAAATGGAAGGCTGTGGGGTCCAGCTTTATGTTTTTTTCTCCACTGGTGGTGAGTGCAGTGAGAGATGTCGTTTTTACGTCCTGCCCAGGACTGTCTCTGATAGAGCAAAAGTCTGTGAGGAGCCAGAACTGGGCGGGGGGCGGGGGTGGTGAATGACATCAGCAGAACCTTCCAGAAGCAAGTGAATGAAACAGAGAGACAGCAACAACAGGATACGCCCCTTGAGCGGTAAGCCAGGTAGATACCACCATAGCGAACGATCTTCAAAAGTTTTCTTTACTGGGGCGCCTGAGTGGCTCAGTGGGTTAAAGCCTCTGCCTTCGGGTCCTGGGATCAAGCCCCGCATTGGGCTCTCTGCTCAGCAGGGAGCCTGCTTCCTCCTCTCTCTCTGCCTGCCTCTCTGCCTACTTGTGATCTCTGAGTGTCAAATAAATAAATAAAATCTTTAAAAAAAAAAGTTTTCTTTACTGATTCCTCATCTGCCTGACTGTATTTTTAAAGATCTGAATAGGAAGATACTTAATGATCGCTGCCATGAAAAGCTGTTTTGGGTATTTTGTTTGTTTGTTTGTTTGCCTGGTTGCTCACAGTGACAGAAGGACCAGGGACGCAATGTCTCCAAGGGTGCGGGCTATGTGACGTCTGCCTTCTGTCCCAACCACATCCCTGCATCTCATGGCTGTGCTGCCTTATCTCAGCCGCCCCGGGAGCTGGAAACGTCAGAAATTACTGTGTGCTGGGACCGGTGGAACCATCACTACCACACTGAGTAGACGTGTTCTGTGTAGCATCGACCAGAACCAGGCTGGAAAAAGAGGAGGGGCTGGAGGTATCACAACCTTGCCTGCCCAGGAGGAGGAAGGAAATGCAGGGTCTCCCTCTTCCAGACAAAGCTTTATGTCTTTCGCTGCCTGGCTTCTACAAGTTCCCCCAGCAGCCTCAGCTTCCCTAGTGTTTACCTCTTTGTGCTTCTTTGTTCTTGTCGGTAAAATGGTGTAATCAGAGTGCCCCGAAATGAAGTCACGCATGTAAAAATGCTTAGAACACGGCGTGGCACCCGATAAACAGTGTTAGCTCCCATCAGTAGTGTTATCATTGTTATTCCTAGTTGTGATGCTCTATCACCTACCTGTCCCCAGGTGAATTAGCTTCTCCTTCTCTCTCTTTCTCCCTCCTTCCTGCCCCCGCCCCCAGCACAGATGAGTGCTCTAACCTGATCTTGTTATCTTGGAGTCTCTAGGTTGTACCACTCTGTCATTTCTCTAAGGCGGTATCTGGATTACTTAGAAGCTGCTGGGACACGACAGACCTTTTTTCTTTTTTTTCTTTTTTAAAAAAGATTTTATTTACTTATTTGACAGAGAGCAAGAGAGCACAAGCAGGGGGAGCAACAGAGGGAGAAGCAGGCTCCCTGTTGGTCTTGGGATCATGATCTGAGTCAAAGGCAGACCCTTAACCAAATGAGCCGCCCAGGCCCTCCCACAGTAGCCCTTCTTGATGCCGGTGCTCCCCGTCTAAAACAAGTGTTTTTCCAGGCCCCAACACCTACCTCTGACTGGGGCTCCCCGTGCAGGGCTCGGGGTGCCTGTCCTCTCTCTCTCTCGGGGCTTGGCGGCAGCCAGCACTCACTCCTGCCAATCAGGCCCTTGGAAAGTCACTCACATCCATGAAAAACACTTGGCAAAAAGATGCTGACATTGTTGAGAAAATCAGAGCCCATGAGCATCAGAACCCCGAGCGTCTACGTGGGCAGGGTGAAAGGCGTCCCAGAACGGAGAGCCCCTAGGACACTCTTTGCCCTTGGCCATCAGATGTCTGCTCCCTCGCCTTCTGCCAGTTGCTTTCTGAAACTCTGATGACAAACATGTCACCATCGGAGGCTCTCTCAAAGGGTTTGCTGCGCCTCTGCCGCTCCCTGTCACCAATCTGGGCCTCCCTCGGGGCTAGGGGGCGAGGCTGCTGGAGAAAGTTCAGGTGGCTGAAATGCAGCTGGGCCCCTGGTGGGGGACTGGCCCTGAGTCTGCCTTTTCTCAGTGCGGCTCAGAGGGGCAGTCTGAGGGCTGGGCACAAAGGTCAGAGATTTTCCAGGAGGCAGGAAGAATGGGTTCATCTCTCGCCACAATTCCTTTTCCAGGACATTCTAGTCCCACCAAGACAAACCAAGGAAGCACCTTCGCTTCCTCCAAGCAGGTGTTGTCCCTGCCAAGGCTGCCTCTGGCTACCTGTGTGGCCTTGAGCATGTCTCTTGAACTTCCTGGGCCTCCACTGCCTTATTCAGTAGGGGGCAGGGTGGACAGATAATCCCCAGGTTCTCTTGCCTCATGAGCACTCTGTAGGCTTTAAAGAGAGGATCTGGCACTGGTGGTCTTTGTCCCAGGCAGTGGCCCACCTGCGCGCTCTGTCCTCTGTGGTCATTGACGAAGGCCGAATGAAGGAAAAATGCACTCCCTTCGCTTTCCATCCAGGTGATGTCCTCCCGGAGCACCAAGCAACCTGTAGTGTGTAAAGATGTGGACTATTGACCTAATCGTCCTGTGCTCACGGCCTGAGTTCTGGCCCTTCAGCTGGACACAAAGGGGTAAGTTCTCTGATGGAGCAGCTAATCCCCTGTGAACTGAAAGAATTTGGCTTATTTCTGATTGGGCATTTCAGCTTTTAAGCTGGGCTTAGTTCGAAAGGACAGAATGGGAAGGGCTTGAAGAAGTCATTTTCGGCATCTCCACAAATAACTAGACTAGCCTGTGGGTAGCTCGCGGACTATCTTACTACTCCTTTTCTGCACCTTAAATGTGTTAAGATAAGCTGGACCTTGCCTGAAAAAAAAAAGGATGTTTTCCTTTCAGCTAAAACCTGCTTGAAAAAAGTGAATTTGCGTTTTAGAAAAATATGACTTTTTAAATTTTTTTATTTTTATTTTTTTAAAGTATTTATTTATTTGACAGAGAGAAATCACAAGTAGGCAGAGAGACAGGCAGAGAGAGGAGGGAAGCAGGCTCCCCACTGAGCAGAGAGCCCCACGTGGGGCTTGATCCCAGGACCCTGAGATCATGACCCAAGTCGAAGGCAGAGGCTTTAACCCACTGAGCCACCCAGGCACCCTGAAAAATATGACATTTTTTAAACTTTTGCTTCATGAACCCACTTCCGTAAAGGGAGTGATCTAATTGGAGATTTGCTGAGCGTGCAGAAATGGAAGGGGTAATTCATGAGGAGGACAGTGCCTTCTGGAAGAGATGCACTTTCCCAACAGATGTGCTCTGTGCCGTGGTGAGAAAAGGCATTGGTGTAACCGCTCTTACTGGACATCCCCTTGTCCTCAGCAAGTTCATGAAGCATCCTTGTGTGGTGAAAAAAAGAAAAAAGCCTTTTTTTTTGCTGGTTTCCTTTATACTCCGCCTTCTTTAGGCTCCAGGAGGTCTAGCTAGCGGGCTGAGGCTTTGAATATTGGTGGTTAACTTTGACCCAGCCTCTCCTACGTACCAGGGAAGTCCACAAAGACTGAGTGGGTGATCCTGAACTAGAGGGGTGCATGAAGCACTATTGTTAATAATCGGACCTTTGGGAAATTGCTTGGAAATTGCTTTGGGAAATTACTTTCCATGCTTGGAGCGCACCTCTTCCTTGATGGGGGCACTTACCCCGTATATTTCGCAAGGTTATATTTTCAGACCTGTTGTAATCAGCTTCCCTTAGAGAAGAATATCTGTAAATAGACCATCACTACGGACTAGGTAAATCCCACAGTGCATTTGATCTGCTCTCCGTTTACTGATTGCTCACCTGACCTCCCACACTTCTAACAATGTAATTTCTCAGGGCCATGTGCCTTTACCGCTTAGGTTCCATTCTCCCCAACCATGGGGATTGCGCGTTGGTGGTCGGCCGGGTGCAGGGGTCTCTTTGGGCTGCGAGTCACGTGTTCCTTATCTTGCTTCTGAGGCCTGATGGACTTTTCTCAAGGAGACTCCCTTATCCCTTCTCTTCTTCCCCACTGGTCCCTTCAAAGACCAGATTAAATTTGTTCTTCTGCAAAAAGCTCGCTTTGGCTAAAATCAAGTGAGGTGGCCACATCAGCTAGCTCTTTTGCACATGACATAGCATTGCAGATCTGAAAGATCCACAGTCTACCCCATACATGTCTAGGCTTAAACACCGTACCTACTCCAGGCTCCGCTCTGCCACAGACTTATGTTGGGAGGTCTAGCTTTCATTACGGACACTGTATGTAATTACCTTTTTTCTGTTTGATCCTATAGGACTCTGGGATGCTCGCTGATGCAATTTTTCAGGATGTCATCTTATAAGGTGCGAGTCTGCTAGTCTTCTGTAGTGCCATGGCCAAGAGACGCTATGTGTAGACGGATAACTTAAGTATTTTGATGAGACTCATAACAGCCCAGCAGGTCCTGGTTAAATGCATTCATAATCCTTAGCCGTTCTAGAAAGCATGATTTTCTCAGTTAAATAAAAAAAAATCACACATATTATTACCTTTTCTTTAAGATATGGGTACTTACTCTGAATTTAAGTAGAGGCCGGAAGCAGGGAGCCCATCCACCTGTTCTTGCCCTGTTCTTTCCTGTGTCTTTTGGAATGACGGTGGCATATGGTGATGGAGTTGGGACTGAAGGGAAAACTGTTTATTTCTAATCTCCCAGAAATGTTTTTTTTTTTTTTTCAGGGAGCATCTGATGAGATTTTGACTTAGCTGTTGAGTTTTTACTTTGGGTTCTTTGTCAAGAAGCAAGACAAGCAAGGATGGGGATTAACTAGGCAGAAAATCCCCATTCAAATTTACTTTTAAATTTTATTTATTTATTTATTTTTCCCCATTCAGATTTACTTATTCCAAAGACCTGTGACTTTTCTGATGGCAGAGTCTGGGAAGAATGAGAAACTCTTTCCTGAAATGGGTTGGTGTATAAGAGTTTCTCTCTGTCATACCCTCTCCCACCTCCTCCTTGAGGAAACAGACACTTAACCAACATGGTGGGGAAGGCCATTCCATCCTTCCAGCATTGGGTACCACTCCCTCCCCCACAACACGTTCCCCAGATGAATGCTCACCATTCTTAAGTGCTTACCTACCTCAGATAAACCAACATGGATACAATGAAGTCACCTCAGGTTTTCTTTCCTTTTCTGCAGAGTAAAGGGAACACTTTCTCTTTTATTAACCCCCTGCCTTTAAACAGTGGTTGGATTTCATTAATAACTATGAAATGTTTAAAGATTGCACATGAGCAAGTCAACATTCCAAATTCTTTATAACATCACCAATCACCCAGAGGAGCTGTCTTCGCCTCTCCGAATGATGTCCGAGGTCATAACTTACTAGGAGAAACTTCCAACCTTGTGGGAAGAATGAGGAAAAGCTCACAGCTAGCTGTATGACACTTTTTAAGCCTCTGTCCACTGAGTTGAAAAATCCCATCCTTTTGAGAGGGATGTTGATATACAAAATAATTTTGTGACCAATGTATTTTAAACTCATTTTTAGAGGAGGAAATAGTCAAGAAACCCATCTTGGCTGAGAAAGCTAATTCCTGAAACTGACAACCACCCACTCAGGTTGGGTCCTTAAATTTCTGCCCCAAGCCTGAACTAGACAGACAGATGCCTGTTCATTAGATCACTTTACAAATCAGGAGCCAGCTTTAAAAACTTGGAACTCTAGTCGCATTTAACTACTAACCTTCACCCCGAGAATCTGAATTCACCAGCGCACTGAGACTTAAAAAAAAAAAAAAAAAAAAACAACTTTATCTTAAGTAGTCTCTGAGCTCAGTGTGGAGCCCACCGCGGGGCTTGAACTCTGGACCCTGACATGAAGACCTCAGCAGAGATCAAGAATCAGAGGCTGAACCAACTGAGCAACCTAGGCGCCCCACCAGGACATTTTTATTAACAAACAAATCAGAGGAAAATGTTAGGTCTTTAAATTTTTTATTTTGTTGATTCTTCGCAGAGCAACGAAACAAAGTTAGAGATAAAATAAAATGCCAGTTAAATTCGGCTACTACCAACAACCAAAACCCTTAAACAGAGACTTCAAAGCAAGCTGCCGAAAGATCATGAAATTATCTCGGGTGGAATAATTTGTGAACGACTGTAACAAATCAAGACCGGTCATCCGGGCAGTTCTTCAAACGTAAAGCTGCGGGAAGACCTGTCCAGAGCGAGCCCTGGGCAAAGACCCCTCGTGCAAAGGGGCAGCGCAGAAAATGCCATCCCGCTGTCGCCACCGCAGCGGGGACCCGCCGAGCCGCCGGGGGTGGGGGGTGTTGAGGCTCAGGTCCTCCTCTGCGTCTTTTAATGAGAAAGTTAATTAGCGATCGTGCTTTCAGACAAGATTGGCTGCGACTGCGAAGTGCCATGTTACCTATTTTAGTAAACCGAGAACACCACCTGCGTCAAAAGGGGTTGGTTTTTGTTTTTAAGCAAGCTGAAATGTTGGTTACGCTACCTTTGGGGAACAGGAAACAAAATGGTGAATCTCAAGTTCTAAGCTGCCTTTTTAAGAAGACCTCAGGATTTAAAAGCGAATAATCTTTGCAACAAAACACCTGCTTATGCGATTCTCAAAAATTCCACTCTAACAGCCACAGTGTAAAAGCGGACCGACTTCCCAACCCAGCACATCCAAGGACGCTGGAGTTATCTACACCTCCCGCGGCACCCCGAGGCCAACCGTCCCCCCGCCGCCGAGGGTCAGTCCGTCTGCTAAGCCCCGGACCATCTGCGCGGACTAATTGGTCTTTCTCGTCTTCCTGAGGTCGGGCAGCCTCCTTTGACAGGGATTGGCCGGTGGGAACAAGGGTGTCTGTGACCTCTGGCTGGGGAGAAGGAAAAGAACCCTTTCCTGCCCGCGGAGAGCAGCCACTTGGCCCCTGATTGGGCAGGTGTCGCCTCCTGGAGCCGTGGCGCTAGGACGGTCCTACCGCCGCACCCAGAACGAGGCAAAGCCACCGCGCCGTGCCCTAAAATCCGCACCACCCCCGCGAAGCGCGCGACTCGAGGAACCAGGAGAGACGGGAGCTGGGCAAGAGTGGGCTTGGGACCTCACATTTGCTGCCCAAAGCAGCGGGAATCCACTCAGAACCCCCAACGGCCCCCGACGCTCCGTCGAACATCCGCTCGCGTCACTTTCATTTCCCCGGGGTGTAGGCGGGGAAGGGGGCGCCCCACGGTCCCTTCCTTCGGGCCGGAAGGTTGGAAGTGCCCTCGGTGCTTGGCTAGCCTTCCCCAGTGCAGGGCGCGCGGGCACGGAGAAAGCGGGGAGGCGGGAGGCCGGGCCTAGGTCGCGCACCCGGCCCGCGCGGGCCCTCACTTGGAAAACTGCGCCTGCACCGCGGCCAGGCCCAAGCCCGCGGGGACGAGGTGCGGGAACTTGCAGACCGCGCAGGTACAGAGGCCGGGGCCGCCCGCGCCGCCGCCCGCGCCGCCGCCGGGGAGCGCGAACTGGCCGCACGGCTCGTCCAGCGCCAGCGACAGGTACTTGGCGGGGCGCAGCGCGTCGGGAGGCCCCACGGCGCCAGGCGCCAGCAGCACGGAGCCGGGCGCGGCGGCCAGCAGGGGCAGGCCGGCCAGCAGCAGGCGCGGCGCCGCAGGTCCGGCGCCCTCGCCCAGCGCGCGGCGCAGCTCCTGCAGCGAGCTGCCCAGCAGCAGGATGTAGTTGCGGGCGAGCAGCAGCGTGGCGATCTTGGAGAGCTTGCGGCCGGGCGCGCCCTGGCAGTGAGCCGCCGAGTAGGGCAGGATGACCTCGCGCAGCGCGTCCATGGCCAGGTTCAGGTCCTGCATGCGCTTCCGCTCGCGGCTGTTGATCTTGCGCCGCAGCTGCTGTTGATGCTCCTCTTTGGCGTCCGCCCGGGAGCCGCCGCCCGCGTGCGCGCCGGGCCCCGCTCCCGCGCCCAGCGGCTCGGCGGGAGCCTCGGGCTTCTCGCGCGCCGCCTTGGGGAGGAGGGGGGTCGCCGTGGAGGAGGAGGACGTAGAGGAGGAGGAGGAGGAGGAGGAGGAGGAGGGCGGCTGCCGGTAGCCCACCAACTCGTACAGGGAGGCCCCGAGCTGCACGTCTCCGGGCCGCTGTGGCCGCAGCATGGTCGCGGGGGCCGCGTTCACGCGCGCCTGGGAAAGCGCATAGTACATCTGGGGGGCGGTGGGGGCGGCCGAGGGCGCCCTTCAGGAACGCCCCGGGGTGGGCCCTTCGGCAGGCCGCCCCTCCCCGCGGACCTGCTCGCGGGGAGCCGATGGCAGGGCAGCAGCCTGCTTCCGACCCCTTTAAACCCGGCTTGGGAACCTGCGGGGCCGCGGGCGGCTGGGCGCAGCCAATGGGGGCGCGAGGCCGGGTCCAGGCGCCTGCTCATTGGCCGCCCCACCTCAGGCCGGCGCGGAGGTGCGGCTGGCACCGCTCAAGAAGGTTATTGTGAGCGCCAGGACGAGAGTCACAGGACGCCCCCCTCCCCGGGGGTGGGGGGAGGGGAGGGACGGCGCCTTTTGGGGTGAGATGCTGTTGTTCCTGGAGGACTGGTTGCACTGGTGAGGCTGCCTCGTCCTCCTCTCTGCCTCTGCTTTATTGTATACGTGTGCATATTTGCAGCTGTAGTCCAATGCAAGTAACATGATATATACTATCCTAACCATTGTAGTGTAGGCAATTAGCCGTGTTAGGTACATTCACACTGTCGTGCAACCCACCACGGAACTCCACATCTTGCAAAACTGGAGCTCGGTGCTCACTACCTACTTCTGAGCAGCTCTTGGCAACCACCACTCTTCGGTCTATGCGTTTGACTACTCTACCTACCTCATTTAAGTGGAATCGTAAAGCATTTGTCTTTAGGGACTGGCTTATGTCTTCCAGGTGCAACCATGTTGTTAGAATTTGCTTCCTTTTAGGGGCGCCTGGGTGGTTCGGAGGGTTAAACCTCTGCCTTCAGCTCAGGTCATGATCTCAGGGTCCTGGATTGCCCCCCCAAATCGGGCTCTCTGCTCAGCAGGGAGTCTGCTCCCCCCCACCTTCCCGTGTCTGCCTCTCTGCCTACTTGTGATCTCTCTCTCTGTCAAATAAATAAATAAAATCTTAGAAAAAAAAAAGAATTTGCTTCCTTTTAAAGGCTGAACGATAGTTCGTTGTGTGTGTACACCCTCTTTTGTATACTCATTTCTCCTAGATGGACACTTGGGTTGATTCCACATTTGACTTTGGTGAATAATGCTGCATTGCAGTGAACATGGGAGTAAATTTTTTTATTATTATTTTAAATGTGTGATTTCTGGCCAGGTTTTGAGGACCACATTTCTAGCTAGGCTCAGGGACTAGTAGTATGAGAATGGTTACTTCTGGTCTCTCTGTCTCCCCTCCCTCTGATCGAAAGGTCTTTAAGGGACTTAGGACCTTTGGGGGTCAGGTACTTTCCCTCCCCCAAAGGGACAAGTATTCATTCTACCAGTGACTCAACTCTTGTTGAAGCAAAAACCACACAGAAATTGACCACTTATCAGAAACAAGCAAACAAACAAAAATTCACCCACACGCTCATATCTGTTGATGGTGGGACTGTAGCTTTCTCTTCCCCAAATGACATTACTTGGTGGCTCTGAAAGTTTTCTGCCCTAATGCCTGGGGATACTACTGCAGCCTGTCTCATAGGCTGGCAAAGTGGCACAGGGAAGAGGGCTTTGGTATCAAAACCCCTACCACCTGCTAGCCTTCTGTGGCTATTAAAATCTAAATAATTGGGATGCCTGGGTGGCTCTGTTGGTTAGGCATCTGCCTTTGGCTCAGGTCATGATCTCAGGGTCCTGGGATCGAGTCCCATGTGGGGCTCCCCACTCAGGGAGAGCCTGCTTCTTCCTCTCCCTCTGTCCCTCGCCCCGCTCGTGCTGTCTCTGTCTCAAATAAATAAATAAAATCTTAAGAAAAAGCTAGCTAATCAAAATGAAATCAAGTTATTTCAAGTTATATATGATATAAATCAAGAAATTCAAGTTATATATTGAAATTTAATTCCTGAGTTGGGCTAGCATTGTGCAAGCGTTTAGCAGTTCCAAATGGCTAGAAGCCATCAGCTGGGACAGCCTTCATCACAGAAAGTCCTGCTGGACAGTATGATGTCAAGGATAACATAACAGAGAAACAGTGAGTTCTCCATCTTGGTCCTCTTTGAGGTAAGAAGAGGGATGCCTGTCCGCCATGGAAACTGATTTCAGCTCTAGGAGTCTACTGGCTGGCTTGCTAATGTCAGGGCTGGTTTGTTCCCACTTTCTTCCACCAATATTTGCTCCACAGGCTCACTCTGAGCTCTGCTTCTGACCTCTAGCTCTGTCTACGACATCCTGCCCATGCCTTGGTTCAGTTCTAGTATTATGTTCTTTTTGAAGTGTTGACGATTTCTCATCTTTCCCACGTCTTCTCATTTTTGACAAACCATCAATAGTGGGTCCCTGTGGCCTAGATTGTGTGATCGAAGATCATCTCCGCATTTGGTTGTGCTTGTTTTGCGAGCGGGGACTACCTGTTCACTTCTGTATCCTTCCAAAGCCCAGCGCAATGCTTTGCCACCACTGTGTGTCCGGGGGATGTCTAGGAATGGGTCCGAAATCTCCCTAGCTCACAGGCTCATCCCTTGAGATGCTCAAACGGCCAAAAATGTGCTTTAATCCAGGAGTTTCCTGTAGGTTTCATGGAGAAGGAAGGAACATGGGAGGATGCCCCAGCCCTCAGGAGGCCTTGACTTGACAAAGTGTTGGAGAGGTCATGTGGGAGGAAAGACAGTAGCCTGGATGGGGGGATTGGAGAGGGGGAAGCTGAGTCTCCAAACAGGGATGTACTAGACAGGAAGGAGAGAGACCAAGCAAATCAACCTCAGAAGTTCCGAGCAGGTAAACAACTCACTACTCGTTTGAGAAGCATTCTGCTTTTCAAAGCATGTTTACAGACATCTGGTTTTCCCCGAAACCCTGTGAGCTGAGCATCTTAAAATACCCTTGCTATAGGTGGTAAAACTGAGGCTCCCCAGGGGGGTAGTGGGTTTCTGGGGTTGACAGTGTGCCTTCAGACAGGAGGGGCAGAGCTGCACTATCAATGGCTAGCTTCCAGAACCCCCTTCAGCTGGACCAGGCTTCCAGCAAGCCAAGAGGAGGCCATGATGGGGAGGGTTGGCAACTAGGGGAAAGGATGGAGGGACCGACCTAGGCCAAGCCAGTATTGATGAGTTGTTGGGTTCCATCCAAGTCCCTGAATATATACGTGTGCATATTTGCACACCTCAGTGAACTCTGTCCTAGCCTGCTGTGGTGGCTGTGCCCACCTTCGCCCTGGGGACCCCTCTGTACTGCAGTCCAGCTGCTGTACCATATTGGGGCATTCTGCCTCTGTCCCCATGCTAGGCTGGAGCCCTAGGGCCATATCCTGCCAGCAGGAAGAGGAAGTGAGTGAGAAAGACAGAAGCTAACGCCTGGGAGAGAGTGGCCAGACAGCACCCTGGACATTTTCCATCCACAGGCAGGGGCGCCCCAGGAATCAAAGAAATGGAAAGACGCAGGCTGCTCTCCTCCTCAAGGGCCCCTCTTTACTGGGAGTGCCCCTGAAGGTTCCCTTTAGCTCTTGACCTTGCCACATTTCTGTCTTGGGAAGGAGAACTCCCTTCCCCTGGCCAAGGACACTGTCAGCCGGACATGCTGGTCAGTGCGCACAGAAGTGCTCTCCATGGAGCCCTACAAGAGGGTTCTGGGTGGCCGTGCGGGCCCAGCATGGGCACAGGATTTGGCGCTTGTTGAAACTGGTGACTTGGACGGCCCCTTCTGCTGGACCGGAGCTCCGGTGGCATGCAAAGTGTGACAGCTGGCAAGGGCCAGCAAGTCATTATAGCTCCTGGCAGCGGCCCTGTGGGCTGTCTCGAGGGGAGGCAGCTGCTGTGGCCTCCCACATTCGGGACATACTTGGGGAACAACTTGCATCCGCCATAACAACCACTCTTGTCTCTGCCTAAAGGGGCTTGTGTGTGTGTGTGTTAGGGACTCTTTTCACCCCCAGGAGATGTGTGCATCGGGCTTCCTTTTCCTTGTGTAGAAACCTAAAGCATCTCCCGCCCGTTCCTCCAACCCTGCTGGCCACCCCGCTTTGGGTCAAGGAGTTCAAACCTTTGAAATGGCAGACAATGGAGACCCGAAGCCTGAGCGAGTGTGTGAGGGGAAATGTGTGTTTGCGATGTGACCCCATCCATCTCCTTTCTAAGTATAGACAGACCTCACCCCCGCAAAACCTGTCCACCACTCAGAGCTCCCTGTTGTCACTTGAAAGACTGTCCTCTCCAAGAAGGGCAGTACGTATAAAAGGTTGTCTTTGCTAAAACCTGCTGTTTAAACTGGCTGGAGCATGCACCTATAATCAAATAACAGAGGCCACTTTTTAAAGTGCTACATTCTTCTAAGATGGGCAGAATTCTTTGGAAAATTTAAGTGACATGCGAGGTGTTGAAATTTACACCATCTCTCTGAGAAGCGACAGCCACACCTACTGTGCCTTGGGTTAGGTTCCATCCCGATACAGCTCTGCCTGCAACAGCAAGGATGGAAGGTGTTGTAGGGAGAAGGGTGCTCAGCTTCCTTCTGGGTGGAGGAGAAGGGTGGTTAGTAGCAGAGAGAGAGAGAACAGGGGCAGGAGAAGGTGGATCACCTTTTGGTAAGTGTTCTTGGATGGCGCAGAGCTCTTTAGAGACATTTCGGTCCCTCTCACCTGGGACCACCTTGGCAGAATCTAAGACACAGTTAGACACAGGTCAGGCTAAATAAAAAATTCCTGCTGGGAAAATTGGAAAGAGTATGATTTTTTGCTCATTTTTAGAAGGAAGCGCGGGTTAGTTGAGTTGTTACGAGATGACAGGATGCTTGTAGTGACTTACGATGTTGTTTCAAAGCTGTGTCATCATCATAGTGGTCCTCACTTTTGGTGTGGAAACATGTAGCACCATGATAGTGTTCTCTGTTCTGCTTAAAACGCTAATGATTGTCAATGTAGTCAGTGTATTTCACAGCTATCATAGGGAGGTTTGTTTTATTTTATTTTTAATAAATGTCATTTGGACCTGATTTTAATAAACTTGACTATTGAAGATTATTTCCAAGTCCAAATTTGTCTCGTGACTTTTTTTGTATGTGGGAAAATGTTGGGAGAAAAACAGGGGAAAAAAATCAGAGGGCATCTGAACATTTTTCCAGATTCCTTTATAATAACTCAAGATTGATTTGGCTGTTGGTTGAGAGAGCTCAAGCAGATGGGCGTATGGGTGTTTGGGTTTTTTTTTTTTTTTTTAATTTTTTCAAACTCAGGGTGACCTAACCAAAATAGAAATTCTCACCGCTTCTGGGAGGACCAAATGCTGAAATTCTACATGTCACTAAGCTATGTAAGAATATCTGTTAATACCTGTCCATGCGTATTCTGAAAGAACTCTTTTTTAAAAGGAACTTTAGGTCATCGTTGTGGAAAGCAGGATAAGGAGAGAAGTCACATCTTTTTTGTCTTAAGGACAACTGGAGGGGCGCCTGGGTGGCTCGGTGGGTTAAAGCCTCTGCCTTTGGCTCAGGTCATGATCCCAGGGTCCTGGGATCAAGCATCGAATCGGGCTCTCTGCTCAGAAGGGAGCCTGCTTCCCTTCCTCTCTCTCTGCCTGCCTCTCTGCCTAATTGCGATCTCTCTCTCTCTGTCAAATAAATAAATAAAATCTTTTTTTTTTTTTTAAAGAACAACTGGAGAGATCCTGCCACATCCAAATCTGAAAGTACGTTGGCAGACTGGGAGGCAGGGACATGGAATGTGATTTGCAGCGGTCCTCTGAGTCCGCACGATGAGGATAACTGTGAAGGAAGAGACATACATTATTAGCACATGCAACTGGATGCCTGAAGGGTTGGTTTGGGGCAGAACAAAAATAATTCTCCGAGTCTCCCTGAAGTCAGTAGCTGAAGCCAAATGTTCCAAAGGCTTCCATTGATACAATGAAAAGAGACAATTTGCTTGGAAGGCTGTGGCTAATTTATAACACAATGTCCAATGTCATGGCTGGTTTTGTTGCAAAAATTTGGCAGTTGAACCTAGAGTCTCAGGCAGCCTGAAAGGATGCGAGCGGTTCTGGCTATAGCATCTCTCGCTTGCTCGATGTTCCAAATGGTTCAAACAAGCCCTTTCATAGAGACGCGGGGCCAAGTGTGCTCAAAGGAATGAGGGGAAACAAAGGTGGCTCTGAAGTCATTTCCCCGCACTGGGTCCAGCCATCCGGTTTCACTCTTTCCCCATTGAACGGGCAGAATGCGACAGGAAGAGCGGGGATAAAGAGAACAAATAGGCCGATGTGTTTGGGGAGAGAATGGGGAGAGGCCGGGGCACTGAGCTGCTATACTTTCATTCTAGGGTTTCAGAAAGGAGTGAATGATGAATTATAGAAACCTGAAAGGTAATAAAATATGGGTCACTGAAGCGCTGAGGCCAAGTTCCTAAAACACCTGCAGAGACAGAAGGTTCTGGAAGTTAGTGTGGCCCTGCCGTCGCCCGGGCAGACACCCTGCCTGGGGCACAGAAGGGGACTGTTTTGAAGCTCACCTGTTGTTTTCCCGTTGGCTCGCAGTCCTTCCCCGGCTGTAAGAGCCAGCGGCTGGATCTGACTCCAGATTAGACCACCGGGGGGGGAAAGAAAGGCCGCGTGAAGGCTTCCTAGGGTGCAGTTAAGGAGACTGGAGCTGGGAGGTCGCCGCCTTCCTCTCCAGAAGGCGCTCTGACCTGGAAATATGAACTTGGAGGCTGTAGCCTAGACACGTGATCCACGCACATCTCCTGGGCTGTCATACTCGGAGGCTTTTCTGCTCAAGGTCTTGGCCTATTTACGTATTACAAAGAAGAGTCTAATTCCGAGGCTGGGGATGAGAGCTAGCCTGTTGCCTTAGCTCTTGGAGCAAAGGTTTACTAATTTGAGCCTCTGTTTCCTCGTCTATACACTGGGAATCATAATACTTTTTTAAAAGGATTTACCTATTTTTTTTGAGAGAGAGAGAGAGTGTATGTGCATGTGCTTGAGAGAGAGGGAGTGGGGGAGGGGTTGGGGGGAGAGACTCTCCCACAGACTCTGTGCTGAGCATAGAGCCGGACGTGGAACTCGATCTCGTAACCCTGAGATCACAACCTGAGCCAAAACCAACAGTTGGATGCCAAACTGACTGAGCTGTCCAGATGCCCCTGGGAATAATAGTATTTATCTCCTAGAGTTATCATAAACCTCAGAAGGAGATTTAAGTCTGGTGCCTTGCCCAGAGCCTGGCACATAGTAGCTGCTTAGTATAATGGCAACAGTGACTACTGTTCTCTGGGCACCTGCCACATGCGCGGCTCCAGGAAAGACACTTCGTTTATGGTTTTCATTCAGACTAAGGGGGAGTCCCAGTTTTGTTTGCTTTAAGTGCACACTTTCTCTGCATCAAGGATGTGGGGTTTTCTAGCCCCTTCTGCTCCTATGCTGTTGAACACCATGGATCCTCTACCTGTATGGCTCTATTTCAGAGACAGTGTCCTGGACACACTGAGCCCAAATCCAGCAACACCTTGCTAAAAAAAATTACATAAACGTGATGTCCGTATCAATCCAAACCCTATCTAAGCGGGCTGTAGGGCACAAGTCGAGCCCACACTCCCTGGGTTTGACTTGTTGTAACTTAGGACAAGACACACTACCTGGCAGTGGCCCAGTTTCTTCCGTCTGCGAGACAAGGATGAAAATAGACCTTATCTCAAAGGCTCATGGTGATGACCGAGTGAGTTAACACCAGTAAAGGCACGGAGAACCCTGCAGGGCACAGTGTCAACTGTTACTGATTTTTTATCAACCTCTGTGATAGGTAGACTGTGTCTTAAATTCAATTCACAGTCCTCACCCCTGTCCCACAAATGTGACCTCATTTAGAAAGAGGGTCACTGCTAATACAATTAGTTAAAAATGAGGTCATGAAGGTGGGCCCTGGTCCAATATGACTGCTGTCCTTAGGAAAGGGGGAGAAATTTGGACATGGAGACACGTGCAGATGAAGGCAGAGATCCTGATGCTTCCAGAAGCCAAGGAACATGAGAGATTGCCAGCAAAACACTGGAAGCTGGGGAGATGGATGGGACAGGCTCCTGCTCGCAGTCTCAGGAGGAACAGCCCTGCTTGGCATCTTGATCTTGAACTTCTAGCCTCCAGAACTGGGAGACAGCACAGTTCTTACGCTCCCCCTCCCCCAACGCACAGTATTTTCTCACAGCCCCAGAGCTCACCCTGTAATCTCTGAAGTGACTCCGCATCTGATGGGATAGGTGGTCAGAGGCCGGTCTCTATAGTCAGCCCCGCAGGCGCTCACACTTAGCCTCCCACTAAGCTTGTGAGCTTGGGCAGGCTACGTACCTTCCCCGCGCCCCGTGAACTCACAGTAGAATGAGCTGTTCTCTGGGACTTGTGCGGTAGTTTCCAGAGATCGTGGAGTCTGGAGGCATAACTCGGCTCTCGATCAGATGACCTTGGGGTCTCGTCAACCTACAGATTCTCATTCAGTAGGTTCATGTAGAACCTGAAAGTCTGTGTTTCTTTCTTTTTTTTTTCTTTTTTAAAGATTATGTATTTATTTATTTGACAGACAGAGGCCACAAGTAGGCAGAGAGGCAGGCAGAGAGAGAGGAGGGAAGCAGGCTCCCTGCTGAGCAGAGAGCCCGACGTGGGGCCCGATCCCAGGACCCTGGGATCATGACCAGAGCCGAAGGCAGAGGCTTTAACCCACTGAGCCACCCAGGTGCCCCAAGTCTGTGTTTCTAATGAGCTCCCAGATGAGGGCGATACCTGTCGGAAGACCACGCTTTGGGTAGCACGTCAGGGTCAGGGTCAGGGTCAGGATGGCCTCACCTGGTCCCTACTAGGAAAATGAGACTATTTATGTATAGTGTTATTAAAAGAAGCCCTGTGTCTGCATCCCTGTCCTTTGGGCACACGGATATTTGATGAGGTCACTGCCGTGTTTAAAGCAAGAGCAAAATTGGCTCTGGAGAAAAGGGTGGGCAAAGGAGCAGGGGGGCTGCCGACAGTGAGGGAGGGCTGCATGTTGTTCTGGGATTTGTCCTGCCCAGGAGGCTGGTGGTGGACGGACGAGATGTGTGGGTATGTGATCACCTGTGGTGGGGCAGGGTAGACAGACCCATGCAGGGACATAGGCCAGGCCCCCCCTCTGGGGGACCCTAGCCCTCCACCCTTCCCTCCACCTGGAAGCCTCAGCCCCGTGCCTTCTCACCCCTAGGCTCTTGGTGCAGATATGAAACTCTCAGGAGGCTGTCTCAGACCAGCCATCTCAATGGCGACCCCACCCCACTGGCCGCTGTCTCTCCTGCCAGCTTTATTTTCTTCGTGGCACTCAACAGCAACTCAGATGGCCTCATCGCTCACTTACTTACCTATTGATGTGTGTCTGTTTTCTTGCACTCTTGCGGGGGTGCTCTGTGAGAGCAGCGGTCTTCTCTGGATCCTGATGCCTTGAATAGGGGTGGACCCCTCCTAGGCGCTCAGTGAATATGTGAATGAACGAGCACAAAGGCCACATCTAGACATATGGACCAAGTTCTTTGTGTGCCTGTGTGCAGAGCCCTGTGTCAGGTCCTTCGGAAAGCATAGGCTCCCTGCCTTCCAAGGATGTGCAATCCCCCCTGAGGCCGTGAAGTACACATATGAACACTTGACTAGCAATATCAGGTGACAATCCACGGATGAGCTGGGAGGCCTGCCTCTCGGGGCCAGGGGAGGTAATCAGAGCTGCTGGAGACCAGAGCCCGGGAAGCACCCGGGGTCTTGTTAAACACGGAGCCAGGGTCAGTGAACTGGGGTGGGACCTGGGGTGTTTCTTCAGGAAGCCGGGTGGAGCTTCATTGGGATCTAGCTCCCAGTGAATGCTGACTCCATTAGGACCATGGTTTTAAGGACCCCAGGGCTTTGCTTTAGCTACTTAGAGAAGGGAGAGATGGCTTCCAGCAGTGGCCTTCTGGTCTGTAGAAGGTCTGTAAAAGAAAGACAGACAGCGCTGTAGGTAGGGGTAGAGGTAGGAGGGACCGGGAACGTGCCTGATGGCTGGAAAGGTGAATGGGAACAGGATGGAAAGACAAACCAGGAAGGTGGGGGGTGTGGGAAGCCCCCCAGCCCCTGGGGGGTGTGGGGGGAGGGGGACCACCTCCCCTTCCCCGCAATCTATTTTTAGAAGCAATTCCTGGAAGCATTGAGACATGGTACACTGCCTTCCTCTGGTCTGTCAATCAGTTAGAACATGTTTCCAGAAATGTTGCAACCTGAGATGGTCCAATGGTGACTGTGGAGGTGGGAAAACAAGCTCTGGGCCAGATGTTCCCACTGCCCGGATTTGCAGGCAGGTACTCTGTGGTGGCTGCCACTTGGCGGGTTCTCCGAGGCCGGGATGAGCACGTTAGCTTCCAATGAATACCTTTCCACTTCTGTTTTGCCAACCATCTCTGCTAATTCCTTTTCGCCTTCTGCCCCATACAGTTGGGAGAGCAAGGGTCCATGTTGCAGTTTTGGAAAATGAGGCCCAGAGAGAGTCAGGGGCCAGCCCAGTATCACTGCGTGCAGAGCCCAGATGAAGGCCATCAGGGAAGAATTGTTCTCTCATTCTTGCTCTCACCTCCATGCCCACAGATGTGAGTTTGTGTACAGCAGCCATCTTCCCGCAGAGAAAGCTCTCTCAGAAGTCGTGGACTGATGGTCTCTTGGTCAGCAGAGTTCTCTCTTTATGATGGGACCTACTCTGACCAAATGGTGGCTAGAATGCCAGAATATTCTAGAATTTCCTGAGTGTGGGTTTGGCCTCCATCAGCTCCCCCCACCCACACACACCCCTACAGGAAATGGGTGCAGCTGTGAAAACTGGCACCGCTTCCCACATTGCCTGGACACTAAGGTCAGGGCCAATTTCATGCTCCTTCCTCGCCTATTATGACCTTCATTTTCCCTGGCACACAGCAGCTGCTTGGGTCCGGTCGAGGAGACGGGAAATATTATACTGTTAAGAGCATCAGGAAGAGCAGTAACACTGTATCAACTGACTTGATGCTTCCCGACATTGACGGTGGGTCTGGTGAAAGCAGTATAGGGCACTTGGGGCAAGTTTTCACTGGCCTTGAGAGAGCAGGGTCTTGCCTGAATTTCTAGATTTTTGCCTGCTCATCAACACAGCAGGGCTGATGGTTTTTTTCTTCTCTTTTTTCTTTTCTTTTCTTTCCTTTCCTTTCCTTTCCTTTCCTTTCTCTTTCTTTCTTTCTTTCTTTCTTTCTTTCTTTCTTTCTTTCTTTCTTTCTTTCTTTCTTTCTTCCTTTTTTAATCAAAGGGGAGAATTGAGGCAGCTCTCACTCTTCACATCCAAAATGCTGCTGAGCTGAGAGTCCCGGGGAGGGGAAGGCAGGATTGTGGGTACCAGCCTGGATGGAAACCCTTTGCTTCCTTGTGTGGCTTGCACTAACTGGGCTGGTCCCACTGGCTGCTTCTCCATGCCTCCACCACCAGCTTGCTCTGAGCTGCTCTAACAAAATCGAGGCAAAGGGGCTGGCTCACTGCTGCTGGAGAGTCCTCACGGGATGCCCTCTGGGGTGTCCCCCTTCTCTGCCACCTTTCCGCCTTTACGGTATTGATCAGCTTCCACAGTAGTAAGGCTTCAAGCTATGCTCATGGGTCTCCAAAATTTGCCCCATATGCACCAGCAGCAAGCAGCCTGGACCCCCTCAGCCAATCCTCTTTGCCCACGTCTGCTAGCTACTTGAAGTTTTTGCTCTCCTCTTACCATTTTCCCTGTCAATCTCTCTAGCTCCTCGCCCCATTATGGCCCCTGGTCCCAGCCCAGGTCCTAAACTTGCTTCCCAAAGCCATCCCTCTCCACTCTGGTTAATAGAACTCACCTAATTCAGAAGATTTCTCTCTCCTCTCCATATAACCTTGCAACTCATCACCCTATGTCTCTGAGCCAAATGCAGTGCTTTTCCTAAGAGGACTTTGGCAAATGAAATTCTCTTTGTCTTATTACCCCAGTAATAGATGCCAACTATCGTGCTATGAAAAAGAGGCATCATGAGCCGGGTGAAACCCCCAAAGTATGTCCATGCCCAGTTTCCTTTTATGTCCACTCTTCCCTGTCCTCCCCCTATCTACCTTTGCACTGTCACCTTGCCTATTTTTACCTGTCTCTTGTCCGTCACTGGGCCTGGGAGAGGGGGAAGGGAGCAAGGGCACGTGAGGGGTCCTGGTTTTGGTCTCAAGCTGTGTGGCCTCAAAACCCAGCCTCTTCTAAATATCTGTGAAAGAGGGCTGTCTGCAAACAGATTCTTGGCCCTGACCAAGAACCCTAGGTAGGAGCCCGTGTTTGCTCCTCTGGTGTCACTCCCCAGTTCCTTCCACTGGGACGCCGAGTGAATCTTGGAAACATCCTCCCACTCTGAGGCTACGCCATTGCTGCACACATGTGGGAGCCTCTGTGATGAGGAGGAGATGCTACCTGCTGGGGGAATTAATTGATCATCTATACTATGTCTTGATGGTCAACTCTTGATGCTTCTGGTTCCCTGCAGTCACAGTCTAAACCAGAAGTCTCTCTGAATGCCTGAACTCAGACAGCTTGCTCTGGGCCCAGGCTTTAGGGGTCTCACTGTAGTCCTGCTGTGGCTGCATCCCTCTCCATGAGGAGAGGAGTGCCTGGGGCCAAGGGGAGTTGTCCCCCCAGAGCTCGCCCCCTCCCATGCATGTGCATGGGGCCTGTAGCTGGTGGTGGGGAGAGAACGAAACGGGACACAGGCCATGGGGTCTTCTTTCTCTGCTTCCTCTCCCCCACCTCCACCCCCACCATGTCAGGAGTGTCCTGGTCTTTGCCTTTGGTCTTCACTTTCTTGTGGACAAATGACCAATATCCAAGCTTCCTCCAATGAACACTGGAGATCACCCCGGTTCTTAAGAAAATGTAAGTTGGGTCAGGTCTGTCCTCACTCAAAGCTTTCAGAAGCTTGTCAATAGACTCAGCTAAATGCCAGGACCCAATGGCTCCACCCGATCCTGCCCCCGAGCTTTTGTACTTGGAAACTGGCCACCATTTTGAGGTTCAATCCCCATGTTAGCTACATGGAGAGAGAGGCCCTGTGAGTATATGGGGCTCTGCTTGCCCCGCAGATTCCTGGTCCTGCTTCCTTCCATGCCCCTCGGTTGCTATACTCCAACCACGCGGGCCCCACTGGCCTGTCAGCAGCACCCAGCCTCATCCCTGCCTCACACCGTTGCTCTTGCGGTTCCTTCTCCCTGGGGCGCCCCCAGGGCAGCATGCGAGTCACATTTCTGCAGGTCTTCTTATCCCAGTTGTCTTCCCTGACCCATAACCCTGTCGTGACTGCACCCCTTTTCTTCTGAGCTTTGTTTTCTTTCCTACATAAAATCATATTGCAAATGTCTTATTCTCAGGGCTAGGACTGTGCCTGGGACATGTAAAGTCCCAAGCAAGTAGTTTTAGAATGAGTGAATGAATGAGTGACTCCCAGCCCTCATGTTCCTCCGTCACCTTCAGACTGTGGTTGATATGGTAACCGAACCCTGTTCCCATTCTCTGCTTTTCTTTTCCCATTTGGGGGAGGGGAAGCTCCCGTTGACGACCATCTTTCTTTCCTAGATTACCAGTCAGCCTCAGACGGACAGAACTTGCCTGCAGCCAGCCTCCATTTATCACTGGATGTCAGATGCTGTGGGATTTGACTCCAGGCTGCTGTGAGGGCAGTCAAAGCTTTCACTTTCCTCTGCTGGGCATGTGTGAGGCCCCACGGAGCGTCAGCACACTCAACACCCTCCCATTTCTCATTTTGGACTTCCCCCTAGGACTGTTATCAGGCTTGAGCAATTGCTTTCATGCTGCAAACTGCTTTTGTTCACTTTTGCACCAGGGAGAATTTTCCATCCTAGGCTGGGTGGTGCCGTCAACGTGCATCCACTGACAGTGTTCCTGAGTGGTTGAGAACAAATTGTTAACCTTCAGGGCCTTGAGAAATAAAAAATAATGATAGTTTCAAGCTACTATGTGTAGAGGTAGTTTATTCTATTACAATATGTAATTGAAACAGCCCCAACCCCTGTTTGCATGTAACTCTCGTCTGCATTTTCTAAGTAGGAAAAATGTCTCCCTGGGCCTGACCCACCCTTGACCACATAAAACAAGAAGAGCTCTCTTCCCCTTTGGGTGATGGTTTATATTGGTAGTAGGTTCCCCTGAATAAAGTGGAAAACATAAAATAATAGTAGCTAAAACCAGATATATTGCCCCCATCTCTTGTAAAAGAAATCTGGGGATAGGCGGTGCCAGCGCTGCTCAGGTAAGTCCCTCTAGCTTTTTGTTCTACTATTTTAGTGTTTGGCTTCTACCCTTAAGATCATCTCACAGTCCAGGATGGCTGCTGGAGCTCCAGCCATTAGACCTGCATTCCAAGTGGTAGGGAAAAATATGACAGAAGGCAAAGAAGCACACCACCCAGCCAAATCAGCATCCTTTACATAGCCTTTGGTCTTATTAACTAGAACTTATTGATCATATGGCTCAACCTAGCTGTAGGTGATGCTGGGGGAATGTAATCAGACATCTGAGCCCATTATGCTCCTAAGTTAAACCAAGTTCTGGTGCCAAAGAAGAAGGGGAGGTAATAGGCGACCAGGTGAGGTGAAGTTCTGATAGAGCAGGAGAAGAAAAAGAATGGCAAAGAAGAGGGGTCTTGCCCAGACAGCTGCAGAAATAAGGTGGAATCTTGGGGTGGTAGTTCTCTGCTCTCTTCCACCCTGTGGGCTCTGCCAAGCCTCCCTTTCTGGTTTGCTTCCTTAGCCTCCTTCTTTCTCAGCTGTGACCCCCAGGAACTTTCTGCCACTACCGTTACACTCAAGGAAGCAGTTGTTGCCCTCTGGGGCTCTTGCTCCCGTGGGCCATGCTACCTCTTAGTCTTAGGTGCAGATCAGCCTCTCAGCTGCACCCAGGAAGGAAAGGGGCCCCAGTCTTGTTATAGCCCCTCTACTACATAGCTTGATTTTGATACATGTGGGGTGTGTGTGTGTGTGTGTGTGTGCGCGCGTGTGTTGGGCTTCTTGTGTTATATTCTTTTTTTTTTAAAGATTTTATTTATTTGTTTGACAGAGAGAGATCACAAGTAGGCAGAGAGGCAGGCAGAGAGAGAGAGAGAGAGGAGGAAGCAGGCTTGCTGCTGAGCAGAGAGCCCGATGCGGGGCTCGATCCCAGGACCCTGGAATCATGACCTGAGTCGAAGGCAGAGGCTTTAACCCACTGAGCCACCCAGGCGCCCCTCTTGTGTTATATTCCGTTGTGTTTGTCTTAAGGGTATGTCCACACCTTGTAGGCATCCCCCTGATGTGGGTTACTCTCTCATTCTCAATCATCTGTGGGTGTTGCTTCTTAGGACACTGGGAGCCAGAATTTGCTCTGGACAGGAGAAGGGGTTCTCTAAGTTTCTCTCTCTGGACCTTGTTCCCTTAGATGTTGAGGGGTCTCTATGGGCTGAAAGGTGCTCCTGGAAGAAGAAAGATGGTTTCTACCTTCACCCCAGAGGTGGCCTCAGGACAGCCAGGAACACACCCTATGCAGGAACCCACGCTGAGTATGATAAACCGTATTCTGTTTATTTTATTTTTTCCTTCCGGCACCCTCAGCCTTCTTGTAAAGTCTGGTTTAAATGTTCCAAACTGGTGTGTGCCATTGGGTGAGAATGGTCAGAAGACTGAGTAGCTCTCAACCAGGCAAACGTGTGAGCAGAGGACGATGTGGTCTCTGCTCTCGCTTCCGGCTTCTCTGGATGACGAGCCCTGGGAGGGCGAGTCTTTGCTCTTGCTGTCCAACACATGTCTGTACAAGGATCCCCCCCGGCTCCCCACGTCCTTATCACCCATAGCCGGACCTCATGGTCAGTCCTTTACTCACCAAGCATGTGTGGAAGGCCTGCCCCTCATGAGACAGCCCTTGGTTCTGAGTGTACACAGAGGGATAAGGGGGCAGAGGAGAGGAAGACAGGCCCAGAGGACAAACGGCCAGCTGGGGGGCTGGGGGTGCCGATTCAGTCTGGAGGGAGGGCAGCGAGGGTCCTCAGAGAAGCTGGCACTAGAGCTCAGAGTTCTAATTTGTGTCTTTGTTTCAAGAGAGCTGGGATCATGCTGTTCATGAGGACAGGTGGGTGGTCTGTACCCTGCGTGTTTCACGTGGCCATCTCTCCGCCCTACTTGTAAGATAGTAAACACTAACGCGATTTTGTCTGTTTCCTAATGTGTATATCTGTCTAGTGTGATTAATCTTGTACCTAATGATCTAAACTCTAGATGGGCTTCTGTGCATTTTCTTACATAAGTGTAACCGAAACTTACATGCAAGCATATGTGGGGCCGTTGCTTATGTCTCAAAGTAAAGGTCCTATGAATAGCATTTTTTGCATCTGGCTTTTCTCACTCACCCTGCTAGAATCCCACCAAGTCAGGGGCAGAGCTGGGACTCACGGACTTGAGTCTTGTGGCAGTTGGTCACCTGGAAAGGAGAAGAGAATGGTGGGAGAAGTGGCCATTACAGCCAAGAAAACAGATTCCTATCAGGGGCTCACCCCCCACACGCATGAAGGGAATTACCACGGAGCTTGTAAGCCCAGGGGTCTCTACCCAAATCTGAAAAAGGAAAGGGGCAGAGGCTGTACCTCATATTGTTCTGGGGGTGAGTTTGGGTGCAGAAGGCTAGAGGCACCTGCTGGCTGCTCATGAATCCATCAGGAGGTCAAAGACTGCCCCATTTTCAGGGACATCTCTCACTGCTAAATGCCTAGGGGACAGTCTACTTTCTCAGAGCAACCAGGAGCACTGATTTCCCTAGAGAAACAGGGCCAGACCCCCAGGATGGCCAGGACCACAGAGTATAATGGCAGCCTCTGCCCAGCCACAAATGGATAGAGGGTGACCCCTCAAGAGAATAAAACCCCTCTCTCTTTGCTGTGGATCATTCCAGGGAACCCAGCATATCTGCGAATGGTGATTTAATTTAAATGGCAACTTCAGTTCCTAGAAAGCTGTAAGTCACGGAGCATGTGGGGTGGGGGGCACGAGTGAACACATTTGCTGAGCAGTGAGACCCAGCCAGACCCTTTTCTAAGCCTTTTCCCCAATAGGCCTCATTTCACTTCATAGCCCCTTGAGGTTGGTGGTGGTATTATTATTCCTCCTTTATCAGGTGGGGAAACGGGCTCAGCGCAGAGATTTACCCCCACCCAGCCTGACTCACTGGCAGGACTCAATTTTTAAACATTATCTGCCAGCTTTGGGACCGGCACCTTGAGATCCCCACCCCCACCCACACACACACCTTTCCTAGAAAGAGGCCTAGGCAGGGACCTTGTTTTCTGGAAACAGCACGGAACTCACAATGAAGAGACAGTCTCCAGCTGTGTCTTGCCTGGGACCTCCCTGGGCCTCAGTGTCCCTATCTGTGAAATGAGGGGCTGCCCTGTGATCCCTTAGGGGTCTTTCTCCTTGATAGATCTCTAATAAACTCGTTGATGCAGAGGTGATGACTAAGGAGGCTCCCTGTATATATTTTTTTTCTGCAAACATTTGCATTTTGGCTGCCCAGCTTCCTTTCTTGTGTCTGAGAGACTCGTGGACATTACTAAGGTTAAACATGGCCAGAGGGTGATCACTCTTAGTAACAGTAAAGTTAAGAGGTTCTACAAATCTCCTAGGTTTTTGGAATATGCCTGAAAACTGAGGGGCATAGTTTGACAACAATCCCTGCTTTGGACCCCCAGGCACAGATGAGACAGTGTGGAACTGTGTGGAACTGTGTGGGATTGTATGGAACAGAGTAGAAAAAGCACAGAACACTCTGGAACAGTCTGGAACGGCAGAGAGGACTGGGCCAGTGCAGTGGCTGAGGCCCCTGTCCTGCTCTTGACTCTGCCATGGGACCCTGGGAATCTCTTGACCTCATGAGCCTTGATTTCCTCCCCTGCGTACTGGAGCGATGGTAACCTGACCTGCTGACCTCATGGAGACAAAGGTAACAATGATGGGGAACATTGACAGAGCATTCAGGGAGACTTGCCTCCTTGGAAGGGATTCTTGTTCTCGAAAATGGAAACCAAATCCTCATTACCCACTGGGGGTTTCTTCTAGGATCATTATTTAATTCACCAGAATCTTCTCAATAGAAATTGGTACGTGTGTTGACAGCCCATCTATTTTCCTTTGTCCTAGGAGAGTGGCTTTCCAAGACCAACGTACCCAAGACAAGCAGCTCATTGGAGTGGCCATAGGCGACCTTCTTAAACTGTTGTCCTTGATAGATTCTGACCATTTGTGGCCTGCGGAAGTAGAGTAAAGAGCTCTCCGGGAGCAGGAAAACATACCCGCCACACGCCTCTCTGGACATCTGCTTTATGTTTGTTCATTCTCTGCAATAACTTTGGATAAAATGAAATTCAAGTTTTGTTTGGTTTTCATTTGTTTAAAAACAACTCCCCACCGTGGTTCACCATGCAACAGATGCTTTTCTGCCGAGGAAGAATAACTAATAAAAACGCCCCTTCTGGAGGTCGGCTCTGGGCTGGCTGGGGAGGAAGGACTGCGGGCGCATTATGGTGCTTATCCAAATGACACCAGAGAGAGGAAGGAATTTTCCAGAAGTCAGGGTGAAGTCGGGGGTTTCAGCTGTATACCTGGCAGGTGGTGGTGCTGGGATTTGGACTGGGATCTTTCCGACTGTGGGATCCAAGCGCTTACTTGTTAGTGCAGGCTTGGAGCAGAGCATCAACCCTCCGCTGTCATGGGGGATTTCTCTCCTGGGTGCGTTGATGCCAAAGCGGTGCAGGTACTAGAGGCATTATCCGGAAGCTGGTTGGTAAGATGCATTTCTTCAGAGACCCAGACTGGAGATTCCTGGATCTCCCCTCTACAACCTGCTCTAAAAGAGGGATGTGTAGGAACTCTCCAGCCTCCATGGGGCTGAACCGAGGAGTGACGCCCACAAACCGGCCTAGAGCCTTCTTACTGCTCATGGAGTCATCCGAGGAGTTACGTGCTGCCTCCCCCACCCCCATCCCCTTATTAGAGTGCTGGGCTGGCCTCTGGGACCCCGGATGTCAGACTTTGGTCTGTCGCCACTAGCTGGGTGACCCCAGGCCATTACACCTCTTGAGTCCGTGCTCAAAGTGTTTCAGCTCTCCTCTTAGGAGGTTCAAGTTCTGACTCTTTGAAATAGAACTGGCATATTTTCAGAGACTCCAGGTTCCATCAGATTAGACCCTGTGTATCAGTAGGAGATGAAAACAGAGAGTGCCCTTCTGCATTTGAAATTGTTTTTTTTTTTTTTCACAGTTATCTTAGAGGTCACTGTCGGTCTGGCATGGCGGGGTGGGGGGAGGTTAGAGCAAATGGAGCTTCTTATTATCTCTTAAAACAGTGTGTCATGGATTGGATTGTGTCTCACCAAAAATGGTGTGTTGAAGTCCTAACCCCCCGGGACCTCAGACTGTGACCTTATTTGGAGATCAAGTCTTTACAGGTGTAGATGAATGAAAAGGGGTCATCACAATGGGCTCTAATGCAGGGTGATGGTGTCCTTACCAGAACAGGGAGCTGGGACTCAGAGACAAACACACAGAGGGGGCAGACAGTGTGAAGACACAGGGAGAAGCCAGCTATCGACCAGGTCAAGGGCGAGGTCTAGAACAGATTGACGCTTCCTCACAGCTCTTGGAAGGCACCAACCCTGATGACACCATTGTCTCGGACTTCTGGCCTCCAGGATTATGAAGCCCCTCACTCTGTGGTCCTTTCTTATAGGATAAGAAAGAATTTCATTTTATCCTAGCTCACTAACCCACAATGTGAAATGGTTTGTTGGCTCAGAGAAGTCAGACTTGGTTCTAAGAGGGGGTGGAGGCCCAGGCTCCCAAGGTGCAGTATGGGTGGGGAGGGGGTACCCAACACTGGGGACCCAGGGACATTCTATCTTGCATTTTCGTTTCCTGCTGTTTCCACAAGGCGGGTAAGACAGGAGCTCAGGCTTTTCCTCACTCGGTCTTGCCTCCCAATTTCATTAATTTAAAGTTATATTTAAAAATCGAAATGATAAGAATTTAAGTTGCCTTTCAAAGTCACCAAGTCTCGGGGTGTCTGGGTGGCTCAATCAGGTAAGCATCTGCCTTCGGCTCAGGTCACGATGCCGGGGTCCTGGGATCAAGTCCTGCATTGGGCTCCCTGCTCCACAGGGAGCCTGCTTCTCCCTCTCCCTCTGCTTCCCTCTCTCTTTTTCTCTCTCATAAATAAATAAAAAAAAAAAAAAAAAAAAAAAAAAGTGGCCAAGTCTCTTTTAGCCTAGAATTGCTTGATCTGGGTGGGCAACGGTCTGGAACTGGCCAAAAGATAATCTGCTTTTCCACTGCCGAAGTTTGGGACTCCCCAGATACCCTGTCCCTTGTGTTCCAAACGAGGGTGCACCCGGGCCCCGCAGACCCAGCCCCAGCCTCCTCCGCGTTGGCGAGGAGAGAGCCAACCCCGGGCTGGCAGTTGCAGGTGACAGTCCTGACCAGTCCGGGAGCCGATGAGAAGTTCATAGGCTGTTAATAAACTGGAACCAATCGGTGAATGCAAGCCGACGGCGCTGGGGCCGGCTGGGGCCGCAGGTCCTTGGGAGAGCCCGCACTTGTGTTGCCTTTATCTGCATACAGCGGAAGCATGAAAGGGCCCTGCCGCTCTTGCTGTTTGTTACGGAGAATAGACATATGTCCCTCACGCTAGCATGGGGAATATCTAATTAAGCGACACAATAATTGCTTATGCCCAGGGCTGTCCCAAACAAGGCTCTGTCACTCTCCTTGGAGGACCACAAAATGGGAATTCACTTTTCGTGCATGATAATGAATATATTTGAAATAGATTAAAATTGATTTGGAGCCCACACTCCTACCCCCGAGAAAGCAACACCAACAAATGCTATTTTCACAAAAATATTTTCAAGCGCCCCCAGTGGGCGTGGGGCTGGGAGTGGGGATGAGAGAAGGCTCCCAGGAAAGGTTGTCCCGTTGAAGACCGTCTTGGGTAGAACTTGCTTTCCAGTGGTTTTCCATGAATGAGTTAGGATCTTAGGGATGGTAGTTTTGCCATTTTGCTCAGCATTAACAGAAACGGCCGCTTATACTACGTGGGAGCCAAAATGTTCCAGAGTTTTAAGGGTTGAACATGTTTCTCTTATGTGAGCCTTCCCTTTCCTTGCTTTGCTATGGATGGGACGCAAAGGGAAATTTCATTTTCTTTCGAGCTGAGTCATCATAGCACATCAAACAAAAGTGCTATATCCTATTTAAAACTACGCTGCGCCTTTAAAACAAATTGTCCTTTTTTAAACGGGGGTGGAAGGGGTAGTTTTTATTTTGGTTGAGCACGAAGAAATGGTGTTCCCTGCCTTCTGCTGTCAGGGACCAGGAAGGAACCCTGCTCCAGTTGGGCACTGGGAACAGGGTGAGGAGTCACGTGGCTAGAATTTGGAAAACTTGAAAAGCACCTCAAAGTGTCTTTTGTGACCAAGAGCAGAGCTGGCTGCATCATTTGCAGGTCTCAGAGCAAAATGAAAACACAGGCCCCCTTGTTTAAAAATCCTTAAGGATGGGGTGCCTGGGTGGCTCAGTGGGATAAGCCTCTGCCTTCAGCTCAGGTCATGATCCCAGAGTCCTGGGATCAAGCCCCACATCAGGCTCTCTGCTCAGTGGGGAACCTCCTTACTTCTCCCATTCTCTCTCTGCCTGCCTATCTGCCTACTTGAGGTCTTTGTCAAATAAATAAATAAAAATTTAAAAAAATCATTAAGCATTTCAAGACTGTGGAGGCAGAGCCTTAAACGAAGTAGGGGGCTCTTCCAAGCTCCAACCCCGTGGGACTGACAACACAGCTTGCACACCCTTGAAACCGGTTATTTTTTGGTCCTGAATAAGAAGGGAAAAGAGAAGTAGGAGACAAGAGGAGATACTAAATCTTAATCTTTATACAGCCCTCGAGCCCAGATAGGGTCCTCAGCTGAAGAGACATGGAAAACGGAACCCCAGGTAATTCTGTTCCTTCTCACCAGCAGAATTTGCAGACCACAGCAAGACTGCCAAAAGGGACGATCGTGCACTTTTCTTGCTCAAAGTGTGATGGGTTTTTTCCTTCCACTCCAGAGTCTATCTGTTCAGAGAGCAAGATCCTCCTAAGAACTCCGCACTTGGCAGACGGATCAGAACTCGGGGCAGAGAGGCCGAGATGGAGAAGACCTGCGTCCTCTACAACACACAAAATGAAAGTCTTGATTAGTGTTCATCCAGATGTGGAGGCCCTGGGTACCCCTGGCTTTCGCCTGGCTGAGCAGGTGGAGGGCTGGGGCTTGTGGCTCATCTGTTTCTTGTCCGCCATATCCCCGTGACATGTGCACAGATGAGGTGGGTTGCAAGTCCCCCCCCCCAACTTTGCACCCTTGGGAAATGACCCCTTCTTGGCTCCCCCCATGAGCCAATGTCCACAGAAAAAAGGGTGTGTTTTCTGCAGGGGAGGGGCGTTGGAAGGAACCTGCCATAGATTTTTTAAATTGTGGTAAAAACCACGTAATGCAACATTGGCTATCTTAACCATGTTTCAGTATACAGTTGAGTTGTGTTAACACTATTTGTACTTTTGTATGACAGGTCGCTAGAACTTTTTCACAGCTGTTGGGTTTTTATGCCTGTCCCCATGACCCCACAGGCCTCACACCACAGACACCCGAAGGAGAGGAAAAACCCTTAAGAAGGCACTTAATAAATGTCCCTAACTGAGTGGGACCACACTAAGCTGTGGAACTCAGGCCTCTTTTGTGACCAAGCCAAATCCCTGGGCCCCAGACAAAGTTTGTGACATGATTTTGTTGTTTCCTAATGATTGTCCATTTACCAAAAAAAAAGAGGGGGGGGGGGGGGGACACTTTTTAGTCACTGGTATTCTTTGATTAGTTTCTTAGGCAGCTCTGAGTTTGATTTCTAAATAGTCTCCCAAATCTGGCATCTTGAAACTTAAAACTCATGAAGCCTTACCAACCTCTCAGGCCTGGGTTTAGACATGTTTCAGGGCTCAGTTGGTTAAGCATCTGACTTGATTTCGGCTCAGCTCATGATCTCAGCATTGTGAGATTGAGCTCCCATCAGGCTCCAAGCTCAGCTGGAAGTCTGCTTAAGATTCTCTCTCTTTCCCTCTCCCTCTACCCCTGCTTGTGTGCTCTCTCTCTCTCTCTCAAATAAATAATCTTTTTTTTAAATAGACGCTTCATAAATACTCGATGAGTGAACAAATGGTGGAATGGGTTTTCCATAATAAAGAGGAAGAGGAAGGGTAAGGGAGCTCAATGTGGATGATTTCTAAACCTCACTTACACCCGTAGCCTCAGTCCCTTACCAGACATCCTTGTCCAAGCAAAGCCGATGGGGTGTCAGGGTAATGGGCAGGGACAGAGGGGAGGACAGAGGGTGCACACAGGGCTAGGTGACTGAAGACCCCTGACCTGGGAGGATTCACCTTTGGAATGAAAGTCAAGAAATTCTTTGGAAATAGAAGAGGTGGGACCACCTGGAGAAGACCCAGAAGAGGGTGGGCTGGCTAGCGGGAAGGCCAGCATTGTTTAAAAGCAGCTAAGGGTCCTTCTGAAGGCTGCCTGCTTGGTACTGGATGAGGAAGGAGATTGGGTAATGGGTTCGGGCGGGGCTGGCAGGAGCTGCAAAGCCTCTTGGGAGGAAGTGTTGCAGGGAGGCAACAACCAACAGTGGCCTTGGCTTGAACATCCAAAGGCATCTGGAAAGAAATCTGGAGGCGGGGGTGGGAGAACATTATGGGAGAAGCAGCGGGAGGCACTAGCTCATCTAGGAACATGAACCTGTTTGCCTGTTTGGGCTGAAATAGAACAGACTTGCATGTTTATACATATCCTTTCCAAAACTGAGAATAGAGTCTTAAAGTCTTTGCAAGCGACTATTATGATGGCAGCCTGGAAGGAATGAGGCTTGGGCTAAGGGGCAAGAGAGCACCCCCTACTTACTCAGAGACAGTGTGTCTGCAGCTGGGGCGGCTTCTGAGGCTGAGGCCAAAGGCAATGCAGGAAAAGCCAAAACTCTAACATCAGCAAATTGGGTTTTGTTCTGTTCTACCATTCCACACCTCGATAAGGACAAATGGTCCAGTCCCAGAAGCTATCGCTTTTTCTTCTAGATGAGTAGCTTGTTGACAATGAAGTGACTCACAAAGTACGGACGATTTGTTGTGTCTTTATACCCCCCAGGACCTGCTGTAGGAGACAGGACCCAGCCAAGGAGAGATGTTGGGGGTCACACTTGCTTACCACTGTGGAGAGGTTTTGGAGTACACTACTGGTGAAGAAGGGTTAGAAGAACAGTTGGAAATTCACCTGCTAAATCAATTCACATGTGCCAGTGGGCAGAACACGTCCTGTCTTGGACCTGTTTCATCTTTGAGATGGGGACCCTGGAGTAGCCCACTTCTGGACCAGAATTACCTGGTGACTACGAACACACATTCCTGGCACCAGCCTCTGGACGTGCTGACTTATCAGGTTGGGGTCAGGCCCCAGTACAGATATTAAGAACCAACCAACAAAACACCAGTATGGTTTTGATGCACAGCTGGGCTTGCAAGGGTTAACAAGAGGGTGCTGGCCCTACTCTGCACCTCAAGCTGACTTTGTTATTTTTATAGTCAGAAGGATGCCCAAGTTCTCCGAACAGAGAAAACCCCAGAGCGCCTAACTTTTACCATCCCCCAATTCTGTGCTCAAATCCAATCATCTTGTAGAGCTAGTTTCAATGCCTGTTCTTTCCGAAGTCTCACCTTTTAGACCCCCAGCCTCTTCTTTCTCCTTTCGTCTTCTAGAATATCCATAACCCAGCAGTATTTGGTGTTGTCACGTACCCTGCTCTCTTTTTAGCTGACCTTCCCAGAATGGCATGAACTTTTTTTTGGGGGGGGGGGAACCCTTGTCTGCTTCTAACCCCAGCGCCGTGATTGCTGACTTAAATTGGGTAGCGTTGAGCCAATGCTGTCCCAGGGTGGCTCATCATCACCTTGCCTGTGTCATTCCAACTAGGTAAGCACCTGCTCTCACCTCCTTTCAAGGGGGGATCATGCTATACTTTATTAATTTTTGTCCCCGACATACAAATCTCCTGTGCATCTCTTCCTCATGATTGCATTAGTCTGAAGGTCAGGGTTAGGTTGGTTCCATGACTTACTACAATTCTCAAATTGTTGGTGTTTTTGGAATCTTGCAGCTTCCATTTGGAAAAGACTGAGCAACATCCACTCTCCTGGGTCAGAGTCATGCTTTGCTTAACCATCGTTAATTATATACACTCATCCCAGGGGGGAAAGAAAAAGGAAAAGAATGGACACTCTAAATTAGGAACATACATATGGAGAAAGGAGGGGATGGAGTTGGGGGTGCTGGGGGTGGGGGAGCAGAGCCATATGCCAGATGGAGAACGCCTGCTCCTACTGTATCATGTTTCCTTGTTTTCCAGTCTCCTGATCTCGGTCTTCTCCCCTGTCATTGTTTCATAGCCCTTTTTAAAAATCATAGTAAGTGCCAGTTATTATGCTGATATGATGGGGCAGGAGAAAGCCTGCTTGAGAAGTTTCAGAAGGAGAAATATACTGTATGTCCTCTCGCGTGTTTCTGAGTCTGGGTGCCTCTGACCTTTGCTTTGTAAAGAATTTTCCCGAAGTTCTAAGTGATGGAGCTCGGTGTACTAGTAGCACCTTGAAGTCAAGATTCCCTATCAATCGGCTCTGATAAGGTGCGTTCTGGATGTTTATGGTGCAGATTAGAAGCCACTCGTCTCTAATTCAGAAGTGAGGCTTTTTCAGTTTGCTGGCAGCTCTGAAACAAGCATGCGGCATGATTCTTCTATCTGCACAGATGCCCCAATGCAGAGACTCCTCGACTGTTTGATTCTCATTTCTCCCTTGAACTCTCAGTAACTCTGCAGCACAAGTTGCACAAGATGCAATGCAAAATAGAGTGGGTCCTAGGAAGAAGATTTTAGGAGTGGGGAGGTTCTCTTGTCCCTCCGTAAAACAGATTGCTCTCTGCCCCGAGCAGCCTTTGTGGCACTGCTCTCTCTTTGTATTCTTTTCCAGGGGAGCTGTCATCTGCTGTACTTTAATTATGTGTCCCTCAGGATGTGTCAGCCCTTTTCCACTCTCAGGGTTTTTAATACTTCCTCCCAGTGTACCCTGCTCATCTGATTTCCCCCCTAATCTCATAAATCTCCTTCCACCAAATATTAATCCAGTGGTGATTAGCTTTCTCTGTGTCCACCTTTTCCAACAATGGAATTTTTGTATAACACGTTCCATGGGAGCAGTGCCTATAACTGCTTTGAGCAAGTCTTTGGTCTACCCTGGTAAAAATAATCATCGAGTAAGTGCAAAGTGGTAGCCTGGATTGGATACCCTCCACGTTTTGGAACAGACAAAAGGCATTAGTGGAAAAATTGAAATTTCGTGGATGAAATCCAAACAGATCTCTGGTTCAGTTCATATCAGTGTTAACAATGTTAATTTCTTTTCTTTCTTTTTTTTTTAAAGCAATGTCAATTTCTTAGTTGTGCCAAATGCTCCAAGGGAATGTAAGATGTCCAAGCACATAGCAGCTCTCTGCACTATCATGGTAGCTTTTCTGTGCATCTAAAATCACCCCAAAGTGAAAAGTCAACTTAAAAATCAATATTTTCTATGTAAAAGAAAATTTAGCAGGAACACATATAGCAGGAAATAGCATCATCCCAATAAGTCTGGGATCCTAAATCCCACCTCTGCATCTCACTATTTGATCTCAGGGCTTCTGCTTCCTCATCAGTAAAGTAGGCATAAAAACAGTCCTTGAAACAGTGTTCCTGGAAAGATGCTGAGCACGTGGTTAGAGCCCAATCAATGTGAACTTTTCTTATTGGCATTTCACCAAATTCAGTCTGTCTTTGGTGCATCACATCATTGTGGGCTGTCTCATAATTTTAAACAGTTCCATGTGGGAAAGTGAACAAATCAAGTTCCTTACGTTTTCTTAGTTCTAGAAAGTGTGCCAGAGTTATCTAAGCAAAGTCAATTTTTCAGTCTTTACCTTTCTCATAGTTCGGGGGCAAAGTCTGTCACTAATGAGAACCCTAAAGAAGAAAGAGGTTTAACACCATGAAGCATTCAGATCAAAAGCCTTGTGTGGATTTTTCCTCCTCTGCTTTGCCATATGAGCTCACAATGGGAGTGTTAAATGGGAGAAGAGCATGGGCTCCCACCTGGGGGCAATTTTTTGTTCCCCAGGGGACATTTAGAGGCACTTTTGGTTGTCCAACTGGGAGTACGGTGCTACTGGTATCTAGTGAGTAGAGGTCGGTGATACTAATAAACATTCTGCAATGGACAGGACAGCCCCCCATGACAAATAATTATCCAGCCTGAAGTGTAACAGCAGTACATTGAGAAACCCTGAGTAGAGTAGCCAACCATTTCATTACCCAACAGTACTTTTCCAGTTGAGGTTGTATGAAGTCCCTACACAAAGAATGTATTTATCTGCAATATCTTGGGAAAATTAAAGAACATTCCAGATGGTCATCAAAGATCATGGAACAGTTTTTGTTGATGGTGGGCATGCCTTCTAAAGCAAAGACTTTGGAACTCAAGTCTTCAAATATTTGAGTGGGAGAAGATATGTGGGCAACTTAATAAGGGCATCAGCAAAGGAAACGTGCTTTTCTTGACTACTCATAAGGTAGTAACACTAGTGATTTAGGTGGAAGGCTAAAAATAAAGAGAAAAAAATGAGTTTTATGAAGAGGATGGAAAAAACCAACAGAGCTGTGGGTGTGTTAGGTGGGTTTGGGAGGAAGTGAAGGATGAAGCATGGTGATGCCAGATGGCTGTCTTGAATGTCCGTAACAGATTGGTCAACATTGCCAGCTCTGCGATCCTTCCAGAGTTTCATAATCTTGACTGGCACTGAATGGTGGTTTTCCTTGCTGATAAGATCAATGCAAGTAATGTTTTAGATATTCTTCTGAGTATAGATACACTTCTGAGGTATACTGAGTAAAAGATATACTTCTGAGTTTGAGGAAACTGTCTACATTCTGGGCCTAGCCAGATTGTATTAGTCTGGGCGGTGGAAATATGATGAGTTGATGCGCTGATGAAGCCAGACTACTAGAACATTCTGTGGCCTCTTTCTAGAGCTAGGTTCTCCAGCACGGTAGCCACTAGCCACAGTGTGACTATTTAAATTAAAATGAATAAAAATTAAATACAATTAAGTAAAATTTAAAATTCATTTCCTTGGTCACTGGTCACATTTCGAGTGCTCGATGGTCCCATGTAGCTGGCGGCTACCATACAGGACAGCATGGTTACAGAACATTTCCATCATTGCAGAAAGTTCTGCTGGACAGAGCTCCAGGGATCTAGCTCCTTCCTATTGCTTGCATGGATGTTCCATCAGGACAGGAAGTTGCCCAACAGGACACAGTGGAGCAGTGGGCCAGCAACGTAACCCAATGTAACCCAACGTAACCCAATGTAATACACCAGGAAAGCTCTGACCTGGAAATTCAAGAAGTATAGGGAAATCGCTGATGGGAAATTTAATTTTTAGGCAGAACAAAATTTATAAAGATAAATTTAAAACGAGGGATGAATGGGGGTAGGGGACACAGAGTGTGAGTCAGGAAAGAGGGAAGCACATTTTAAATTTTCATCAGGCAGGACCCCTGGCTGGCTCAGTTGGTAGATCTCAGGATTGTGAGTTCATGCCCCATGTTGGGCATAGACATTACTTTAAAAAAATTTTTTTAGGGGCACCTAGGTGGCTCAGTAGGTTAAGTCTCTGCCTTCAGCTCAGGTCATGATCTCAGGGTCCTAGGATAGAGCCCTGCATCAGGCTCTCTGCTCAGCAGGGAGCCTGCTTCCACACAGCCCCCACCACCTGCCTCTCTGCTTACTTGTGATCTCCGTCAAATAAATAAATAAAATCTTTAAAAAAATTTTTTTTAATTAGGCAGCACTAGAAATGTTCTAGGTCGTCAGTGTCAAGCAAATAGAAATTTCGGGGTGCGTGGCACATCCGGTCATCATAATTCAGGGTCTGCACCTAGCTTGCACCATCTTGGGTTTGGGGAGATTGGATTCCACTGGATTCTGTGTGTCTGACATGGGTTCTGCATTTCTTTTTCTTTTCCTTTCTAACATACCAGAAGCAAAGGTGTGTCTCAGGGCTGGGCTCCTTTCAATGGGTGACAGGCCATGTGGTAAGCTGAAAGAAAAAGATGTGTCCTGTAACAAACTCCAAATAGGCGGTGGCTTTGGAGTCTGGCTGAGTCTGCACCTCCCCTCTAGCGGGTACAGAAGGTGCCAAGTTTTGGGGGGCAGCTTCTCAAAGGTTGGGCATGAACAAGGGTCCTTGTAACATATTAGTTTGTAAATGAATGGCTCTGTGGAGATGGCAGCTTGTCCAGTCCCCCTCATGGGGTGAGGAGAGTCGCAGACCTCTGGGCTCTGTCCCTGAACATTGTGTGAGCACACAAACCCCAAGAACACACCTGCGAAGTGGAAAATGTGCATTTTAAGTGAGGTAATGAATGTAAAATGGAAAAAGGTCCTACCGACCCACAAGGGCTATCGAAATCTACATTTTTGAATTTTTATTTAAAAAACTGTTTTAAGGATTTTATTTATTTGTTTGACAGAGAGAGAGAGAGAGAGGGCTGGCATGAGCAGGGCAGAGAGGCAGGCAGAGGGAGAGGGAGAAGCAGGCTCCCCGCTGAGCAGAGAGCCAAATGCAGGGCTCGATTCCAGGACCCTGAGATCATGACCTAAACCAAAGGCAGATGCTTAACTGACTGAGCCACTCAGTGCCCCCAGATCTACATTTTTAAAATTCAAATTTGTCTTTTCCTCACCACTCATGTGGAAGTTCATTCCCTTTTCTTTAGAAAACAGATTTCAGCCTGCTATTCCTCACCCATATCTTAAGTAATACTTTAATGCCCCTCCCCAAAGCCTCCTTCTGACCCAATGGCCCTGGCACTGGTGGCTTCATGTTCCTTCTTTCCCTGACCTCCCCCACACCCTTCAGGTAGAATTCACTTGTTCAAGGCTCTCAGGATCTCCCTTGGTGCTATCAGTGATACCTTAGAGACTGCCCTGCGCTAACGCTAACAGCTCGCTGCTATTCCCTCCCAGGCAATGGACATTGTACAGGGCTTTCTGGGGACATCACAATGACCCCAACAATGGCATTAACAGGAGGAATGCTGAGCCGCACACACAGCTGCTGGGGAGCCGGTGGGATAGATGCCAGCTTCCCAGGGCTCCCCTTGAACTCCATGAAACTTAAACTTGGATTTTGAAGACCAAATTGCCCCAGTGGGGGTGGGGGGCGGGGAAGGTGGATACACCGCCTCCTGCCTCCTCCTCATGGGTCTCAGAGTCAGAGCAGAGAGGTTTGTGGCTCTCCAGCTCCCTCCGCCTCTGGGTCTCTGTGTGGATCTGGGGTGACATCTCTAAGCTACTTCCCGCCCTGTCCTACTGTCATCTCAGGAGTCCTTGTTCCAAGTGAGTCCCAGTGCCCAGCTCTGGGGGCAGGAGCAAGCGGAGGAGGCAGGGTGGCCTGGACAGCTCTGTAGGTGGGGGAACGTGAAGACAGCTACTGACACTCCTGGCCCCTCTCCCAGGACCCAAGCTGCTGGCCCAGCCCAACCTGGCCAGACCTTTGCTTCAAGGAGCCCGTGGGAAGGGCAAAGAGGGTAGTTACTGGGGGGTCTTCTTCTCACTGGCAGAGAAGCAGGGATGGACATTAGAGTAGACCAGGTGCCTTCCACTTAGCTGCATGTTTCCAGAGGAATTGCTCCGGAGCCTGGAGCCTGACTTCGTAGTTGCAAAAAGCTGGGTTTTGTTTCCTTTGTGTTTTGTTTTGCTGTGGGGGTGGGGCTACTTTTCTCTCTGCAGTGATTCACTGGGATGTGGGGAAAGCCAGAGGACAGACCCTCAGAGGGGAGGGGAGGGAAATTTAAAAATGAAAAGATTAAAAGTGTGAGCGAGGTGCACAAGCTAACATGCTGGGCCCATATAACTTGTATCTCCCCCGTTTCCAACTTCCAACTGCATGAAAATCCCTTTTTCAATTCCATGGCGTGGTAAACCCCCAATAATTATCCCTTTACACCTTTGCTCCCACATCAGGCCCACTGCACGCGGGAAGGGTAGGGCCTGCCTCCCCCCGGACAGCCATCATCTCGCCATAGAGAAGCAGTGTTTCGATAACTGGGCCAAACTGGGAAGCACTGGGCTCTGCGTCCCGACCCAGGCAGGCGCGGCCCACAGTGTTCTCACAGCCATCTGTTGCGGCCTGTAATGCATGAGCACATTAGCACATGGCTCGCCAGCAGACTCGACATTGTTCTCCTTGCTGAGTTAGTTCAGCCGACCTCAACAAAGGGGACAGTTTTGCATTCGGGATAAATACAACCACTGAGGTTTCCCCCCCTCCTTGGGATATTTAATGTTAAGGTTTACGCTGGCTGTCTGATTTGAAAAGTTGCAGCCACCCTCCCTCCCCCTCTGACATGTTCTCATTCTGCTTGTGACAGTGATGGGGATGGTTTGTGGGAGCGGCTAATTTGCCGGGAAATACTTTTCCTCTTTTAGATAGGCTCCCTTAGGAAAGATTCAGCAAGTTGATTATGGGTCTTTTTTTTTTTTCTTCTTTTTTTCAGTCCAAGGTTTTTACCTCCTAAAGGATTAGAACAAATTGTCCAACTATGAATCTATTTAATTTTCAGGGTCAGTGTTAAGCCTCAAGGTCTGGATGCTAATTGTGATCAGAAACGAACCCAAAGATCTTAAGGAAGCAGCGGAGAATGTTGCAGTTTTAGTAAGTCTGAAGAATGTTACAGCTTGAGTAAATGTGTTGATCCTCACTGATACATTATTTCAGAAAATCCCTTCCTTGAAGCCCAGCCCAGGACTAGTATAAGATCAGCCTCCCAGACCCTGCTGTTTTTAGAACAGCATTTTGGGGAAGGCAAACAGAGTTCAACAATTCACTTAGACAGGATCAGATTTTGCTAGTGTCTTCTTCTTTGGGAAGCCCAGGGAAGCTTCATGTCTCTTCTTTTCTAGTTAGGGAAGGGCTTGGTGGCAAAAGTCATCTGTCTGCTTTCATTCCATTCCACCAAATATTTACTGAGTACTTTCTATGTGCTGGGCAGTGTTCTACTTCAGGGATCAGGAAGAACAAAGATTTCTGCCTCATGGGGTTTCTATTCCACTGACAGAGGCAGAGAATAAACCATGAACTTAATAAATAAAAAAAATATATATAGTATGGGGGGAAAGGAAAATGAGCAGAGTAAGGGGATTGGAAATACCAACCTAAGGCTGGAGTATTGAAAAGGAAGGGGTGAAATTATTATCTCAATTTACTTAGCTTCCATATGAAAAAAAGAAATATAAAACACCCTTGAGATAAGACTACCCTCCCTACATTAAATCTCCCCCCTCCGCCCCCACCAAGTTCAATTCCACTTGGACAGGATCAGCTGACTATCCCCTCCAATCAGGTAGGTCTTAAAGCTCTTACATACTAAGAATGGGCATATTTCTTAAATCCGTTGTTCTGTCTGTATGTTGCCAACCTGCCCAAAGCAAGAGATGGGGTAGCAAGATGGTAAATGTGCGTGGAATGAAAGATCAAGCAAACAGAGTCAGGCTATCAGTTTGCACACTCATCCAATGTCAAATCCTTTTGACTGAGCTAAATGTCTACTTCTTTTTATTTTATTTTATTTTATCTTATTTCTTTTCAATGTTCTAAAATTCAATGTTTATGCAGGACACTCAGTGCTCCATGCAATACGTGCCCTCCATAATACCCACCACCAGGCTCACCCAACCCTAACGTTCACTTCTTAAACATGCATAATGTTACACATACATACAGGTGTGACAAATAAGTTGGCCATTTCATCACTAAATCACAATTGCTGAGAGTCTGGCTGGATACTCAAGAAGGGAGTAAGTCAAAACATTACTCATCTCAACCATGCTTCTCACTAAGATTTGGTGTCTTTAAGACCCAAAGGTACAGATGAGGGGGGTCCATCCACTGGGGGGCACTGTGTAAGCCCCAGGGCCTGTTGTAATGGGGTCCTTCCTTGACACAGGGTTGTGGCTGGCAGAAAAGGCATTGGGATCCTTTCTATGAGTGCCGGGGGGGCAAAAAGTCACAGTGATTGTAACCTGAAATGACCCTTGCCAAACTTTTCACTTTACAGATGAGTAGATTGGGGCCCAGAGAGGTCAATCCCCTTGCCTTAAGTCAATCCCCTTACCCTCAGCTAGAGACCTGGCTTATTAAACTAGGCCAGACCTCTTTTCACCAGGATACCTTGCAGCAGGGACCTGAGGTTACTCGGAACTGAATGAAACTATGAATGGATGCAAAATGTGATATAGACATACAGAGGGATAGCACTCAGCCTTAAAAAGGAATGGAGAACTGACAGGTGCCACAGCATAGACAGACCTCAAAAACATGCTAGGGGGAGAACCCAGATACAAAAGCTCACAGACTGTATGAGTCCACGTATCTGAAGTATCCAGAATAGGCCAATCCGTAGAGACAGAAGGCCAGAGAGATTCGTGGTTGTTTGGGGCGGGGTGGGGCAGGGAGCCTAGGGACCACGTGATGGGGGCAGGGTTTTACTTTGGTGTGATAAAAATGTTCTGGAACTAGATCAGGGTGTGGCTGCTCTACCCTGTGAATGCCACTGAATTGCTCACTTTCAAATGGTGAATTTTATGTGTATGGGTTTCACCTCCATGAAAGCAAACAGAAAAAGGTGGAAGGGGTGGGTGGGAGGGGAAACTGATGGGTTAAACACCGCACTGGGGGCGGGAGGATGAACAGATCTGCTGGAGGGCCGGTGGGGCCAGAGCCCTGATCCTGCCTGGGTTGGGGGCAGGGCATGTAGGAAGTGGGGTGCAGAGAGAGGGTCAGACCCCAGACTGAGGGGGGCTGTCCAAGGTGTCCAAGGGATGTTGTTTGAGCAGCCTCTGGTTCTGTGTCTTTGCTGCAGGTCTTTGCTGGAGCCTGGGCTGCTCTAAGTCATTTCCTTCCCCCCTGGCTAAGCTACCAGCAACCGGTGTCTTCATTAGCTACACTGGTCTGAACAGCTGAGTGAGTTCAGAGTTGGCAGTGATGGGGAACCCCCAGCCCAACTCCTACGAGGCCCCACCACTGTTCTCCCTGTGGCCCCTGGCTGGGATTCTAGAACAGGAAGCACCCTCAGCCTTCCAGCTGACCCGTGCCCTCGACCCCCCACCAGATGGGTACAGACAGAGGGACCAGCAGGCCTGGCTCTGAGGGAGAGGAGGGAAGGGACAGACTGTGGGGCCCTTGGCTTCACAGGCAAACTGTCTTTCAATTAATTCCTCTCTGATCCTGGCTTCTGGCCTTAAAAGAACCTGATTCTGCTTTCTCTGAGGAGTGTAGGTCCTTCTCCACAATGTAATGCAAAGACTACTCAGTGAGGACCAACCGTGCCCCCCTGGGGCATGTGAGAGTGAGAAGGCGGCCCTGCCCTGCCCTGAGGGGTTTAAGAACCAGACACTGTATGTAGATCTCAGAGGTCCTCTAGGCCTCTCCTGGGCTCCTGAAGCACACAGCGCTACCCCTCTCCCCATGCTGTAGGGTGGGTCATGTGACCAAGACCACCAGGAATCTTAGCTCTGAAGACCTTCCAGAAGGTTCAATTGATGACACCCCAGCAGCCAGGCAAATGTCCACCTCCCTGGGCATGCCCGTGTGCCTGGTCCTGGCCCAGGTTGTCCCTTTCAAGCCTATGCCCTTTGAACACAGTACTAGCATCAAGTCTACATCTCCTTCATGTTCAAGGTCACACAGCCAGTGCATCCTGGCCAAGGTAGCATACTACCACATACCCCATTATTCAACCAGGGTCTCCATGGTGCTCAACCCATCCTGCCGTGACCTACATACTCATGGCTGCTTCTTGGGGGCCCAAGCTCACATTTGAGGGTCCAGATCTGGCAGCAGGCCACAACCTGGCCAGGCCCCCGGGGGGCCCAGGGCTTCCATTCACAGCAGGGGCCAGGCAGAAGGAGACAAAAAGGGACTATTATTCATTATTCTTCTTCCATAAGAAGAAGCAGAGGCTGGGGTAGGGTTGGGGGACGTCTTGTAACCTGGCTCACTATGGTGTTGAGGTCTAAGTCTGACTACAAATGTCCTGGGTAAAAACAAAGATGCCCATTCATCTTTACGTCTCCATGTCCCCCATCAGTGCATGATTCCCAGGGGACTTACACTCCTGTCTCAGTCCCCACCCTCCAGAAACTTCCTCTTTCCCTTCCTCCTCCATTGACTCTCACTGTTCAGAGACTCACACCTAGGAGGCACATTTATTTATTTTTTAAAAATAATTTATTTATTTATCTGACAGAGGGGGGGGGACAAGAATGAGGGAGTGGGAGAGGGAGAAGCAGGCTTCCCATTGAGCAGGGAGCCTAATGTGGGGCTTGATCCTGACGGCGAGCCAAAGGCAGATACTTAAGGACTGAGCCACCCAGGCACCCCCAAGAGGCACATTTAGATACAAAGGCCTCTGAACTAGTTTCTACCACTGGGGGAGCCTCACAATCAAGGATGGTAAACATTTCCAGAATTGTCTACACGCCACTGAACCAGAGGCTATAAATTCCATCCGCACACACACAGAACACCAAAAGGAGTTGTTTTCACCCATGATAGTCCCTGTGGGCCAGAGGGTGGACCCACAGGGTCCCACAGCGGTGGACCACGGGACCCAGAGGGCTCTGGTATCAGTTAGACCCTGATCTGCCTGGGAGCTTTGGTGATCACACAACCTGACTCCATTCTTTCTCTGGAAGAGGTAACCGGCTCAGAAAGCACTCCCAGGGCTTCCAAGAGGCCACTCCAGCCCTGATCTAGAAGTCAGCTTTCACTGCCACGATTTGAGGATGAGTGAATTGCACAAGGTCCTGCTTGTGGCCCCTTGGCGGATTTCTGCTTGGCCCTTATCCTGGGCTCCAGGACTAGGGCTTGGCCGGGTTGGAGGGAAGGGAGGTGGGCTGGTTCTAGGGGACCTACAGGCACCTGGGCAGGAACAGACAGGTCAGCCCGAGGAGGGAAGAGGTAAACAGAGCTACCTCAAGCCCCAAAATCGGTTCACCCGGCATCCAGAGCTCCGCAGGGGCCCAGGGCTTCCAGCCCCTGAGACCAGGGCTACAGAGCTCCAGGCTCGCGGCTCTTCGAGGCCGGGTGAGAGCGAACTCGCGTGCGTGACCCTGCGGGTGCGTGCCGACTCCGAGCACCAACACGGCTACGTGCACGTGCACCCCGCAGGTGTCGGTGGGCCCGCGAGCTTCCCTCGAGACGCTGCTTGACCCCCACGCGAACTGAGGAGCCTCGGGCGGGATCTGTGTATGTCGCTCTCCGGGGACCCCAACTCTTACCACAACCAGTGGACTTAGAGGCGGTGCGGCCGCGTGGGAGGAAAAGCTCCCAAACCAAAGCCGCAGGCGGCCCAAAGCAGTTACTTCGAACCAGACCGGTGTGGGCCCCGCTGGGGCAGCCGGAGGGCGGGGCGGGCCTGCGGGGCCGGGGCGGTGGGGGTGGTAGGTGTGAGCGCCCCGCGGGGACCGAGCCGCCGGGCCGCGCCTACCCATTTTGCTTACGCGAGATCGGGGAAGCAAGGGCAGAGGGTCCGCGGGCGCACGGTTCCGCGCAAGGTCGCCCAGCCGCGATGTGGCCGCCCGAGCACCCCCCAGTAAAGACGCCTCCTGGCAAAGCCAGCGCCCAGCTGGGCTGTCCAGGGGATACAAACGGGGAGCCCGCGGGCCAATTCGGCCCACTTGCTTGTCTCTAGGGCCCGCGGCGTGCGGGGGAAGTGGGGCCCGAAGTCCCCCGGGAGGAGGGCGTGCACCTCCAGCTCCCCGCGGCGCCTGCCGCTTCCCTGGGTCGTCCTGGAGCTGGACCGCGCAGCTGTCCGCCGGGCCCCTGCCGGCATTTCAGTTTGAGACTCCTTTCCGAATAACCGCACCGGGTGTGGACCGCACAACAGGGCCAGGGCTGCGGCAGCTGTGTGGGCACGAAGCACAGTCACTGTGGGCGCCGCCGACCGCCCCAATATAGGGGCCTCCTCAGCTCACCTGCTGTGGCCCTCCTTCCGCCAGCCCGGGCGCCGCGCCGCGTGCCCACCAAGGTCGCTAATTACAAAGCCTTTCGGCATCGTCCGCCGCCCAGATGGGGGCATCGGGGACAGATGGGTCCAGGCATAAAGAGGGAGCACGAGGAGCGTCACCTAAGGGGGCTGGGGCGGGGAGAGGGGCGGGGAGGTGCTTGGAGGATTTTCCAGGCGGCGCTGAGACAGTCTGGGACATCTGATGCGGAAAGAAGGGGGGGCGGGGGAGATGCTGAGAGGAGGCCCAGGGTACGGGTGGGACGACATCCTAGAGGTGGGCTTTGTAGCGACTCTCGAATTACAACTTTGCCACCTGCATTTACCAGCTATGCCCCTGGGCCATTCACTCACCCTCTCTGTGCCTCAGTGTCCTCGCCTGTAAAATGTAATAATAACAGCGCCATCCTCAAAGGGCTAAGGTGAGAAGTGAATGCATCAACACGGTAAAGCTCTCCCCCACCACGCTCTATACCGAGGAGCCTAGAATACCTGTTGGCACCTCCTCTTCCAGCCTCCTCAGCCTATTAGTATCCTCAACTCCCCAGGGATGCCTCCTCGCTGCCTCCTTGCTCCCAGATCGGCTGCATAGGCTCCTCATTGCAAAGCCCCTGTCCTCCCATAACCTGGGCCAACCTCGCAGGCCTATAGCAGTGACACTGCCCCTGAAGAGAGAGATGGGGAAGAGGGAAGTGAGCTCCAGGAATCCACAGAGTTCTGGCTCCCCACATCCCTGTCCCCTTAGGTCCTCATCTCAGTCCTGCCTGGAGTGGCCCCTCACACTCTGGCAGGGAGCCCCAGGGATTTAGCCTATGGGCTGCCTCCAGCCTCCAAACTAAGGAGAGGGATGCTGTCTCTAGCTGTTAGGAAGGTTCTTCTCCCCAGCCGGGGTGGATTCAATGCAGCAACCACTTATCCTAAGAACCATCCAGCCTGATTCTGGCCTCCCTTATGGGTTTCCAGAGACAATGACTGAGGGCACCTGTCACCAGCCAAGGGTCTTAAGACCCTTGGGGTAGGGTCCCTGTCAAAGACCCCCCTCCCCTATAATCCCTCCTGGTACTGTGAGGCACCTGTGTGGGGGGACTGGGAACTTGGCCCAAAGTTTGCGGTGAAAAAGGGACTTAAAATAAGACATGGGGCTTATACAGAGGATCCTTTGTCTTAGATGAACTTCTAGGGGGCATGAAGGTGTTTACTTAATAGAGGGACTTTAGGCCAATTGTTAGGTCCATTCTGCCTTAAAGGGAAGCAGACAGATAATTCTCCAGCACCCAGAGTGTCCAGGGGGCTTTAAAATCCAAATGCACTGGCCTCAGAGCTCTTCATTGGTTCCAGTCTGGGAATGAAGACAGGTCCTACATGCAGGGCTGTCCCCACCCTAGACTGTCATGGGCATCCCCGTTCCTTAGGTCTTCCTATAGCCATCCCGATCGGGAGTGACACCTTGCATCTCAGACTGAGATGAACATTAGGTCCGAGGTTTTGCTTGGTCCTTAGGCTCACTGTCCCAGAAACGTGGAGTTTCAACTCTATGGGTGCCAGAAGCATGGGGCAGCGCCCAAGGAGTTCTTCCTGTGTCCAGTCATCATTTCTCTGTGACTCCTGACCAGTAAGGGAGGGAGGATGGAAGACAAGGCCCTGGAGCATAGAGGCCCTGGAGGAAGCTTTCCCCTTTAACTTCAAGCTGAGCTCTTGGAGGGGACGGATGGGATTGGGGAGAATCTTGGAGACCTTGGGGTCTTGTGGCAGAAGTCCCTGGCTCTGCGGCTGAGACCCAGGACACCCGGGGGCCACGTAGCAGGTGGGGAAGATGAGCTGTGGCTCAGTGCAGGAGAAAACCTCTGGACTAGTTCTCCCAGACCTGCAGACCGGGTCAGGCCTGGACTGGTACTCTACCTCCTTTTCCTTTTCCTTTTCCCTCTGTCTTATTGGGGGGCCGCCCCCAATCAAGGACCCTGGGAAGTCTGAGAGTCTGCGTGACATCTTCTTCTGTTCTACTCCGAAGCCCAGTGGCAGTCCTGAGTCCCCCACGTGGGGCCCCGCCAGTCCAGGGCCACCCTCCCGAGAGGAGCCACCTGCCTGGTACGTAAGCTCCCCTGTGTCTGTGTGAGACTCCAAGAGAGCCATGGATGCTCCTTTCTCACGCACGGTGTCCGAGATCCCGGGGTGGGTGTGCAGTTTAGACGTGAGACTATGGGAAGGGCTGGGATCCTGGCTGGATCCAGCTCCTCCTTCTTAAGAGGCCCAGCTCTAGCCTGGCCGCAGCTAGACTCTGGCGGAGAGCTTGGGTGTGAGGGGGTAGGGAGGGGCAGACTTGATTTATTTCCTTTTCTTTTATGCCCCCTCTCTGCATACACCATGCGCACCCAGAGCCTGCGTGCACACCGCCTAGGCTAACAGTGGGTGAAGGAAGCTGCTACTGCAACTGAGCCCCAACCCCGTTCCCTGGGTTCTAAGCTCCCACCCCAAGTTCCAGCCTCTGCCAGTCTTCTGTAGGTGCCTGCCGCTGGAACCCAACCAAGTTTTGAATTCTTAACAGATTTCGTTTCAAATAAGATTTCGAAATAAAAGCTAGTAGATTCTGCCCTACCCTCTTCTTGGAGTCGTGTGGGGAGCACCAGGTCCCTGTGCCCTTCCGTCCTCTTCCCCAGAAGTTCTGCCTCCTCCAGCTCTCGGCCTTTGGTAAAAAGCAGAGCGGAAAGGAGGCCTACTGCACCCGACCTCCAGTCGCCTGCTGTTGTGGCCCCCAGCTCCACACGCCTGCTGGGCACCCAGAAGCACTTGTCCCTGAGTTAGGGGATGGAGCCACCCTCAGCCATCAAAGAGAGACACCAGGATTGGGGAACTGTCGCCTGCGCCGGGACCAGTCACAGTTTTCAAGGGAGCTCGTTCTCCTTTAAGCCCTGCAGGCCCAGATACTGCAACATGGTTTGTCCTCCTTGACCAGAAAGGCTGAAGCTTTTCTATTTTTTACCCGAATCTCTTTATTGATTATTATTATTATTTTATCCAAGTCCTAAATGTGCATTGCAGTTTTGAATTGCGGGGAGCCCAGTGACCTCCAGAAGAGAAATGGACCAGGGAAGGGTGGGGCACGGAGGTGGGAGCGTCGTTTAGGAGAGTGTCCCTCCAGGATGGCAGTTCCCAGCACCTAACACTTTGAAGTTCAAGGCCCGGGTGGGCGCCCAGGGAGGGTCGTGTTAGCAGATCCCGCGACCGACAGTCCCGCTGTGCTCTGCCCCAAGCGCACCAGCGAGGCGGGCCGCCGGCCCCAAGTGGCTGGTCCGCAGCTGAAGCCTAAGGATGTCACCCGAACTGGATGGGAGTGGGTGGCTGCCTTTGAGCCCAAAGGGAAAAAAAACAATCCCGGTAGAAGTGAAGGCCTGAGCTGCGTGACCCCCAGCGGAAAGCGTGGTCCTCGCCCCCTTGGCCCCAAATTCCGTGCGCGGGGAGAGAAATTTTCACTTTCAACTAACTCAGTCCTCAACCGAAGGGAAAAAGAGTTCCGGATTAGGCGTCAGAAAATCAAAGTAACAAGAGAGTTGTGAGAAACACCCCGAAGAGATGCCCAGAACACGTTTTAAAGAGAAAGTAAGTGTGTTTGTTGAGGTGGGAGGTCGACGGAGAACAAACGCGTCCCTCGTCTTTCTTCGGCTTGAAACCAACGGAACGCTCCCCAGCCCCGGCTCCGCGGGAGAGTCCTGCACTCCCTTCGTTGGGCCGCCCTCCTCCCCAACGGTTAGAAAACACCCGACTTACTTTACATTTTATTTAAAATCTCAACACTCGATCATTTATTTCGTTTTTGCAACCAAACAAGTAATAAATATTATTTAGCACTTTTTTTTTTCTTTTTACAAAAATAAAACAGATGATACACTCTCTGCAAGGGACAGCGGTCAGAGGAAGGATGTTACGCGGCAGGCGCTGTGAAGCCCAGACTGCGACGCTGGGCGCGCCGAGCCGGTTTGCAAGGACGCTGGAGGCACGTGGAAAAGTTTGTCATTTGTGTTAAAGGTGGCAAAAAACAAAACAAAACAAAACAAAACAATACAAAAACCAGAAACAAACAAAGAAAATAACAATAGAGGGGGAACCCGGCTTTGACTCCGGAGGGGCTGGCAGTCACGTGAGCAAACAGCTTAGCAGCACGCACTTACCTCATTATTGATCCTATATTTACACACCCAAGAAAGAAAAAAATTACACAAGCCAACATAAGTCCCAAAAAACCCAGACTGTATTCACAGCACATGCCTTTGAGTTCTGTCAAACCCTCAGGTATCCGAATGACTGCCGCCCATCCGGTAATAAACCAAATCACTTTGTGCTTAGTGACGGAAAGAACTGGAAGGAGGGAGAGTCTATTTTAAAATAACTAAAAAAAAAAAAACCCAAAACAAAAAACAAACAAACAAACAAAACCGCTCCCAGAGTCGACAGTTTTAGATTATTCCAATCCACAAGTGGTTCTATTCTGACTTTCTATAAAGCTTGCTCGCACTGTTGAAAAGGGAACAGAGACAGATTTATTAGAAAACCACAAACCCCCAAACCAACAGGAGTGACAGGGAGGACCGGCAATAGTTCTCGGACCAGTGTGGCTTTACCCAGATTGGACGCGACCCTAAGTGCTTCTGGTACCGAACGCCAGCTTCCAGCTAACTCGTAGCCCTTGGCCCTGGGCCAGCGACGACCCTGGAGGCCGAGGCCCGACCGCCGCTGGTAGAGCTCACCTTCCCCCTCAGTCTCCACCCGCCGAGAAAGGAGGAAGGCGAGGCCGTCGCCCACGCCGTCCTCGCTCCCCTCGATCCCCTGTGTAACGCAGTACTGCCCGGGCCGAGTTGAGGCCCTGTTCGCGAGGAAACCGCCGTTCTTGGGAATGGTGTGGGTGGGTCGGGGTGTCGAGGGACGGGTGCACCTAGCAGTGCCTTCTTATAAGACGCTGTCTATCGAGCAGCGCTGCTTAAAGCCAGAGAGGGGGGCTGAGCTAGGTCCCAGAAAGAACGCCCCTCTCCCTCCCCACTGTTCGGTGCGCCCCACCTCCCCACCACGTTGCTTCGGTTCCCCAGCGCGGGTGTCCTCCCCATTGCCCCTACCCCCACCCCCAGCCCCAGCCCCAGCCCAAGGTCCCGCGCTCCTCCGAGCTGAGCTCCCGGGCCCCCGGCGCCGCCAGTCCTTGCTTGCCCGCAGCCTCCGGGTCCCTCTGCTCGCCAGATCGCGCCGGCGCCGGCCCGCTCACTTGGCGTCGGAGGTGAGGCGCGGCAGGCTGCCGGCTCCCATGGCCGACACGTGGTGATGCGGCGGCGGCACCTGGCACATGCTGCAGGGACAGGGCATGCCGCCCCAGTGCTGGAAGCCGCCGCTGCCCCCGCTGCCGCCGCCCCCGCCCCCCAGCGGGGCCGCCGCCGCCGCCGCCGCCGGGGACTTGAGAAGGCCGTGCGGGGGCCGGATGGAGCCGACCGACGACAGGCCGGAGCCAGGCAGGGAGGCACTGGACACGGCGGCCGCGGCGGCGGCGGCGGCGGCGGCGGCCGCGGCGGGAGGCAGAATGGGGTGGTGAACTGCGGGGTGGTGTGCTGCGTGCGCGGCGGCCGCGGGGTGCGCCGTGGCGGCGGGCAGAGGCGCCGAGTGAGCCAGGCCACCGCAGGCGGACGGGTGGAAGCCGGCGTGGTGGCCGCCGTAGATCTCGCTCACCAGTCGCTTCATCTCCTCCAGCGAGTTGGTGAGCATGAGGATGTAGTTGCGCGCCAGCAGCAGCGTGGCGATCTTGGAGAGCTTGCGCACCGACGGGCCGTGCGCGTAAGGCATGACCTCGCGCAGCCCGTCCATGGCGATGTTGAGGTCGTGCATGCGCTTGCGCTCGCGGCTGTTGATCTTGAGGCGTAGCTGCTGCAGCTCGGGCTCTGTCATCTGCTTCTTGTCCTTCTTGGTGGACGACGCGGCCGCTGAGGAAGTGGACGACGAAGTGCTGGACGAGGATGACTTGAAGCCGCCGCCGCCCAGCTTGTCCCCGGGGTGCGCGCCCGCCGCGCCCATGGCGCCGCGCAGCTCTGCGCTCAGCTCCGGCGGGCAGTCGCTCGGCGTGGACGAGGACACTGTGCCGCCCGTGAAGCCGCTGCCTCCGCTGCCTTTGCTCCGGGCCGGCAGAAAAAGGTCATCGGGCTCTGGCGACGACGGGCGACTGGACACCAGGCTGGCGTCCGAGTCCATGGCCCTGAAAGGTAGTCGCAGCTTTCGCAGGGTCTGCCCTCCCTTCCCCGGCCCTCGGAGCTTTAAGCACGCCTCCTGCGAAGGGGAGAAGAAACAGGAGAGAGAGAGAGAGAGAGAGAGAGATGGAAACCGAGCGTGAGGCACTCAGAAAGAGCGAGAAGCTGCTCCCGCCTGCACCGCGGAGCGCGGTCCGGGCGCGGGTGACCGATCGCTCCGTGTCCACATCGCGGTGTCTGGCCTTGCTTCCAGCGGCACACAGGTGCGCGCGAAGTAATCCCCCCTCCCTCCCACCCCATCCTCTGCTCTCATCCACAGGTTGTTTTATTCCAGGGAGCACTGGATGCCCCTCAGTGAGGGGGTCATTCTGGAGGCTTTATGCCTTCAATTAGGAACAGGGAGCCTGAACCCCAGGACTGAAATGGCAAGCGAGGATATTTTTTCTTTGGGATGGTGGAGATCTAAATAGAGAAGTATTTATTTGGTTTCTCAAACGCATGGACTTTATCTCCATCGACACCGCGCAACAAACATACAGAGGCACACAGCGCCCGAGAGCCTTGATAACATGGGGGGCGTCCGGGGGACCGCGGGGAGCTTGCCAGCTGACCGGGACTTGGCCATAAGGAACTGTGGTCGCCCCGACTTCTCGCATTTGGGCGAAGGGGATGCTGCGATGAGTGTGGGGAGAGTCAGAGCAGCGAAGCCACTCGGGAGAACTGGCGGGCAGGGGCGGGATCCAACGGATCCAACGGGCCCTCTCCAACGGAGCTTCCTGGGTCGCAGGCGAGTTGAGGGGCGTCTGTCCCTAGGATATTGGCTGGGGCTGCTGGGGGGCGGGGACACTTACTGTGGATGCAATGAGAGGAGTTCGTTCCCCAAAGTCGCAGCGGAGAACCGGACTCCGGGCGCTGAGGTCGCGTTGGTCTATAATAAGCATCCGCACCTTTCGGGGCTCGGCCGGTTTTTATAGCCCGGTGGCGGCGACGACCGTGGCGGCGGTGGCCGAGGCGGGGGCGGGGAACAATGTGCGGGTCCTGGAGGGGCAGCCGCGCCAATGAGCTGGGCCCGCCCGGGGGGCTGGGAAGCTGATGTCATCCGGGCTAATTCCGCTCAATGAAACTCGCCGGGTCCGCACACGCCTCCTCCCCGAGCACAGCCAATGGGCGTCGGCGGCCGGGAGATTCTTGGGGAGGGACTGGAGGACCAACCCGCGGAAGGGGTGTGAGAGGCGAGGGGGAGGAGAAGGGCGGGCTTGCCGGGGAAGTACCGAGGGCAGAATAGAATGCGGTTAAGATAGGGGCACAGAGACGGAGCGTCGTCAGATTTCTATAAAAATACGGTGACCACAGAGCCAGGCTGGGGGATGGGGTGGGCCGGGGGGTTCCGCAGACGAACTAACCCGATACCCAACGCGATCGGATCTTTTGGGGGATGCGTCCGAGGAACCCTGGCCATCCGGGAGCTGGAGCTGGAGTCTCCTTTTGCGTCTCATCTCTCTGTGGGTTCTCGCGGCCTGTCCCTATCTCAAGGGTTTCATCAATACGTGGGCATTTGGAACCCCAGATGTAAAGTACAACCAAGCACAAAGCCCCTACTTTCTTCTCAAGCTAAGCGCGCCTCCGGGAGCTGGCGGTTGCGGCTCCTTCGCGGGTGGCTGGTAGCGCCCCCAGCTGGGGGCAGGACCTTGCAACGCAAAGGGCGGGGAAGGAAGTAGGAGACCTACTCCGGGACGGTGTTTTGAAAGAAATCACAACTCTTCATAGAGTCGAGAACGGTGTAGATACAGGGACGAGATATTTCCCCCACTATAACCGCACTAACAGAACGGCAGAGTCTAGAGCTCAAAGTTTAGTGCCATCCCCCCGCCCCCCTATTAGCTGTGGAACCGATGACGGTATTTTCACCTTCATTCTTGTGGTCATCACCAAGCCATGGGGTAGGAGGGAAGCGCTAGTTTGTTGGGGGTGGGGGGAGTGGAAGGTCTAAGGCCTGGGTAAAGACTTCTCCAGGCCTTGGGTCAGGCAGTGAGATCAGCTACTCATGGCAGTTTTCAGACACGTTTTACCAATCCCAGCTTGGCCACTGCATCCAGAAACTCCTGCCCATCAGGAGTAAACCTGGTCTTAGAGAAGCGGCCAAATTAGGTAATTCAGTGATACTGACATATCCACCCATTTTACGGATGGGAAAATCAAGAGACTGTGTCTGCTTACGAATCAAGCCTACAGAAAAAACTGCTAATCTTTTGCAGCGCAGAAAATGCTGGAATTCCTTACTATGCCATGGGTGTCTCTAACCTCTTCCCTGAGCTGGATCCCTTACATCCGTACCTTTCTGGTACAGAAGTTGGGTTCTGCAGATCCCGGACCCTAGCCCTTTATACCGCACAGGCACAAACACAGACACACCCCAACCCTCCCTCCTCTGTTTAGTGGTTGTGCCGGAACTTCCACTTTGCATATATAACTTTAAAAACAAACAAAGTAATTGGCCCTCAAATTGGGAAAGCACAAAATAAACAAATGCAAAAATAAGCTTATGGGGTTGCTCCCGGTGTCTGGGTAAAACAAAGATAGAAAACCTAGTGCGCACTCGCCTTCGCCCCCATCTCGTGCTTTCTGGAGCATTATTTTTCAGCCTGTGTGTTTCCCAGTTGGCTCTGCAGCCATCCGTTAAATATGTACTTAAAACATGAAGAACTGAAGCCTGGAGTTACGTCGTGCAACGGTTATGCAAGAAGACCCAAAACCGCTGAATTAGGACAATCTGTCTTATGGTTGAACTCCGGGAACGGGATGCGGGGGAAGCAGGGATAGCTGGGGTATTAAAGGATGGTTCCCTCAGTCCTCTCCGGCCACCGTCAGTGAGGGCATTCACGGGAATGTGAGCTCTGGGCCACCAGCCGAGGTGTGGACTTGTGCGCACGCCTGTGTATCTAACACAGGGCGGCAGGCGCACCGTGCGCGCGCCTGGGTTGCAGACGCTGAGGTTAATCCACAGGGTGGCTCGTGTCCTGGAGCCCCGGTTCCTTCTTTTGTTGCTTGCGACCGGCGACTGTCCTGCGTCCTGCGGTCCGCGAGAGTGCGCGATCTGGGGTTCTTCACGCTCTTGCTCCAGTAGCTGGAGCTGGAAGCCGGGAGGAAGGTTGAGGGGCCCATTATGGCACCATGTGTGTTTAGAGCCCGGGAGGGCAGAATCCAGAGGCAGGAGAGCAGACTTACCCGCCGTGAAAGCTCATATGGACACTGCAGGCCCTAGCCCCGTGCCCGAGCTAGAGCAGGGGTGGCTGTTCTGGGCTGTGCAGCGGCACCTCGCGGTCCTTACTCCCCATGCCCGGAGCTCGGGCTGGCAGCTCTAGGCTGTAGACCCCTGCTCTCGTCAGCACCCCCCCAACATTCTGTGGTTGCCAGGAAGTTGCTCGGGAGGTAGGGGCAGCCTGTGCCTCCCTGGGCTACTGGGTCGCAGGACTCAACTCTCTGGGTCTCCGAGTCCTCCTACCCGCTCCTGGAATAGTCGGAGACAAGATCCCGGCCGCCGACGCATGCCCTCGTGCGTCCTGGAGGCGTCCTGGCATTTGCTCAGGTTTTGAGCCCGGCGCCTGGTGTGCACATCCCGGGTGGGTCCGGGCAACGCCGCAGCCCCTTCCCGCGAAATTGAATGCTCACTTGCCGAGGCTAATCGGCCCGGCTCCGCGAGTTCCTGGCTGTCCCAGGCGTCCAGAAGCTGTCGGCCTCCTCCGTCAAAACGGAAGACGTGTTTTTCCCTCTCCTTTGTATTTCCCTCCCACAAAAGACCGGGTGCGCGTCGGGGCCGGCCTTTGCTCAGTCGCCTGGCGGCCTCGGGAGGAACTTGTGCCAAATCGGCCGGACCTCCCACTGCTTCCCGGGTTCCTCCCGGGCCATTCTTTGGCGTTCTCGCCTTTCTCTTCCCCGAGTTCCTGCACACATTCAGGCAGCGGCTAGGCCAGACTGCAAAGGAGAGCCGCGTCCTTGCTCAGGGCGAGCCAGGGCCGGCGGTGGGAGGCGAGGTTGCGGGCACCGGAAAGGAAAGAAAAAAGCACTTAAGCCATTCTTCCAGGTCCGGAAACCAGAAGGGATGCGGAATGGCAGCGTTTGGCGCGCAAACGGGAGCGATAAGACTTCTGGGGGAGGACTCAGCAAACCAGCAGCGTCTGTCTTCCTTGTAAGGCTCAGCTCCCAGAGCGGTCCAGGGCCATCCCGCTCTGGGACCCAGCGCTGAGCACAGGGCCTGACACGTGGAGGGTGCTTGGTAAATACTTCTGAATGCACATGCATGCGGATGTGCACATGGGCTGGTGTGAAACATGACTGGCAAAATACATGTGATATTCCAAAATACATGTGATATTCCACAGTAAACTAGGGGATCTAATCTGGACTGCCGGAATATGGGAGCCTTTAGAATGACAAGGGTAGTGACTTCCATCTAAAAGCCTCCTTAAGGGGAATTAAGCCCTGCCTGACACTTAGTAGATCTTGACAACCTTCATCTCGTTTAATCTATGCCTAGCCCTAGGAAGGTCATTTACTTACTTTACTTACACCCATTTTGCAGACTGGGAAACTGACACTCTCGGGAGAGGTGTGGGCATTTGTCCAAGGTCCTGGGAGCGGAGGAGCAGGCCCAGGGAGGCAGCGTGATGGTAGTCATCAGAGACTGAGATACCGTCTTGGGGGTGGCTGTTTTCGGATTTAGAGTCTCATTCCTTAAATGAAGGTTTCTAGAAGCTACTGCGACCTCTAAGAGTATGTCTGCGGCAAGATTCCAAGGAACGGGGAGAGTCGAATGACATCCTCCCTTTGCAGCTTCTGTACCGTCTGTCGATAGATACTCAAGTTGTTTGAGTGTGAGGTGCTGAGAATGCAAGGGCCCCAACCTGTCAGCAGAGGCTCAGCCTGGGCGGAATCTGGAAGGAATGCCCAGGGGCTTGGGAGAAGGGGTGCTGTGCTGGGAAAGCCAAGTGGAAAGTGACAAACAAGTCCCCAAAGAAACCCCAGAACTAATAGCCCCTTCTCCCTGGCCAGCTCTGCCTCTGAATCACCCACCCCCATTGAGCTAGCAAGGCCGCCACCTGCCCAGAAAGGACCACTGAAGTCAACCTGGGCCCCCCAAGTTCACCATGAAACAAAGTTGGAAGAGAACTGAAGGGCGATTGGGAACTGACTTTAAAGATCTCATCTCCTGGTTATCTCATCCAAATTGTGCAACAGCCCTTCGGTGTCGAGGAGGAGGCGCGTGGTTCCCATTTTATAGATGAAGATACTGAAGACCAAAAGTCAGGGCAGGGGCTGGGTTCCGGCCCACTGGATCCCAAGTTCCGGGGGCTTCGGTGCCTCAGTCCGACCTTTCCATTCGCCCCCTCTCCGGGTGGGAAAGACTCCAGGCGCCTCCCCTTTCTCACCACCCCTTCTTCCCTCGCCCCAGCCCCACCAAGCAGACTAATGCGGAGGGAGGAGGATCGGAGTGAACAGGTTGGGGATCACGGGTGGGACTGGTGGTCTCTGGTCGGGTAGCTGGCTCTGCAGTGAGGCGCGCTGCACTCGGGTATAGGGTGGTGCGAACAGAAGGGACCGAGAAACCCCGGATCAGGTCTGGGGCCAAGACCCTGGGTAAGAGGAAGAAGGGAGAGAGCCTTCCAGGCTACAGGTGACAACAGCGCCCGCCGACTCCCGGAGGCAGGACGTGCGTGCGCTCCCTCCCGGAGCGACCCCGAAACCGGGCAAGGCCCCCGGGCAGAGCCGGGGCAGCTGCGCTCTTGGAGAGCGCCGAGCGTCTCCCCTCCGAGTGCCTGATGCTCAACGGCAAACCCGGGTTGAACGGCTTGGCTTGCTGCGTCGGGAAAATGGAGCGGTGTGACCTCTTCCCCTAGGCCTCGGGATCCAGTCCTGACCTGATCCTTGCCTGCTTCTGTCGGGTCTCCCGCTCCCTCTCTCCCTTTCGCACGACCGGGAGCACCCCAGGGCTCTGCTTCCCACGCCCCTCTCCTCCCCTTCGCCCACGTGGTCTTCTACCCCTTGCGCCCGGAATTCCTCCCACCCGGCTGTGCCTCCTGCTACCCTCTCCTTGGCCTGCCCGGAAGGACACCCCCCTCGGGCCCTCGTGGTAACCAGAGCTCTCCCCAACCCCATCAGGGTTCACCCCGCTCCGGGGCGAGGGTCTGGCTCCCTCCCCGCTGGGGAATGCCCGGAGGGTCTTCACAGTGCCGGAACTTGCTTCGATTCGGTGGGGCCCAGAGCAGGGACAGGTCCCAGAGAGCTCAGCAAACCGAAGTCAGGGCCGCAGATAAGACAGATACCCAGAGAGTTTGACTGGAGTTTCCACACACCGCAGAAGACTACAATAACAATAGCATCAGAGCTACAAGTTTCCTCTCTAATTAAACCAGGTTCAAAACCGCCGGATGAGAACCGCGCGGCTCACTGCTGGCTCTGTGGGGGGGCAGGGCGGCAGACACCCCCCTGACCCCAGGCAAACGTGTAGTCGCGAGAAATGCGGGGCAGGAGATGGGCCTAGGCCTTTGTCCGCGGGCTTCGGGCCGCGCCGGGCCCCGCGAGAAAGGAGAAGCGCACGGGGCGACATGTGCCCGCAGGGTCCCGGGACCTGGGCGCTGGTGTCGCCGGGGATCGGGGAAGGTGCCACCGACGTCCAGCGCCCTCCTCCGGCTCAGCCGGAACGCCAGGCCAAGGGGGCTCCCCAACCTGGGATCCCCGGCGCCCAAGCCCCCAGCTGCGCGCGGCTACCGAGCGCGCGGGGAGCCGGGACCCCGACGCCGCGGGGCCCACGCCTCAAACTGGCCACCACGCTGGGCCCGCGGCCCGCGCGTTCCTCCACGGGGGAACCAGCCGCAGTGCCCAGGTACCATCCCAGCCCCCTGTACCGCGCGCGGCCTCCTTCTGGGGTTTGGAGAACGCGGCTGAAAAGCAGGAGCTGGGCACATTCTGCTTCTTTTCTTCCTTTTTTTCCCTTTGTGCTGTCTTCCATCGCTTCTGTTAGACTCTGCTTTCTCCTTCCCCTCCGGTTATGTGTATGTGAATCTTATTTTTTACTTTCCCTGCTTACTGAAATGACACCTGCCCCTTCCACCTCTTTCTCCAGAACGGTGTGGCCCCAGGACACGCCGCAGCAGCAGCATTTACAGCGGCGCTGGGTGGAAATCCAGAGTCTTAGGAGCCTCCCAACCTAGTGGGACACAAGCCCCATGAACCCAGCTTCTGGGGTGATGGGGGTGATGCGGGTGATGCGTGGCACATTCGAATTTGAGAAGCATTGCTCCAGGTCCCTTGGGGCTCATCCTCAAGTATGTGCCCCTTCTTCCTCAAGGTCCTTGGGCTTCCAGTCCCAGACACACACCAGGGCTGGGGCTGACCAGGCTATTTCCTTGGAGATTCTACTACCCTGTCCCAACCATGTACATGGTCCCTCCTCTAAGCCCTTCGACCTCTGTTAAATGAAATTTAGGACACACTTTTTAAAATGCTTGCCCATTGTAAAACAAACAGAAACAACTTTGAAGTAACAATAGAAGGCAAAATCACCAGTAGTCCAACCCTATTCCCCCCGCAACAAGTCACTGTGAAAAATGTTGGTGAATGTCTTTCCAGACTGTATAAGGCTTGGTAAGCAGCTGCTTTCATTTCTTAACCCCTCTTGGACCTCTTTCCACCTCAGTACAAGATTTGCCTCACCCCTTTCATGGTATAAACCTGCACCAACCCATCCCCGGTAGTGTCTCCCCTTGGTTGCCTGTACAGCCTGTTTTAAAGGGGGAAAGGACATTTTATTATTCTACCCTGCAGAGGCACAGGGGTCAGCCCATCACCTATTCTGGCATTCAAATTAGAGATCGCGTTTCCCTTGGACTGGTCAGGACCAGAAGCCCTGAAAATAGGTTTCTGCTGTGTGTGCTCTTGTGGTGGGAGGACCAGAGGGTCAGAGCTCCTGCCTGACTAGGCAAGGTAGGTGCTCCCCTCCTGCCCCCCCTACCCCCCCCACCCCCCCACCCCCCTCTCTGCAGCAGCAGGTTCTCCTCTAAGGAGTCCCTTTGTCTCATTAAGTCTAGTGGGAGGAACTGGTTCTGTGGAGGAAGCTGAACCCACCAATCTGAGAATTGGATTTGCTCAGAGGACGATCTTCAAGGTGTGAACAGAGCATTCCTCATCTGGGACTGTGACCAGGGCAGAACTTGAGGTCCAGGATTTTGAAAGACGCAGGAGGTTTTAGACATTCAATATCCTTATTCTGTTCTCATTTCCAACCCCAAAGATCGTCCGCTTCTGGGTTGACTTTAAGACTGGTTCTAAGCAAAGAGGCCATTCTCCTTAGGCAGTATTTACAGTTTTAACTAGAAGAAGAAGAAGGGGAGAAGGGAGAAGAAGCAGAGCGGGAGGGGGGAGGGAGGGAAGAGGAGAAGAAGGCAGAAGAAAAAAAAAAGAAACCACATCATATTAACCGGAATTCTCTCTTTTTTAAAACGTGTTTTGAATGGGTACATACCTAAAATAGCCCATGCCTAAAATAATACGCAAACAGTATAAAGAGTATTTGTTTCAAAGTTAAGTCTCCCTGGTACAACTGAACTCCTTCCTCCAGGCCTCCAGAGGCAACTACTGTTACAGTTTTCTTACGTATTCCAGAAATACACACACACACACACACACACACACACACACACACACACATGCATGCACAGGTCAGCACACCAACAGCACACATACTTACAACATACCTTCTTCTCAAACGCCCTCACCAGGGTGACCAGAGGTACAAGGAGCCTCTCCTAATCTAAATGAAGACAGTTACCCCCACCTTTAAAGCAGGCATCACAGCATCAGTATCTGAGCACTCCAGGCCTCCTCATGGTACTTTTCCTGCTCCCCTTGGTCACAGAGAAGCTAGGACAATCAGAGCCCCAGGTGATGAGAAACAAAGGAGCTTCCTGCTCTGAGTCAGCTTCTCCAGGGTGTCCCCAAGATGGGACATTTAGTCACTGCCCCAAGCTTGCAGATGAGTCGATTTTTTTAAATACTGTAATTGCAAAATCAGTAGTATGTCTTCCCTCCTATCTGGGAGGCAGTCATCCTTTAAAGTGTGTGCATAAGAGCAGGACATGAAGCTAATTAGTTGGTGTTATTTTTATTTATTCGTTGGACAGGTAATATATCCACATAGTGCAAAATTTTAAAAAATATAATGAGAAAGTTACCACCCCTGTCCCCAAACCAGTCAGTTCCCTTGCTGAGTCACCATCTCTGTCATTTGAGAGATATTATCTGCAATCCAAGCAAATATAAATGTATATTCTTGTTTATACAGATGGTAACAGACTATACATACCGCTTTTTCCACCTTGCTTTTTTCAGGTAATATCTTGGAGATTACTTCTTCTCAGTGTATTAAAAGCTCCTTCTTTGGGGCACCTGGGTGGCTCAGGTCATGATCCCAGGGTCCTGGGATCTGGCCACATAGGGCTCTCTGCTCAGCAGGGAGTCTGCTTCCTCTTCTCTCTCTGCCTGCTTCTCTGCCTACTTGTGATCTCCTTCTGTCAAATAAATAAATAAAATCTAAAAAAAAAAACCAAAACAAAAAAACCTCAGTCGTACCTTATTCAAAAATACATTAAAAAAAAAAAAAAGCTCCTCCCTTAAAAAAAGGCATCCTTCTGTAATATGGGTGTACTACGATTTATTTAGCTATTGCCCCATTGAAAGACATTTAGATGATTTCCAGTTTTTTACTATTACAAGCAGTGCTGAAATGAAATGACTTGTAAATTGTCATTTGCATATATGCCCTAAGGATGAATCCCTAGAATTAGCACTATTAAGTCAGGAAGTCTGTGCATCGGTAATGTTGATAGATGCTACCAAACTGTTACCTAAATAGTGTCCACATTCGTGTTGTAATGTAGAAAAGACCCTACTTGGCTGACAGCTAATTTAAATGCTCAGTTTTTATTTTCCTGAGTCCAGGGGAAACGTGATCTCTAATTTGGATGTCAGAATAGGTGACAGGCTGACCACTGTGACTCTGCAGGGTAGAATAACAAAATGTTGTTTCCCCCTTTAAAACATCAAGCTACAAATTCTAATAGATCTCAGCATCTGGTACCATTTCCAATCCTTCTCGAGATTTACTAATGACTTTTGCCATGTAGTTGGGGAGAATGGTCCACGTGTGCCTGTACATTTTATTGGCTAAGGAATATTTATGTTTCGAGCATTGGAATTGGGCTCCTTTCCTGTGCCATGAACGGTCTTGTGCCAGGGGTCCAGCAATGAACAAAACAGAGAGCATCTCTGCTCTCAAACATGTTAACAAAAGTAATACTATCATGATGATGATTATAATTTATTTTGATTGTCTCAATAGCCCTGTAAGGTGGTTAGAGGGGGTGTATATGTGATGACCCACGGCCTCCCACCCAAGTCATATGGCAAACGCTGCTGGGTGTTCCTCCACATCTGTTCCATTTTCTGTATAAAACTTCTGGTTGGACACATGACCACCCAGAATAAGGACAACATTTCCCAACCTCCTTTGCGACCAAGTCGGGCCAGGAGGATGTAAACACAAGTGGTGTATGCAATTTCCAGAGGCTTCCTCCAAGGGAAAGAGCATGCCCTTCTCATTTCATTTTGACTTCCTGCAACCTGGAATCCTGACATGATGGCTAGGGCTGGAAGAGCCTCTGGGCTCATGAGGTGGCCATGAGGCTCCTTATGAAAGAGCATTAGGAGAGAACGTGCCTGCATTCATGATTGTATGGGATGTCAGTCATGCATGCCCAGGACGCATTCTCTGGTCTCGTAGACAGGAGTGCAAGACCCCTCTGCTTTGTTAAGTCCCTCATTAAGCTGGGTTTTCTGGCACAGCTAAACGGAGTCCTAACCAAAGCTAAGGGACTTCCGAATGCTAAGTGGGGCACTTTCGGATGTCAGAAGAGGCATCTCCTCACTGCAGACGTCGTTGTTGTATCATTTGAGCCTGAATCCTAACTGATACCTAGGGCAGAGTCATAACAAGGCTGGAGACTTACGACACAGCCATGTGATGTGGCCACCCTCTCTTTAGAGGAGGCTCTAAGAGGAGGGTGATTTAATCCTTCTGGTCACTCACTGTGTCTTTCAGGAAGTGCTGGTGAGGGTCAGACCAGGTGGGCAGCTTCTGTAGTGGACGGTGTGGATCCTGTTGATCCCTTCACTCTTCCTTGTGGTGCCTTTTCATTAAGTCCTATTTGCCTTTCAATTTTGATGTAGCAAAGCTTCCCTTGGCAGATAATGTCGGAGCTTGCCCAGATCCCTTTCTACCGTTTCTGTGCAGCCTTCGGGCTCTGAAGCTTTCTTTCACTTTTCAATGGCCAGCACCTCCAAATCACCTTCACAGAACAGCCCTCAGATGCCTGGGGCTGATCTGCCAAATGTGGAGAGGGGCTGAAGTGTAGTCATGGTGCTTGATGTAGTTTTGGAATATAGGTGAGGTTCGGTGGGGTGAGGTCTGGAGCTGAGGGCCAAGAAAGAATTCTTGAGATGTCTTTGGGCAAAATGGTGGTTTTATTAAAGCTTGGAGACAGGACCCGTGGGCAGAAAGAGTGGCTGCCCCCGGGGTGTGAGGTGTGACTGATTATATACTCAGGAGTTGGGGGTCAGACAAAAGAGAGGTTTTCAAAAGAATTTTTGTATACTAAAGAGGACCTACACGATATTAGAGGCCTTACCATTGTCAAGTTAAGGTTGTTTTTCCCTTCTAGTAAAGCGTTAACATTAAGACAGTTGGGAGTTTCCTTCTGGAAGTGAGGTTATTAATAAGAATTTTTTTTTTCATGTTCATCATCATTAGCCATCAGGGAAACTCAAACCAAAACCTCATTGAGATACCAGCTTATACCAGTTAGAATGGCCAAAATTATCAGGATAGGAAACAACAAATGTTGGAGAGGATGTGGAGAAAGGGGAACCCTCTTATACTGTTGGTAAGAATGCAAGTTGGTGCAGTAACTTTGGAAAAGTGTGGAGATTCCTGAAGAAATTAAAAATAGAGCTTCCCTATGACCCTGAAACTGCACTACTGGGTATTTACCCCAAAGATACAAATGTAGTGAAAAGAAGAACCATATGCACCCCAATGTTCATAGCAGTAATGGCCACGGTCGCCAAACTGTGGAAGAGCCAATACGCCCTTCAACAGACAAATGGATAAAGAAGATATGGACCATATATACAATGGAATATTATGCCTCCATCAGAAAGGATGAATACCCAACTTTTGTATCAACATGGATGGGACTGGAAGAGATTGTGCTGAGTAAAATAAGTCAAGCAGAGAAAGTCAATTATCATATGGTTTCGCTTACTCGTGGAGCATAAGAATAACATGGAGGGCATTAGGAGAAGGAGAGGAGAAGCGAGTTGGGATAAATCGGAGGGGGATATGAACCATGAGAAACTGTGGACTCTGAGAAACAAACTGAGGGTTTTGGAAAGGAGAGGTGTGGGGGGTTGGGTGAGCCTCGTGGTGGGTATTAAGGAGGGAAGGTGTTGCATGAAGCACTGGGTGTTGTGCATAAACAGGGAATCTTGGAACATTGAAAAAATAAAATAAAATAACTTTTTTTTCCTTGTAAATCACTAAGACATTGGTAAACTGAGGGAGGCTTCTATCTTGCAGGACTGTGGTCTCTTTTGTTAAACATTTGTTTTTCCTTCCCTTAGTTTTAGGGAAGCCAGTAGTGCCTGAGGAGTGTCCTAGGTATCCCACCATGGGTGGCGGGGGTTGGGGTTGTGGGGTGTCAGCCTGTGCTTTGTCCTCAGCTTGCCTTCTGCTCCCTCATCAGGGCAGACCTTCTTTGTTCTGGCTCAAGGTGACTCTGTAGTACAGTGTCTAACCCAAAGACCTCCTGTAGTTTTAGGCTGAAGCCCAGACACATTAAGACTTTTGCCTGAGATATTTTCTTGGCTTCCCTCTTGGGCCTGGGTTCCCCATGCCCTTACCAGCCTCCCTGGGTAATGGGGGGGGGGATGGAGGGTGGTAAATCACTTAGCCATGACCACCCCTCTCAGTATAACCCAGCAGTGCTGACATGGGAGAAGTGCAGTTCTGTCTCGTGGTACAGTCTATGTATAGCATCCCTCTGCCAAGGTGGCTGCTCTAGGCTTCTTATCTTGCTGCTTTGTCATCCTCCCTTCTGTTGCAGTCCCTCTCTTGTGTTGATGGAAGCCCTAGCTCTATCATGCCTGCATTCCCATCTGCAGGAAGGGGAGGAGAAAGTGGAGGCCACACCACCTCCCTTGAAGGTAAGGCTCAGGGGTTGCACGTGGGATTTCTGCTCACAATCCATTGGCCTCTTTTAGTCACATGGCTACAGGTGAGGCTGGGAAATGTAGTTTACAGGTGACAGGCCAGGGAGCACCAATTAAAGCCAACTAGGAGCTCTCAAGCTAACAGAAATAGAAGAGAGTGGATTATGGGGGGTGGGAGGGGGTGCTTAGCAGCTTTTGTCACACCTAGGAATCACTATCTTAAATGCTTGGAACTAAAAATTTTTTTTGGCCACTGATGCTTGCCTTATATCAAAATTATACCTTTAGCGGTTATGACCAATGTCAAGGCAGCTAGCTGTGAATGCCCTGAAGTGCTATTTCTGGAAAAGACCTGAGAAGTTCTCTTCATCACCTCCAGCATAGTTATGGGGGCCCCAGGCACGGAGGTGGCAGCTGAGGCCAACACAATGGGAGAAGGAGGGTGTAGACAGAGCTTTCACGAGAAAGGTGATGTGAAGTGGGTGGCAGGGGTTTCCTGGAGATGGGCACCCATGATAAGAAAAGGAATGGAGGGGCGCCTGGGTGGCTCAGTGGGTTAAGCCTCTGCCTTCGGCTCAGGTCACAATCTCAGGGTCCTGGGATCGAGTCCCACATTGGGTTTCCTGCTCAGCAGGGAGCCTGCTTCCCTCTCTCCCTCTGCTGTTCCCCCTGCTTGTGCTCTCTCTCCTTCTCTCACTCTCTGTCAAATAAATAAATTCTTAAAAAAAAAAAAGAAACAAAGAAAAGGAATGGACTCAGGGCATGAGAAATTTGGTGGGAGGCCAACCCTGGGTTGAATAGAGTCCCCCCATCCCAATATATGTCCATATCCAAATCACTGGAATTTATGAATGTGACTTTATTTAGGAAAAAATCTCTTTGTGGATGTAATTAAGAATCTTGAATTAAGATTCTTGATGGCTCAGTGGGTTAAGCCTCTTCCTTCAGCTCAGGTCATGATCTCAGGGTCCTGGGATCGAGTCCCGCTTCGGGCTCTCTGCTCATCAGGGAGCCTGCTTCCCTTCCTCTCTCTCTGCCTCTCTGCCTACTTGTGATCTCTCTCTCTCTCTCTGTCAAATTAATAAATAAAATCTTTAAAAAAAATAATCTTGAGATCATCTTGGATTAGTCAGTCAGCTGGGCTCTAAATCCAATGAGAAGTGTCCTTATAAAAGCAAGGCAGAGGATGATTTGAGACAGAAGAGAAGACAGAGAGGAGAAGAGAGAGGCAGAGATGGGGGATTGTGGCCTCAAGCCAGGAGCACCAGAAGTCATCAGACACAGACATTGGCTTAGAGGAGAGAAGACCCTGCTGCAGGTCAGTGAGGATGGAAAGGGAACCAGCCTTTGCCTCTCCTGGTTCACTCTCCACTACCTCCACCCTGATCTCTGCTCCTGGCTTCCTCTGTCAGCCTGGTGGGGAGGGAGGAACCTGAGGCATCTATCTCCCTGGCTTCCTCTCTTAGACGTCTCCTGGGGCTGGCTAGGTCCTACAGTGGGAGGCCAGTGTTCCTCCCAGGGCAGCCTGTTCTGTACTATTTTCTTTCCTCTGGGTTCTGGTAATCTCTCTCTCCCTTCTCCTTTTGGGCCAAAGGGTGGGGACAACTCAAATACTTCCAGCTCAAGTCTTACACTATCCCATGAGGTTCCCCCACAACCTGGTCCCATTGTTGGAATTAGCCCCTTTATAAATTAACCTTCCTCAAAGTATCCTACCTTGGCTCCGCTCTTCCCTATTGGGACCCTAACTGAGAGAGCCCACAAGGAGGCCTCATCTCCTGATATTGTCAAGGATAGGAGTGGGCATAGACCAGTAGACCTTCAGAAGGTAGAGGGGTGAGTTTCCTGAGGGCCAGAACTCTGCAAGGGGGAAATCTCGACCTTCTGAAAGGCTAGGAGGAGAAGACTTCAAGGATGGGGGCCAGTTTGTCATGTGGAGCTCTGCTGAGGCTGCCTCAGCCCTGCACCAAATTCTGGGGGCTTTCTCTCTATGTCAGGGACCAGGGTTCAGTCTCCACTTCTAGAGAGCCATGCCTGCTACCCTTCTGGAGACTAGAGGTGGTGCTTTTGTCCCCCTTGAGTACTGGGAGCTCAGCCACAGTGAGGCACCACCTGCCTGGCAAAGCCTGGGCAACTGGAATATGGATGGGCACGGGGAGGATCACATGCCCCTATATCCCCCCAGGAAGGGAGCAGACAAAGCTCTTCTAAATTGCCAAATAAAGTAAAAATCCATCAAATCCAGTATGTGTATGAAAGAACATGAGTCCATGTTTTGATTTCAAAATGGATCTCAGTGTTTACAGACAATGCCTGAATCATGACCCAATGTCCCATTCTGTGCTCTCTAGTAATTCTGGTGTCTGTTAACTGGAGAATGTGAAATGCAGGTTGGGGGGCCCCCAACCAAAATCCAGCCAAGCATCCAGCCAATGGGCTGGCTTGTAAAAAGAAAATGTAAGGGGAGAATCCGGAGCTAAGGCCGTGGGATGGTAAATGGAGACACGTGACAGGAGAGGAGAGGCTTCAAGCAGAACATTGAGAACATCCACGGAGATTTCCTTGGTTAAAGGGAGACCACCACAGTTTTCTTCAAAATTATTCATTAATCATTAATAAAGTGATAATTCATTGATTTTTTTTTCCTAATAGAGAAGTTGTACGTGGTCCTCATCAGAAAATTTGGAAACTACAGGGGGGTGGCTGGGTGGCGCAGTCAGTTAAGCATCTGACTCTTGGTTTCGGCTCAGGTCCTGATCTCATGGGTCTTGAGATCAAGCCCTGCATCAGGCTTTACATTCCTCAGGACTCTGCTTGCATATTCTCTCCCCATGCCCCTCCCGCCGCTCATGCTCTCTCACACACACACTCTCTCTCTCAAATAAATATATAAATATTTTTAAACAAGATAAATTTTGGGAACTATAGGACCTTATAGCTATAGAAACCTTGGAAAAGGCAGGCTTTTATGGTAGTGTAGGCAAGAGATGTTAAGGACCCTGTTATGGACTCAATTGTGTTACCCCACGAATCCCTATGTTGAAGAGCTAAGCCCCAGGACCTCAGAACGGGACTATATTGGGACATAGGATCTTTAAAGAAGTAATTAAGTTAGAATTGGGTTGGGCCCCAATCCAATATGACTAGTGTCCGCATAAGAAGAGGAGATTAGGACACAGATGCACAGAGGGAAGACCACATGAAGACACAGGTAGAAGATGGCCATCTACAAGCCAAGGAGAAGAAACTTGTCCTGCTGACAACTTGATCTTGCATTTCTAACCCTCACAACTGTGAGAAAAGAAATTTCTGCTGCTTGAGCCTCCCTGTCTGTGGTGCTTTGTTGTGGAAGCCCTAGCAGACTGATGAAGATGCCAATCTTGGGCAGCGGCAGGGACAGGGAGGAAAGGGGCCAGCTGGAAGGCATTTTTAGGAGATAAAATCAACAAGCTTTGAGGACTGACTCCATATGGACAGTGGTATGTGCAGTAGTTTAGGATCTTGTTCGTTTTCTAAGCTTGGGTGACGTGATGGATGGGTGTTGCCACAACTTAACCAAGATGGAGGTTCCACGAGGAAAAGTTGGTGTTTGGACACGTTGAGTTGGAAATGTGTCCCAGTGGGGTATCTGGTGGCCACACGGGGATTCCATTCAGGGAACTGAGCCAGAGTGACAGAGGGAAGCCCAACAGCACATCGGTGGGAGTGGAAATCATCCCACAAGTAGACAGGTTGCCCAGGCGCAGAGCCGCTGGCGAAGGACAGGCCCGGGGGAGGCCAACATTTATTTTTTCCTGTGAGGAAGAGCCCATCATTTATTGTGCTGATGGTCTGTATCGCAGCTGTTCACATTTATTAGGTTGGTTCCAAAATATTGTCTGCCTCCCCTAATTTCTCTTTCAATCCATTGTTTAAAAAATTCCCAAGATAGGCACAGACAGGCTACTCCCCAAATGCTAAATTGGTCAAATTAGGGGGAAGGCTGTCTGTTTAACCTACCCCTGTGATTATTTGGTACATATGGTGCTTAGCATGCGGGCTTCCAGACTCCACCATATGTGCAGGTAAGTGTGGGGCTGGGTGGGCAAACAATGGGGTGTATCGCTGTTAGTGATAAATGTTCTTACCTCTTTGCAGGCCACCAGTCTCCTTTCTTTAAAAATATTTTCATTTGAAAAATGTGTGTTAGTGTGTGCTGGAAATGTATCAGGATGGAAGTAACAGTCTCTCCTAAAACCAGTGATGCTATATTTGTGATGATTGTATCATATTCACGATTATAACCAGCAGATAATACAGGATTACTAAGCATCGGGGCCACATTGTGTCGTTTTTAGGATATATAGCTTTCTAATTGGAGTGGTGGTTTTTCAACAATGGAGGACAGAAAATTTAAGTTAGTTTTGTAGAAAAGTGCAGGCTCCGGCTTCAGACTGCCTGGGTTAGAATTCTGATTTCCTTATTTATTAAACCAAGGCCATCCTGGGCAAAGCTACTTATTAGCCTTTGTGGTCTCAATTTTTTCATCTGTAGTAGGTCTTCCTCACAAGGTTATTGTGAGGGATAATTTTTTTTTAGATTTTACTTATTTATTTGACAGACAGAGATCACAAGTAGGCAGAGATGCAGGCAGAGAGAGGAGGAAGCAGGCTCCCTGCTGAGCAGAGAGCCCTATGCGGGGGCTCTATCCCAGGACCCTGGGATCATGACCTGAGCTGAAGGCAGAGGCTTAACCCATTGCCCCTGTGAGGGATAATTTAATAACACACGGAAAGCACTTAGAACAGGGCCTAGAATATAGTGGACGCTAGAAAAAATTTAGCTGTAAGTACTCCCTAGATAGGAGTGTTCCAGGATTTTTTATATGCCTCACAGTTGTCGGGAAAGAACAACAAAAATATCTTTATTATTATTATTTATTTACTATTATTAATTAATAATTTATTACTTTTTGAGATAGAGAGAGAGAGTGCAAGTGGGGCAGGGAGGAGCAGAAGGAGAGGGAGAGAGGGAAGATCTTCCGTCTGCTCCACGCCCCATGCAGAGCTGGACGCACGACTCGATCTTATGACCCTGAGACCGTGGGTCTGAGACCGTGACCTGAGCTGAAATCAAGAGTCAGACACTTAACTGACTGAGCCACCCAGGCACCCTAGCAATGTCTTTATAATCAAGAGCCAACATGGTTATCTTTGGGCCTCACTTATTTACCCAAACCTGAATTTTCCATATTTGGCTAATGCTCTACGAAACACCTGCACCAGCTCCTGCTTGAGAAATTGTGCCCCTCCTTTGAAAAACGAGAATGGGCCTATGCCATGTCCTTCCTACGACATATTTGGGACCCCGTGCTTGGGATTTCAAGTATTTCTCAAATGGGATGTCTTCCCTGTCTCCACTTTTAAACCAAAGTATCCAGTCCCAGGCTTCAGCGAGTTCTTCAAGATCCCTTATCGAGTGGAAAATGCCAGTCTCTCTCTTGCCTGACATTTTATAAAGAATTAAAAATAATGAAGCCAGCAGAGATACAGAGGGAGAGTAATTTAGAAACCTGGTATGATGGCTGTTAATTTGTTGACAGTGTGGTGTTCGTGGGGGAAGGACGACGGCGGGGAGGAGGAAGGCAGGGTCCGGCATGGCCATGCCCCACCAGGCCTTGCATTAATGGAGTAACAGCTGAACTAAGTGTTTAGACTAAAAACATCAAAGTCTAGTGTCTTTGAGATACCATTTCTTCTCTCCCAGAATGTCAAAGGTGGCTGCAAATATATCCAGAGCTTTCTGGGTGGCATTGTTTAAGATGCTGGGCCCAGCAGATGGCCCCCAAATGCATCTCAGCCTGGTAGAGCGGGGACCACATATGATGGTATAGTCTTCTCATTAGCAAACAGGAAAAAAAAAAGGCAAGGAGGAGAAGGGAGAGAGATGAAAAGAATACACAAAGACATTTACATATTTACATTGTCTCCCTCGCATTTCAAATTCCCCTTTAGCGGAGGAGGCGGCAGTGGGCTCGCTTTTCTCCTTCTGTTTGTATGTTTACTCGTACTAAATAGATTATGGTAATCAGGTACATAAATGCAAGCAACTGTTATTATGCCATTTTAATCACAGAGTTTTTCCCTGGAAGCCTTCATTAGAATTCTCATAATCTTACTTGTTAGTGTAACAAACAGTAATAAATACCAAGGAGCTTGGATTAAGGCAGAGGCATTCAGACTTGAAAAGAGGAATATGGAAATGCTGTCAAATCTCTGCATTACTTATTGAAATGTCACATAAACAGTTCGGACTCTAAATATCTTACTCATTATAAGGATCGGGAACAGGCAACCCGAGGATAGTAATTATGTCTTTCTGCTGAGCACGACAAACATATGCCTTCCATAGAATCTTCTTCACTCCCTGAAATCACCGGATGGCTCCACACACAGCTCTCTGGTCATATTTTATGATTGTTAAAATCGGAGCAATTTTCTTATTGTATAATTTCATTTCTTTTGTGCTCAGGGGTAAGTATGTGTGAACATAAGCTTGGAGGAAAATTCCCGAGTTCTCACTAGCTTACGATTTTGTATGACTGTTTGGCAAGTGGGTAGGAAAAGCTGCAGTATTTCTGTTTTGGGTTTTGTTTTGGTTTTCCTCGTAAGCAAGAACATAGCTCTATGCAGGAGACTAAACCACTCTTTCTGGAAATCGTGTGGTCCTACACACAGCTCTGAACGTGGGAATGCAGTGGGCGATCATCCTGGTTTGGCTCAGGCCCCGAATTCAGACGTGACCTGTAGGTTCTGTGGGGAAGTCCACTTCAGTTATCCCTGGCTGCATGGCGGGCAAACTACCCCAAGACTTGGTGACTTCAGACAGTACCAGTGCACTGTTGCATGATCTAGTGGGCTTACCAGCCCCTTCTTCTGCTTAACTTGGTGCAGGGTGAGGTGCTGGGATGGCTGGAAGATCCAACATGGTTGTTTCACTGGGCCCACTCCCACTTGGCCAGACCTCAGTCGCTCCCTACTGGGCCACACCCACGAGGCTGCTTGGCTTCCTCAGAGCACGGCAGCTTGGTTCAAGAAGCGGCCTCCAAGAAGCAAACACTGAAGCTGCGGACCCCTTAAGGCTCAGCCTCATCAGTTACACTATGTCATGTCTTCCCATTGTGCTGGTTAAAGTGAGCCAGAGGCCAGCCCGGAATCGTGTGAGCAGTGTAAGCCTCCCTTGTGTGGGAGGCATGGTTCATGGAAGCCACCTTTGGAGACCAGCTTCCACACGTGGGGGCTCTCGGTGGGTTTCCCTGTCACCCTCAGTCTTACATTCCAGCCCAGAATAGTGTGAGCAGGGCCCACTCCTGGGAGGCATGTTTCATGGAAGCCATCTTTGGAGACCAGCTTCCACATATGGGGGCTCTCCTGGTGGGTTTCCCTGTCTCCCTCAGTCTTACATTCAAATGTTTCTTATCTACATGTGGGGGCAAAAACAAGGGGAGATTTCTCCTCAGAGACTGTGCACCAGGGAACCACTTCCTCTCATTCCCCAGTGGAGCTGTCCCCTCCCCCTGTCCCTCGAGGGCCAGCTAATAGTCACCTCATTGGCATGGCTGTTCTTTCTGGGAGGGCTGTATGTAACAGAATTCCCCACTACCAGCCACCACAGAGGGAGATGGTTGGAGATACAATCTCAGATGACGCAGGCCCTTTCCCCCAGATGTCTCAAGCAACATGGTGCTGTCTATCCCTGTCCTTGTTGGAGAGGCCTGTCCAACAAGGACAGGGATAGACAGCACCATGTTGCTTGAGACATCTAGGTTTTATTAGTCAGACCCATGTTCTTAGACTGGTGCATGGACCAGTCACCTGTAATAGGAACTGTGTGAGGAGCTGGTCAAAAATGGAAGTTCCTGGGACCTACCCCACATGGACCGAATCAGAGCCTCTGGCTGTGGGTCCTAGGAACCTTTCCTTTTAACAAGCTCTCAGGCGATTTTGCTGTGCTCGAAAGATTGAGAACTGATATTCTAGGCAGACCTTTTTCTGGCTCATGTACCTTTGGGTCAGGTCTCCAGGGATCTGGAGCCCTGTGATCTTTCTGGTCTAGACCATGAATCCAACCACTTTGATCTTGAGGTTAAAACTGATGCCCAGGGACTAGGGATGATCTGACCCATTTCCTCTATGCTGCTAGCTGGGGGCTTCCCATAGCAGCTCCCAAGAGGTCTCCTCTCCCTGGCCTCCCTGTGAGCATGTCCCCACTGTCCTCCCTCAGCCAGGCTGTCCTCAGCACTACACACCTCCAGTGTGTGCTGCTGGATTTGTTGGTTGCTCGGTGGTTGTGTTACCATTGTGTGTATCATCCGCTGTGTCTTCCTTGGCTCGGGGCGTCCAGGCTAGAAGAACCTGAGCCATCAGCTAGACCCCAGCTTCCCTCCTTTCAGATCAGAAGCTGACATCTCAGGAGGTGAAGAGTCTTGTGTGAAGCCACACAGTAAGCTAATGGTAGACCAGGACTTCCTACACTTCTCGGACCCTCTTCCCATCTGCCCCTACCCCACCACCTCCTGTTCTAGCCCACTGCAAAAGCCCTCCACCCCTTGACCGTTCTGCCCGCACTTTCATCACCAGCCTACCCTCCTGGTCTTTATCAGTTCAAGGGTGGCTGTATTGCCTTCTCACCGATTCAGAATCAAAAGCAATACTCATCTTAATTCTATTAGTGTTCCTTAAACGTTATTTTTCCTTTAAGAGATGTTTAAAAGATCTTGCAGTGGTTCACACACATTAGAGAATGGGTTGGGGTTGGAGTCTGGGGACTGACCGTGACTTTTAGGAGAGTCCCAGGTAGCTCTCTGCTTTACTGTTATTCTATCTGAAAACCAAGAACGGAAAGAAATACACACTGTTTATTATGGAAAATTTCAAAATTTCAAGATGTAAAAGTTGCATCTGGGGGAGCCCCAGATGCTCATCACCCGGCTTCAGCAATTATCCGTTTGTGGTCAGTCTACCCCCTTGCTCTACTCCTCTTACCTTACATTATTTTGAAGCAAATTCCAGGCATGAGAACAGGGTGAGCAATCTAGGGGTTCAGTGGTGATAACATTTTCAAGTTACCCGCTCCTCTTGGGGGTTAGGCTACTCCTGATTTACTATTCTCTTGAAGGAATCCTTGGCTTGCCCTCCAGCAGGGGACATACTGCCCTCTTCTCAAAGGTTCTGCTGATCCATTGGTGCCGGCGGAGCCTGGCCTGCCTTAAAGAGTGAATCAAGGGCATCTTTTTCCATTCCACGTTCGGTGACGTCATGTGGGTCACTAGAAATCAACCAGGTTGGGAGCATCTACACAATGGAAATTGTCAGGGCTTTTTTCCCCCTTGCAGAGTCTATTGTGAAACATTTCCCAGCATACTGCTGCCTCGGACCGATGAAACACACCTGGACAACCTCATCACATCATACTAGAATCTTTCCCTCACTGGTTCTCAGCCTGGGATGTATTAAACTCACTCAAGGAGCCTGTACACTCTGCAGGTGTTCACTCTCTCCTTCCCTGGCTTAGAATCAGACTTTCTGGGACATGGCAGAAACCCAATAAATGTTTCTTGAGTGACTGAGTGACAGTAGCTAGTGGATAATGGAAGCAGGATTCAGATGCAGATCCAAGATGGAAAGACGCAAATGCACACAGTAGATGGGAAGAGGGAAGGTGATGGCCCCAGGGTCCCAGGGCTGGGTTGTCATCACCAGCCACTTCAGGCCAGGTGTGACGATGTCCTAGGTAAGCTCTATCCTGGGCTCAGGGCAGTGAGCTTAAGGCATGTGAGCCAACTCTATGACTATGGCTCAACCTTGCAGCAAACACAGCTGTGAGGCAAGATTACATAGATTTGGGAGCATGGCTTAGGAGCCCAGAAGCCCTGGGTTCAAATGCCAGCTCAGCCATCTCAGTGTCCTTGTATGCAAAAGGGGGTTTATTCTAAGGGTGGTTTATTCGAGCATTTAAGAAATTTTGTGTAGCCCCTACTAAGAGCCATGCCCTGAGCTAGTTGCCGGGGGTGTCATGGCAGACAAACAGGCTCCATGGTCCCCATCCTCATGGAGCTTCAGGAACTCTGAAGAGTACAAAAATCAAAATTTCTTTTTTTAGCAAAGGACAGATTCCCAATCAAAGCAACTGAAGCAAAAGGCAGGATTTGCGGGCTCACGATAGGACAGCTTAGCTGTCCTTCCAGGCATGGCTGGACCCTGGTGCCCTCCTGTTAGTGCTGGGATTCTGGGAGTCTGACTTGTCTCTGCCTTCGTGTTACTTTTCTGCCAGCAGCTCCAGGCTCCCACTCCACCAGCCCACCCACCCCAGGGAAAAGAGAATCTTCCCTTCCAAAGCATCCCAGGGCTGACTCCTACTGGCCAGATCAGGACACATGCTTGTTTTAGACTGGCCACTGGGATCATACATCCACCCCTGGGAGTGAGAGGGGTGGGCAGATGTCCAGCCCCACTGGACCCAAATGGACTGAGTGGGGAGTGGCGTTGCCCTTGATCTCCCTCCCCATCAAAGAGTTATTACCAGGATGAGGAGGAAAGGATGATGGGTGATAGTTGGTATTAATACAATATAGTCTAGTGAGAGTTACTTCATGCAGCAGGTGAGTTCTTCTCTCATGGGGATGCAGAAGTTGGGCATCAGCATGCCTTGTACTTGGGGGGGGGGTTGTAACAATACACTGGGGGGGAAGCATCCTCAAGAAGTACACATGTGTGGCTCCACTCTCCTCCCCCAGGGGTGGAACCAGAGCCCCACGAGGAAGTGCACAGACTGGAGTGGGGGCAAGATCTCACCATATCACTACCATTCCCACCTTCATAAACCCTGGCTGTGGTCAGTGCCAGATAGAGACTCCGGCACCAGGCCATCCCTCTGTCTCCAAGAGAGGCAGCTCTGAGCCTGTGGGGAGAGCAGAGCCGGGGCTGGGGACAGCTGGTGCCACCTGTCCTCTCCTCCAAGGTATCAAGCAGGTCAGTGGTGGCATAATAAACACTGGGGTGGAACATGGGGTTAATTGTGAGGTTCAGGAGCCAGACCCCCCCTGGGCTCAATTGCCAGCAATGCTGCCTGCTTCCCAGAGTCATGAAGTTTGCACAAGGTCGTGGATGTGGCCACGAGGAGCACTCGGTTCGTCGCTGGTGACGACAAATGATGAAGATGATGGTGGTGACCACAAATCTCATATGGCGAAGGCTCTTCAGTTCATAGGCCTGGCCCTGACCAGAAGACCATTTATCCATCATCTAGAGGTACTCGGGGCCTCACCCAGTGCCCCAGTGATTTCTCAAAAGGCTCCCTTGTGCACATGCAGCACTTTCTGGGAGGAGCTCTCGTAGGGGCAATTCACTGATACTTGGGAACTGTGGCTGGCCTGCCCTTCACCTGGTAGGGCCTGAAGGCACTCACCTGTATCCCCATCCCTCCGATATAGAGGGAGCTGACCTCTCACCTGGCACTTCTGCTCTCTGCTGGGGTTTGCTGAGCTGAGGCCATGTGACTGCACACTAGCAGTTCCTCCTCCAAAGACACAATTGCTGGGTTCCATGGGCACAGAGCCTGAGCAAGATGTCTTTGCAGCAGGTTTTAGAGAACATCAGCTGCAGGCAAGGTTCCTCCTAACAGTGGAAAGTATTGCTTTTTCCTTTCCCTTCTTGGAGATTCCCAACACCCAATAGCAGCAAAATGACTAAAGGCTCTGAGAAGTCCTGCAAGAAAGCAGACAATTTTACTCTGTTTAACCCAGCAATTCCCAAATTTGTGTGTCCACAAGTCATATGCCCACTGATATTTTGAGAATCTAGAGCATATTGTGGGAAACTACAATAGAAGAAGTGCTGATGTCCCCCTATAATCAAACAAAAATGGACCAGAAGAAAAAAATACAATAAATTCTGCCAGACAACTTGATGTCACCCCACCCAAGGGGAACTGGTCACTCCCATAGTGCAGCTGGAAGGTCAGGGATATTCCATGCTGCCTGTCTAGTGATGGTGGCTAAACACAGCACACATGCCAAGCAGAAGATGGCAATTACTAAGCCTCGGATGTCTTTAACTTGAGTCCCAGCGTGTGTCTGATCTTTTTAGAGGTCTGATTTCCACCATGTGTCAGCAGTCTATCTGTTCACATGACAGAAGAGTGTGCTCAATACATATTTGCCATTCAGACGCTGTAGAAGCTACAGGGACAGTGTGACAGATGTTGTTGGTTGGTTACCCTAACTCTATTCCCTCTCTTCCCTGCGAACTGAAGCTCAGTTTTGTTTAGGTATCCATCCCCTAAGGAAGTTACCTGCCACTCTGCTGGGAGTAAATTCTGAATCACATAAGCCAATCATGGCAATCCCATTTCCCTTGCATGTCGATGTTATTCATGTGGTTAAGATATAGCCAATGTTCAAGGGGGAACCACTGAAGATGTCCTCATTCTTAAAAAGATCCAACCCTATGAAGTAACTCCTGGTCTTCAGTAGGATGTTCTCAGGTCTGAAACTGTACCAGCCATTCTTTTAACAGCCTAAGCATGAAGCTAGCTCGCGGCAGAGGGCTGAGTCCATAGAAAACCCAAGAAGGAGAAACCAGAGTACTAAGGTACCATGCTTGCAGTCCACTCTGCCCAAAGACTTCATGTTGTGTGCCTGAATCAATCTTCTCAGTGTGTGAGCTGCTGAGGGGTGTCAAGAGCTCAGCTGAGCTGGGGGTCAGAGCGGTCGGGTATCAGAGTAGCCAATTAAAGCAATAAGCCAAAAATGGAAGAGTTAAGTCTTTCTCCACTTACTGCAAGGGTATGAGATAGTACAAGAAAGAGTCTTAACCAGAGGAAGCACTGGCTTGCCCTGTTTTCTTTTTCCCGTGGACAGTGTACCTGTCCAGGGTTGGGTGGATCTGTGCAGAGCTAGGGTTCTATCACTGTTTAGGGATCCCAGAACAAAAGGCTCCAGCAGTTTTATGGACCCTGGGGGTGGGGGGTGAAGGACAAAGAGGAAGGTCTAAGATTGGAGAAGTACTGGGGACTGAGTCAGAGTGAGGCATCTTCAACGTTTCCCCTCCCCAGCCATAAGGAGGCCTCAGCAAAGGAGTCTGAAGAACCCAACCCAAGGAACCCAGGAGCAAAGGCACGAGGGTGGGGGTGCAGATCCGTGACCCCATCAGAGATCCCATCCATGACCACAGGGCTTGGGCTGTCACCTTGTCTGGCATGGAGAGGACAGCTTTCTCCTTCCATGGTGCCTATTGGGTAAATTTTATGTAACTGTCTACAGACAAGCTTTAAAAATCACACAGATTTTTCACTAGGAGCTGAACTCCTCAAGTGGGAGATTCTGTTATTTGCCATGGAAAACATTCAACGGACACAATTTGGAACCCTTTAGCAACCAGGGACAGAAAACCCAACTCAGACTGGTTTAAAAAATAAGGGGTCCTCCATTAAAAAATGGGCAAGGGACTTGAACTGACATATTTCTTCACAGACAATCTCAAATGGCCAACAAGCATATGAAAAGACGTTCAACATCATTCATCATCAGAGAAATGGAAAATCAAGACAACAATGAGATATTACATCACACCCAGTAGGATGGCTGCTATAAAAAGTTAATAGCAGCTATTGGTGAGGATGTGGAGAAGTTAGAACACTTTCGTACTATTGGTAGGAATGTAAAATAGTGCAACTACTATGAAAAACAGGATGGGAGTTTTAAAAAATTAAGAACAAAACTACCCTATGACCCAGTGATCCTACTTCTGGGTATACACTCCAAAGAATTATAAACAGAGTCTTAAAAAATATTTGCAATCCTATGTTCACAGTAGCAGTATTCATAATAGGCAAGAAGAGGAACCAAGGCAAAATGTTTATCCATCAGTGGATGAATGGATAAATAAAATGTGATTATCTATCTAATGGAACAGAAAGCAGCCTTAAAAAGGAGATCCTGTCACAGGCTAAACATGGATGAACCTTTAGGACCTTATGCTAAGTGAAATAAGCTAGTCGTGAAAGGACACATACTTTATGAACCCACTGATATGAGATATCTAAAGTAGTCAAATTCATAGAAATAGAAAGTAGAATGGTGGTTACCAGGGCCTATGGAGAGGGAAAAAAGCAATGGGTATAGAGTTTCAATTATGCAAGATGGAAAGCTCTGGAGATCCACTTCACAACAGTATAAATATACTTAACACTATAAAATACTTAAGGTGGTAAATTTCATGATATATATTTTTTAACCACCAAAAAAAAAAAAAAAAAGAATTTATTGGCTGAACAAAAATGAAAGTCCGGAGGAGGAGTGAACTTTGGGTTAGGCCTGATCCTGTGGCTCAATTGTTGGAAAGACCATGTTTCTTTCCATTTCATCTCTGTCTTCCATGGAGCTGCCAGCTTCCTGCTAAGGCTGCCTTCTGTTGGGTTGCAAGATGACTCCCAATAGCTTCTTCATTCATAGTGAGCAACAAGAGAGAATGTTTCTCCTGGTAGTTTTATGGGAAGAACAAGAACATTTTTATCATGGGTTCTGAGTAAATTGCTCCTGGTCTCCCAAGAGCTTAATTTAGATTGTGTTTCATGAGCCATTAACAGTGGCCAGGAGGATGCGATGTGCTGTTTGAATTTACTGGTCAGTGCTTGCTCGTGAAGCTGAGAGCTGGGGCCACTTTCTCCAAGCACGTGGTCTGTGCTGGAGAAGGTAATGTGCTCAAAAGAAAAAGGGGATACAGGCACCTAGAAGAAACAGATGCTGGGCAGACTACAAGATGCCATTGTGAATTACCACGTGGCATATGGGTTGCTGATCCAGGATAAACACCTCAAATTATTTTGATGTGGAAAGTACCTGCAGCTTTCCCCATGTTCAGCCAGACCATCAGGCTTTCCACTAAAGCAATGACAGTTCAGATGGACACAAGATGAGTTGGCTTCTCTCAATAGGTCAGCCAGTCCCTGGTTGAAAGTCAGTAGCTAGAGGTCTGGCTGTTGGTAGACATGTTGGTAGGTTTACCTAGAGGCTTGGCTATTTTCTGGCCCATGTGATGCTCCTCTTCTTCCATACCCTTTATGGGGCTAAGGCCATGAGCCACGAGAAGACAAGTGGAGGTAGTGGGTTTGAGAAATCCGAGTGACCTGATACTATCCCTGTTCCTGAGAAAGCTAATGTTCTGTTTCTATGTCTTACCAACAGTGTGAACTTGGGCAAGTTTCTGAACCTCTCTGATTCAGCTTTATCTATAAAACTGGAGTAAAGGGTCTGGGTGACTTAGTCAGTCAAACATCCAACTCTTGATTTTGGCTCAGGTCATGATCTCAGGATTGTGAGAGGGAGCAGGTATCAGGATCCATGCTCAGCAGGGAGTCTGCTTGAAATCCTCCCTCTCCCTCTGTCTCTCCCCACTATGCACACACAAGTGCTCTCTGACTCTCTCTCTCTCCAAAATAATAAGTAAATATTTATTTATTTTTTATTTTTTAAAGATTTTATTTATTTATTTGACAGAGAGAGAGAGCACAAGTAGGCAGAGAGGCAGGCAGAGGGGGAGGGGGAAGCAGGCTCACTACTGAGCAGAGAGCCTGATGCGGGGCTTGATCCCAGGACCCTGAGATCATGACCTGAGCCGAAGGCAGAGGCTTAACCCACCGAGCCACCCAGGTGCCCCAATAAGTAAATCTTAAAAAAAAAAAAAAAATCCTGGAGTAAAGATGTGACCAAATTCGCAGGATTGACACAAAGATTAAATGGAATTAACAAGCTGGCATGTAGAGGTACTAGGTAAATGGCAGTTATTTTTGGTATTAATTTATTAGGGTGCTTAGTATGTGCCAAGTGCTATGCCAAGTGCTAGATATATAGGGTGCTAATTAATTTTCCCAACAAGTTTATGAGGTAGGATTTTATTCCACATTTTATAGATGTAGAAACTGAAGCTCACAGAAGTTACATACATATATTTTTATTTTTCATAACAATCAGCAAGTAAATTCAAACAGGTCCATCTTTTGCTTCACTTAGTATTCTATCTGCTATGCTATCTTACTTCCTACAGTAGTGATGAAAAGCCACATTTTCAATGGAGACCCATTAGCCCCCCAATAGTCTGTGAATGATCTTCAGGGATTCTTTGAAGCCCCTTAAATTATATGTAAACTTATGTATATATATTCATCATTCTGGAGAGAGAGTATATACCTTCCTCCCAAAACAGGAATTTTTGTAAGGAGTCATATAACCTATGTAGAATGGTTTCATTTTATGTCTATCCATCCAGCCTTCCATCCAACATTTAACAAAGTCATTGTTAAAGAGATGCCACTAAATTAGATGTCAGTTTTACCTTCGAAAGACAATCTCTCAATTAGATAGAAAAATCTTTTTCACAAGAGGAAACCTTGCTTCCCATGATGAGTTGGTCTGTTTGTCTCTGATAATGATCAGTATGTAAACTGTCATATATTCCCTTTCTACTTTAGTGGCCAGAAATCTCAAAATGAGAGCGGATTGAGGGGCAGAGAGAGAGAAAATCAGACTGTCAATTTTTATTTTTTAAAAAACTACTGAGATTTTGAACTAGTGTGTGGAAACTACAGATCAATGTGGGAAGAATTTATATCTTAAGACTTCTGATCCATGAGTATGGTATATCTCTACTTATTTTAGACTTTTTAAATTTCTCTCAGCAATTTGTGTAGTTTTCAGTATACTGGTGTTATACATATTATGTCAGATTTATCCTGAAACTTTTTTTTTTTAAGATTTATTTATTTATTTATTAGACAGAGATCACAAGTAGGCAGAGAGGCAGGCAGAGAGAGAAGAGGAAGCAGGCTCCCTGCTGAGCAGATAGCCCGGTGTGGGGCTCGATCCCAGGACCCTGGAATCATGACCTGAGCCAAAGGCAGAGGCTTTAACCCACTGAGCCACACAGGCACCCCCTGAAACTTTACTTTTTTGATGACATTGTAGATGGCACTCTTATTTCAGTTTTCAATTATTTGTTGCTAATACTTAGAAATGCAGTTGGTTTTTACATACTGACTTTATATATTGTGACCATTCCAAATCCACTTGTTAGTTCTCGTAACTTTTTTGTAAATTCCTTAGGATTTTCTATGTAGATGATCATGTCATCTGTAAGAACACGATTTCTTTCTGTCTTTCCAGTATGAATGCTTTTTACTTCATTTTCTTGCCTTATTGCTCTGGGCAGAATTTCCAGTACAATATTAAATAAGTGGTGAAAATAGACATTCTTGCCTGTTTCCTGATCTTAGAGCTAAAGTATTTATTCTCCCACCATTAAATACGTGTTTAGCTGTTATTTTTTGTAAATTACATTTATCAGTTTGAGAAACTTCTCTCCTATTCCTAGTGTGTTGAGAGTTTCCACCAAGAATGTATGTTGTATTTTATCAAATGCCTTTTCTGCATCTCTTAAAATAATCATATTTTTAATCTGCTAATATGGAGAATTATACCACTTTCTCTTCAAAACTTAAACTGACCTTTCATTCCTAGAATACTCCTCACTTGGTTATGATGTATTATCTTTTCTATATATTATTAGATTCAATTTTCTAAAATGTTGGTAAACTCTTTTTTTGTCAAGAGGGATATAGGTCTGTAAGGAGATATTATTAGCTCTATTTTATTGTTAAGAAAGTTGAAGCTCAAAATGATTAATTGACAATGTGAATAGTTAACTTTTAGAGGGCCAGGTTTATAACTTGGGTTTATCTATTTTGAAAAATTTCATTCTTTCTATTGCAACTTACAGATTCTCAACTGAAAAGATAGAAAGATTACACTTAATTTTTAAATAACCTTATTGATGAAATAAACCATATCAATGTAAGTAAGTGATATGTAAAATTTGCATTTATTCATTCCCATCAATTACCACTTATATAAGAATAATATATCTTAAGTAATGCCCATTGGCTGGATACTGGATACTAGATACCCTGCAAAATGAAAGCAATTGCTATGCATGATCCTCAGTTCTTTTTCACTCTGTGGCACCTTCAGCAGCTCAGCAGCTGCCCAAAGGCTTCCATGATTACAAAGGCCAGCCATTGTTTACCTTGTGCTTTGGAAGTCAATTCAGGAGTTAACCCAAGCTTAGGTCCTCCCTCCTTTGTCCAAGAAAAGATATAGAAGTGGTAGTTACAATCCAGAATTACATACTGGAATTAGGCCTGGTGATTCATTCAATTAACCCACGAATATTTACTGAAGACCTACTATGTACTAGGTAGCATTCTAAGTCTTGGGGTTGCAACAGTAATAAAGTTGTCAAAATCCTTGCCCTTGTAGACTTCATAACCTACTAAGTGATGAAGTCATACCTCCATGCCAATTTAAGGTCAAATACGCTGCAAAACTTGAACTGGAAGGAAGTCTGAGGGGACAGGTTATAAAGTGTGTTTGTACCTGTTGAAACCCTTTACAGGTGGCACCACCCTCAGGACAGAACCATGGGTATTCTTGCCTGGTGTATGCCAGGCTCTAAGGTTTTCTTTATCATTTGTTCACTGAACTTTGTGTTATGATAATAGTCATGTATATAAAATAGAGAGTATAATACACAGAACTAAGAAGTTCTTTTCAACCAGCTTCAGCACATATCAACACAGGATGGGCTTGCTTCCTATGTACCTTCACCCACTCCCCTTCCTCCTGGACAATTCTGTAGTGAGCTCAGATATGAAGTACCTTTCTTTGCAAACATTTCAGTATATATGTAATCATTATTTAAATATGTAACCATTATTTAAAAATCCACAGAGTGTTTTATTATACCTAAAAAACACTAATTCATATCATTAAATCTTACTTTCCTAATTGTTTTATAATTTTTTAACAGGTAGTTTGAATCAGCATCCAAAAAGTGTCCCTCTTGTGCAATTGCTTGAAATAACTTACATGTCTCTTTCATCTATAGGAAAGACGTTAGGGTTTGAAGCCGATGGCCAAGAAAGAATTCCCGAGACGTCTTTGGTGAAAAAGGTGTTTTGTTAGAGCACAGGTAGATAGGACCATGAACCGGAAGAGCTAGCTGCACTGGGGTCATGAGGAGCGGCCCATTATATACTTTCAAGCTGGGACAGGGTTAGGGATAATGTAAGCCTCCCAGATATTTTTGGAAACAAGGTTTCCAGGATGCCGAGGGGCTAGATATTGTTAGGAAAGGTCATTTATTACTGTTTAGTAAAAACTCAGTCATTGGGATGCCTGGGTGGCTCAGTCAGTTAAGCCACTGCCTTTGGCTCAGGTCCTGATCCCAGGGTCATGGGATGGAGTCCCGCATCAGGCTCCTTGCTCAGCAGGGAGCCTGCTTCTCTCTTTGCCTCTGCCTGCCTCTCTGCCTGCATGTGCGAGCTCTCTCTCTCTCTCTCTGACAAATAGGTAAATAAATAAAATCTTAAAAAAAACTCAGTCACAAGACACTTCGGATGTATATTGGTGGGCCATATGCTTGGGGATGATTGCTAGCATGTATCTTGGGGGGTAAAGATAAAGGAAGTTTCTGAAGGAACTTTTATATGTTAAAGTAGGCTTACAAGATCCTGGGGATCGGGCTAAGATTTCCTTTTGCCCTTAGCAAACTGTATCAACTGTATCAACATCTGAGACAGTTGAGTCCCTAGAGGAAGGTCACTCTGCCTGTTTCAAGGACTTGTCAGTGGGCTGTAGGTAGTAAGGAAATTTAATAACTTTCTTCTGCCTCTGTTTTCCACATCACTCACCACAGTGCTTTTCTCTTGTTCATTTTCTAAATGAAACTGATGTTTCTATACTTTAAGGAGCGAGGGGTATGCCAGGAAAACAACTCTAGTTTACAGGCCCTAGAACTCTCTCTTCTGTTGTTCTTACAAAGAAATAAACAAAATCTCCCAACATTTTGAGAGCTACCTCCTTTGCTCCCACCCCCCGCCCTCCACTCCCCCCACCAATTTACATGGTTCTTTTTTCCCTTGCCCCTGTCCTTCTGCTTAGATGTTCCTCAGTGCAAGACTTTGTACAGGAAGGGAATTTATTCACTTTGAGAGTGCATAGGGCCCCAACCACTCCAACATCATCAAACCTTATTGCAATATGGTCCCATTGTACTTAACCACGTATTGGGTTTGCATAACCCTTGCCTTGTTTCAGCAGTTGTGCTCAGATTGACTTCCTGAGCCCTCCAGTGAACACGTATTGAGGATTTGTGATTTCCCCCATACTCAGCATCTTCAGAACCACATTTTTCCTGTTCGCTTTCATCACTGATGCTGCTGCCACACAGTTCTTCAACTGTACATGCTTCATCCAGACCTCTTAGTATTTGGTGTTTGGGGGACAGCCTCATCACCTAGTTTTGTGGTAGATATTGTCCATGGCTCTTTAGCTTTGCTGTTCTCGTTGCTTTATTTTATGGGGAGATTTGGGAAGATCTACTACTACCCAGCCATTTCTCACCCCCCTTTTTACTTCCTCTTGCACTCTGTGTGACAGTCCAGGGGAGTAGATGAGTGATCGGTTTGGACTGGTTAGAAGTTTAACTCAGTGAAATATTCCAACTCAGGGATGGGTTTTCTCCCAGAGCTTGGAGCTATGACTCTTGCTTCATTTGGTACTTTCTGGAAAGCAAATAGGGCAGAAAAAGTGGACAGAGAGAAGGCCAAGGGACAGCATTTGGGTTGGGCGTAGGCATTAGAGCCTGCCTAAAGGTCAACATATTGAGTTCAACCTCTGACACCTCTTCCCCCCTACACTGGCCAGTTTCTCAAGGTGAGAAAGAAATCACACAGGAAGAAGGAAAAGAGTGCTAAAAACAAAAATTCTAGTGAACTGCCTGGGAATTCCCCAATATCAAACATCCCCAGATTTGCATTTGACTCCAGCTTTGTATTGTTGGGGGAAAACCACACAGCTTCTCTCCCAGCCGCCAGCCCCTTTCCACCCCCTCTCTCCCCTCCCCCACCTCTGCCTTCACTCACTCCATTTTCTCGTGCTTCCTGGGTGGTGCAGGGTTGTGGTGTCTTGAATACCAAGAGTGAGGCTGAACATATGTGAACCTTTCCTAATCCTGCTAATCTTTCTTCAAAAACCTTTCTCAAAGTATAGGCAACATCCAGATTGTAAAAAGAGAGCAGAGCAAGCCTGAGCATTTTAATGACAAATAATCTTTGTCCAAGGGGGAGGGAGCGGCTAGCTCAGCTGGAGAAGGAGCTGATGAACTACAGCAGGTAGAAATAACTGCTGTATTACCTCATGTAATCTCCACCATTCAGGGGCAGCTGAGGGCTGAATGCAGGAAGAAATCAACTTTCCTTTTAAACTGGAGACTTTGCACCCACGACGTCTATTAGGCGGTAATTAGTTGTGACACAGAATTACCAGCCCCACAATGGCAAAGGCGGTCTTACGAGGCCTTTGAAGCTGATTAGAGAAACTGAATGGATGCTTCTTGCGATTTAAAAAATCTGTTTGGATGTGAGAGCATGAGTTAGGACGTCCCTCTTCTCTGTTCCTTGCTCTCTCTCTACCACCCTACACCAAACTTCTCCAGAGATTAGCTCACTGGACATGTTTTTCCGGAGGCTGGTTTTCCCTAAAATGGGTCGGATCCTGTCGGTTTTTGGATTTTTACCAAACAGAAGGGAATGTAGATTCCATTGGCAGAGCAGATTCAGGGAGACTTATTCCATTTCAGGACACTATTTCAAATAGCTGTTCAAATAACCTTAGGTTTTATACATCCACATCCCTGGCTACATCTGTCCTACTCTGTAGCTAAATATAACTAGAAGATAGAGAGATTACATAATATACAATTAAGTTCTAAATATAGTTCATATATATTTAGAGGGGGTTGCTATAGTTCATTTGATACATATGTATAATGTTAAGAAAACTCCTCTCTGATCTTTAAGCAAAAGGGACCTCCCTTGCCCAGGTGAAGGGTGTTAATTACCTGATACCGCGCCTTGAGCTGGGGAAGAATGCAGCTTCTGTTTAGTAATTGACTTGCTGTGTAACTTGAGCAAGAACCCCAGTGCAATCATTTTATAGCAGAAATGATCCAAGTTGGGAAACAGGTTATATGCATAAAAACGTGGACTTGGGATACATTTGTAATTTCAGAGGAGGAGGAAGTATAAGCACTTTCAGGGCTCGCTGCTGATCTCATCTTTGTATCTGCAACTCCTAATGCAGCCCCTGGGTTTTAGAATGTGCTCAATAAATATTTGTAGAAAGGAAGAAGGAGGGAGAGAGGGAGGGAAGGAGAGAAATGGAACAAATTTGATACCCAATCTCTCTGGACTTTAAATAAATAGCTCTTTTGTTTTTGAAGAACATAAAAAAAAAAAAATTCTGTAGAAACAAAAGCCCTAAATGAGTATCAGGTTAAATAATGTCATTCCAAATGAAAAATTCTTTGTCAATAAACATTATGTATTTTTATAGTTGTGAATAGTTTATCTATACTTTCTGGTTTTACTCATTTTTTAATTGTAAAAATAATCCTGAAATTGTCCTACATATTAAAAAAAAAAAAACCCAACCAACCTATTACAAAGAATATAAAACAAAAAGTAGAAATTCCCTTTCTCCCACCACTAGATCCCAAATTCTTCCCTTTGGGAAAATACTGCTAAGAGTTTGATGAATTAAATATCTTTTTATTGATTTTATCATTTACCACCCATCTTATACCTCTTCCAAAAACAGGAGTTGAAGAGGTTTATGAAGAGTATACCTAGTTAAAAGGGAAATAAAAAGTGAGAAGTTATGGATGGAGGGGAAAACAAATAATAATATACTCTGGGTGAATGTAGTTAACAGCTGTTGTCACTCATTCATTCATTCATATCATTCATTCAGTGCATGTCCTGACCTATGTACTGGGCACTTGGATTATCGTGGTAAACAAAATAGAACTCTAGTTAAATATCAAATCATATACAGGGACAGACTCTGCTAAATGCCATGGAGAATTGGTTCTAGAGGGACAGATGCTATCGAAGGCCTCCCAGGGAAAGGACATCTGGCCAAGCCCCGAAGGATGGGCTGGTATTAGTCACCTGAAAAGATTTAGAGGAGACTTGGAACACTGGCAGCATAAAGAAAAATGTCAGGGAGGCTGGAGGGCAGTGGAGTTCACTGAACAAAAAGAGACCTAAGACTGGAAAGGTAGATAAGGGGCAGGCAGTGCATGGATTTGTGGGCCTTTGTATGACTTGAATTGTGTCCCCCAAAAAAGATAAGTTAGATTCCTAACCCCCAGCCCCTCAGAGTATGACCTTATTTGGTCATAGGGTGTTTACACAAATAATCAAGTTAAATTGAGGTCATCAGGGTAGACTCTAATCCAACATGGCTGGTGTCTTTATAAGTAGGGAGAATTTGGTCACGAGAGAGGCTTGCGTAGAGAGAATGCCACACGTAGAGACCCAAGGAGAATCTGGTCACCTACAAGCCACAGAGAGAGGACTGGAACAGACTCCCTCTCACAGCCCTCAGAAGGAACCAACCTGGCTGACACCTTAATTTCAGACTTCTAGCCTCTAGAACTGAGAAAGAATAAATGTCGGTTGTTTTAAGCCGTCCAACGTGTGGTATGTTGTTATGGTAGCCCTAGTAAACCAATATAGCCATGCTAAAGTGTTTGTGATTTACTCTAAGGGCAGTGAGATACCTTTAGAGTTTCAACTGGGGAGTGACATAAGGTCACAGAGGTCACAGGAGCTATTGGGTGAGGAACGGATTGGCAGAGGCTAGGGCAGCTCTTTTTTTCTTTGCAAGGCAAAAAAGAAAGCATTCATCATTTACATCATTTTTAGTAGCTCACTAAATACACAAGTTTTTAAAGAAAAAAAAATTTTTTTTCTTTTAGACTAAAATCAAAAAGAAATTTTCATGTGTTACCCCAGGCAAGGGTATACAAACAATATACCCTTTATATTTTTACCAAAACACAAAACAATTCTCACATTGCTGTTTCTTATACTGTTCCTTAGTCAAAACCCCAGAGCCGAAAATGAAAGCATCCTTTCCTTGAGGTGTTCAGGGTGTTGTGTTTGTGGGGGGAGGTTGGAAGATGCTCTCTCTTCTTTTAGTACCCACATTTTCTTGTTGCTAGTTAGGTCAATGGTTAACCAAATTTAAGTGCATTTATGATAAGTAATACTTCTCAAACCATTCATTTAGGTTTTCACTTATGTTTTATTTCCTTTATTGGTTTCCTCAGTTTTCTTATTTCCAGTCATCAACTTTCTTACTTTTAGCCTTTGATTTTAAAAAATGTCACACTTACAGAAAAGTCGCAATAATCACTATTATAAACTTTTTCATATTCTTTATTCAAGTTCCCCCATATTCCCATGTGATCACATTTGCTTAACTCATCTACTTCTTTCTCTCTCTTTAAACATATTCCGAACCCTTTGATGGGTGTGTGGGTGGCTCAGTCAGTTAAGCATGCTCAGGTCATGCTCTCAGGGTCCTGGGTTTCAGCCAAGTTGGGCTCCGTGCTCAGTGGGGAGTCTGCCTGTCCCTCTCCCTTCATCGCCTTCTGCCCCCTGCCCCCTGTTGTGCTCTCTTTCTCAAACAAATAAATAAAGTCTTTAAAAATAAATAAATAAATATATATATTCTGAGTGCCTTTAGAGTAAGTTACATTATCCTGACTTGATATTTTCGTCTGGTTATTGTGTTCAGAAGTTTCTTTGTTACTCAGGTATTACGTTTAATCAAATCACTTTACTATCTGACACACTTTAACGACTCATGATTTGGTTGCCTTGAGGTCAAATATGATGATACCTGGAATCCCTACCTTTTGATATTGACTAAACGTTAATTTAAATGGCAGAATGTTGTCTTCTTTTGTGAAAGCTTTTTTGAGGGAAATACATGTTTCCTTGTTCTCCCACTTGGTTCTTTTTTCACATATGTTAATTTTGTCTTTTCTCTAGGATTGCTAAAATTAATTATACACCTAATTTTTCTTTTCTTCCAATGATGTTTCATCAATTAGGCATATTGGAGTCTATATTTTTCCTTACATCTATTTTGGCTTTCTGTTTATATGTCTTGCTGTTCTGCTGTCTGGCACAGACTAAATGAAATATTCTTATGCTTCTGATGTGAAAAGTATCTTTTTCTTTTTAAAGATCTTATTTATTTATTTGACAGACAGAGATCACAAGCAGGCAGAGAGGCAGGCAGAGAGAGGGGGAAGCAGGTTCCCTGCTGAGCAGAGAGCCCGACACCCTGAGATCATGACTTGAGCCGAAGGCAGAGGCTTTAACCCACTGAGCCACCCAGGCACCCCAATGTGAAACGTATCTTGAGTCTTACTTATTGTTCTTGTTTTCTGTCAAAAATACTTGACTCCATTATAACGACGGTTGTAGCACATGGTGTTTGCTATGTTATCTCTCTCTTTTTCAATGTTTTATTTATTGATTTGCCAGAGAGAGAGAAAGAGAGAAAGCACAAGCAGGGGGAGCAGCTGAGAGAGGGGCACACTCCCTGCTGAGCAATGAGCTCAATGTGGGACTTGATCCCAGGACCCTGAGATCATGACTTGAGCCAAAGGCAGATGCTCAACTGACTGAGCCACCCAGGTGTCCCTACTATGTTATCTCTAACTGACTCATCAAATAGCAAATCCTCAGCAATCAGAAAAATTTCAGAATGTAGGGAAGGACGTGATGGGGTTTCCTGGAGGGGTCATCTTTCCAAATGGTACCATGAAATGTACTTCTGTCCTCTTGAGAGACACATCATGTTCTCCAGGGAGGGAGACAACAGTACCAAGAAGGTTGGTGGTAAAACCAACTTTGCAGGATGTTCTGTTACTAGAACTCATGTACACAAATCACTTGGCTCATAGGAGACTTCTGGTAAAGGGCAGTTTTGTTTGGTTCTCACAGCAGCACCGTGAGAGGAAGGCTAGCAACCCCAGTCTACATATGCAGAGACTGAGGCTTATATCAGCCAATGAAAAAACCTGAAGGACCCAGGATTCAAATTCACATCTTTTTTGACTCCTGTTTCACAATCTTAAACCACTGTCCCATATGGCCTCTTGGTGGTGTCCCTTCTCCTCCCCGCCCACAAGCCTTTTTTTTTTTTAAAGATTTTATTTATTTATTTGAGAGAGAGAAAGAGAGAGAGCATGAAGGGGGGAGGGGCAGAGGGAGAGGAAGTCTGGGAAGCAGACTCCCCTCGGAGCAGGTGGGGCTCCATCCCAGGGTCCTGGGATCATGACCTGAGCCCAAGTTTTAACTGACTGAGCCACCCAGGTATCCCCCTTCTCCCCTTTATAAAAACCAGTTCTGTTGCTGTGTTCCAGAACACAGAGTAAAAGAACTATACAAATTCATCTAACTATGAGCAGAACCCAGAAAGGGATTGGGGCACAACTGGCCCCCAAGAGGGACTTCTTCTGATTACCCCAGAACAGACAGGGAAGCCCCCAGCCCTCCCCAGCCTTTCACCTTCTTCCTGCCTTTAATGCTCTTGGTAAACAAGTAAACCTGGGAATCCACAGCAAGAAGAATAAGGAATTTGTAGACTTTCCCATTGACTCTCTATTCTCCCCCCACCTTACTTTTATTTCTGATAGCTTGAGGCCCTTTCAAAATTCAGTGGTTACAACTTCCACTTCTGTCGGGAGTGATTTAACTTGAAATCATTAACTTTTCTCTTCTGTCCCAATTCACTCGCCTGTTTTAAATGTTTCTCTTTGCCTCCCATAAATTTCTGGGGTGGTTTTTGGTGTGGAAAATAGATAGTGATTTTTTTCAGTTCTTTGAAGACTTATGTCTTAACACAGGTAGCCAGACTTGGGGGCTCAAACAACAGACGTTTATTCCTCACAGTTCTGGAGACTAAAAATCCAAGATCAGGGTGTTGGCATGGATGGTTTTGGTGAGAGCTCTCTTCCTGGCTTTCAGATGGCTGCTTTCTCATTGTGTCTTCACATGGCAGAGAGAGGGAGAAAGAGAGAGCTCTCTGATGTGTCTTCTTAAACCGGTACTAATCTCATTGTGAGGACCCCATCCTCATGACCTCATTTAAATCTAATTACTACCCAAAGGCTCTATCTCCAAATACCATAACTTTGGAAGTTACAGCCTCAATGTGTGAATTTGGTGGGGGACAAGGGGGTGACACAATTCAGTTCACAGAAACTTAAAATATCCTGGGGTGCCTGGGTGGCTCAGTCGGTTAAGCATCTGCTTTCAGCTCAGTTCATGAACCCAGGATCCTGGGATGGAGCTCTCGTCAGGCTCCCTGCTCAGTGGGGAGTCTGCTTCTCTTTCTCCTTCTGCTGCTTTTGCTATCTTGCTTGCTCACTCACTCTCTTAAATGAATAAATAAAATCTTAAAAAAAAACTTAAAATATTCTTTTTCTGCTTTAAAAAAAAAATAAGAGACTACTTGGTCTGGATATTGTACCTGAGGTGATGAATCAATTTCACATAGTTTTGTCTAGATTTGCTGAAAAGGCATTCTCTCTTCCTTGCCTGTCCCTCATGTTATCAATAAAACCTAAATCACACTAGGGAAAGAAACAAGGAACATCTGACCCCATTAAATAAAATTCCAGTATGAGGATATTTCAATACCATGGTTCCAGGACCTGGGTGACCTGAGTTTTTTTTGGTAAACTTGACACATTGCATTCACTCAACCAACTTTTGTTAAGTGTCTCCTAAGTGCAAACCTACTCTCAAAACCCATTTATATGAAATATCTATAAAGGCAAATTCATAGAAACAGGAAGAAAACGGATGGGTGGTTGCCGAGTGCTGGTGGAGGAAGGGAACGGGTAAGGATTTTAGTTTGGAATGATGGAAATGTTCTCGAATGAGACAGAAGTGGTGATTGCATAATATTATGAATGTACAAAATGCCTCTGAATTGTTCATTTTAAAGTGGTTAATTTTATGTTATGTGAATTTCACCTCAATAAATAAATTTAAAAACAGACAAACTAAAGGGTGTAGTCTCTCCATAGGGTCAACTAGGAAACTACCCAAATTCCTAAAAAATTCTTCTTTATGAACAACTTCTGAGCTTTTGGAGGAGGTGAGTGAGACTTCCCTCTCAGGAAAGCATGCACTGTGGGCTGAACAGTGGACACCCCTCAAGCCCCCAAAAGTATGTTGAAGTCCTTATCCTCCAGTACCTGTGAAGTTGACCTTATTTGGAAATAGTCTTTGCTGATGATCAAGTTAAGAGGAAGTTCATACTGAATTAGGGTGGACCCTGATCCAATGACTGGTGTCCTCATAATGGCAAGAGAGACAAACGAAGGTGGAAGAAGAACCCTATGTACCAATGGAAGCAGAGACTGGAATTACGTGGTTGCAAACCAGAGAGCGCCAAGGGTTGCAAGCTGTTATGGACTGAATATTTCTGTGTCCCCCAAATTCACATGTTGAAGCCCTCAACCCTGATGTGATGGTTTTGGAGGCAGGGTCTTTGGGAGGTAGATAGGTTTTAGTGAGGTCATAAGGGTGGAACCCGTGCTAGGATTAGTGGCCTTATAAGAAGAGGAAAAGAGATTAGAGTGAAGGGCTCCGACATTTACCTCATAGGGGTTTCAGAAGGAGATTGGTGGAAGATTCAGGTGAGGCTGTTCCGGGTTAAAGAGAGACACAAATCCTCCACTCGCAAGTGTAGGGTAGACGCCATGCCAGGTCAGCTGATCAATCCCTGCCTCAACATAAGTAATAAAAAGGAGAGATTTAAAGAACCAGGCTTAACAAAATGTTAGTAAGAAGACAAGCACAAATAAAATTTAGGCTGAGAATAAATGTCACATCAGCAGAACTGGATGTAGGAAGTAGTGGAGGTGTTTTCCAAAGTTCCTTCTGCTTCCGGAAGGTTCCATCCTGATCATACTACTTTGGGGGAGTTGGCTTATGTCGGTGCCACAGGGTCAACCAGTTTATGACACTCGCAGCTACCAGTCCCTTCCCACCAGTCTGGGAACCCAGAGACCTATGTCCTCCAACAGGGGCCGGGGTAGAGCACAGGGTGAGGCTACAGGTGTTGCTGGAAGAGCAGCTCAGACAGAGAAAGTCAGTGACCCAGGTGCAGGGAGGCGAGGCAGACAGTGAGTAGGGAGTGAACCCCGGAGTTCCTGTGGGACCTTTGAACGGGTCTTCCCAACCAAGAAGTTAGGATTTTAGTTCAGGATGAGACCATGCATGATACTCTGTGATTCTAGCACAGCTGGAGTGCCTCGTTGACAATCAGCAGACCCATCTACAGATGAAAATAATTGCTGGAATGGCTACCTCGAGAGCTTTGTGGTAGTGGTATTGAACTTGGGTTCTCCAGCAAGCTGATCTGGCTCAGAATCTCAACTCCATCACTCATTAGCTGTGTGACCTTGGCCAAGTCTCTTACTCTCTCTGAACCTGCAGTTATGTATCTGTGAAACGAGAATGGTAAGTGTATCCAACTCTTGGGGTGCTGTGAGACTTAAGGGTGATGATGTGTATGGAGTGCTTGGTGCAGTGACTGCTACCTACCAAGCAGGCTATAAATAGCAATTCTCATTACAGGTGTGTTAGATTTCCATAGGCAGTGGGGGAGAGAAGCAGTATCTGAAAAGGCTGTCACCACCATTACCGATCACTGAATTGCCTTCTGTGCCTTCTCTCCATTTCTAGTTCCTTCTCTTTCCACTCGGATTTCTTTTCTCCTTAAAAAAAAAAATTCTCAGTACTCAGGAGAGGGTCTGTTATTAGATATTTACAGAGCTGTATGAATTGGAATCACTATTACTTCCTTTATTTGGGGCAGGAGAGGATCGTATCTGGAGTCCCTCTCTGCCCTTGGGATGAAGGTACAGCATCACCTTGGAAAGAGCTTTAAGCAACACTGAGCATGTATCTGGGTTGTGTGGTGGACCCTGTTATTATTCTTGAAACCCCAGCATCCTTGCTGTATTAGTGCTATGTTAGTCTTAAAAAGTAGACCTTTTTTCATTAATACTGTCTGCTTCCCTTCCCCCTTTCTTCTTCTTTCCCCCTCTCTGCTTCTCTCTGTCTCTCTCTCTCTCTCACACACACATACACACATCTGTGGTGAGTTTTTGTAGACCGGGGAGATAAAAAAATTCCATGTAAATAATCTCTCTAGATATGGGGGGAATGTATAGAATACACAATCCATTATATGACCCTATAGCTCTCTTATAGGATTTATTTTTTATTTGTATTATTTATTTATTTTTTAAAGATTATTTATTTATTTATTTGACAGAGAGAGATCACAAGTAGGCAGAGAGGCAGGCAGAGAGAGAGAGGAGGAAGCAGGCTCCCTGCTGAGCAGAGAGTCCGACATGGGGTTCGATCCCAGGACCCTGAGATCAAGACCTGAGCCGAAGGCAGAGGCTTTAACCCACTGAGCCACCCAGGTGCCCCTAGGATTTATTTTTTAAAGATTTAATTTATTTTATTTTATTTTTTTTAGTTTTTTTTTTATTTATTTGACAGACAGATCACAAGTAGGCAGAGAAGCAGGCAGAGAGAGAGAGAGGAGGAGGCAGGTTCCCTGCTGAGCCGAGAGCCCGATGTGGGACTCGATCCCAGGACCCTGAGATCACGACCTGAGCCGAAGGCAGAGGCTTTAACCACTGAGCCACCCAGGTGCCCCTAGGATTTATTTTTTAAAGATTTAATTTATTTATTTGAGAGAGAGAGAGGGAGCGAGAGACCATGAGCAGGGGAAGAGGCAGAGAGAAGCAGACTCCCCACTGAGCAGAGAGCCCAATGCAATGTAGGGCTGAATCCCTTTGGCTCATGACCTGAGCCAAAGACAGACACTTAACCGACTGAGCCACCCAGGCGCCCCTGAAATGATTTATTCTGAAATAATTTCATGCGTACAGAAAAGTTGCAAAAACAGTACAATAACTCACATATCTGCTTCATGAGATTCCTCTGCAGTTAACACTCTTACCTCATTCATCTCATCATTCTTAATCTTGCTGTCTCTACAGGTGCACGCATGCACACACACACACACACACACACACTATCATTAGTCTTCTTCTGAGCCATTTGAAAGCAAGCCCCACACATAAACATCCCAAATTCTCCCATATGTGTCCCCCCGAACAAGGACCCCTTTCTATACAACCACAGCACAGCTTTCCCAATCAGAGAATCACCACGGACACACACCCCCTCTCCTCCAATCATAGACTCCGCTCAGACATCTCCACTGTCCCGGGGACCTCTCTTCTTCCTTGCTGGTGCAAGATCCCATCTGGGAACATGGACTGTATGCAGTTCTTGCCTCCTGAGTCTGTTTTGATCTGTCTTTCCTTGTTTCTCATGTCTTTATCAATTTCAAAGTACAAGCTTTTCATTGTGTAGGATAACCTTAGCCTGGGTCTTGTCCAGTGTTTCTTTGTGACCAGACTCGAGCCATTCATTCTTAGCCGGGAGACCCCCAAGATGGTGCTGTGGTCTCTCGGGGTATCTCATCAGGAGGCACATGGTGTCCAGCCTCCCCCCCGCTGTGAACCCTAATTACCTGGCTAAGCTGGTATCTGCCGGGTCTCTCCACCATGAGGTCATCATTTTCCCTGCATAGAGAGTTAGTATGTTGTGGGAAGGAATCTGAGATTAGATCTTGTTCTAGTTCTGACCAATCAGTTGTAGTTAGGATGATTGCTAAATGGTGGTGATCGATTTCCATAATTCCTTCTATGTTTTAAACAGCTTTGTCGTGGTATAATTCACATGTCGTGTAATCCATCCACTTGTACAATTAGGTGGCTTTCTGCATATGCACAGGATTGTACATCGATAACCTCAGTTAACGTTAGAACATTTTCATTACCCTCAAAAGGAACCCCACACCCCTTAGCTGGAAGTTCCAGGATCCCCCAATATCTACCACCCCAGGCACTGATTTACTTTCTGTCTCTGTGGGTTTGCCTGTTCCAGACATTTCCTATAAATGGAATCGTATGATATGTGGTTTCTTGTGATTGGCTTCTTTCATTTGGTATAACGTTTTCTATGTTCATCCGTATTTTATATTTCATTTAGGCCACAAAAAACAGTATGTAGATAAAGCACTAAGTACCATGAGTGTGAGATGAGGGACAGTCAATGTCACTGTCGCCCTGCTTACTTACCTGTCTATGAAAAGCACACATGAAGGTGAGGGAAGGTGGACCACAGGAGGGAGACAGATCAGGAGTTTGTGCTCTCAAGAAAATATTCTCAGCTGGGGCCCCTGGGTGGCTCAGCAGGTTAAGCCTCTGCCTTTGGCTCAGGTCATGATCAGCTCAGGTCCTGGGATCGAGCCCCGAATCAGGCTCTCTGCTCAGAGGGAGACTGCTTCCCTCTCTTTCTCTGCCTGCCTCTCTGCCTACTTGTGATTTCTGTCAAATTAATTAATTAATTAAAAAAAAAGAAAATATTCTCAGCTCATAGGACAAGTCCAGCCCCCGAGGGCTGAGACTCAGGATTTGAGTTTTCTGGAGCTCACCATCTAGCCATCTTCTAAAGCAGAACCACACACCAGAGCAAAACAAAAAATGGAAAACCTTCTTGTTGTACAAAATACGAGCACTGAAATGCATGCTGGCTATTCACTGGAAACTGCATTCATTCTTTTTTTTTTTTTTAAGATTTTGTTTATTTATTTGACAGAGATCACAAGTAGGCAGAGAGGCAGGCAGAGAGGGGTGGGGGGGGGGAAGCAGGCTCCCTGATGAGCAGAGAGCCCGATGTGGAGCTAGATCCCAGGACCCTGGGATCATGACCTGAGCTGAAGGCAGAGGCTTTAACCCACTGAGCCACCCAGGTGCTCCTCATTCATCCTTCTTAATATTAAATTATTGTCTTGTAATGCTTCATAATTCTTCTGTATTTGCTATACTCCAGGCCCTGCCCTGAGCTTTTGTCATGTATGACTCTGTGTAATCTTCTCAACAGTGCCTCAAAGTAAGTGGTGTTTCCACTTCCAGCTTACAGATGAAGAAACTGAGGGACAGGGACTTGAAATAATCTGTCCAGGGTCAAAAAGTTCGAGTTTTGACTTCGTTATCCAATTACACAAGCCAACAGAGAGAACAAAACGGAATGAAGGCAGGGTGCTCCTGCAAGCGAAAGTGACAGTTATGGGACCCAGAGAAGCTATAAAAAGCAGACAGGAAACTTCCCAACCATCGTGGCCTCGAGCCCGCTGTGCGGGGAGGAGGAGTGACCCAGAGCTGCCTCATCCTTGGGGTCTGCAAAGCGCTCACACGCGTTCTGTTTCATTTGACCCTGAGTCAGTGAAGATGGTTTAACCCAATTTGGTATCTTCTGCTCAAAATCATGGATATGTGCAACACAACTGAGAGGGAGAGATTCCTATGTTTGAAAACTTGTTATCTTAAAAGAGTGGAGAAAAACAGCTATTGAGAGTTAGTGCGGGAACAACATAACGTACCAGTTACAGAGTGCCTGATGCAGGTAAGGAAGTGTCATTCCTGGTTGAAGGCTAGCATCAGTTTGGTATTTCGATGTTTTATATAAGGCTCACTTAAAAACAAATTTATGCATTTATGAGAGAGAGAGAGAGAGAGAAAGAGAGAGAGAGGGAAGGGGCAGAGGGAGAGGGAGAGAGAGAATCTCAAGCAGACTCTCTGCTGATCGGGGAGCCTGACGCAGAGCTTGATCTCATGACCCATGAGATCACGACCGGAGCCAAAACCAAGAGTCAGACATTTAACTGACTGTCACCCAGGTGCCCCTAAAGCTCACTTCCTCAGATTTCATTCAAGTCAAGGGTGACGAACTCATTTTTTGTAAACCTGTTTCTATTCCTCCCTCGTTTGTGGTTGTGAATGGCCCTGCCCCTTCCCTTCCCTTCCTTTCCTTTCCCGTTCGCCTTGCCTTGCCTTGCCTTGCCTTGCCTTGCCTTGCCTTTCCTTTCCTTTCCTTTCCTTTCCTTTCCTTTCCTTTCCTTTCCTTCCTTTCCTTTCCTTTTCCTTTTCCTTTTCCTTTTTCCTCTTCTTTTCTCTTTTCTTTTTTATTCTCCTCTCCTTTCTGTCCCTCCCTCCTTGCCTTTCTTCTCCACTTGGTGGTGCTGAGGCTGGAGGCTGGCAGGGGGAGGCATGCAGGAAGAGGTGGGCGTGAAGCCCCCACGGGATCTGAGCTCCGTGGCTTCACGGTGGTGTGAGGCGTTGATTGGTCTCTTCCTCTTCCCTCTTCCTGAAGGCAAACCACAGAACCTCTGGGGGGCTCCAGCCCATTGGCTCAGACTCCTGATTCCTCACAGCTGTTCCCAGATCCAGAGGGGGAGGGACCCTCCGGCACCCAGTCCCTCTTGGGCTCTGCCGCATCCCACTGTCCAGCCATAATTTATTGGAGGGGTCCTGGAGCAGAGCAGGCGCTGTCTGTTTTTGTTTTAATGGAAATTTACAGCCTGGCCTGCCCTCCTGGTCACCTTCCCCTCTGCTCAAGTAGGTGAACACAATGTCTCCGTCTTGGTCGCCGCAGAAAGGGGGCTTTCTCCAAGGGTGCCATGAATTGGCTGCCGCTGCGCCCCTGACAGCCGGGCAGGGGGCGATTAGCCGGCACAGATGAGAGCCATTAGCCAAATGGAGTGTGCCATCTTCACAGCACAAATATTTTCCCCGACCATAATACCCTCTTAAGGAGACCTCAAGTGGCCCAGCCTTGTCACCAGCTCTTGGAGGCACACCACCAATCGTTTTTACTGCTGCTGGCGTTTGCAGGGACGAGAGGGCAAGAGGAACGCAGGCCTGAGAGCAGCCCAAGAGATCTTGGCCCTTGTGGCCTATTGTACTTTCTCTCGAGGACAAAGAACCCCCAAGCCTTTCTCCGGAGAGTCGCTTAAGCTTCGTCAATAAATCAGAGTCCGGCCGGAGCTATTCAGACACGGCCGAGAAATCCGGATGGCCCCGGCCATGGGTTTCCTTTCTGGGATATGGAGGAGAGGAGAGATTTTTAGCCGAACGCATTTTGTTTGAATTCTTCCCCCCACCCCCTTTCTTTGTGGCTTTTCTCTTTTCTGTCCCGCTCGGTGTGGAACAGAAGATGCGTTTGTAGGCCTGAATCAGGGGGATTGTTTCCATCATCAGACCATTCACGCCTGCCCCTCCCCTGTTGTAAAACACCAGCCCGGCCGAGGAACAGCGGCCCCATTGTGCGGCGCCCCATACCACCCAGATTTCACCTCAGCCTGTGCCGAGCCCCTTTTTTGTTCCCAGTCAAAAGAAAGCATTTGCTCAGGGGAGGGGAGGGGTGTTCCTATTGCTTCCACTAACACGGAGGTTAAAGGGAAGATTGATGGGAGAAAGTTCACCTAGAAAACCAGGATAAATTTCTGGCCGGCCAAGGCCAGTTGTTTCATTGTCCTGGGGCCATGTTTTTTGTTAATTATCTCTCACTCTCTCCTTTTATCAAGGAGAAAAGTAGCAAAGCAGGGAGAAAGGAACAGGATATAGGGGTCAGGGGTCCTACTGGGCCACCTAGGTATTCCATTGGGAAGGCTGGTGTGGGTAAGGCCCAGGGTGAGTCTTGTGCAGCCTGGGGTTGGAGAAGACTGGTGACCATTCCAATCATAACGAATGTGATGCTGTCGCTTACGTTGAAACCTTCCCACCTCTCGCCCCTTGCTCCGGCCCCCTGGACCCTTCCTCCAGTTCCCAGAGTCTTTATATTCTTTCCAATCCCCTGCTCATTGCCCCCAACTCTCCATCTCTCTCTCTCTCTTTCACACACACACACACACACACACACACACACACACAGAGTTTTTCCCTTTTTAATTTTAAGCCCCATGAAACTGTAAGGCGGATTTCAGAAAGGAGGGGGAGGGAAAACACACACACACACACACACACACACACACCAAGAGAAAGACTAAGAAAGTTGGTCCAAACAAGAACATGTTGTCAAGGAAATAAACCTTGGTGAGGGTAGGCATGAGAGCACAGCTGCTGGATTTGGCCAGCCTCAGACGCTGGTGGTAACGGCAATGATTCTCAATGGCAGGGCCCCAGCTCTGAACATAAATAGGGCTCAGCCTGAAAGGGGAGGAAATGGAACAAAACATTTCCTTGGGTACCACTGGCAAAGAAATAACATCAATTTCAGTTTGGGGGGGAAAAAAAGCCAAAGAATCTCCCTGTTTCCCCACATTAGCAAAGGCAAATTCATAACTCGCCAACAAAGTACCTTTGAAATGCAGCTGCACTCCACAAACACACTGCCTTTTTCCACCCAGAGAGACAACCCTGTCTTGACCAGAAAGAAAGGAGAAAGAAAAAAAAAGCACACACTATTGAAAACCCACCAGAGAGGGTGAAGGAAGAGGGGAGGGCGGCGTGCGGGGGGCTGGAGGCGGGAGGCAGGGGAAATGCGTGGATCTTGGCAGATGCAAACGATAAGCTTTACCTAGTATAATGCAACCTTCTTTGCCTTTCCAAGAGGAGGCTCGTGATGAATGGCCACACAGATCCTCCGGAGAGGGGCTGCACGGAGGCAGCTGTTGGCCAGGAAGGAAGGCCACTGGGCAGGCCCTGGCTCCCAGGTATGGGGCTGTTGGCTCCCAGAGCCTCCAAGGACTCAGCAGCTGCTGCCCACCCCCGGGGATTGGGGGGGGGAGGGGTTCTGGGACTGGCTCCCCTCCGGAGGCTGGGGCTTGAGCCAGGGCCCCAGCGGCCCAGGGATGGGTCTATATGACAGCCCTTTGGGATGCAATACAAAGCTGGAATTCTGGTGTGTGCTTCCCCACCCCGCCGGCCCTCTAGGATGAGCAAGGACTACGGGCTTGGCAGATCCAGCTTCTGGAGATAAGAAAAAGACTGTCCAAGTACGAATACAAAATTAGATGAGATTATTTGTTCAGAATGAGAAAAGAAATCACAACCAATGCCACAAGTTAAAGGCTGATAGATACCATAAACAGCACAAAATTCAGAAATAGAATATGATCGATTTCTATAAATATATATTTATAATCTATTATATATGTTATATAATAGATATTATTTCTTATATATTTATATATAATAGATATTATTTATTATATAGTAATATATATAAATATATGTATTTCTTCTTTTAAGAATTAACTGCTGGACACATTGCAATGACATGCCTGCCCAGACTGCTTCTTGGTCAATACATTCCAACCCTTGTTTCTCCTTCACCACCCACCGAGTTCTGGGGCTGAGCACGGAAGGATGTGTCTCTACTGCTTTACGATTTCTGGCCTGCACATCTTGTGACCTCTTGTCCCCGCGCTGAGGGACTCCACACAGTGTGGAGCGGGGGGGGGGGGCTCCCACAAGCCATGTTTACACCCAGGTGACTGGCGTCAACGTCACTCTAGAGAAGTGGCTGCAAAGCTCACAACTGAATCCCACTAGACTAAACTGACCACCTATCCCGGTTAAACTGCCCTTAGCTGCATCTCAAAGTGCCCTGAGCCCTTCCAACACCGCCAGACACAGGGAGAGTGGAAAAGGAACAGCGTGGAGACGGTGGTCTAAATCGATTGTGATTGGAACATCTGACAGGGGCACCTGAAAACACGGGACCGTGTGAACAAGTTGGTAGGACCCTTCCCAGGCCTTGGAAGGGATGGTGCAAAAGAAGGTCCTTTAAGCTTAAGTTTTATTAGCTTCACCATAAAGCAGCCTCTGCCCACACGGATTACTTGGTCAATGTCAGTATCTATAGAGCTGGGTCCTGATCAGTTGCACAGTATGTTTCCTGCATGAAGCCTTCCCGGATAGCCCCAGAGAGAAATCCCAGGGCCTCTAGGATACTTTGTACCTTCTGTACTGCTCATCCATACTAGGATCTCAGGGACTGTAGGTTTCTGCAAGATGGACTGTGTCTTATTACCACACGAGTACCCATCGCAGCAATCATGACATGTGGGTCTCAATAAATATGTGTTGAGACAACAAGAGGACAGATGAATGACAGGAGGTAAAACCCCAGGGTTAGCTGGCTCACAGGGAGAAGGTTCGCACGTCCCCACCCTGCTTTGGAGTGTAGCATGAAAGGGACTCAGTAGAGTCAGTACTAGAGAGACCAACTGATCTAACCACGTGGCTTCCCTGACTTCTGTGGTGCTTCTCAAGGTAAAAAAAAAAAAAAAAATCCTCATCCCGAAGTGCCCAGCGACTCTATGTTTAACCCTATGTTGTCCACAGTGCCCGAGAAGCACTAGGTAGGTGGAGTTGTATTTTAATGAGTATGTTATCTGTTGGGTCCTGTGCTAAGGACTGGGACTTAACACAGTGAACAAAGGACTAAATTTGGGCCAAAGCATTTTTGATCCTGGGACCCTGAGATCATGACCTGAGCCGAAGACAGAGGCTTAACCCACTGAGCCACTCAGGTGCCCCCCAAAGCATTTTTTAGAAGCTCCTATGGTCCACACAACAACCCGATGAGGCAGACTCATTATGGATGAGGAAACAAAGGTCTCAGACTTGTCCCATGCCACATAGCTACGAGGAGACCGGACTTGGGGTGTGAACTCGGGTCTGCCTGGATACACTGCTGCATTCGCTGCCTTGCTGGGAAGACAGCACAGAAACAAGTTAGTACAGAGTGCGGTGAACCTTCAGCAGAGGTACGTGCATGTGCTAAGGGTAAAGGAAGGAATGGCTGCTTCTGCTAGAGGGGGATGGGAAGAGCAGATTTGGGGGGTGGGAAGCTTCTGTTCTCCTTCAGCCCTCCCCTTCCCCAGGGCCGTAGCTTTGGGGCTGGATGACGCTCCAGCCAACTGCCCCATGTCAACCTCACAACACAGTCTGGAGAAGAACCACTTGGAAACTTCGTCTTGTTTGCCAAGGTGGTGATCTCTGCAGGCCAGGCTGCTTCTGCATTCATCTTTTCTGGGTTTTATTATCCAAGGTAATGAGAGTTGGGGGAGGGCTGGGAATGAAAAAAATTTGTGGAGAGAAAAGAGAAAGAGAGAGAGAGCTGGGGACAGATGGGGTGGGGGAGAAGGGAAACCATCGGGCTGCCATGTTCTGAATTGGCCACTGACACTGATAGATCTTCTCCTTGGAGAAGAACAAGCAATTTACCAGCCTGCGGGCCCTCGCTCACACAATTCCTCACTCTAAATGAAGGGTCCACTCTGGCAAATTACCGTGCCTTTCTCTCATTCTTCCTTCTCTGTACTTGACCTTCTACTCTTCCTCTAACTCAGCCCTGGTGTGCCTGCAAAGACACAAGCCCAAAACAGGGCTGGAGGATACCGGCTGTATCCCAGCCTTTCCCCAGCTAGGGGTCACCATCAATGACATAGCCCGGCTGCCTGCAAGACGGTGGCAATTTACAGCCACGCAGAAGTCAGCGGCATCCCGGTCCAGGTATGACAGCTCATGCTGGTCCATCCGCCCTCAGATCTAATGGGGAATAAAATGCAACTCCCCATTCCGGTGACTCCAGGCTCTGTTCCAGCTCTTGTGCTCCTGAGAGGCTGTGATGGGAGGTGGGGATGGACGTAACTGACTAACGTTAGCTGAGCAAACCCCACCCCAGCCGCGTGCTTCCTGGTTTATACTTTTCCACCATCACTATGGATGGGACCTTCAACTATTGAATCTGCGCGTTCTTGCTTCTCATGCCCTCTCAGCTACAAACACCAAGTTTCTGTGACATGTGGGGCTGAGGAGAGAAGGAGTGTCCACCCCGCTGAAGCAGATTCACTCCCCAAATGACAACGGATATGCCTCCATGATACTGGCGCATTTTTTTTAGACCCTCCACTGCATGCACTCAGCGGTCTGTGAACTGGACACATTCGACTCAGTCACAGATTTTAATAGTATGCCCACTCTGTATAAGCAACCGTGTCACAGAAATCCTGAGGTATATTTTGAAGAAGGAATGACATTGAGCTGGGTCGGTCACATGGAACTCGAGAATATTCGGGGATTTTTCTTTGAACCGTGCCAAAGCGCACGGACGTAGATGAGTCACTCGTTTCTATGTGTGCATAGTATTTCCATAAAACAGAACCAGGCCTAAAGCAAAATTTATAACAGATGAGAGACTCTTGCCCTTGTCATTTTGCTTTCCCTCCTTTATCTTTTTCTCTCCCTGTTCAAGCTACCTCGAGACATGGGAAAAACAGTAGAGCCACTGGGAAATAATTGGAAGCTTTTGCAAGAGGTCAGACAGAGTAAAAGCTCTGCTGTTCGACATCAGTGCTTGGGGCATGGATAAAATAAGTGAACGTTCTTGTCTCTTCGTCTTAATCTTAAAGTTTAGGGTTTTGTGAGTGTGTGACTGTATTTATAAAATGAAAATGAAGTTCTCAGACTCTGGTGTGCCGATGTGATTCTAGCCGTTCAGGACGCGTTTCTCTGTTGTCAGTTGTGAAGCGCAGCCTTGCTCACGGATATTCAATATACAAAGGCATTTAGCACCACTAAGCAAGTCTTTGATTCCGCCTTTTTTCTGTTTTCTCTTTCTTTCTGTTGCGTCCTCAGCATTTAGTGAGTGGCATGGCTGCTTACGCCTCTTCCCCCGTGGACATATTATTTATTCTCCATCAATGGAGACAGAAGAAATAAAAATACAAGAAAAATCCTATAACTCAATGCTGATGAGACCACGGGGGAAGCAGATATTTCATTCTTTGAGAACTGGTACAATGCCTTTTGAGGGCTTTTGGCAATCAATGCAGGTTAAAGGTCATCAAAATGCTTGTACTCTTTGACCCCATAATCTCATTCTCTGGAATTTATTTCAAGGAAGTAATTTAAAACAAGAAATGGTGTATGTATGGACATATTTATAGCGGGGTTATTTATGGTCGTGAAAAACCGCAAATACCCTGAAGGTTTAGCAACAGGCAGTGGTCAAACAGATCACAAAATGGTGATATAAGGGAATATTACCTATTTGCTAAAGGCAGCAACAGGGATAAGTAATTAAGAACATGGAAGAGAGTACAGTGTCATAGCCATAAGATTGTCAGCATGATGTTAAAACATGACATATGTAAGTAGGAATCCAACGGGAACGCAGAGAAATGAAAGTGGTTGTTTACAAGATAGCAGAAATGTGGGCAAAATTTGTTTAAATTGGACAAGGCCATTTTTTTTTTTTTAATGTTTGAGCTTTTGCCAAGAACAAGTGGTAACTTTACTTTGGGAAGCAGTGTCTATGACCCTACTCCGGTGTCCAGAATTTCTATCTGTTCACTCATCTGTTTATCTTCATCTTTCTCCCTCACCAAGTAACTCAGGTTGCTAATTTTAAATGAGATAATGATTTTAATAAAGAGACTCCAATCAGAAGAACATAGGGTGAAAATGCATGTAAAAATAGCTCATCTCGCTCTCGAAGGACCATAAACTTGAGTGACATGAGTGAAAAGCCATCCCCCAGGAGTCTTGCTTCTAACACCAGACAGGGGACCCATCCTGGCAGCTGGGCATCTGTGACTGGAGACCTGGCTCACTTGACCCAGAAGAGGGGTTCTGGGACTTGGCTTTGAATATCCCCAAATCAGCTTTCTTGGAGGGCAAGAAGAACCAGCCATCAAATTTAGAACAAACAAAAAGCATCAAAGTATTCTCCTCTATTCCTTCCTCCACACATCGGACAGGGACTGTGTTCAGTCTGTGTGTGAATGACTCCTACTGCTCTCAAAATTAATATTTGAGTCGTTCACAGAGGACAGGACAGGGCCTTGTGTGTGGCAGGGCGGGACACAGAACAGCTTTATACGGCAGACAATACCTGAGTTGTGTAGAGAAAGAAAAGGCGACGCATGTTGGTGGGATACTGATTCTTGCCCCCAAACTGATTGGCCACCTTTATCCTTTGGCTCTGTGCAAGGAACCGTTTGGCTCCCAGACTCACGGTCTGTTCTTGAGAGTTCTTCATCAATCACGCATTCTGTTTGCCCCACACTGGCTGATTGGATCCAGCCCACCAGCTGCTGTGGCGATGTCTGTGTGGGTGTCTGCAAAGAGGGGGGTGCAGATGTGTGCGTGGTGGGGGGTGGGGCAAGATGCTACTGGGAGCCTCTTCTAACAGTGTTTCCAGCTGGCCCGTCTGTGAAAAAAACTTCCCCAAATTTGCTCCCACAAGCGGCGAGGACCCCCCTTTTGGTCAGTGGGGCTATTTACATGGTCTTTGCAGGGAACCCAAAATGGGTGGTTAATTTACTTAGTTCCTATGGTGCCAAAATTTGCTTTAAAATTTAAAGCAAAATTTAAAAATTTAAATTTAAAAATTTTTTTAGCAAAAATTAATTTTTAAAGTTTGTACATGTCCCTGACTACCTGAACAGTATTTTATAAACACAGAGTCAACTTTTCCTGATGCTTTTCATTAGAATTTTAAACTTACTTTTTCGTGTGTGAGTAGCCTGATTTTTGTTTTATGGAATAAATTTTTTTCTGTTTTATATTCTCTCATTATCACCTATTTCTTCTGGACTTACCCTTTTATATTCTCAGAAGAAAAATCCTGCCTTTTGTTTGCTCAAAAGCAGCAACATTTACTGAACCCATAAGTCAAAGACTTAGGTATGATGGGGGTTCTTAATCATAAAGCCAACATGCAGAAGTTGAACATCTACTTTAACTCTCTGGGATGGACTGGCCGGGAGGTCATAGCTGGACCCCATTGCTCAGATCCTTGGAGGCCATGAAAGCGAGACAAAGATTAGCTAGCAGCCCTTGTTTGATACTCCTGTCTGCCCAGCCTTCTGGTAGGCATGTTTTATTTCCGAGCAGAGAAATGTGTACATGATATGTGGGAAAGCTGGCCTGGTACACGCAAAAGACAGATATTAGAGAGTGAGCTCATAAGGAAGTTTTAGCCAGATAATGATGTATATAGGATTTCTGTATTGCTACCTTCTGTACAAACGTCTATTAATTTTTCTAGATTGGGGCTGTCCACTCCTCTTCCCCTTCTTCCTTCTCCACCTTGTCATCGGATTCTAGCTGGGTACCCCTCGTAAATAAGGATATGACCATAGCACAGACCCACAAGAATCAATTCTGAGGCTAAACAGAAGATATTGATATTCTCCTCTTATAGACAGGAGGGAAGGTTGCCTCTGAAAGAACTTGAAAAAGTGATTATGTTGTCACAAAATTGAAACAAAAGTCAGGGAGGAAGAGCAATGAGCATCTTTCCTATTTCCTTCTCTCCTTATGTGGACCTCAGACAAGGAGTTCCCCAGGACAGTCACCATCTGCCACCAGTGGACTATTCACTGGGGAAGTGGGTCCCCTGTTTTCCCCATTTGGCTTAATTTTCCTCATCCTTGATTTCTAACTTGAGTCCATTGAAAATACACTTATTTTTAAAAAGAAACACCAAAAATTGACAAGGCAAGAAACAACAAATTTTGGAGAGGTTTCGGACTAAGAGGAACCCTCTCACACTGTTGGTGGGAACACAAGTTGGTGCAGCCACTTTGGAAAACAGTGTGGAGGTTCCTCAAAAAATTAATAGAGCTACCTTATGACCCTGCAATTGCACTATTGGGTATTTACCCCAAGACACAGATGTAGTGAAAAGAAGGGGCATAGGCACCCAATGTTCATAACAGCAAAGCCCACAATAACCAAACTCTGGAAGGAGCTCAGATGCCCTTCATCAGACGGATGGATAAAGAAGATGTGGTCCATATCCACAAAGGAATATTACTCAGCCATCAGAAAGGATGAATACCCAGCTTTTGTATCAAATTGGATGGGACTGGAGGAGATTATGCTGAGTGAAATAAGTCAAGCAGAGAAAGTCAATTGTCATATGGTTGCACTTATTTATGGAACATAAGGAATAGCATGGAGGACATGAGAGAAGGAAAGGAAAAATGAAGCGGGGGGTGGGGGGGTGGGGGCAGAGTCAAAAGGGGAGAGGATCCATGGGAGACTAAGGACTCCAGGAAACAAACTGAGGGTTTTAGAGGGGAGGTGGGTGGGAGGAGGGGGGGGTCTGGTGATGGGTATTAAGGAGGGCACGGATTGCATGGAGCACTGGGTGTTATACGCACACAATGAATCTTGGAACATGACATCAAAAACTAATGATGTACGGTATGGTGACTAACATAACATAACAATAATAAAAAAAGAAACACACAAAAAAAGGAGAAAAATATATTTAGGCAGTGGAAATCCCCAACTGCCTTTTTTTCCCCCCCTATCTATTTTACAGTGAAATCTTCCAGAACATCTACGGATATCAGTACTTGTGACTGTCGAAGGGCAGCAGCAAACTCAGCTTTGAACACTGTCCATCTCCTTACTTAGACCCCTAGCATTCTCTCCAGCAAGTATATATTATTCCTAAATTGCACAGAACATGGCTGTGATTCTGGGGAGAATGCTTGGGTCAGGCTATGATAGGAAACAGGGTTCCATTCCCGGCTCTGAGGACCCTAGGGTTCCTTGTCGTCAGATAGCTGGTGGAGGAAATCAGGAGGTCTGCCAGGCTTGTCCTGGAAAGCTGGGTTGCAGGGGTGGAGGGGCTGGATGGCTGTGAGTTTCCTGAGCTCTCCACAAACTCCAGAGTCTTTAAGTGAGGTCTTCCTGACATTTAGCTGAGGTTAAACTATTGGTTTGGAGGGCAAAAAGTACGGCCGTGGAAGTTCAAGCAAAACTAAGAAATTTGGCTAGTCTGAAAGTATTTGATAATCACAAAAGGAAAAATAGTAAGTGTACCATGGAGAGCCTGGCAGATATCACCTTGGCCAAGTGACATAGTGCCCTGAGAAGGACATGTCCCTCCACTCGAGGTTTCCCTCCCTGTAATGCACTATCCCAGTCTAATCATGAGAACCCATTACATAAACTCCGATGGAGGCATGCTATGGGTTGAATGTTTGTGTATAACCGCCCCCCTGCCCCCACCAAACTCATACGTTGAAGCCCCTCCTGTTGTGGGTGTGATGGTATTAGGAGGTGGGATCTTTGGAAAGTAATTTGGTCATGAAGGTGGAGCCCTCAGGGATGGGATTAGCGCCCTTAGAAGAAACGGGGGAAAGATGATCTCTCTTTCCACATGAGAGAGTACAGGAAGGCAGTGTCTGGATAGCAAACAGAAGGTCCTGGCCAATAGACTTCAGCCTCTCGAACTGGGAGAAATAAATATTTGTTGTTGAAGCCACTCAGCTATGGTTCTGTTACAGCACCCCAGGCAGATCACCCCAAGCGGTCATTCTACAAAAATAACTGACCAGTATTCTTCAAGATGTCACGGTCAGGAAATCAAGGAAAGACTGTGGGACTGTCATAGATCGGAGGAGGTTACCAAGACAGGAGGGACTAAATGCTATGTGGCCTCATGGTTTGGATGGTGAAACAGGAAAAAAAAAAAGGACACTAGTGGAAAGCTGATGACATGTGAATGACTTCCGTGCTTTGGTGAATTAGATCCTGCCAACGTTCATTTCTCAGTTTTGATAAACGCTTCATGTTTACATAAGTATGAACAAAGGAGAAACTGAGTGACGGGCATCCAGGAGTGCTCTGCTCTGTTTCTGCAATTCTTGTGTTAAGTATAAAATTATTACAGATAAAAAAAAAAGTGCTGCTGTGATGCATAATGGCCGAGTGCAATGGGAAACGTCTATCAGCGTTTTGGGGAGCAAGTAAACAATACGACCCTGAGCTTCTAAGAAAGAAAATTGCTTCTTTTAGGAAGGAGTTGCCAAGAAGCCTTCACGAATATTAGGCAGGCTTAGCGCCCTCGATGTGGGAAAGAAACCAATAAATTACCCAGGCTGCTAAGGAGATTATCAATGGTTTTTACTCCTCCATCCTGTTTACATCTCCCCGCTCATTAGAAGTAATGAGGATGTGCAGGTTGAGACTCAGCCGGTCTTAATTCAGTGTTCCCGTTTTGTTTACCGTCCTGTAAAACTTCCAAAAGCTTGGCTTTACCTTTAATTCAATAGCAAGAACCAAATTGAAGTAATCAAATCAAGCTACTGTTATTATGTAAAGCTATTTTCTTGGACCCCTGCTTTGAGTAAATGATTCCTATTAACATGCAGATTTGCTGGGGATTACCAGAAAGTCTCTCAAAATAATCATCAGAAGATGCCTTTCTAAAGAATACTTCGGACCAGGATTCAGTCCATAAATCTCTTCCTTCTTCTACTAAGGGACAATTCGCGACAGCTCCGTGACCAGGATGGGAAAATGAGGGCTCCTAATTTAGAGTTGATTGAAACTGAAAATACAGACCCCAGCTTCCCCCGTGTGTCGGCTGCTTGCAAATTCTGTCACAGCCCCATCAGAGGAAGGGAATGCAAGGGTGCCAGAGGGCACATGTGTGCCTGTGTGTGCACGTGTGTGCACGCGCAGAGCGGACAGGAGGAAGGTGTGAAGTCTCTGTTTCGTTTTGATTTGGCTGCACTAGCAAAAGAATCTCATGTAACAGAGCGAGAGGCAGCACAATGCATAGGAGAGGAAAGGTTCCACAGTGAGACGGGGTTTGCTCCACTGCTGTTTCCCAGGAATGGCTATTAAACTTTCTGAGCCTTGGTCACCTTAGCTGTGAAATAAGGGCATTAGTTACATGGACCTTTTAGGGCTGTTGACAAGATGAAATGAGCAAATCCATATAAGGGCTAACTCATGAAAGGACGAGCATTGCAAAAGAATATTCCCATCTTACTTAAAAGGTAAATACACACACACACACACACACACACACACATTTACTTCTGTATATACACATAATATAATCTTCACTTTACTTATTTGTAATAGGAAAAATCAGAAGCAATGTCAATGCTGAAGGGAAGCAGACTATGCCCCCCAAAATATGGCTGTCGGAGTTCAGGACATGTCACCCCAATATATGCCGCTTTGGTACATTGATTAATTTGAGCTGAAGGTGCTGGAAAAGAGCAGGTGCAGGAGAGACACCGATCTCCGTCCTCTGCCTGAAGACAGCTCCTCCAAAGGACCTCGGGGTTGTCATCAATCCCCATCCGGGAGTGTCTTCAGCAGGGAAGATGGAGACGAGAGACTCAAAGTCGACACCGCACCCAGACACACTCCGTCTCCAACTGCCAACCTCCCGTCTAGTCTTCTGAGGGCCCTTTTAGCTTTCCTAAAAACTGTTTGCTCTAGCCTACAAGACCTACATCCCCTCCCCTTCCCCTATGAAGCTGGCATTTAATCCTGAGCTCTGAGCCACGAGGGAGTTACTTGTAGTTCCCTGGACATCTCCCACCTATACCCAAGGTAGGTATGTTAATGAACTTCTGTTTGACTCAGCTGAAAAAAAGGATGCAATCTTGCCATTTGCAGCAATGTGATGGACCTACAGGGTATTGTGTTAAGTGAAATAAGTCCGACAGAAAAAGACACTACCATGTGATTTCACTTACATGTAGAATCTAAAAAACAAAACGAAGGAAGAAACAAACCAGGACCCAGCAGTGGAGAGAACACGCTGCCGGTTGCCAGAGGGGAGGGGGTGGAGGGCGAGCAAAATGGGTGAGCGGGAATGGGAGGTACAGGTTTCCAGTTTCAGAGTGAATAAGCCACAGGGATAAAAGGCACAGCGTAGGGAATATAGTCAGCGGCACTGTAATAGCGTCCTATGGTGACAGACGGCAGTGACACTAGCGGTGAGCACAACTCTAGACTTGTTGTACCTGAAACTCAGGGAACATTATGTGTGAACCAGTCTTCCGTAGAAACAAAGCAAAGCAAATTACACGGCAATAAACAAACGAAACAATTTGTTCTTCTCTTGTTAATCTTTTATTACAGGGGTCTTGGCTAAGAACCCAGGAGGAGAGAGGGACAATTATTTTTCCTCACCTACAATGTCCATCCACAGGGAATGGCCAAATGATAGAACATTCACTCACGAGACATTATGCTCCCCTTAAAGTAATTACTGCAAAGCTATTTGGCAATGTTCAGGGGTAAGGAGATCACAAACCACTACGCACATTATACTGATAACTGTAAAAATACAAATGTATCTGGGCAAACGAGTGAGAGGGAGTACAGAGACAGTAAGGTAGTTCTATTCAAGTTGTGCCATTGTGGGCAATTTCTGCCCCTCTGTTTTTCAGCTTTTTAGTAATTATTTTTAATTTTTTTTTCAAAAGTGAAAAGATTTTAGATAAAGAATAACACTGGAAATAAGAATTTAGTGCCTGCTGTCATCAAGATATCCCTTTGCATTATTAAAGATTTGATTTATTTACTTGAAAGAGAGTGAGAGCTAGAGAGAGGGCACAGAAGGAGAGGGAGAAGCAGGCTCCCCACTGAGCAGAGAGTTCGACGACGTGGGGTTCTATGCATGGACCCCAGGATCATGACCTGAGCAAAGGCAGACCCTTAACCTTAAACAACTGACCACCCAGGTGCCCCAGGATATCTTCACTTCTCCTGGTTCCCCCTCTTTCCTATGGCTGGGCCTTCACCCCATCTATAGGTAAGTCTGTGATTCTCCAGAGAGTCCCAGTTTCTTCCCAGGAAAGGGGCTGTTTTGCAGCACGTGGACGCTGTCTTGCTGAGACCAAGTGGAGCTGAGATCCAAACTCCACTCTCAGGCCAAAGATTTGGTTCAAAGTTTTGGGAGGATGTTTTCCCCCTGAAGCTTTTAGGGATTTGGTTTCAGTACTTCCTAAGATGACATGGTGACATACATATTTGGGGCCCACTTTATTTACAAGACAGACTTTATAATGGACAAATTCTGACACTGACCTATTTTAAATGGTAAGTGGTAAAATTAATACAAAGCTTATCAACAAGATGAGATATTATACCCTTCATTCCTGTAGCTGTTAATTATAATTGACGTTCTGCTATTTTCCCTCTTAGTGGTTTCTATCCTATCTTCCTTGATGAATGCATGTGCTGGAGATTTGAAAGCAGAGTGTGGATGCAAATTCAGAGGGGCTGCATGTTAAATGTGTATGAATTATTACCCCTAACCAAGAAAACAGAACCACCAAGAAAGTGCACTTTTGTAGTTAAGTGTTAGAGTCATTTAGCAATTCTATCTTTGAAAGCATCCTTTTCAAAAAAGCAGTGAACAGGGCTGCCTGGGTGGCTCAGCCAGTTAAGCATCTGCCTTCAGCTCAGGTCATGATCCCGGGGTCCTGGGATGGAGCCCGGGGTCTGGCTCCCTTCTCAGTGGGGAGTCTGCCTCTCCCTCTCCCGATATTCTCTCTCTCTCTTTCTCTCAAGCAAATAAATAAAATCCTTTTTTAAAAAGCAGTGAACAGTATTTAGATAAAGTCAGGGTGGGAGCAAGTAGGAATCTAGAAAAAATGTTTTCTTCTTAACATTGCCAAAGTTCTAATCAAATGTACGAGAAAGGTGCACAAGTTTTTATTTACTTTACAATAGCAGCAAGAGGGTTTGTCTAAGGAAAATCACAAGTTCCCAGATTGTGATGGAAATGTTGTCTTAATCCTGAGCACATTTTGCTATTTATAGCCCTCAACACAGAGCTGACCGGAGCCAAAGGTCTGGGGACATTCCTGAGCCCCTGGGGAAGAGGCTGTAGGCTTGTTCATTTCCTCTACCTCTGCCAGTCTTTGGCTTGTCCCAAGAAAACAAGCAGCCAGTGTGATGGGAGTCTACCTCCCCTAAATTTCAAGCACTGTTTTTAATGGCCTGTGGAAGGCCATTTATATATATAAATGCATATATATATATATATTTTTTTCTTTCTGCATATATATATATATATTTTTTTTTTTTTTTAATTTCAGAAGATGTTGGGGAAGAAAGAAGAATCTAGAGGCAGTCCACTAGATTATGAAGACTTTGAGAACTGGACCAATCTCCAGCCATCTCTGTGTCTCCATAGCCTAGCACGATGCCTGATGAAAAGCAACAATAATAAAACAAAGTAACTCATATTTCCTGAATGCTTACTCTGTGCAAAGCCCTCTTTATTCATCCACTCATTTAATCCTTGCGGCGATCTGATAAGTATCTACTATGATATAATATTGATATGACATAATGTGATCTACTATGATAAAATATTTCTTCTGGAGTTAAGGTAATGAGGCTCAGAGAGGTAAGTAACCTGTCCACAGATACACAGCCAGCCAGAGCTACAGTTCAGGTCTCTAGGTCAAATCCCCTGCCCTTAACCACTGGGCTGCCCTGCTTCAGAGCTCATGGTAGGTGCTCCGTAGATGTCGGAATAAAAGAATGCCATTGTAGAAGTATTTCTAGGGTACCTGGGTGGCTCAGTCAGTTAAGCATCTGCCTTTGGCTCAGGTCAGGAGCCCAGGATCCTGGAATCGAGTCCCACATCGGGCTCCCTGGTCGTTGGGGAGCCTGCTTTTCCCTCTCCCTCTGTCTGCTGCTCCCCCTGCTTGTGCTCTTGCTCTCTGTCATATAAAAAAATAAAATCTTTGAAAAAAAGATCTTCTAAAAAGAAAAGTATTTCTAGGCTATGCTGTGAAAGAAACTCAGACTTACCCATTCTAATCCACTTCCTTCTTTCTCAGAACTGGTGTGAAGCCTTTCAGAGGCAGACCCCAGATGTTCCCATTAAGATGCTTACTGTTAGGACTGGTGCTGTGCTAAGAGGATGTTCAGTGCTCATTTGGAGGCGTTAAGTGCAATTCAACTGTTATTTATTTATTTATGGCCTGGATTACTGGGAGGAACCTCAGTGTTACAAGGAATAAGGAAATCTCATTCTGTAAGGAGAACAGATAGTCTATCGGCAAGGTCCTAAAATAGAAGATTCCCCCTGAAGAAGAATCTGGAGGCAGAGAATGTTCTGGAACTCTGGGTGTGGTTCCTTTGGATTGAGTTCATCCTGTGTAGTCTCAAAACTCCAAGTCCCAGTGATGAAAGCAAAACCCAGCACAGTCCATTTACATGCAGATACAAACCCAAAGCCAAAACCCAAATAATGCTTTATGTCGTTCCTAGATGCACACAGAAATCCTACCACTGGAAAAGAAGGACACTGGCAGATGCCGTGGATGTAACCCCGAAAAAGAGCCAGGAGGGCAATGCGGTGGGGGTGGCCAGAAAGAGGTCTTTCTTTACAAAAAAAAAAAAAAAAACAAAACCAAAAACTGAAAACATATTTTAAAACATTTAAAAGACACTGAAAACAAATGCAAAAATATGTTAATAGTTGTCAATTCTGGATGATTCTGTTCAATTCTGTGCCCTTTTCTGTGTCTTTAAAATTTACCAAATTAAAAAAAAAAGACACAGTGGCCTGATTTGCATAATTTCTCTGAGTGAACAAAAGGACCCAGGGAAGTTTCTAGCAGCTGGTCTTCCACAACAATCCAATCAGCTCCCTGTGCGTGGTGAGCTTCCCTTAACCCTGGCAAACAGGGGTCTCATGACTACATGGCAGGGACCCATGGTCACCGGGGAGGAAAACCCCAGATTTAGAGGGAGGACTGTCCTAGGTTTCTCAAATTTTTTTGTGTCCAGAGAAAGAAGTCCGTTTTGTATCAGGATCCTGCATGGGCGTGTGCACACGCACACACACATACACACACACTCCTGAAATAAAATTTCATCAGACTCCTCCTAGTTACAGATGACGCATTCTGATATTTCTATGTTTTAAATGGGAGTGGAGACCCATTACATTGATTTCAGGATCTATGAATGGCTGGTGAGTCTCAGTTTGAAAAGTACCGAAAGGATGACCTTTAAGGGTCCTGGGAGGTCAATGCTCTGTGCCTCCTTTCAGAGAGTTTTTGGTCTCCCCCCCCTCTTGTACTTGCCTGACACTGACCTACCCATTCTTTAGACTTCTGGCCAAATCCCCTGTCTTCCAAAAAGACTCCCTGATGCTCTAAGGCAAAATGACTTTCTCCCTCTACGAGACTTCTGTTACTTTGTGTCCTGTATGACATTTTCTCCCCACCTTTCCTCATTCATCCAAGTTTTTTTTTTTTTTTTTTTGACATTATGTTCTAGGCACTGTCCTAGGCACTGAGACAACAGTGGGAAACAAAACAGTTTGCTCTCACAGCACTTTCATAAGACCCGGAGGAGACATGTAACAAAGAAATAGTTATGTGGTCAGTATCAGATGGCCACATAGGCTGGTAATCTTTAAAAAAGACTGGATAAAAAAGCTGGCTTCCACCTCATCATGCAGCCAGAGCTCCAATTATAGCTAAGTTGCTCCCTCTCTTAAATACAAATTGGCAGCCAAAATTCATTTGAGCATCTGAGGAAAACTCCAATGGAAAAGATGAAAATAAAAAGAGCAAAGATGAGCCCAGAAGAAATAGAGGCAATTCAGTAAACATTTCAATAAGGATACACTTAAAAAAATTATTTTCTCAGAAATATAAAAGAAGATATTCATTCATGAAACAAGAACAGGAAGATATAAAAATGGATCAGTCAGAGAACCAGAAAATCTTAAAAACTAAAATAGAATAACTGAGTTAAGGAATAAAATATAATGAAGGAAATTTCTGAGGAACATATCATTTAGCAATATGGAGAGGTAAATTCCAGAAAATAAGAAAACCAGATAAAAGAGCTGAAAATCATTGCATCGGGTGAGCGAACATGAGATTCTAGGAGTGGAGCAGAAAAATATGTTTCTGTCCAATGCATTTATGTACTGTTTGATTTCCCAATGACAGGTTGTATGTTGATAAAAATAAAAAGTATCTTTTCAAATTGCTGACATATTTTTTAAGACTCTGGAAACACACGACAAAAAGTTCAATATACCTTAAGGGATAAATACATTTATTATATATGCTTTGGGGACACGATATCTATAAATGACACTGAATAGTAAAATTCTTATTTTGATCCAGGCTGTTGAGGGCACGGTACAAAATTTTGTGAATTTTCCTAAAAGGCAGGATGTAGTCTAATTGGGTTGGCTGGTGGGTGAGGGGGTAGCTTGCCCTTGGACAATTGTCGGGGAGCTATTCAGGACTCTAAGCTTTTATTTCCCTAATGACCTTTTCAGTCTCCTGCATTCATCTCCCTGGGGTTGCACAAGACTTGGCAAAGCCCAGGCTTTCACACATCTCCTTGAAGAGACAGAAAGATTATACAGCAAAAATACTTTATACCCCAAAGAAGCAAATGGCTGGTGGAATTGCTGAGTCCTCAGCTAGTATCAGGAGGAAGGACACTAGTCTGAACTTCTCCATCTTACATCAGAAAATGGGACAGGGGGTGGGGCTGGGGGGGAGCAGAGGAGGGACAGTACACACAGAGAGAAGGGAAAAGACAGCATAATTTAGGGGCCTTGTTTCTCACACTTACTTCTATTTCTTCTCTCTGGTGAAAGTGAGGCTGGATGAGTCAATCTCTGGGTTGTCCTGCAGCTCTAAGGATTCTCCTGCAACCTTGCCAGTTCCCCCTGTCACTTTTGATCCTGCCTTTGAGACATCATTCCCCAGCAAGTGTGGGCATGGCACGCCGTTCCCTCCTTGGGATTAATGGCCCATGGTGGCATTCTGGAGATGGCAGTTTGTAATGTAAAGAGGCTGAATTGTTTGTTTAACAGTCAAGTGACAAATTATTTAATTAGCACATATGCCATTTGTCTCCACAGCTGTGATCATTGGTACTAATTGCAAAGCAGTTTAATTTATTGTAGATATATTGCTCCATAATGCTAATGGGGTCATTATGAGTGGCCATTATGCCCCGGTATCATGTTTGGAAATGAGAGCAATCCCTCCACATGCGGAAAGTATACCTTCAGTCCCCACCAATATGTGCAGTCATGACTGTCCCCAGTCCCAGGAATTGCCAAAGATCAGCACTCCTCTGGGAATGTCTTCACTCAAATTTCGAGGGCCAGAGCTTGGACCTGGTGAAGGCAGAGAGCCACCAGCTTTTAAGCCCTTCTCCTGCTTTGATCTGCAGACTAATGCAGACCCCGACACCGGCCATTCACGAGGTCCCTCCACTGCTCTCACTCCCGAGGGTAACCTTTTCCCTTCTCACTGCCCTTAATCAAGAGAGGCTTACTGGAGCCTCATATGAGAAAGTCAAAACAACGTGCCAGCCTCTGGACAAATCCTGGAGGCCTGCTCGGCCTTAGCAACTTACACACACACAGGATAGCCCTGTGAGCAGGAGCTGAGGCCACACTTGCCACTGCAGCCCAAGGATGTGGCAGGAGTGGGGGATGGGGCGCACAATGGTGGGAGCGGGCAGGTGAAGAGTTGAGCACAGACCTAGTCGGGGAGGAGGTGGCTTTCTCCCCACATCTCCCATTAAACTCTGTATCTGCCTCCAGTCAAGGCAGTGGGTGTGAGATCGGGGAGTTCGGTTTGATTTAAAATGTAATCCAAATGCAATGATGCAAAACTCACTGGGGGACAGGCGGTGGGGAGTGGGAGGTAAGGACCCCAAACTCTGTCGAGTGTCACTGGTGATGTTGCCTGGTGTAAGCCGGAAGTCAAGAGGAGAGCCCTCACGGCTGGTGTGTGGGAACCACACGTTAAACAGCCAGGCCAATTCACGATCTTTCTGGAAAGCAACTCCCCATCTATTTCTTCATTACCCTCTTCACACCCTGAGATGCAGGCAGGGGAGGCGGTCTCCCCGACAGGCAGGGAGGCGCGGGGGGGGGGGTGGCGGGCCCAGGGGCCTTGGGCAGCGGGAGGAGGTTGCCAGATAAAATAATGGACACCGGGGTTGATTTGGATTTCAGGTAAGTAATATCATTTTTGAGTACTCATCGTTGACCTGAAATCCGAATTTAAAAGGCCATCCTGTGTCTTTAGCTGTGAAATCGGGTATTCCCAGGTGACAGGAAGACGGAGAAGGAGACCAAGGCCAGGACATCTCTTTCTAAAATCTTTGGGTTGGGGACTCAAGGTGTGTCCCCCTAATACCCCTGCCTGCTTCCAGCCACAAACCGCAGACAAAACCTCCAGGCCTGGGAGGTCTCCTGTCGTGAGGCCCCTGCAGTCACTGGGTAGCTGGGCATCCTACCCCAAGCCCCACCAAGTCTCCAGAAAATGCTTCCCTGTGGAGATCAGGCCTTTTCTGGTTGGTGCCGGCGGGACCCTGTCTCCCTGGGCACGTTTCCCCAGTCACTGTCTTGGATAAAAGGCTTTATTAAATCAGGCAAACGTCAGCCCCACAGCTCAGTGGTAAGTTAACCAGACAACAAGGGGGGATGGATGAAAGTCCTCACAGCAGCACCGACATAAAAGGGGGCCTCCGGGGGGCGGTGGTGGTGGTGCCCACCGAGGGGACAGTAAGCAGGCCCCGGCCCTACTTTTCAGGTGGCCACTGCCCAGAACTCTGTCAGCTGTGCCCACCCCCTCTCCCCCCCCCCGCAGACGGCAAATTAAAAACAGCAAATGTAGCTCTATTCTTGATTTTCTTACCCCCGCCCCGCTCCCCTTCTTTACTTTTTTTTCCTTTCCTTTTTCTTTTTCTTGTCAATGTAGAATACAAGGCCACTGCCAAAAACATATCCCACACAATCAAACATCAGATGGTGACTCCTTTCCCACAGCTTGTGTGAGTGAAAACAGTGAAATTATACCCATGTTTCAGCGGCGAATCCCCTGGTGTTCTAGCGGAGGCCGCCCCGCACCCGCTCTTGTTTGCGGCTTTTTGTCCCTACGTCCGCAGTGTTTTTAGAGCTGGACACCATTCAGCCCGCATTCAGCATTGTATGTCCCTTCACATATGGTTCGTCCGCTCCAAATGTGTGCATGTACCCAGAAAATGCAGCTTTTCATTATGTATTCTCTATGTAACAGAAAAGATTAAGATATAAGCCTGGTGAATGCGGCAGGAATTAGTTGGACAGATGAATAAGGGAAAAATGAATCTGGAATGATGGTGGATTTGGTCTAATGATTGTGGGAGGGCGTTAAGAACTTGCTGGTAGGTTTCAGCCCTTTTAATCCCAGGCTGTGTGTGTATTTTGGCAGGAGAAATGCTCCTTCAGAGCTCTGTCTGGAAGGGTACAGTAAAAGACACAGGCACACACGCACGTAGACGCACACAGCTACCCTCCATCTGATGCAGACCACAGCCTTCCAGGAGGCTTGCTCCCCAGCCTCCCGTGTCTCCCACCTTTCTGTCACCACCTTTCAACGTCCTGCTTTTAAAATAAAAATGGGGAGCCTCCGCGCCATTGATGATGCCTTCCCTTTGTATCTCATTTCATTTTATTTGTCCGGACTCGGCTAAAGGATCCAGGCCGAGAAGGGCAAACTCTCAAAAACGGGTTTGATTCTGAGTGGTCAACAAAAGCTTAAAAAAAATGTGCATAGATGCTTTTTCAACTGGTGCTCAAATTAGAAAAAGGAAGGGGGACTTTTTTTTTTTTAAAGTTGTGGTGAAAAAAAAAAGTTGTGGTCATTTAAAATGCATAAATTCGGTGCCCTTTGAGACAAAAACTATTTGGTTACAAGTGAGGGTTGGCACAGTTGTTTTCGATCAGCATTTGCAAAAGGTGTGTGCATTTAATATCATTTGTTTTATGGAAGCCAGACTAGAGGAAGACAGAAAATTGGAGATCTAGGTTTACTTGTTTCCTAAAACAGTTTCCAGGGAAAGGATTTTTTTTTTTTCAGCTAATTTTGATTGAAAATCAAGATTTGCATCACAATAGAGATATTTCAAAAGTGTAAATACAAAAGCCTGCAACTTCAGAGACCTCTTGGTCGGATGTGCTGGTTGGGGACAATCATCTCTAAAGGCTTTGGCAGGGGCTGTTTTCGGATTCATACCTAGTGGAGGCTCTGTTCACTGCCGATTGCAAAATTCACACGGTGGACTCTTCCAGAAACTCACATGTGACTATTTAATGCCCAAGGAGAGGCATGTATGGACACTTCAGCTTTTAATGAAACTACATAATTTAACTCATGGTGTATTTGATGGGTGGAAAGGGAGCATAGTCATCAGACAGTTTGACTAATTTGCATCAGAAGTAAACCTCCTAGAGATTAATAAAATTGGACAAATGCTACCTCCTTGCATTGTTGCATGTTTTCTATATTTTGGTGTTCCCTTGAATAACAGTGGTCTCCAAATTAGACAAATTCCTTTATTTGAGTAAAAAAATGAATATTTTGAAGCCACACCCTCTCTATGAAAAGTTGTATCAGTATTTTCCTCTTTCAATTTAAATAAGTTTGTTTTCAGTTTTTACTCATGATGTGATCAATATTTGGTGATTTTGCTGTTAGGTTTATATTATTCTCAAAGAAGTGTTAGCAGCCTCAAAGTTTCTTTACCACAGCTAAAAATGAGAGATTTTTCTAATGCCTCCCCATTCCTACCATCCTGTCATTCACGTGCATGACACCTATTAATGCAATCCAAAAAATTTTTGTTTGGAGGCTCCAAGTTCTGTTTTTCTTCATCCATCCCAGGATGCTGGGCGTGTGGAAGAACAAAGCATCAGTTAAAACGGTTTTCACACCAGTTTTTATACAAGTGGGTGTCTTTTTGATGACACTTTAAAGGGGAAAAATTGCTGACGTGTATCTCGTCTTCCTATTTTATGTTAAGACTTAATACATCTGGGCCCTTTTCCTCCTTGGCTCTTGGCTGGGAAGTAAGGGCTTTAGGTTGTGAGCTTTCCAGTGCAAGCTGGCCTGCGCTGAGCAGAGGTGGCTATCCCCGCATCCTAGTGTAGCTGTTTATTTTCAGACAATTCCCGGGGTATCCTTTTCTCTTGGGTCCCTTGCAAGTAGCACAGCGAGGCATAAAATCTCTCCTTCGGCCTAGGTAATCTGGTGTAATTTTCCACCATGCTTTTCCTTTTTCACAATGGGAGTTGTGTTTCCATTTCAAACAGTTTACATCTCTGTAATAAGCACGCACAATCTCTCTGTCTCTCTTTTTTATCCCAGAAAATTTAATTGCATTCTAGAATCTCAATAAACAGGCGGGGGTTGCAATAAACAAACCCGAAAAAGTGGTGTTGGCAGAAAAGTTAGATCATAATTTGCCCGACGGGACAAAACAGCCATGCCTTCTGCATTGTCCTCCCGTATATTTGGGGTTATTATCGGTGTCCTGGCTTCTAAAGTGTCTTTCTGTGCTAAACACAGGGCTGGACCGTGGAAAATCAAAAAACAAACTGGCATTTGGAAGGGCAATAACTTTTCCCGGAGAAGGAAGGAATCTACCATTTACCCATTATTTCAGACTTACTTCTGGTTCTCTACAGCTTCCAAGGTAACAGATGAAGACCGGTCGCCCACCTTCAGTCTTGCAGCCGAAAAAAGCAACAGAAGCCTTCTCTCCAGGAATTAGAAAAGGAAACCTGTTTGCTTTTAAGGTTTCCGAGTCCTCCCATAGAGATGAAAGGGAAATTAAAGTGAGTTACCTCTGTGGGATCGCCAAAGTAAAAATGGGTCGCTTTATCCAGGCTCTTCAGAGCTCTTTAAGATGTGAAGGTTTGGAATGAAATCCCTGTAATACTTTCATTCACCAAGTCGAGATTAACAGCACTGGTGTTGTGTCCTTGTGGGGGCATTTGGAAATCGAGATTGTATGGCTTTGAAACACTTCCTCCGCAGAACATATCAGAAAAATGGATTTGATTTTATTCCCCAATAAAGATTCCTTTGGCATCTGATTTAAATTCATTAAATCTTTTCACCCACACAGCTGCATTTTTCCACATCTGATTTTTATGTCTCAAATATTCCTGGTTCTCTTTCCTGCTCCGCTCCTCCGCATCCCTTGTAAAAACAGTCACCGGTGGGTGACGTGTGGTCCTCGCTTCTTAGACACCTTAGATGGAAGCCCAGCGCTTGTCCTTCTATGCTGCTCCCACTCCCCTGCTCTCTACCACAACCCCTACTCCCGCCAGGGTTTCCATAAGAGTATTTGAGATCGCTGTCTTTGGAAGCAGATACACGTGTTTTCAAATAAGATTGGAGAGAAATCGCTTGGGATCCAAGTAGATTTACTATGAAGTTATTTATTGGCCTTCTGTATGGCCCTAGAAAACAGAGTGAATGTAAAAAGTAAAATAGAACTGGTGCCATGGCTGAGTGAAGAAAGTGGCTCTGGGCAAGGGGAAAAGTGAGTTCTGCATTCTGGGATGATCTTCAAAACTCAAGCTCCTGTATCCAGTGTGATGCTCTCTCTAGGAAAGACTCCTGGGCCCCTCTCAAGTAAAATTTCAGACTTTTGTCTTCCTTTTGCTGGCTTTCCCTCTTTCTCTGCATCTGAATGTGGTTCATTTTCAGGGATTGCTTTTTGCACATTGGGAGGATTTTACTTTTCAAAGGCCAGAAAACGAATGGCAGAGCCTGGCGGCTGCCTGCTCTTAACCCCCACCATCGGCTGGGCCCTGCCGGCTGTGCACTGGGTGATGAATCCTGGGGAACAGCTTAATCCCATACAAGCCTCCCTGCAGATTCTGTCCCTGGCATTGTGTCTCATAACCGGCTGGGGTGAATACCACATTGATCCTAAAATAGCACTCCCTTTATGCATCCCAGACAGCAGGTATCGTGTCTTAGGGCAAAGAAAGGGACAAGGTGAGACCCCCAGAGAAATGTGTGTGCTTCTTATTGTCAGTTGGTTTGGTATTTCTGTCAGCTGTTGTATGGGTGTCTGATTAATCCTAGTGGTGGCCAGGGGCAAGCCAGTATTTCATCACATCTAGGAACAAAACTTTTCCTCTCTTGGACAGAAGGTGGTCTGTCCAGGTCAGGGTATGGGTCATTGGAAGTGCAGTCATAGGAAGCCTGTGTTTTCACAGTGACCACTTGTTACAATTAGTTATATATAAAAAAAAAAAGCTAACATACGGTGCATTGACACTTTTGTGGGCTCCTTAGTCTGGATGATACGATTGTTCTAGAAAACAATGTTAGCATCTTTGTTTGAATGTGGGGAGTACAGCCATATTTCAAGTAGCAAAATCACTACACTCTGAGCCATTTGGGGGTTTCATTTCCTTCAATGTCTGGAACTCTCTTCTGCTCAGTGCTAAATCCCAGCGTCTTCAATGAAAAGGCAGAAGTGAAGAAGGGTAAATTGAGCGAGACAGCATCTGCATACTGTCCTAGCCAGCTCTCCGATGGGGCTGACAAATCTTTGGCAGAAATGAAATTGGAAGCAGGTTTCTTGAATCTTGGGACAGAACGCCCGTGGACTCTGGCAGAGAAGTCTAGACATCCCTACCACCCACTCTGTTCTGCTTCCTTCACTGTAGAGACCCCGGTGTAGAGCTGGGCTCTCTGCTTGGAATAGCAACAATGTATTTCATGGGACTGGAAGTGTGTGTGGCCTTGTGACTCAGTTCTGGCAAAGGCGGAAGGTAGAAATGGTATACACCTTCGGGAAAGTGTCTTCGAAGGGAAAGGGCTTCCCTTCTTTGCTTCCTTCCCTTCCTTCCTGCTGACTGGAATGCAGATTTGATGGCTGGATGCATGACAATGTAAGAATGTGTGCTAAGGAGGCAAAGCAGCTATCTGTGACCCAGTGAAGGAGAGCTGTCCCACTAGCCCTTGACACACGGGAGAGAAATAATCTTGGGTCTTTTTCAAGTGACTTTTATTTGGGTTTCAGACAGATGAACCTAATTCTAAGAAACACAGGTGTTCAAGGGAGTCTCCCTTGGTCCTGCCAACTTCAGATCAAAGTTCTAAAATGCTTATTTCAATGTGAGTCTCTGGACTCAACTGGAAAGACAAAGTGAAAAGATAAAACCCAGGGAATTCAGCCCCAGGTGAAAAGCTGGCCAGATCCACAGCTCTCATGGACAAAAATTGGCCTTGTATGAAACAAACCATCCAGTAATGAGAGCCCTTCAGGCTGATTGTATAGGTAAGGAAAACTGATTCTCAATTAATATTTTTTCATTTTCAGCTGGTTTTTGTAGCTTTGTGTGGATTCTTCATTTGGCTAGATAGGCCCCAGAGATATTAGGAAGAGACATAATTCAAATGCATACATGCATGTATAAATAAATAAATAATAAGGCTAGAGGACTCCAAAACTAAATGCCCAGTGATGAATTATTTGAACCTCACTACTTTTCCTTTGTGAAATGGAAATAATAATACAACTAAGAGCTTTCCTTCCAATTTTATCTTCTCCCACACCATTAAAGCAAGGCCTGGACCCATGTAGCAAATTTGTATAAACCACTGGACCAATGAGAACTTTAGTCCCTCTATGTAGCRAGCTGCTAACATCCAGCAGAGGTAGCAAGGGGGATGGCACCCCTAGTGAGGTAATCCAGACATCAACAATGGATATCCTCATGCAAAAGAATGAAACTGGACCCCTACCTCACACCATACACAGACTTAATTCAGAATGGATTACAGACCTAAATAAAAGAGCCAGAAGTATGAAGCTTTTAGAAGAAAATATTAGGAGTAAATCTTTGTGGTCTTGGATGAGGCAATGTTTTCTTGGATGTGACACTCAGAACATTAAAAAAAAAAAAAAGGAAAAAAATAGATAAACTGTACACATCGAAATTAGAACTTTTTGTGCTGAAAATAAGGCCTTCAAGAAAGTAAAAGGACAACCCACAGAGAAGGAGAAGACGTTGTCAGATCGTCCATGTGAGTATCCACAATGCATAAGGAACACTAACAACTTAATAATAAAAAGATAAATAACCCAATTTAAAACTGGGCAAAGGATGTGAATAGACATTTCTACAAAGTAGCTATACAAAAGGCCAATAAGCACATGAAAAGATGATCAATACTATTAGCCACAAGGGAAATGCAAATCAAAACCACCATGCGGTACTGTCCCACGCACTGACAGACTAGAATCAAAAAGGTACATAATCATAAGTGCTGGTGAGGATTTGGGCAAATTGAAAACTTTATCCAGTGCTGGTTAAAATGTAATGATGCAGCTCTTTTGGGAAACAGTTTGGCAGTTCCTCAAAAGCTTAAAAATTGAGATGGGGTGCCTGGGTGGCTCCGTCGGTTGAGCATTTGACTTGGGTCCTGATCCTGAGGTCTTGGGTTGGAGCCCCATGTGGGGCTCCCTGATCTGTGGAGGGTCTGCTTGTCTCCCTCTTCCTCTGACCCTCCTCCTGCTCATGTTTTGAAAATAAAATCTTTAAAAAATATAAAGGTTCCATATGGCCCAGGAATTTCAGCCCTTGTTATTTAACCAAGAGAAAGGAAAACATACATCCAAACAAACAGTTGTATACAAATGTTTGTAGCCACAGTATCCACAATAGCTAAAAGGTGGAAACAGCTTAAATGTCCATCAGTTGGAGGATGGATAAGCAAAAGTGGTATATACATGGGGTGGGATATTATTCAGTAATAAAAAGGAGTATGGAACTGAGACATGCTCCAAATGGATAAACCTTGGAAACAGTATGCTAAGTGTTAGAAGCCAGTCACAGAAGACCACATACTGTACAATTCCATTTATATGAGATGTCCAGAATAGACACATCTATAAAATTTAAAAAAAAATAGATTCGTGGTTGCTAGGTGTTGGTGAGATGTGAGAATGGGGTGTGACTGCTAATGGGCTTTTCTTTTCCAGGTAATGAAAATATTTTGAACTTACATTGTGGTGACAGTTATACAACTTTGTGAATGTATTAAAGTCATTGAATTGAATACTTTAAATGAAGGAATTTCATGACATACAAATTTTACCTCAACAAAGATTATTTCTTAAAATGGAAGTAGAATTAACCAGCAGCCAAAATGACATGGAACCAAGCACAAAGAGACCATACCCGCAACGTGGGGTTGAGGGTTCATGTTGCTAAATGCCTCATCTTCAGGATCTGGTTCTGGATAGCCTAACCCAGTCTGTGCTTGATGCCTGAGCTTTCCTGCCTGGACCGGAACTCCCTGGACTCTGACATGTGTCCTGCTTAGGCAGCAAGCTGCATGAGCCCCTTTCTGCTTAGTTTGTGCCAGACCTCACTGTTTCCTGGCCAGACCATCCCTCCCTGTTTGTGTTCCTGGTGTGAGCACTCTGCATCTGTGTAGTAGCAGCTGTCCTGGATGGAGACCTACTATATACCAGATGAGGTCTTAAGGGCTATACATGTCATGATTCATCTGATTTTCAGAACAACTTTCTTCAAAATAAGTTCTATTATTCTCAATTTTACGGATATGGAATATGAGCCCCAGGAGCTGACCAAGGTCATATAGCAGGTCAATGGAGGAGGATTGAAATCCAACTCAAGAGATGATCCTTGACCATCTACCACTTGCTTCAGCTGGCCCTTGTTGACAATAGGTTGGTGGAGGCAAAGATCTTGACCTCTAGGTCTTGTCTCCTGGGGCAAAGTCACATTGACGTGGAGGGACTGCACTTTGGAAGCCCTTCTCCTTTGAGATCTCCTTGGATCCCTTTTTATCCTTCCCATAGCCAGCCAAGAGCTATGCCCCCCATCCTCCGCCTTGAACTACAGGAGTCCTGCTTTGTTGGAAGACATAGAGCTGGAAGTGCTTGGGAATTCGTCTTCCCCCAAGGTGACGACTCTTCTCCTCTAACTGATGATGTTTAAGCAAAAAGCCCTACCCTCCTTGCCTCCCCTGGGGTCAACTGACACTCCACCGTCCCCTATACAAACAGTTAGAAGCTACCTCTAGGCAATTTTTTCTGAGATCACACCACCTTGGTTTAGTTTCCTTTTCTTCATTGTCCTGCTCTTCATTTCCTTACCCAATTTCCCTGGGTGTGTATCCTGAATAAATCACTTACACATAAGCCTTTGTTTCTGAGTCTCCTGGGAAACCCAGCCTAGGACAGAATATGTGTCAAGTACTTAGCACAGCCCAGAGCATGTAGTATGTGCTCATTAACGGTTTTGCCTTTCCAGTGATCATAGCTTCAAGATCATAGATCAAGCATCTGAAGGATGCTTCTCTTACTTGCTCCTCAGTTTTAGCATTAATTCTTGAATTATGAGAAGGCGGGAGAGTCAAAAACTCAAGGCCAGGAGTCAGTCTTGGATCTCACCCCTTTCTGTATCTCTTAAGAGCAAACAGCCCTTACATCAGGTAGTCCCTGTTCCCATGGTGCCACAACATTCACAGCTGACCTTGGAGGTACACCTGATATTAAAAAGTTATTTTTAAAGCTTTGATGGAAGTTGGACAATTTAGGCCTCTAAACAAATCTCTTCCAGTGTTTCCCAGTCCCACCCCCTAAAAATGAAAATCAAATATCTATTGAGAGTTTGATGTGTAGGTATAAAAACCTCTTGTAATAAAATTAAAATATCAAACATTTTAATAGTCTTTGTTGTATACCAAAGCCTTTTCTTTTCTTTTCTTTTTCTTTTTCTTTCTTTTTTTTTTTTAAGAGAGAGAGGGAGAGAAAGAGCAAGAAGGAGGGAGCGGCAGAGGGAGAGGGAGAGAGAGAATCTTAAGCAGCCTCCACGCCCAGTGCAGAGCCTGACCCAGGGCTGGAGCCCATGACCCCGAGATCATGACCAGAGCTAAAATCAAGAGTAGATCACCCAACCGACTGAGCCACCCAGGTGTCCCCCAAAGCCTTTTCTAGGTGCCTCATGTACATTAATTTAGCCTCCTCAACAGTTCTGTGAAGTAAGTGCTTGGAGGTTAAGTAACTTGCCGGAGCTCACCCAGGCAGTAGGTGAAGGAGCTGGGGTTTGAACTTGAGCCACATGGTGCTGGAGTCCACCTTCTTCACTGTGAGGCTATTCCATCTCCCTGTCCTGGAATAGATAGGGTGTCTTATGAGAAAGCAAAGGGAGCAGTCGCATGTTCCCCGAGGGCCCGCCGCATGGGAAAGTCCAACTGCCTAAAAGAATCCCAGCTGCCGCATGTGCACACTGACACGCTCACACACACTCATTCACATGGGCCTTCCACCGAAGCCTGAGGTCACCTCTACCCAGTCAAGCTTCTAGGTCTCTATTAGGGCTGCCGTCGGTAGGCAAATCCACTCATGATCACGAACAGCCCAGATGCACTCCTTGTACCGCATTACTCAGCAGTTCTCGAAGAAACTATGACCCAGCCTTTTCTAGATGGTTTCTCCCTCGTTGAAGGTGGAAAGTATGCTGCGGGATTCTGTGTGTTTCAGAAAGACTTCGGGGGGTGCCCAAAGGAGAGAGAAGGGAAGAACCCCCAAGTGGTTTTCAAACAGTATTCCGGGGAGCCCAGGGGTTCCCTGGAGGTACTGCAAGGTCAAGCACCGAGGGACCAAGAGAAAGACTGTGCAAGGACGGTGCCAAGAGGGGTCCTTCTCCCCACCCTCTCTGTCTCTCTAGTTTCTCTCTCTTTAAATGAGTGTACAGCTCAAACAACATTTGAAACCCCTTTTACAAGGGGAGAGGAGGGGAAAACCCTCTCTGCGCCCAAAGCCCACAGAGGGCACACTGACTCAAAGACATCCCCACTTTCCTTCGCACTCAGACCCTCATCTCCCTCCCTGATGACGTGTGCTACGTGGACCACAGCCCCTCCTGGAGGGCCTCTCTCTGTCACACTCCTGTGAGCCCATCCTGAGCCAGCTGGACATGAGCCAGGGAAGACTGTGTCTGTTGCTAGGTCATCCATGGTGACCTGTCCCTGCGTCATTTTCCTGGGGCACGCATCCCCTTGCTCCTAAGGAGGGATGGTAAGCTCAGGCCAGCAGAGTGGACCCTGTGCGTCTGGTGAGACCTCGGGGGGGAGATCCTTAGGAGGCACTGGTTTCCACTCTTGCAGGAGCTTCTCCAAGCGCTGTCCCCAGGCGGCAGAGCAGCATCACCTGGGAACTTGCTAGAATAGCAAATTCTCCGTCCCCACCCCAGACTACTGAATCCGGAGCTCTGGAGCGAGCCCAGCCCAGTCTGGGTTTTGACAAGCTTTCCAGGGGTTTATCTTATTTGTGAGAGTTTGAGCTCTCTGCTGTGGGCCACAGCAGTGGCCTTTTGGCTCTCTGTGCATCCCTCCGCAAAAACGTAGACAAACGGGACCCAGGCCTTGGAACTGAGAACAGTTCAGGTGGAGCCCGTTGTGAACACATGTATTAGTATATTATGATTTCAGGAACTTGTTCAGACTGAATGTAGGTGTATGAAAACCAGTAACCCATGTGGTTCTCGTTCCTGAAAATACCCTTGGAAACTTCTTATACGTAGGTCTTGCAAGAAAGGAAACACCAGACAGGTTTCCTTTTCATTCTAAAAAAAAAAAAAAGAAAGTGGGCGCCTGGGTGGCTCAGTGGGTTAAAGCCTCTGCCTCTGGCTCAGGTCATGATCTCAGGGTCCTGGGATCGAGCCCCACATCAAGCTCTCTGCTCAGCTGGGAGCCTGCTTCCCCCTATCTCTCTGCCTGCCTCTCTGCCTACTTGTGATCTCTGTCTGTCAAATAAATAAATAAAATCTTTAAGAAAAATAAATAAAAATAAAAATAAAAAGCAAGCAAGCAAGCAAGCAGTAATCCCGGGAACACTGAAAATTCACACGATGTCTTGGGGCCCCAAACCACCAAGCAGGATGGGAGCAGAGTAAGCAGGGTTGGGGAAACATCCCTCTTTTCACCTGCCCGTGGGAAGTTCGAGCCATGTGATACTTGGAAAAGCTCATTTCCTTTTTGAAAGTAACTCATCCCTTTTCACTGGCAGACAGAGATGACAGGAGACTTCGAGCTGTTCAGGTAGCGTGGGCTCTGGAAATGCTGTGAAGGGAATGATTCCTGGAGAAGCTCGCTCTGCTCTGCATTTCAATTTGTTCATATTTCTAAACAAAAAGCAAGTCTTCTAAGAGACTGAATTTGGTTATCATCTTCCTTCTGCGGTGTCTGCAAACTTCCTTTGAATTTTTTTTCTTCCCCCATGGAGGCTTCTTTCCAAAAGAGTGCAGTAATAATCCCACCTTTCCCCCCTCCCACCGTCATGTCATTTCTGTGAAAACGTACTAGCTTATGCATGCATGATGGAGGGAAATCACTTTCAGAAAGATATCCGACCCGAAGCTTTGAGTCGTGTTATTTTTATACACCAACAAAGAACAAATGCATTTCTCAATTATGAAACCCATCTGCCTTTCAAAGCGTGCAGTGGTGCAGCCAGACATTTGATCAGATTCTTAAATCATCTTGAAACAGTAGTTACCCCCTGCCCCACTGCACGCTCGCTTGTGCAATACGATAGCATTGTATGTTTCGCTTTTTAAGTTAAACACGTTTTCCATTTATTCCAACTGGCACCAAAGTGAGTCTGAAACACGGAGGGTGGCAATAAGCAGGGGTAACAGCTCCTTGGGAAGAATCATCACCAATGAACTTTAACATTCCAGCCGCTGAACTGGAATCGGTTTTCCCTGGCTGAAAAAAATACCCCCACCCCCACCCCCACCCCGGGAAGCATTCTGGGGACGAGCCGTCAGCACCACGTGGAGTCAGTCCTGTTCTCGGAACTCCGTAGCCGTGATGTCAAAAGACCAGAGGAGACTTTAGAAGCCACCTGTTATGGGTTGGATTGTATCCCTCCAAAAAATGTTGAAGTCCTAATCCCCTAGGACCTGTGAACATGGCCTTATTGGGAAATGATGTCTTTCCAGATGACCAAGTTAAGATGGAGTTAGTCCCTACCCGCCAAGGGATGCCAAAGATTGCCAGCAACCACCAGAAGATGGGGGAGGCATGCAGCAGATTCCCCCTCACAGCCCTCAGAGGGAACCAACTCTCCGATGCTCCGATCCTGGATGTCCAGCCTCCAGGAGTGTGAGATAATGAATTTCTATTGGGTAAGCCCCCAGTCCATGGTACTTTGCTACAGTAGCCCCAGGAAATTAATACAACACCTGCTCCACCCAAGTCTACGGGTGAGCCTCTGAGTCCAAGAGAGCCATGTCACTAGGTAGTTAGGGGACACCTGAGTCTTCTGAGAACCTGCCCTATAGCCCTCCTTCTCTGCATTATTGTACTAACCTTACTGCCAAAAGAAATTGTTGTAGACCTTGCCTCGAGAGGTCCCTACAGCATCACTCTCTAGTAGAGGTTTGTTTTTAAAGATTTATTTATTTATGGTGGGGGGGTGTGAGGAGAGGGAGAGAGAAACCTAAGCAGATGCCAGGCTGAGTGCAGAGCCTGACCTGGGGCTCAATCCCACGACCCTGAAATCATGACTAGAGCCAAAGCCAAGTCAGTCGCCTCACCCACTGCACCACCCAGGTGCCCCTAGAGGCTTGTTTTAAAATAGAATCTCCCAGTCAAGTACCAAGGGGCCAAGACTATGAAGGTGCCCGAGATTTCAACCTCTGTGCCCGCAGGTCTCCCTGTGGCAAAGTTCGTGTAGCTAGGACATCGGGAAGTTTTGCTGAGCCTCCTTGAGCAGAAGAAAGGGAGGAAGCCATGTTGGTTCATGAGGGGCTGAGAGGAAAAGGAAAAGGCTGATTCTCCAGCTTCTCCCCCCAGCCTCTGAGATGCTCCCCCTGGAAGACAAACAGAACACCTTGGGGTTACCTGGTTGCGTCCCCCTCTCTTGAGCGCCCTCTGGTGTTCTCAAGTGATGACAGCAGTCGTTCGTTCCCAAGTCTGAAAGGTGCCGGAAGTAAGTAGAGCTTTCCTCTAGGACGCAGGAGGAGAACTTTGGGATAAGTCACTTGCTGTGTGTAGTATGTAACAAGCTTCCAAGGACAGCAGAGGTAGCAAACCTCAGATTTTGTCGTCTGTCCAAGCTCCACTCACTGTTCCTGTAACCTCACACCAGCCCAGTCGGAGCAAGAGGAATGAGAATCCGGTCCCACTCCTCTGGGCCCGTCTAGGGAGTTGGGATGGTTTCTGAAGCTGTTTCTCAACCTTGGCCTGGTTGACATTTGCGCCTGATCATTCTGTGTGTGTGTGTGTGTGTGTGTGTGTGTGTGTGTATAGGTGTGTTTGTCCTGTGTCTTGTGGGATGCTGAGCCGTATCCTTGGCCTCCAGCCACTCGACACCGGGAGCACTTCCTTCCTGACTGAGAGTCAAAGATGTTTCCAGACTGAGCGCATGCTCCTTAAACTAAAAACAAACAAACAAAAAACCAAGAAGTATCTTTCCCTCTGTAAAAATGGAGCCATCATCTCTGACTTTTGGATGTCATACATAACCTATTTTTATATTTTTGGTTAATCTGATGCTAACTTATTGTGATACCACTGGTCCAATGAACAAAACTTAATATTCCAATCTATGGTATATTTTTAATATACATACATTATATATAATATAAATATACAATGTACATAGTGTTTTATGAATATTTAAGTTATTTAATATACATATATTTAACATTACAAAATCACTATTTATATTCAAAAATTATTTGCAGGGCCTTTGCCTTGTTTCGGAATACTCTTTCATATGTTTTCTTATTAAATTCTCAAAGGAGGCTTATAGGCTGGGTTTATTTTCCTCTGTATTTCGAGTTTAGAGGGACTAAATCACCTGCTTGAAGTCACACGATGGGAAGAACTTGGTGGTGATGGAGTCCATTTCCACCATCCAAAGCCACGTTTGTGATGCTTCACCAGCTGCCACCATGAGCTTGGCAAACGGCCATGGGGCCCGGTGTTTTCCCCCGTGACATTGGGACTGTCTGGGATGACCATGAGGATTGTTGCGATCAATAATAAGTGGTATTGCAGCGCAAGTGTCCATTGATAGAAGAACAGATAAGGAAGAAGTGGTGTGTATACAGAATGGAATATTATGCAGCCATTAAAAAGAAGGATCTCTTGCCATTTGCAACGACATGGATGGAGCTAGAGAGTATAATGCTGACTGAAATAAGTCAGTTAGAGGAAGACAAATACCATATGATTTCACTCACACGTGGACTTTAAGAAACAAAACAAATGAGAAAAGGGGAAAAAAAGAGAGAGAGACAAACCAAGAGGTAGACACTTAACTCCAGAGAACAAACCAATGGTCTCCAGAAGGAAGGTAGGTGGTGGGAGGGGTGAAATAAGTAATGGGGATTGCGAGTGTACTTCTCTTGATGAGCACTGAATAACAGAATTGTGATGAATCACCATCTTACACACCCGAAACTAATATAATGCTATATGTTAACAATACTGGAATTTAAAAAAATAAAAATAATAAAAATAATAATTAATGGCGTTGGGAAGGAGAAGTAGCAGCCATTGTTTGAGGACTTCCTCTGTACCAGGCACGGTGCTGAGCCCCGTCTCATGCTGTCCTTTCTACAGTCCTGTCCTGAGGCAGGAATCATTACCAACTTTCATAGCTTGGGAGATACAGATGCAAAAGGCTACCACCCTATCCAGGCCACAGACTGGCTGATGGGCAGGAAATCAGACCTCCCCACCCCACACCTAGTCACAGGTTCCCCAGCTCTTCTCCCTGGGGAAGAGGGGTTGGAGGTGCTCTGCTTCCCTGGCTTCCCAGGGGCAGCTGCAGACACCCAGTTCCCTTGCTAATAGCCACACATCATTTGAAGAACCTCAATTTCCATATTTGCTTTCTTCCCTCCAAATATCATATAATTACATCTATAATTACATGGTTTTTGCATTGTTTCTCTTAAGCCACTATATGGTGTCCTTAGTGTGAAAACGCAGTTCCAGGGCCAAAATAATTTTATTTCCCTGAATGATAAGTGTTGTGTTGTAGGAATGATAGTAGGAATCACAGGAGCAGCGGCAACAATCACGGGAAAATTAATAGGGGTGGGATGGATCTGCCTCTGGGATGAGTGGATTCAAAGCTGGCAGGGAGTTTTGGTGAAAGGCCAACAGAGGCTGTCTTGAGTTCTTGACGTACCTCCACACACTATAAATCATACCAACCATGTAGGGGACAGAAACAGAGGCTTGACTGTGAATTTGTCTTTTAAATAAACTGTTCTTCATGTGTGAAGATATATTCCCCATCAGTGAGCTCTGCCCTGTGTGTGCTTTATCTACTGACTTGGTTTAAAAATTGACTAGGCATTAGAATCATTCTGGGAATCTGTCAAAAATGCAGCTCTCGGAGACCACCTCAAGGAGCTCTTAGCTAGGTCCCAAAAGACGGTTCTTGATTTTCCTAAACTGCTCTCATGATTTTCATTTGCAAACACAGTTGGGAACCAACGTGGGCCCAAGATGCGCTACTTGAGCTATCTACCTTTGGGCATCTTATCTAACCTGGCTAAGCCTTGGTTTCCCATTCTGTGAAGCAGGGATTGTATTAGTTTGCTAGGGCTACCATAATAAAGTATCACAACTGGGTGGGTTAAACAATGTCAATTTCTTTTCTCACAGTCCTGCAGGAGAGAAGTTCAAGATCAAGGTGTTGGCAGGGTTGGTTTCTTTCCGGGTCTCACTCCTTGGTTTGTGGACGGTCACCTTCTCCCTGGGTCCTCACCTGGCTTTCGCTCTCTGCATGTCTGTGTCCTAATCTCTTCTTGTAAGGACACTAGTCATATTGGATGGGTGTCCACCCTAATGACCTCACTGTAACTTAATTACCCCTTTAAAGACCCCGTCTCCAAATCGAGTCACATCCCAAAGTAGTGGGGGTTCAGACTTCAACATAAGAATTTTGGAAAGGACACAGTGCAGCCCTTGTAATGTGCTCATTGTGAGGATTACATAAGATCAGGCACTTGAAGCCTTGGGGTGGGGGTGGGGGTGGGGGTTTGTATGCAAATCAGAAGATGCAAACTCTTATTTTCCGTTCCCTCCAATTTTGGTGGCACCATGTGGGAAAATTGCCTTTTAAGACATGAGCGACACACAGGAAAACCGGACTTGTCTTTTAGGCGATAATCCCCTTAAAACATCTGGTCTGCCCCACCCCCATGCCGAGAGCGGGTGCAAATCCATCCGCCATGCAGTGGTGACCCTGAGCTCTGAGCAGCTGCAGTGGTGGAGCCCGGTCCCCGGAATCTGAGCTTAGCACTTAAGACCGAGTTTCTTTTCAAAAGAGCTGGAGGCTCAAACACTTGTTGCCCTTAATCCTTTTTCAGAGGAAGGGGAGGCGCTTTAATACGGCCACAAAGTCCGCACTGTGGATTTGCAGAGGGCTCTGGTAGATTTTCACACTCGTCCTCACCCGCCTGCCTGCCCTGCCAGGGACCGGAGGCAAGGCCAGCAACCCCACTCATGGGGTTAAGGCAGAAGGAAGGGGGGATTCTTGGAGCCCCAAAAGCAGGCAGATGGGAAGTGTACAACCACAAAACTCAACCATCTCCAGGGTGGCCCCATCATCTGGGGTGCAACAAACAGCACCCTCTTGTCCACACCCCATGCGTTGGGGCCTGAAATCTCCCTTCATAGGATCGGGTAGATAGAGCAGAACCTGGACATGAGGTGGAGAGGTGGGCAAGAAATAGTCCATCTCCGGGTCTCTAGTCCTTCATCCAGTTGGATCAATTACCTCCACACTCCCTCTTTTCCAGCTCTCAGGTGTCATGGTTCCACAATTCCATCTACACCCAGACGAATGAGACTTGACCTTCTGCTTCAGCCCAGTTAGCAGTCAACCACAGAGGGTAACATTTGCTTCTGAAAGGAGAGACACAAAGAAAACAACGTGCTGTCCCAGGAAACCAAGCTTGAAGAACTCTGTCGAGAGTCGTGAATATCCATGAGTTGTCTTGACTCACTCAGGGGAATAGCCCAGGACTGATCCTTGGGACCAGTCCTATGTTGTCTGATTCAGAAGGTTTCAGGTAAGGTCTGAGCATCTATATTTTTCACACACCAAGTAATTTGAAAGCACACCAACGTGTGAATGCTGTTGCTTTAGACCATCTGCTGCTGGCCTGACCTCCTTGGTCTTGTCTTGTTCTAGACCTTGAACACCCTGATCTGAAAAAAATCATTACTGCCTTTATAAAGTGGACTGAACTAGCCTTTGTCTACATCCTCCCATCAACAGAGCCTCACCAAGGTACAGCTCAAGATGATGGCCCAGGACACACAGAGTCTGAAAGCTCTGAAACTCAGCAGAATGGGCAGCAGGATCTGCTGTGAGGTGGCTCTTGGGCCTGATTCTGCTTTGCACTGACTCCAGCCTCTACCGTGGCTGAGACTCTCTGTGCCTCCTGCCGGGCCTGGAGTCGGCACTCACTGCCTCCTTGGGGGCGATGGTTATTTCATTAAATCCAAGTCTCCACATTTCTTCTTGCAATGAAATTCCTGGCAAAGTGAGCCATTTACAGTCATTTCTGGGTGAAATTAGTTGTTCTCTGACAGCTTCTAAAATAAGGATTTTAGGAAAATACCCTCTAAGAAAGGATATATGCTAGAAAACACCTGATTTTTTCCTTTCTGTTTCATTTTTCTAAGAGCCCAGATAGCTTCATCAACCATGTATTCTTCAGCTCTTTATAGAGCACCTCGTCTGTGCCTTATTCCATGCAGAGTGCTGGGGAACAGTGATGATCAAGGCCAGCATGCCCCTGCCTGCCTGGAGCCCACAGTTGCTGCCTCAGAGCCCAGCCTGGAGGGGACCAGGGCATGGAATGAGCCAACCCAGGCACACCTTGTGCAGGCCAGCACAGACAGAAGTCCCTGAGCTGAGTCCTTCTGAACATCTACCTTCCCAGCTGAGGACACTGGGGAAGAAGCATTGCCAGATAAATGCAGAAGCTTGGTTAAATATGAATTTCTTTCTTTTTTTTTTTTAAAGATTTTATTTATTCATTTGACAGACAGAGATCACAAGTAGGCAGAGAGCCAGGAAGAGAGAGAGGAGGAAGCAGGCTCCCCGCTGAGCAGAGAGCCCGATGCGGGGCTCGATCCCAGGACCCTGAGATCAAGACCTGAGCTGAAGGCAGAGGTTTTAACCCACTGAGCCACACAGGCACCCCTAAATGTGAATTTCTGACAGTGAACATTTTTTTAGTTTGTACACCCCAAATACTGCCCTGAGAACTGGGTATAATTATTACTATCCCTATTTTATGAATGAGGTAACCAAAGAACAGAGAGGTTAAGTGACTTGCCTAAGGTTACACAGTGGAAATGGGACTTAAACTCAGATAGTTCAGCACCAGGAGCCTCACTTCATGGAGGTGGGTGTGATGCCCTCCAGCACCAATCTGTTGATCTAGATTCAGGGGTCTCCAGAAGAACTTGGTGTGTTCCCAAGGCCACCTCTAGCACAAGTCCCCAAAAGGAAGAACCGGATTTGTTATTCACCATCGTATTCCAGCACCCAGGATAGAGTCTGACTCATAGAAGACACTCAATAAATATTTGTTAAATAACTGAGTGAAGGAATAACAAAAGTAATATGTCTTCTTTGCAGGAAACATGGAAAATATAAGAAAGTATTTTTAAAAGATTTCTTCATTTGAGAGGGAGCGAGTGAGCTGGGGAAGGGACAAAGGGAGAGAGAGAAAGGAGCTGAGCACAGAGCATGATGTGGGATTCGATCCCAGGACCCCGAGATCATAACCTGAGCTGAAATCAAGAATCGGACGTTTAACCAACTGAGGCACCCAGGCTCTCCATGAAAATGTATTTTTAAAAAGCCCAACTTGAATTTCAACACCCAGAGAAGCCAGGACGAATATCTTCTGGCCTCAAACATTTTGAGTAGATACCTTTTATGGTCAGAGCCCTTGTCCTTGAAGTCCCGCACTTTCCCTCAGCTTCTACTCCTTTTCCTCTGGAGAGTCTTAGTGGATTCTCAGAAAAGGATGTCACACTCACTCACACTGAGGTATAATTGCATGATAACAGCTAAAACTATTACCTTAACTAGGAAATTTATATTTTTAAGAAGACTTAAAACTTGCAGATGAGGGGCGCCTGGCTCAGTGGGTTAAGCCTCTGCCTTCAGCTCAGGTCATGATCCCAGGGTCCTGGGATCGAGCCCCGCATCGGGCTCTCTGCTCAGCGGGGAGCCTGCTTCTCTGCCTACTTGTGATCTCTCTCTGTCAAATAAATAAATAAAATCTTTAAAAAAAAACAACTTGCAGATGAAAAGATAAAACAGCCAGCATTCCCCCTCTTCCCTCTCCTCTACCTGTGCTGTCCCAGAGTCCACTACACTGGGAGTTATTAGATCTGAGGTCTGCGCCCAACACTGTCACCAGTCAGCCATGTTGTGACCTCGGGCAAGTCATTAACTCCTCCAGCCCTTCTTTCAGGTAAAGGAGGTTGAACTGGGAAACAAATTACCAATGTCCAACACTCCTCCATTTCAATTCAAATAAATCATACATCTATGTGATATTTATTTATTTAACATTTTACTGTAAGAAATTCAAACAAACTAAAAGTTAGAGGAAATGACACACATTGCCTCTAGTTACTCTTCATCCAATTCCTGGACTCTGGTTTCGTTTATACCACCACCTATTTCTCTTCAGGCACCCAGTTCATTTGAAGCAAATCCCAAATATCATACAGTTTCATATGTGAATATTTACCATAAACCTGTAAAAGATAAAGACTTTTTTTTTTTAAAGCGATCTCTATGTGCCACCTGGGGCTTGAACTCACAACCCCGAGATCCAGAGTCACATGCTCCATCAACCTGCCAGCCAGGTACCCCGAAGATAAGGACCCTTTATTTAAAGATGATTATAATTACTGAAAAACATGAGGAACAAATTCAATTTCATCAAATGTAACCAGTTGGTGGAACGCAATGTGTGTGTATTTGTGTAGGTGTGTTCAGGATTTCCTTTTATTTTGTAGGGCTCCTGGAACCAAATTTACAAGTTTCAACTAAGCTTTTCCTATACCGTCTGGGGCCAGATGCAAGATCTGGTCTGTTCCCTTGTCCTCGGGTGGCACTTGGAAAAATAAAATAAACAATTCAGAGCAGGAGGCACTCGGCCCATTGCTCAGAAGGGCTCTGGACACCTTGCAAGAAGAGGGTGAGATGAACATCGAAGAGATCTTTGGGAAGCCGGCCCTTGTTCAGAAAGACTTCCTAGAGAAGGTAAGGCATAATCTAGGGCTTGAATTTAGGAGGAGGCATGAAGCCCTGTGGGGAAAAGCAAAGGGAAATACTCAACTCATTTGATTTCACAAACTAATTTCTGTGAAGCATCAGCTAGAGGCAGGATTCATCTCTTCGGCTTGTTACACTCATGCTGAAATGTGCATGCTGCTCTGAGATGTCATGTGTGTAGTTTTGAGGGGAGATGGCATAGAGAGGGAGACGCAAAGCTGGAGAGACTCATCGAGAAGCAAACTGTCAGTACGTGTTGAATAAACACTGGCAGAGAGTGGGGCCATGAAGCCAGTGTTGTGGGATGAATCTGAACAGTTTTCACGTGGTTAACGAAGCAAAGCGTCCCCTATTAAGGGCAGATCGAGGATGGAGGCAGACGGTAGCATTGAGGGTGGCCCAGTCTTCCAGCCGGCTCTTTGCCAAGCAGCAGCCTGCTGGTCTCTGCAGGTTTTCAAGCAAGTCTCATTCTCCTATACCCGCTCTGTAACTCTGGGCCATTTTTCTCTTCCCTTTATTTCAAAATGGTTTTAATTTAGCTTTTTTTTAAATCAAAGTTATAAATCCACAGAATTTAGAGAGTCAGATAGGTTTAAAAAGCTCACAATGAACAGCAGTTCCTCAACTCTCCACTAGTTCTTAATCCCAAGGCAATCACTTCCATTTTAACTGATTCTCTTGATATTTACATCTGTGTGTCTGTAGGAATATGATCTTATTGCTATTTCAATGTTAAAAAGAGAGAGAGAGCATGAGCGGGGGGAGCAGCAGAGGGAGAAGGAGAAGCAGACTCCCCATTGAGCGGAGAGCCCTAAGCAGGGCTCAATCCCAGGACCCTGGGATCATGACCTGAACCGGAAATGGAGACTTAATCAACTGAGCCACTCAGGTGCTGCACGCAGGTGCTGCTGTTTCTTGGTGTTTGGTTTTTGGCATTGACTGTTGACTTCCTCTACAGAAGAAAGGATTTTACTGTTTCATATGACACACAACATGTACACACACACTCACATACTCATGTGTGTATACACATACACATATACATACGGATGTGTTTCCTCCATTCTCCCTGGACGGTTTCATTGAAATTTTGGAGATTGAGTGGAATGGGAAGTATAGGCTTCCAGTTACGGAATGACGAAGTCACAGGAATAAAAGATCCCGGGCACCTGGGTGGCTCAGTGCGTTAAGCCTCCGCCTTCAGCTCAGGTCATGATCTCAGGGTCCTGGGATCGAGCCCCGCATCAGGCTCTCTGCTTGGTGGGGAACCTGCTTCCCCCCCTCTCTCTGCCTGCCTCTCTGCCTACCTGTAATTTCTGTGATAGTCAATGATACTGTAATAGCACAGTACTCGAGGCATAATGTATGGAGACATTGAATTACTATGTTGCACACCTGAAACTAATGTAACATTGTGTGTCAACTATACTAAAAAATTTTTTTTGGAGATTAATGTTGAAGTTTTTACATTATTTTAATTCTCTAAATGCTGTGAATAGCTAACTCCCAGATGCTGTGTTTATTTTTCCATCCCTGAACAACTCACAGTCTTGCTAAAGTTAACAATTGCTTCATTTTTTTTGTTTGGTTTGTTTTAATAATTTCTTCCTCACCTCTGCCCTCTTTTCAATGTGTTCACACAATAATTTCATCTTTCTGAAGAAGTACTTCCAGAACCTTCTGATTGGTTACCCCCTATGTCTACTATGCGGCCATTTGATTAGAGGTAAATTCACCTCTCTTTTGTGCTGGAACCCCCTGTTTCCCAGACCCTGCATCTTCCACTTTTGAAAATTCTACTTTTTTTATAAACAATAGCTCTGGTAGACTCCTTAAAGGCCCTTGCATATATGAAAACATACTTATTACACCTTCACATTTGATTAATAGTTTTGTTAGGTATAGTATTCTACCTTTGGGAATATATATGCCAAATATATATATATATACCGATTTTTTGGCATTGACTATATATATATATATATACACATATATATGTATATATATATATAGGCATTAACTATTTTATGTGTGTGTGTGTGTGTGTGTGTGTGTGTGTGTGTTTGTGATTTTGAAACATTTCCCAATTGTCTTCTCTCATATTGTTGTTAAAAAGTTCAGTGCTGGGGCACTTGGGTGGCACAGTCTTTAGAGCATCTGACTCTTGATTTTGGCTCAGGTCATGATTTCATGGGTCTTGGGACCCGGCCCCATGTAGCACTCTGTGCTCAGTGGAGAGTCTGCTTGGGATTCTGTCCCTCTCCCTCCTTTTTTTTTTTTTAAGATTTTATTTATTTATTTGACAGAGATCACAAGTAGGCAGAGCAGCAAGCAGAGAGAGAGAGGAGGAAGCAGGCTCCCCGCTGAGCAGAGAGCCCGATGCAGGGTTCGATCCCAGGACCCTGGGATCATGACCTGAGCCAAAGGCAGAGGCTTTAACCCACTGAGCCACCCAGGCACCCCCCTCTCCCTCTTCTTCTGCCCCTACTCCCCAGGATGAGTAAATAAATCTTTAAAAAAGAGTCCAATGCTGTTCTGATTCTTGATCCTTCATATAAAGCTATTTTTTTTCTTTTTTCCCTCTTGGAAACATTTAATATCTGCTGGTTATCCCCAGTGTGATGAAATTACGCAATGATGTGTCTTGGTAAATCAATTTTCATCCACGGCGCTGGATATAATTATGAAATTCAGGAACTTGGGGCGCCTGGGTGGCTCAGTGGGTTAAAGCCTCTGCCTTCAGCTCAGGTCATGATTCCAGAGTCCTGGGATCGAGCCCCACATAGGGCTCTCTGCTCAGCAGGGAGCCTGCTTCCTCCTCTCTCTCTCTCTGCCTGCCTCTCTGCCTACTTGTGGTCTCTGTCTGTCAAATAAATAAATAAAATCTAAAAAAAAAAAGAAATTCAGGAACTTAATATCTAGGAAGTTTTCATGCATTATTTATGTGGGAAATTTCCTCCCATTGTGTCTGGATCTGCTTCCCACATTTGGACTTCAGTGTTTGGTGTGGTCCCCTCGTTTCGTCACTGCTTTTTTTCTCTTTGTGATTTTGCTATACATTCTCAGTGCTGTCCTTAGATTTTTTAAATTTCTGCTCTTCCCAAGCACTCTTGTCTGTTCTCTGAATGTATTTTAAGATTTATTTGTTTTAGAGATTTTTTTTTAATCTATCAATCTACCTGTCTATAAAGAGTATGAGTGGGAGGAGGGGTACATGGAGAGGGAGAGAGATCCACTCTGAGCCTGATTCAGGCTAGATCTCACAATGTTGAGATAATAACCTGAGCCAAAATCAAGAGTCGGATGCTTAACTAACTGAGCTACCCAGGCACCCTGAGAGAGAGAGAGAGAGAGAGAGAGAGAGAGAGCGCACTCACGCAGGGAAGAGCAGCAAAGGGAGAGAGAGAATCCCAGGCAGATTCCCTGCTGAGTGTAGAGCCTGACACAAGGCTCGATCACAGTCCCCAAGATCATCACCAGAGCTGAAATCAAGAGTCAGACATTCAATCAACTGAGCCACCCAGGCATTCCCTGAATGTTTTTTTTTTAATCAGAATCCTATTATTTTTTTCTCAGTTTTATTGAGAAAAAATGGACAGTTTAAGGTGTACAACATAATAGAATCCTATTCTTATTTCATGGATGCACTATTTTCTCCTTACTCTCTGAGAATATTAATAATCATTCTTAAACTTTTTCTTCTCCCTATATAATTTCTATCACTTCTGTTGCTTCCAAGTTACTTCCCCCTCCTCTCTGGTTCTGCCTTTTCTGTTAGAGGCTGTTCTCAAATATGAACTGGCCCTTAAATGTCTCTTCATGTTCATAAGTGGGGCACTAAAAGCTGATGCTCTGTGCACATGCGTAGGGCTTGGCAACAATGGGCTTTGGTTCAGTGATCTTCCTGGGAAACTTTGGATCTCAGTATCTTGAAATCTTTTCTCTTGCATTGTTGGAAGAGCTGCGGTGAAACTTCTCATAATCTCTCATGTGGAAGTTATAACTCTTGCTACCACTATTCTGGAAACAAGATCAGGAAAATTGATGGAGATCTCAACATTCCAAATGTGAACATTTTTCTGACCTGACTTTACAGAACAGACGAAGACTGGAGATACAACTACTTCTTAGGAGGACTTTTAGTCAATCATTCTGCTAGTAGATCTATCTCTATTCCCACCTCAGTAGGTCCCAAATGTCATCAGTTCCTGAGCAGGTGGGCTGCTTTTTGCTGTCCCCATTTGGGGCTTATGACTCCACTTTTTCAGCTCTGTCGCATCAGTTACCAAGCTTACATTTGCTTTCCAGCTTCCAATCTTTTTATTACTATCATCACTCCTGTTCTCTTCATCCTGTAGGTTTGTGTCTTCTTCAGAATATCTTCTCTGCTGCTGTTTTAGGAAGGTTTCAGGAGGGACTGGGGACTAAACCCAGTGTTCAACTTGCCATCTTTGAATAGAAGTTCCCCCTTCCCCCCATCCCCACTCAGTAGTCTTGGCTTTGGAAATTTTCTCTTCCTGTCATCATCACAGTGACAATAAAGTATGCAAACCAAAACAAAACTGAAGTCCATTCCAATGTCCATTGTCATTTGATTAACTTTGCTTTAACATCTAAAGAAAAATTCTCTTCTCCACTTCACTTGTTTTAGATCATCTAATACAGCAATGAAGGCAAGGAAAAGGTAGGACTTAAGTGGTTCTCCCCATTCCCTGAAAAACAGTAGCCCGGCAGGTCCAGGAACTCCTGATGTGTGGGAGTGATCTTGAGGCACATGCACTGCCCCCTGGTGGGTGAGCTGGTACTGGTTTTAGGGTTCTCCAAGCTTTCCAAGATGGTGCTGTCTGAAGGGAAGTCCACTTACTATTGCCAGAGGTGAGACTTGAACTCAGACCAGAGGACAAGTGCTGGAAAGATATTCTAAATTTAAAGTTCTTTTTCATTTTCTACCAATCACTACGCCCATTCCAGCACCAATCAGTACACCCACCGTGTGTGGCCTTGTAACTATCACCGGGAATTCAGCATTACGGAGGGAACAACTGTTTCCCCCAGCTTCTAGGATGCCATCACCCTGCACAGAGGGAAAGTACATGTTTTAAGAAAGAAGACGTGTCATTCCACATGAAAGTCACACCCAGTCATTTCACCCATGACCTGCTGTGTTATCCCAATATGGTAGCCGCTAGCCAGGTGTGACTATTGAAATTTCAGCTGATTAAAATTAAAAATTCAGTTTTTCAGTCACTCCAGCCACATTTCAAGTGCTTAACAGCCCTATGGGGCTATCCTATTGAACAGGCAGATAGAGAACATTTTTTTCTCTGCAGAAAGTTCTATTGGATCGCACTGGTCTAGAGCTCTTAATGGTGCCAGGAACTTCCTTTGATTCTTACAGATTGAATTAATCACAGCCACATCTATGTTCCTGCAAGCCTTTGTTCCCTCCCCTGCCACCCTCTTTAACACAGTCTGGCTTGAAATGCAGTTAGTTAAATAATAGGCCTGTCTCTCCCACTTGACCATAGCTCATGAGGGCTGGGACCAAGCTTGTATCACTTGCCATTATTCCCAACACATACGGCAGAGACTAGCAAGCAGAAGTTCCTGAATAAATGTGAGTTGAATGAATGACTGAATTGTAAACTCCCTCAGGGCAGGAATGAAATGTTCTCTTGTCTGTATTCCCTATGGTTCCTTGAGCAAAGAGGGACCTTCTGTCTGTTAGAGATTTGCATGCTGCTACACCTGCTGGCCTTGGGCCATACCTTAGCATCACTAAGACAAAAAGCCCAATTGCTGTGTCCCCCTTGCCCCCAAGCCCACCAAGCTCCCCCTCACCTCTGTCCTTGCACATTATTACCTCCTGTGGCTTTGCCACATCCTACCCTATGTCTCTCTGCTTTGCAGCTCCTACCTTGCCTCCGTGAGGCCGGTCCGATCATGCACAGCCCAACCCTCTGTATACACACTGCATATCCTCACACGTGCAAACACGTGTGCACTCTGTGCTTGTCCTTCAACATCCTTTCTCCTCTGTCCTCACACCTGGAAGAGTGGTCTCCAGACTGTGGTGTGTGTATCCCCAGGAGCTTTCCATGATGATCCTCTGGAGTGCAGAGAAAAATATGTTTGGACTCCTGTTTTTTTTTTTAAAAGTCTCAATATTTAAAATTGCCTTATTCTGCCAAATAGTTTAATATGTCGATAATAGATTAGTGTGGTAATATATGCTTTCTAACAAAATAAATACACTATTTGGAGTATGAGCTAACTTATTTTTATTGATAGGAGTGTGTGCAAAAAAAGGCATCTGCCCTAGCCTACATCGAGCCCTTCTACTTCCCGGTCTGGCCTCTCAAGGACCAGCAGGAGCCCCATCCTCCCTGCACGCTCCAATCTAGTCTGGCTCAGCAGGTTTCCCGGGAACAGACATAGAAGCCCCTACCAACCCCTGATGTCTTCAGTTTCTTAGTGTACTTCCCGGTAGCACACCGGACTTGTTCTTGAATTCTTTGTTTTCAGGAACAAGCTTTGTCTTGCTAACCAAATGGCAAACTGCATGAGCATCTTACACTTATATTGTACTGGAGACCCTCTTAGAATGGAACGGTGGAGAGAACACCCAGTCTAATCACATGTATATATAAGGAAACAAGAGTCGGGGAGGTAAAGTGACCTGCTCAGGGACACCCAGGTACAGCCTGCCCCAATCATACACTGAGACCATGGATTTGGACAGAGGTAGCTCAACCAAAGTGGGAAGAACTATGCTTCCAAGGGTCTCTGCTTCAACCCCATAAAAGTCGCTCAGAACGCCATGGTTATGGTTTCCTGCCTGCCTTCAGCTTGCCAGCCTGGGGAGGAACAGCACCTCTGTGAGGCTTGAAGAAAGTCTACACACCGAGAAGGTGTCAGCTGCTAACTTAACGAAAGATAAGAGCCAAGATCATGACCTTCTAATGGCAAACCAGCCTATTAGTTTAGCATTATGTGTCTCCAACGTCAGAGCCAGGCCTGGTGGAGATTTGATTTTTTATTATTCAGGAAGCCCCTTACTTGAAAATGAGAGAAACCTCTAGCGACTGCTGGAAATCCCTTCTTTTCAAATAATAAGAAGAATCTTCACCTACGAAACTTGGCTCCCAGCTCTTTCACAATTCCTCTGCGCCCTTAACCTGGCTGAGCAGCAGAGAAGGCAAATGATTCGAACCTGTGGGCTTAAAAAAAAAAAAAAAAAGATGCCAATCAAATGTAAATGATGATCCCATTAAATAAGGATTTTCATTAAAACTCAACAAAACACATTTCTCAGACTTTGTGATAAGCCCTGTGTCCAACTTCTGCTCTTATTTTTTTTTTAAACACTTAATTTGTGATATTTTGCGGTCATTTTTAGGTGTGGGGGGGGGGTGGAATTTTTTTTTTTTTATTTTATTTTTTTTTTTTTTGTGAAGTACTGACCAAAAAAATCTTGCTGCATTCAGTCTCCTGAGAATGTTGGGTCGAGTTTTTTGATCCCTGTGGCTCATTGATTTGCGGGCTGATGTAGTGCGAGGGGTCCTTATTAGTGGCGTCTGTCCCTGCTGTAATGTTTTTGTTATTTTTCCTCATTTGTTCACTCTGACATCATGTCATTACAGAATGGTGCTGTTCAGGCCCTGCCTGGGCTGTTCGTTAGCGTGTGTTTAATGAGCAGCTTAATTGAGCTGTCTAGTAGGCCACCTGTCGCCCTCCGGACTTATTAACATACTAATGGCCTGACATTGTATTTTCTGACAGGCAACAGGGCTTACTGATTTGATGTCTGGACATGAGGATTTTATGCAGGAATGAGAGCGGGCATTGGGAAGGAGGTTTAAAAAACGCAAATTAACTCTTTGGTATCTCTGTGTTTATGGCTCTCTGGTGGAAAAGAAAAAAAAAGTTCAACCCATGGCCGGCCAGGAAAGCATGTTCTGGGGAGGAAGGCTTACCCCCCACCCCTGCTGTGGTTCTCCGAGAGAAAGCAGGCTTTGCTTGAGAAGAGCAGGCTTCGTTTAGGTTACAGTATTATTGTTGGGAACTACTTCAAAGGGGAGATCTGCAACCCCCCACCCCCAGGGAAAGTTTGGTGCCTAGACTGTTCTCTGCTGGGGCTAAGCTCATGAAAAGCAGCGATGCTTCCTCAGAGGGGTGTGAGTGGGATCTGCTGCCTCTGCCTTTTAAATCCAGCTGAGGACAGGATCAGGAACACTGGGCTCCAGGTGAGGGCCTTGGAGATATGGCCAGAGCTTGCACGGATGCGTTGGCCAGGGACACTTGTTCTGGTCGTGTTTTACTTCTGTGTGGTTGCCTTTTCTCCCCTGGCCTCCCTTGCAGAGGCGGGAGGAAGACCTTCTGTCCTGGGAAATTTCTGGAAAGTGAGTCCAGAGAGTGGGACAGCACTCCCGCGGGGGCTGGATGTGGCTCTTCTCTCCTCCCACCTTTTCTCCTTAGCCATCCTGTCCTCCTTCGATGCCTGTGCACAGAACAACCTCGCCCAGAGTCACAGAGTCATAAAGAAAAACCTCCTTTAAGATTTCCTTTAAGACCTCCTTTAAGACTAAGGGCTGAGCAGAGTGCACCAAATCCCCAGAGCTTGGAGGTGGGGCAGGCACCCTTGTGGGAGAGCCCCGTCTGGGTGGCTGGGCTTGGTGGCAGAGACCCCCAGGCCCAAGGTTCCAGCCAAGTCAACCCAGGAGCTATGGAAAGCTGTCTCTGGGGAGAGCCCTAGAAGGTGTTCTGGGTGTGGCTGCCTGGAAGCAGCATTCCAGAACTTGGCCCGTTGAACCTAAACCTCCAGACCTTCTTTATGGGAGGTCATGAGTGGTCTCTCCCTCCTGGGGTCTGAGCACAGGAATGCTGCCAGTGGACCAGTCACATTTCCTCTCCTTGTTTAGTACCCAGCCATGCGGGGAGGAGGACGAGGAAGAGGAGGAAGGGGAAGAAAAGCAGAAACCCACATACTCTCTCTCCGTTCCCTTTCCTGTGGTGATGACGACGATGATAGCTTTAATTTTCATTTCTTCAGCCGAGCCTTTTGTAAACATGATTTCATTGAAGTTTTCTATCCCAGAATTTCTCAACTTCAGCACAACTGACGCTTTAAGCCAGATCGTTCTTTGCTGCGGGGGACTGATCCGGGCATTGCAGTACCTTGCCGTGCCTCCCTAAACTCCACCCACCAGATGCCAGAAGCGAACCGCATCCTGACTGTGGCCATCAAAAATGTCTCTAGACCGAAGAACATAGGGGAAGGGAAGGAAAAATAAAATAAGATGAAAACAGAGAGGACGGCAAACCATGAGAGACTCTTAACTCTAGGAAACAAGCTGAGGGTTCCTGAAGGGGAGGTGGGTGGGGGATGGGGTAAGTGGGAGATGGGCATTAAGGAGGGCCTGTGGTGGAATGAGCACTGGGTGTTATGTGCAACTGACGAATCCCTAGATTCGACCCCTGAAAGTAATAATACACTGTATGTTGACGAAATTGAATTTTAATTTTTAAAAAATTGCCTCCAGACATTGCCAAATGTCATGGGGTGTGTTGCTCCCTGTTCAGAAACATTGTTCTAGAAGCAGTATATTGCCTTCAGTTGGTAGATGAGAAGCAAACAGAGTATAAAGGGGGGACTCATTCACAGCTAATATGCAGGAGGCAGAGCAGGGCTCAAACCCAAGTCTGTCATATGCCATCTCCTGGATCCCTCTTTTGCGGGATCCTCTCTTGGTCATAATGAGGGTGGATCTAGCTGTGACCACAGACGGGTCAGCTGTCTGAATCCAGGGGACCACTACAGAGCTAATAGAGGTGAGGTGTTTTGCTAAGGGTTTCATACATTATCTCTTAAAATCTTCCCCATATCCCTTTGACATAAGTACTCTAAATCTTCTGTTTGAAAAGATGAGGAAACAGACTCAGAGTAATTAAAGTGACATGTCCAAGGTCAATGTCACGTAGCCAGTAGGGGTGAGAGTCTCATCCAGGTGTCCCTGGTTTCAAAGAACATGTGTTTTCTGCTACAGCATCCAGAATCACAGCCATCTGCACCAAGGGTCCCCATCCCTAGAACCCATTCTCATATCTTGCCAAAAAGAAGGGGCATTTCCTCCCTTTATTTCCCTGACTGACCAGAATGCTGTGCCTGGTACATTCCCCAGAACCATGTGTGATGGTTCATTTTATGTGTTACGTTGACTGACCCAGGGAGACTAGACATTTGATCAAAATTGTTCTTGGTCTAGGGCGCCTAGGTGGTGCCGTTGGTTAGGCGCCCACCTCGATTTCAGCTCAGGTCATGACGAGGCCATGAGATCCAGCCCCACATCAGGTTTGGCATGCTGAGCTACATGAGATTCTCTCTCTCCCTCGACCCCTCCCCCCACTCCCACACTTATACTCTTTCTCTCTCTTCCTCTCTCTCTTTTTTCCCAAATAAATCTTAAAAAAATTTTTTTTTCAAAATTATTCTTGGTATGTCTGTGAGGGTAATCCTGGATGAGCTTAACGTTTGAATCAGTGGACTCAACAAAGTGTTTGCTGTTTCTAGTGTGGGTGGGGGTATCCAGTTAGTTGAGGGTCTGAATAGAACAAAATGCTGAGCCTCCTCCAAGTAAGAGAGAATTCCTCCTGCCTGATGGCCTTTGAATTGAGACATTGCTTTTTCCAGCCTTTTGGACTTGAACTGAAATATCAGATCTCCCCAGATCTCAAGCCTGTTGGCCTTCAGACTAGAAATACACTGTCAGCCCTCTTGGGCCTCCAGCTTACCAGCCTACCCTGCAGATCTTGATCTGTAATCACATGAGGTAATTCCTTATAGTAAATCTCTTTATATACATATACATACTCACACATATATACATATATATCCTATTGGTTCTGTGTCATGGGAGAACCCTGACTAATACGGCGTTTTGGTCAGCTTTTAGTCATGGTAACTTTTTATATCTCGTATTTTCTTTCAACATTTGTTTCATTTTGTTTTAGGACTGACTGACAGTATCTAGCTGTGTTTTTTTTTTTTTTAATGCAGTCTGAGACTAATGATGTCAAACACTTCATAATGTTGTCTCTTCAGACAACTTATCCCTCTGTGCTACTTTCTGGGTGAATTCCTCCATTGTAATCTTCCAGTTCATCAACTCTCTCTTTAACCATTCAATCTAGAGTTTCTCCTGCCCTACTAAGTTTTCTAAATTTCAGTGATACGCTACTTTATCTCCAGGATTTTGAAATGGTCCCTTTTCATACCCATCTGTTCATTTTCTGTTTCTGCCTGGCTCAAGTCCTTAATTTTTTATCTTTTTCATCTTTGTTACTTTTTCCTTTAACTATTGGAAGATAGTCAGCACATAATTTAAAAGTCTTTTTCAGATTGCACTATTATTTTTATTTTCTTTAAAGTGATTTCATTCCCTGACCTGATATTGTTGATTTGGTGTGGCTTGTCCAGAATTAGTTTATTTTTGTTTTGTTTCATTTTGTGATAGCTATATTCACTGTTCTCTTTCAGGGGTGGAGGAGTGGGCTGTTGTTTTCACCTGCCCCCTATGATCTGTTCAGAACTACATCCTCTGGTGGGTTTTCAGAGTGTTCATCTTAAGGAGATAGGTGGGGATATTGTAGTTGTAGTCACTGAGCCATTTGGTAAAATGCCCAGATTCTGGCTGCAAAGCTTTGCCTTTCCTCGTTCTAATAGGTGTGCATCTGCAGTCTAGGCAGTGGTGGATAGAAACAAGTTTTAGCCTCTCTGTAAGGGAGAGCTGTGCTCCATCCCTGGCTCCATCCCCTGCTTTGCATGATTTGGACTTTCAACCAATAAGCTCCCATCTGGCAAGCGGGTACCTTCAGTCTTATTTTCTGTTTTGTGTTTCTGGATCATGGAGATGTCTTCTCTTTTGAGCATGTCAATTAAAAAAAAAAATCTATCATGACTCTGTGTTGGTGCCAATGGAAAGCTCAAATCACGAATCTTGATGGAGTTGAATATCCCCTGCTGTATATGTGTCTTATCACCATTTTACAATATCATATAAAAAATCTCCCTGCAGAGAAGGGTTGCCTGCTTGTTATCTTAGTTTACAAAATGCTCAGAAGTGTGGGCTGAGTCAGCCTGCTTGAGTTCAAATCCCAGATCTACTACTTGCCAGTTGCGGAAACTTTGGCCAAACTGTCTAAGGCTTTAAGCCTTATTTTCCTCGTCATGAAATGTATCAGTAGTATAACATTCCAAGGTTGTAATGAGGATTAAATAAAATAATCCAAGCAAAAGCCCTTCCCACGGATTCTGGCACATGGTCAACCCTCAGTAAGTGTCTGTTGTTATTACAGCATTTATCACTGCTTGGTTTGAATCAAATATCCAAATTCAGAGAATTATTTTTTCAAAAGGTTCCAGTGGCCTGAAAGGCAGAAGAGAGAAATGCCAAAAAATATTTTAACTGCTCAGTTTTCTAAGGTGCTTTCATATCTGGTATCTGTAATCTCACAATAAACCTGTGCTTTATTTTTCCCATTCTGCAGTTGAAAAAATTGAACCACAGGATTGGGCACAACTTTTTTTTTTTTTTAAACTACTGCATGATTTCGACTCACAGGAGGTACATGAATGAAAAGTCACACTCAGCTGACACCCTCGGGGGCACCAGCAGTACTGCCACTTCTCAGAAAGAGATTAGGAAGCAGCCCTAAGGAAATGCTGGTTTCTCCCTGGAAAGTGATACTCCCCATTTCCCAGATCTGTCCATGTTGTTATGCCATTGGTGGTCCTGGACACCTGAATTACACCCGGATATGTACTCCATCTTTTATGCTGGGAAACTGAGAGGGTGTCTGCTTTCTCCTCCACATGCACTTCATGTCACCTCTACTCTGCTCTGGGTCCCGCATCAGCATCGGTTACATCCACAGGCTCCCCTTCCCTTGGGTTCCTGGCTGGACTGGCCAATAGTCAGGGTGACAGCCTTTGAGAAAGTCAACCTGGGACACAGTCATGTAAGACTAAACAATAATCACCACCTATAGCAACATAACATATACTCAGATGTATACTCAGATACATGTGTGTTATTCCTCTAACATGAAAATATGAAAAATAGGGGCACCTGTGTGGCTCAGTTGGTTGAGCAGCAGACTCTTGATTTCAGCTCAGGTCATGATCTCAGGGTCATAAGATCAAGCCCTGCATCGGTGTCCATGCTCAGCGGGGAGTCTGCTCGAGGAATCTCTCTTTTTCCCTCTCTCTCTGACTCCTACCCTGCTCATGCTCTCTCTCTCTCAAAAAAATAAATAAATCCTTTTAAAAAAAAGAAAATATGAAAAATAATAAGGTACATCAAAGGGAATATAATCAACAATGTTACAGTAGTGTTGTATAGTGACAGATGGTAGCTATGCTTGCCCTGAGCACAGGGTAACATACAGAGTTGTTGAATCACTGTGTTGTACACCTGAAGCTAATGTCACATTGTGTGTCCACTATACTTCAACAACAACAAAAAAAGAGAATAGGAGGAAAATATGAAAAATAAGTACCTGAAATTATATATTATTCTATATTACCCACTTTCCTGTTACATAAATGCTATTATTTAAACAAAACAGCAGCAGGACTAGCGAATTAGTAATAATTAGTAGCAGGACTAATTAAACAAATAGCATATGTGAGAAAATATAAAAATACTTTGATTATGTTTCTTTCTGTCCTCTAATATAGCAATTTATTTTAACTCCTTATTGGATATTTAAGTTTTATAGGCTATATCAAGATAAATGACTGTAAGAACTTTAGAAGGAAAATATAAACACAATAGGGCTACTTCAGTATTTATATTTAGTAAAATGTGGCAACAATAAGTTTATTTCTGTCTAGTGATATAATAGACATATTTTTAATTATTATTATTTTTTTACACAATAGACATATTTTTATTCTTTCTATTTCCTCCTCTGCTAATTCTTCTCTAAACTACCTTCAGCTTTTAGGACATCCTTTTTTTTCTTGTATGATGTGGTAAAGCTGAACATAGTCCAAAGAAAATTCACTTTTAACTTACAGCTCTTCCCTTTAAAAAAGAAAAGATTTATTTATTTGAGACAGAGAGAGAAAGCATGTACATGCACAAGCAGTTGGGGGGGTGCAGAGGGAGAAGGAGAAGCAGACCCCTCCTTCTCCACTGAGCAGGGAGTCCAACCTGGGGCTTAATCCCAGGACCCAGGGATCATGACCTGAGCTGAAGGCAGATGCATAACCAACTGAGCCACCCAGGCACCTTTACAGCTCTTCTCTTATGAAGCCCACATCAGTCCAAGGTGATGACATTGAGCTGACTATCTTCTCAACAAAAGCAATTGGAAAGCTTCCTTACTGGCTGTGGAGGTTAATTTTCTATGTTATTTTGCTGGGCTGTGGGGCCCAGTTTTCTGGTCAAATAGCAGTCTAGATGTTCCTCTGAAGCCATATTTTAGATGTGATTAAAACTTATTATCTGTTGGCTTTGAGTGAAGGTGAAGCAGGTGACCTTCTATAATGTAGGTGGGCCTCATTCAATCAGCTGAAGGCCCTAAGAGCAAAGGTTGTTTTCCTGAGGAAGAAGGAGTCTTCCTCAAGACAGCAACATGGAAACCTCTGCCTGAGTTTTCAGACTATGGGCCTTCCTCATGAATTTTGGATTCAAGTCTGAAATGTCATTCTTATCTGAGTTTCCAGCCTGCCAGACCACCCTACAAGTTTCAGACCTGCCACAATCATGTGAGCCAATTCCTCAAAATCTTGTCTCTGTCTCTCTGTATATCTATATCTCTCCTCTGTTTCTACAGAGAACTCTGATTAATAAACTATCAAGAGCAAGTTTTTAGACTTGCAAGAATTTGTTTCCAGCTCTCCAAAACTGCTCACCCACTTTGTATCCAGGCTTGTTTTGGTAGGCCACTGATTTCTCACTCAGGAACTTTGCATCTATAAGCTCATGATGTGGGTGCTCACGTCCAAGACGCCCATCATTTTATGTATCTGGAAGCACATTAGATGGTACAAGTTAAATCTCTCTTTCTCAGGAATAGTGGTTTTAAAGCACAGAAATCATTTTTTTTTAATTTTTTAATTTAATTTTTAAATTTTTAAATAAACATATAGTGTATTTTTATCCCCAGGGGTACAGGTCTGTGAATCGCCAGGTTTAGCACAGAAATCATTTTAACCTAGGAAATTTTAAGTTGGTGTACAATTTACAGATACAGAGTGTAAGTTACTGATTTAGTTAAAAAAAAAAAAGAGAGAGAAAATCCTGTTGCCCTTTTCTAGAGGTTTTTATTTTTTTTTATTTTTAAGAGATTTTTTAAAAAGATTTTATTTATTTGAAAGAGACAGAGAGCAAGCATGGGTGGAGGGACTGAGGGAGTGGGAGAAGCAGACTCCCCACTGAGCAGGAAGCCCGATGTGGGGCTCGATCCCAGGACCCTGAGATCATGACCCAAGGCGAAGGCAGATGCTTAACCAGCTGAGCCACCCAAGGGCCCCTTTTCTAGTGATTTTTTAAAAATCTTTCAAAAGTCTTATTAAAAAAACAAGTTTTTTTTAAAAGTATGAGCTTTTGTGACAACCCCCACATAACCTTGAACCACTCAGGGGCAGTCAGTTTGTCTTTTGCTAGGCTCCTTGTGGCCCCTTCAAAGACCACCAGACAGTTTTTGTTCAAGAGCATATTCATTGTTTTGCTCTCAGCCTTTTCTCTGTTCTCATCCTTAATGTCTTTCCAAATTAAAGAAGCGCATTCTTCTTGTCCCAAACTTTGAATATAGGATTTTCCAACAGGCCAGCATCTTTCCCGTGGCGGGCAATAATGACATCCGTGTTGCAGGCACGGTGCCCAGAGGGTTGTCTCCTACCTAGTGGCAAGTCTCAGGAAGCGCTTCTACATATTTTGAGGAAACCAAACGTTGACTGTGAACTTCCATTACAAAAGCATCAATATCCCCAGTAGGAAAATCACATCCCCTAAATTCAGGACAATTAGCAGGGAAGATCTTTTCATTTTCTTTGATAAGACGGTTATAGACCAAAATGGACTCTTGCTGAAATGTACATCTGTATCATCAGCCAAGTGTGCTGCTAGATTAACAAATTCCAGTGTCTATTAGGACAAGGGACTAACAATCTATATTTTCTCCATTTTCATAAAATGCTTCATGGAATTCAAGAAAATGATCTGAAACTCTGTTTTTTGAAATTCAAGTACCTAAGAGCCAGGGAGAACATTTTTTGGTTTGCTATCATTTGCCTCATCATTTGGCATACTGTAGAAAGCATGAATGTTGGTTAGAAATGAAAAAAAAATCAGTTCTACCTTGTTAGAGACCAACATATCTCATACCAAAAATTTCCCTTTCTGTATACCTCTGTTTTGTGGGGAGAAAGTAGTGTGACAATGGGCTAATGTCCACATGCCATATCACTCAATGTTTCTAGCTTAATAGAAGAATGGATGGCCTGCTGAAGTCTGAGGGACAGGGCTAGCTGAGAGATGACACACAGGAGGTCACAATACTATCTGCACCTGTGCCCCACACCTTCCGAGGGAACCACTATATGGGGCCATCTTCCCCTCAGCCAGAAGACATTGGGCTGGGAAGTGAGGCAGTGAGGATGAGAGTATCCCTTCCACCGTTATACAGTGTAACCCTCTGAAGGGGTGTTTGCCTCCCATCCCTCCCATCTTGGAACTGGAGGGTTCAGAATTTTCAGTGCCTATCATGGTCCGTTTGATGTGTCAGCTTGGCCAGGCTCTAGTCCCATTATCTAATCAGATACAAACCTAGGTGTTGCTGTGTATTTTGTGGATGGGATGAACATTTATAATACATTCACGTCAAGTAAAGATAATCCTCAGTAATCTGGGTGGGCCTGATCCAATCAGTTGAAAGGCCTTAAGGGCCCAGCTGAGGTTTCCCTGCAGGAGAGGAGACTCCCTGGGAATGGCCCCTTTAGTGTCTACCCAAGAATTCCAGGATGCCCTTCCTGCTGGCCTGCCCTGTGGGGCTCACACCCAGTCAGCTTCCACACTCAGGCAGCTTGTTCCTTGCAATAAATTTCTTCACGTTACAACCTATTTGCTCTGTTTTTTTTTTTTTTTTTTTTCTGGTGGGATCCTGACTGATACAGTATCCAAGGGGGAAAATGATTCACCCTGGAAGTCAAGGCATGGCTGTTTTTTAGGGACCCTCATGCCACCTAATCAACCATGAAGGGGATCCCTGTGTTGACCAGGGTGACTGATTCCAACCCAGTTCATTCCCATGAACCATGGGGCAGATCAGCTATTGGGGGATGCAGCATGTGTGGTTCCCAGGACATTCACCAGGATACTTCTTAGCACTTCCTTGTCCAGTAGCCCCAGACAATGGAAAGAGAATCACCAAGGACTCAGATCCTTCTAGAATGAAGCTCAGGTGATCCTTCTAAGTAAAGAACTCAACCTCGCTGAAGTTAGCATAGGATAAGGGGGAACACAGAAGGATGAGGAAGGGGGAACACAGAAGGGGGAACACATAGGCAGCTATGGTTACTGTTACCACCTTGTATTTGTGACCTGCTACAAAAAAGAACCATGTCATGAATTAACCATTCTCCGCCTTTCTTTTCCTCTTTACCTAATATGGAGAGCACTGATGGTAGCTAATGGTGGGAGTTTGGCTGAATTGATACCAACCCATAATGGTAAGTAACTGATGGGACTTTATGTGGTCCTATGTTGGGGCTGCACACTTTTCAAGTGGACAGAGGATGAGAGTAAAAATTAGAGCCCAGAGGGGGTGACCTGTGCTGGATATCTCCTGTCTGTAACCCCCAGCCCTGCTCCCCTCCTCCATCCTTCTGCTCTGCATCCAGGATGCTGACCTGGGAGGATTGCATCGGGGTGGCAGATCCCACACTGACTTCCCAGGGTCGTCAGTCAATGTCGCCAAAGGTGAGTGGGAGCTAGAGGTAGGAGGTCAGACCCTGTGTTCCCCCAGTCCCTCTATGGGGAATTGCTGCAGGCTGGCCAAGTCCCTCCAGATCAACTGTGGTCAGACGTCACCCCCATGCTGCCCTGTCTCCATTCTGTGCCCTCAGGCCACTCTTGCCAGCCTAGATGGGAAGCACTTGTCCTTGTGGTGCCCTTCCCACAGCCCACACCTTGTTAGTTGGCCCCGATTGAATTTCCCCCCAAATACCACAATGTGTTTGGACAGTTTCTTACACACACCATGAATCATACAGAGTTACTTAAAGCTCTCCAAGGATTTCTCCAAAGACTTATCAAAGACTGGCAGACTGGGAAGGACTGAGACCACATTCCTTTCACATGAGACAAACTGAAGCTGCTAGGGGTGGGGTCATAAACACCAGGTTATTTGGCCAAACAGAGGCCCATCCTCACCTCCTGGCCCCTCCTTCCTTTGGCCTCTGTCTCTGTGAGTGACTCTTGGGCTAACCTGTGTGTGAAGAGCCCTTTGCAAGTTCTTCTGAGGAGAAGGAAGTGACCACAAAGGTGAAACTCAACAAGATGAAAGGCTGGGGGGTGAGGAGCTGGGGAATGTTGGATGTCCAGGGATCATCAAATCACATAGGGACAACACTGTATAAGCAAAAAATCAGCACCCCATGTCATCATGAAGCAGCTTTGGGGGCCCCACCCAGAGCATGACAGGCAAAGTTTTTCTATCATCTGCCCCCTCTTCAATCCATCTCTTCGTCCTTTCCTCCTTCCTCTGTCCCCACCAGCTGCCACTCAAATGCCTCATACTTAGGAACCCCTCGCCAGAGTCACCTGGTAAGTGGGGGGAGTTAACGGATTTTTCTAGTGTGCTATCCAAGAAGTTCACAACAGGTGAGAGAACTCTCTTCAGTGTAGGTTTCCAGAAGGAATTATGAGGTGAGAGTGTGAAGAAGCAGCAGTTTCCCCAACTAGAACTGCCTCCTCCTCATGGGCCAGCAATGGGAAACTCACCGAGGGGACACCATGATCTCTGGTCTCGCGCCATCACTTTGAATATTTTGTGGTAATAATCTTCCCCAACTCTTGGATAAAAGTTCCTGCAGGCCCCAGGAGCTGGACAGCTACTTTAAGTGACAAACGCTGTTTTATTTCTGGTATTACAATGTCCATGTCCCAGATTGCTCCCAATCTCAGCCATGATGTTGGTCCTTCTCAATTTCAGGTTAGACCTGCTTCAGATGAACTGGGTTCATATCTTTTTTTTAAATATATTTTTTGAAGATTTTATGTATTTATTTGACAGACATAGGTCACAAGTAGGCAGAGAGAGGGGAAGCAGGCTCCCTGCTGAGGAGAGAGCCCAGTGCAGGGCTTGATCCCAGGACCCCGAGATCATGACCCAGCGGAAGGCAGAGGCTTAACCCACTGAGCCACCCAGCATGGTAGGGAGGAGGCCATAGGGGATTGCAAATGTCTTAGATGCTGGACTCTTCTTTGCATTTCAGCCAATTCTTTATTTTTGTGTGTTACTTGCTTTGAAATAATTCCAAATTTACCGAAATGTTGCAATAGTACAAAAACTTCCAGAGCAGAAACAAATTTTAGCAAGATTGACCTATTGTTAACATTTTGCTGCATTTTCTTAATCATCTGTTCTCTCTTCCTTCTCTCCCTCAATCTCTCCCTCTCTTTCCCCTTCTCCCCACTTCTATCACCCGAAATTCACCTTCCCCACATTTTTTTCCTAAACAGTGTGAGTTAGCTGTGGACATTAACCTCTTCACCCACAAACACTTCACTCTGTATTTCCCAAGAACATGGATATTCTCTGACATAAACACAGTAGTTGTCAATTAAAAAAATTCACATTCATATAACACTATTATCTAATATATAGACCATATTTAAAATTTGTCAATCATCCTAAGAAGGTTCTTTATGGAAATTATCCCCTGACCCAAACTCCAATCTTAATCATGTATTATATTTCATTGCCATGTATCTTTTGTGTCTGTTAATCTGGAAAATTCCTCAGTATTTCTGTAGCTTTCATGACATTAACATTTTTTGAAGAGTACAAGCCAGTTGCTCTGTAGGCTATGCCACAACCTGGGTTTGAGCTGAATAGGGTCAGGTTCTGCACTTTTGGTACACGTACGATGTAAGTAATGGGTGTCCTCCACAGTGTAGCACGTTGGGGGACACATGGCATCAGTTTGCTATATAAATGAAATTTTAAATTAGTAATGTAATATACCAAAACTATTGTAGTATACACTTTATATTTTCTTTACATTTTAAAAAATTTGAGTATAGTTGACACACAATGGCATGTTAGTTGCAGGTGTACAACATAGTGATTTAACTTCTCTATGTTTTGCTGGCTTGCAAGTGTCGCTACCATCTGTCACCATATAATGCTATTATAACAGCATTGGCTGTATTCCTTAAGCTGCACCTTTCACTCCCATGGCTTATTCTTTCCATAACTGGAAGCCTGTATTGACCAGTGTAGTATATAGTTTAAGTGGGTGTATGATAAGGCATGTGAATTATATCCCAATAAAACTGTTCAAAAGACACGCACACACACACATAGTCACAGATGCTAAGTCAATTTTTCAAACACAGTGCAGCCATTATTGGCTATCATAGCCCATGGGGCCCCCTCCCAGCCAGGAAGACTGCCTTGAAGCAAGCCCTGCTCACGCTTTCATGTCCCTCGATGGGTCCAACAGTTTGAGGTAGAACTCCCCCCATTCCTCACATCATCTCATTTTACAGAAGAGTAAGAATGGGTATGTGATAAGAGTCAAGTCAGCTGTTGTCTGCTCAGCATGATCACAGAGCCCTGAGAAGTGTGTCTATAAATTGGTGATGTGAAAGAAAAATAGAAACAGTTCTCCCTTCAATCTTTAAAAAATTAAATTAGTGTGGTTTCATTACTTGAAATCAGAAACAACCACAATGAGATACAACCTTGTACCCATTAAGATAGCTATTATCAAAAAACAAAAAATACCCAGTGTTGGCGAGAATGTGGAGAGATTGGAAGCCCTATGTATTGTTGGCAGTAATGTAAAATGGTGCAAAACAATCTGGCGGATCTCAGAAAAACTAAACATAGAATTACCACATGATCCAGTAATTCTACTTCTAGATTAATACTTAAAAGAATTGAAAGCAGAGACTCAAACAAATATTGATACACCTACATTCATAGCAGTATTATTCACAATAGCAAAAAGATTGAAACAACCCAAACACCCATCAATGGATAAAAGGATAAACAAATTGTCGTATATACTTAGAGTGGAGTATTATACAGCCTTTAAAGGGAAGGAAATTCTTACAGATGCTACAATGTGAGTATACCTTGAAGACATTATGTTAAATAGAATGTGTTAAACACAAAAGGACAAGTACTGTATTATTCCACTTATAGGAGGTATCTAGAATAGTCATGGTCATATTCTACTTTGCCATAGAATATAGATTACTATATAGAGAATACAGATTACCAGAGGCTTGAGAGAGGGGGAATGCAGTTTTATTATTTAATGGGTACCAAATTTCAATCTAAGAAGAAGAAAATTCTGAAGATGGATGGTGGTGTTGATTGCTCAACAATGTGAATATACTTATTGCTACTCAATTGTACATTTAAAAATGGTTAAAATGGTAAACTTTTGTTATACACAGCTTATTGCAATAAAAAAATGTAGAAATAAACAAAAAATTAAAGGTTGCCAATATTTCTCTACCTAAAGTCAGTTGCTAACAGCAGCAACCAGAATCATGGCAAACTGGTTCTGGGAGGGACCTTGACAAACAAATTGACCATAAAGGGAAAAGTAACGATCTTAAGAGAGGTAGAGAGTTTATAGAAAGGGAGCTCCCTTTTACCATAGTATCATGATTGGTCCTGAAATGTGAAAAGGGGAAAAATTCTCAAGCAGGAAGATTCTCAAGTCTTGCTTGAGCAAAGTCTGGGAGTTAAGAAGTTGAGTCTATTTTCAAGAGTTTGATCAGAGGACGCAGTAAGTGTCACGTTGTGAGTAAGAATAGCTAAGGATCGAACTAGAGAACATGAATTTAATAGTCCTAGGAGATATGTCATGATCTCACTTGTGCATTAGTAAATTTAATGACTTCAAGCCTGTGTATATGTAGTTTTAAAATGTAGTGTTCAGTAATAGTCTGTAAGGATTGGCATTTAAACAAATACATTGTTTATTTTCTAAAAATCAGTTTAAAATTTATGTTTTATTTCTAAGAACCTGTGCCCTCAGTGTAGAACATTAGTCTTCGCTGTACACTACTACCACCTGTTGGCAGTACCTGTAATTGCAGGCAAAATATTCTGTGTGTGTTGCAGGGGGAGGTGGTATTGGAGGGTATGTAAAGGGTGAAGAGAAATATTCCAATAGTGAATTTATAAACTAAAATACATAATATAACAGCAGGTCAGCACAGGGGATTTTTTATTTTGACATGGGAAATTAAAATTGCAATACCATCACAACTGACCATAAATGGAAACACAGCTAGAGCAGAATGTATTAATTCTGGACTATAGAATATGCTTTTTATCTTTGTGAGGAGCAAGGGAGGAAATGCACAGTTCCCCTTATTAAGAGACAGGTAGCTCCTTCTGGGCTAACTTCACTCCAAATCGCACCTGCAAATAATGGGAAATAAAAATTGGCAAGAGAGACTGTCTATTTCCTTGCTGGATATCACCTGTTAGAAAATGGCATCCTTTCCACCCATTAAAAGAGATAACCAGCTATCCTAACATCCATATTTGTATTGTTCCAGTCTAGAAAAGGCACCGGGCACATATTTGCCAGCTATATAATACCCTCTAGCCTCTCTTGCAGTTAACTGTGGCTGTCAGACTACATTCTTTTTTTAGTATATATAATTTTATTTTTATTTTAGACACAGAGAGAAAGAGCACAAGCAGAGGGAGTGGCAGGCAGAGGAAGAAGCAGGCTCCTTACTGAGCAAGAAACCTGATGTGGGACTTGATCCCAAGACCCTGAGATCATGACCTGAGTGGAAAGCAGATGCTTAGCCAACTGAGTCATGCAGACATCCCAGACTACGTTCTTTTTAATGGGACACAAACAAAAACGATGTTGCCACTTCCAGTCACACCCACAAAAACTTTTCACACATGTTCCTCCATGCTCTGCCCTTCCTCAAGCTGACCAAGTTGATGAACACCAGGAAGATGATTAACAAACTTGGAAGCCCCGTGTTCAAGACAGCAAAGTCATCAATAGCCTGAGTTCCAGCAAGACTGTATGGAGTAGAGTTGCCACTGACCAGACCCCTACCCCGACAATCACCTGAATAATAAAATACTTATTCTTTTAAAAAAAGATTTCATTTATTTAATTGAGAGAGAAAGAAGGGGTTTGGAGGGACAAGCAGACTCTGCACCCAGTACGGAACCTGACACAGAGCTCAATCCTGCAACCCTAAGACCATGATCTGAGCTGAAATCAAGAGTCAGACACTCAACTCACTGAGCCACCCAAGTGCCCCAAAACATTTATTTTATTCCTAAAGGCACTGAACGTGGGGAGTCTTTTTGTCCCATAGTTCAGACCACCTTTCCCCCATCCTCTTTCATTGCCCGCACATATTCAGAAACTGGAAGCCTTGAACTGAATTTCCCAGACTTTGTCCCACAAGGAAGCTAGATGCAAGTAGGTCCTGCCAATCAGACGCCCTTGTGCACGATTTGCATGTCAGAGGTGAGGCACCACTCATTGTTCTTGCTATGGATATGGTGTCCAATGGGTACGGTCCACCCGATGTAAGCATTGTGCCAGCCAGATTTCCTGCTCCACTCTGACATTGGCTTTGAGGACCAGCATGTTGTGATGTGATCTTGATGACTAGCGAATGCATCCTGCCTTCCAATTCTCTGGCCATTTTATACTAATGGAAGCACAATTCCCTATATTAAATACGTTTCTACATTTCAGTGTCCTACACTGATACTGGCCCCCACTCCAGGGGGAGAGTAACATTTCTCATCTTTCTAATCAAGTTTACTATATTCACAATAACTCAGCCTTTTATTTTATTTGCCTTTCTCAGAGACTCATCATCTTCCCATCCATCTCCCTGGTTCAAACATTTGTCTCAGTTGTTAGTCAATATTATCCTCTGAGCCTTAGTTCCCACATCTGTAAAATGGGAAGAATAATTCCTGACCTGCGAAGTTGTTCTGAAGATAAAATGAGACAATATTGGATGGAAAAGCCATGTGACAGATTGGCTTATGACATACTAGATCCGCAACAAATGGGTTAAGTACTATTTCTGTGAATCAGTAGCGGAAGAAACTGCAGTACTTTTCTATTATTTGAAGAAATTTATTTTTAGATGTATCAATATAAATGCTATATCTCTGTGTATACTTTTCAAAATATATGTACAGAAATACACATTGAGATCTAGGTATCTTAAGTACGGGTTGATTGCTTAAATGTGAAGTTTAAGTCATGAGCCGAGTGTGCCCCTAATTATGTAAAACATCTTGAATCCTTCAATATTTGTTTTCTTTTTTTTTTATAAAGATTTTATTTATTTATTTGACAGAGAGAGATCACAAGTAGGCAGAGAGTCAGGCAGAGAGAGAGGGAGAAGCAGGCTCCCTGCTGAGCAGAGAGCCCGATGCGGGGCTCGATCCCAGGACACCGAGACCATGACCTGAGCCGAAGGCAGCGGCTTAATCCACTGAGCCACCCAGGCGCCCCCCAATATTTGTTTTCTAAAAGTAATTCATTTTGCTGTAGCCAACAGTGACCAACTGAAAATCTTTTAAAATTCAGATAAGGTGTCTGCGCCCAAGCCCACCCTCTGATCAGTAGCTACTCTCTCATGAACTCTTGTGGTCCCTCTGGGTTTTGCTCTCATTCGTGCTGCATGAAGGGCCCCTGACAGCCTCCTTCCCTCTCTGTTCAAACAAACAATAGCCTGTGGAACAAGGAAGGAAATTCGTAGCAGGTGAAGGTTTAGTTTTAATGATGCAGAGACCAAATTGCTTTTAAATTTGAAAATATATAAAAGATTCCAAGCCCCTTTAATTTCTCATTTCTCACAATTATCCATTACAGTTTACCAAATTCCTTCAAATCATACAATCTTTGAAAGAAATTCATAAACTACCCTTTTGCACATATGTAGCATATTAGTACCAGGAAAAATTGCTTTTCTTTCTGTGAGTTTTCCCCCTTCCAGGACATAAAATGGAGGATGGTGAGGCAGTAGCCAGAGAAATGTTTGTATTTCCTGAGGGAAAGAAAACCTAGGCTAGAGAGGGTAAAAAACTGTAAGCTTGGTCATTTGTGTAGCAAAGGAGCTATCGGACACTGATGAGTTGCTCAGATCAATACACCCAAGGCTGTTGCAAGTTCTCTTCATGTACTGCAGTCCTTGAATCAGGACACTTAATTGCTGTATAAAATGGCACTTTAACAAGATTCACCATCACCTTCCTGGAAATCTTCATGACAAAGGATTTGTGAAAACTTTTCTAAACAAACATGATCTTGCCAATATTCAGCTATATACAAAGAAGAAATATCAACTTTCATACACACTCACTCCCCCTCTTTGAGATCTCTGTCCCACCAATATCCACAGGTGGCGTTGAGGATGGAAGGACCCGATATGAACAGGTGGGGGCCATAACAGGTGTATTAATCAGGCTCAGTTACAAAAGCTGCTCAAAGGGTAGATACACTTGCTAGTTTAACAAATATTGCCCAACTGCCCTCTAGGGGGTGTATCATTTGCATGCCCACCAGCCTTGGCTAAGGATGCCTTGTTTCCTCCCAGCCTCCCAAGCAGAATGTACTACCAAACTGATGGATTTTTTTTTTTCCCCAATCCGTTAAATGAAAAACACCTGACACCAAAGTTTCTGAAAATCTAGTGTATCACCAGATATTTCTTTTTCTCTGTCTTTTTGGGCTTCTTTTTTTACCATGATAAAATATACATAACATGAAAAGTTCCTGTTTTAATCATTTTTAGGTGTGAAATTCAATGGCATTAAGTGTGTTTACACTGTTGCATACCCATCGCCACCCCCCATCTCCAGAATGTATTCATCATCCCAAACTGAAACGTTAGCCAGTAAACACCAAATCCCCACCTCCTCTCCCTCCACCCCTTGTAACCTCTATTCTACATTCTGTCTCTATGAATTTGTCTATTCCAGGTCTTAACATAAGTGGAGTCATACGGTATTTGTGTGTTGGTGTCTGGTCTCTTTCACTTAGCACGTTTTCGAGGTTCAAGAATGTTGTAGCACGTGTCAGAATTTCATTCCTTGTCAAAGCTGAGTTATACTCCGTTGTATGGAGAGACTACATTTGGTTTATCTGCTCTTCTGTCAATGGACACTTGGGTTGTCTCCAAACTCCTTTTGTGTCTATTTTGTCTATTATTGTGAACAGAGCTGCTATAAACATTGTACAAATATCCACTCAAGTCTTTGCTTTCAGTTCTTCTGGAGTGGAATTGCTGGATTACATGATAATTCTATGCTTAATTTTTTGAGGAACTGCTAGACTGTTTTCCACAGTGGCCACATCATATTGCTTCCATTAACTTAAATTCAAATAACTGGTGTTTATACAGTCACTTAGAGCCTGCAAAGTGATCTTTCCTTAAAGAATCTCATAAAATCCTTGTGAAAATATTGCGAGGTGAAAATGTTGCTTCAAACCCCATTTTGTACATGAGGAAGTCAATATATGCAGGGAGTAGGATCCCAGAGATATAAGTGGGGTTTTCTTTCTTTTTTTTTTTTTTTTCCAAGTAAAGTAGGCTCAGCACCCAGCATGGAGCCCAATGCAGAGCTTGAGCTCACAACCCTGAGATCAAGACCTGAGCTGAGATCAGGAGTCCGACACTTAACCAACTGAGCCATCCAGGCGCCCCTAAGTGGGGTTCTCAACAACAAAGAAGAGAACCTACTCCAGCTAGCTTATGGAGAAAAGCTTCTTATCAAAGTGTTCCATAGGGAGTTCACCGTCTTTAGGAGGACCAGAAGATCGGGAGCCAAGAAACCCAGCCACACTGTGGAACAAAGATCCCACGACTGACCCACCAGGCACACACAGACATAGCACTCACCATGGTAGACACTGGACTCAGGGATTCTGTCACTGTCGTCCTCGCCAGAGACACAGAGACACGGAGACAGAATTTGCTGTGATGCCTATTTCCTCGTGCTGCCTTACTCCGAGACCCATGTATGTGCACCCGCCACATGCAAATCAATGCTCAGCGTTGGTGCTGCCTCTTCCAAGTTGTAGGCTTGAAAGCCTTTGTGTTATGTTTATTTCAATGGGCTGGTATCTAATTGACTTAAAGCAGTGTGAGGCTCCTATTTCTAAATTCTTTGCAGAGCCAAAGGCGCATTCTTTTGATTATAATCAGTAGTGGTAAATCTGTACTTTGGATTCCTCATCCATAAAATAGAGAAAACAATCACTTATTCTTCCTAGTGTTCTTAAGAACAGTAAATGATGCCAAGTGCTCATCACAGAGCCTGGCACAAGGAAGAGATTAGTAACAGTTACCTACTACAAGTGTTGTGGTTGAACTTTGTCTGGAGAAATAAGGTAGGACCAATCTGGGCTGTGTTATCTAGGGTCCTAAATGAGACGTGATGATAATGAGACACACTTTCTTTTATGACTCATAAACAGGCTCTGAAAGTAGTTTGGGGATGCCCAAAATGTCTGCACTGTGGCAATGCAGTGGGGGAGTGTATTTGGAGCTTTCCCGGGGGACCGCAGACCAGAAAGTTAGCTGAGCAGGGCGAGTGTGCTGTTGGTCATGTGTGCTAACCAGCTCCTACCTGAAGCACGCAAGTGGACACCTCCTTCTTTACTGCTCAGTCCTCCTGTCTTCTCTCCGGTTACTGCAGAGATCGAATTTCTGCAACATAGAGGGGTCTGTTACACACTTTCCTTGCATTGTTGAAAGCAGCTCCCTCCCACTGACCTGCCAGATGATGGTGCCCTGGGCAGTGACCTGACCCTCAGAACAGGTGAAAAGATCATCTCAGAAAATCCATGCAGATGTCTCCTGCTGTTGCTCATCCCCCAAAATCTTTAAGGGTCTCCGTGTTAACATATGTACTCTTAACTCAGCCCTTGTTCTGAAAAAGACACTATGCTTTGCCAGGTAACTCGACGCCCTCTTCTCACAAGGGTCGGGCTCAGACCTGGCCAGCTTGGTGAACTCTGTCTGAGGTCATGCCCTTACTGTGCAAGAAGGCGTCCATGATGGGCATTATTGGGACCCCTGGGAGGAAACTTGCCCCTGAGAAGCTGCCCTCAGCATCTCATAGGAGTCTGGTCCCATCTTCCGAGTGACCACTCCCCAGAACAGATGCTAGAACGGAAAGGGCAGATGGCCTGACGTCACCCCTCTTCCCCATGGTCATCACATCTCAGAAGGATTCAAGAGCCAAGAAGCCCAAATTTCCCTTTTACAGCTCTTAATCTTTACTGTCTGTTTCACAGATAGATGATTAATCAAGGGTCACTGATGATGAGAGATGGTGGAAAGACAGATGGATAGTTATGTAGTGCAATGTAATAATAGTTGAATTTGTGTCATTCTTTATTCCTCTCTTAATACCTCATAATCTGTGAAACAATAGGTAGGCGATCAGTACACAGCCGTTACTCTTACTGTCGTGGTCATTTTTACTATTACGTGTGTGCTATTCTTCTTTGAATAAATATTAATTGAGCACCCAATACATGCCAAGGAACCACGTACAGTCTGTCTCCAATCCAACCGTCCAGACTTTCCTCGAATCACCACCTGCTGGGTGCCCTGAGGTCTCATCCCTGAATCACTCACCAATTCTCTACCCCCTAGAACTTGCCACTTTTCTCACCTCCTGCCACTTCCTCTACCTAAAATAGCCTTTCTTTTTTGCCACCTGGTGGAGCTCACTGATACCTCGGGACCTCTGTCAAATGTCACCTCTTCTCTAAAGCCCACCCTGATTGTCTTCCTTTCTTTTAATACTTACCGAGTTATATCCTAATTATTGGCCCACATGTGTGATTATCTCCCCAGACTGTAAGCTCCCCTCAGTCATGTTATTCTTTCTTCTCAGCCCAGGCCCTCTAAGAGGGTCTTTGACATATATGTGGTTCTCAGTTACTGTTTGGTGAATGAATAAGGATGTCAACAGTGAGAGGAGATACCAAGAGGAGAATGAAGAGAGACAAGAAGACAAATGTTTCCCACTTCCCAAATGTGTGTTGCATGTGCCTCCTTACCATGCAGGCACAAAGGCAATTTGCCCCCTCTTCACATGGGGCTTGACCCGCTTCCTTCAGCACCTACTAGCTTTGAAATGGGTTGGTCTGGGTAATATTTTAGTTTTTCCCAGTGGCTGTGGATGATTTTTGTAGAGACAGACCACACTGTGACGGGTCCACGAGCACCCTGCATTCCTGTTTCAAGTGTGCTGGCCAACTAAGGAAACCAGACAGCATTCCTTCTACAGTTAAGGAGGAAGAGGAAACATGCAGGTTTAGAAAGGCTGATGAGCACTGACTCTCATCACCAGCCTTTTTGTTGCTGAGCTTTTGGTCTATGTGGGTTTGTTCCTCTGCTTAGACTGTGAGATCCCATGCTTTCCCAGAGACTAACAAGCAAACAGGCTGAAAACAGGTACATGGCTGGCTGACTCCCTGCCCCGGCTCGTCCTCCCCTGTATTGCCATCCCTTTGGCTCCATCTGAGACCGAGACCTTTGGGTGTTTGTGGCGACCTGTCTGCTCTGATCTTGCTGAGAAGCCATTAGTTAAACTTCTGTAAAAAGAGCAGCAACTTCCCTGTTAGAAGAACAAGAGTCGTTAAAACTTTCTCTCTGAAATGAGAGCAAATATTGGGTACAGAGATAGAAAAAGTTCTTCTGTGAAAAATGCTTATCAAATCCTGAGGAATGTTAAAATTTTCAAATGAAAAATACTTAGTGTTAACATCTCTTCCTCAACAGCTTGCCTCAAACATTTTTTTTTTTCTGGCACTGTTGTTAATCACTCCTAGGGGTCCTTAAAAGGTGATGTGTGCAGTTACTGAGCCAGCACATGTTCTAAAGATCCTATGGGGATTTGTAATAATGTCTGAATGTCTTGTCTTGCCCACTACACACACACACACACACACACACACACTCACAGTTTCATAAGCCCCTGAGGGAGACAGCTATTGCTTGGTCCACCCCAAGCTCCTACTTGTCTGGGGTTGCCCTTCATACCTTTAGGAGTCCCAAGGGATCTACCATGTTCCTGCCTCCCCCATCTGCCAGCCTCAGATGTCTGTTCCTGGGTTGGTTCTTGACCCATCTGCACCAGTACCTCCCTGACCCAGAATGTGTAGAACTGAGACATAGAGTGAGCTCTACAAGTCTTCATGGCCATGGCAATGGGACATGAGGCTTCAGTGCCATCAGGGATCATGTTTCCCCTATAAAGAAAACTACAGTTTGCAGCTACAGAGAAGGAAGACACGGATACAAGAGGCAGGGAGGTTCTGGGGACTTGTGGGGTCCCAGGAAGCAGTTGTTCCTAAAGCTAAGTTCTGTCCTTCCTTCCTGCCTCTCCATTGGGCAACAATTCCTTGGATTACGTGAGCCCGCCCAGGGTCCACTGCCTATTTTTATATGGCCAGAAATTTAAGAATTTACATTTCTTTAATGGTTGCATATAAAATATTTTGTGAAAATCATATGAAATCCAGAAAAGGTTTTATTGGGATATAGCCACACTCACTTGCTCTGGCTGCCTTTGTGGTACAGCGGCAGAATTGAGTGTTTGTGATGAGCCCCCAAACCATGAAATAGTTACTCTTTGGTTCTTTACAGGGGGAAAAAGAAGGACCTATGCTAAAGTCAGAAACAATGGAACATCTTTTAAGAAGCCATGAAATTAGATCAACTTTTAAAAATGTTACTCATGGAGCCGCCACTAGGGAAAACAGTATAGAGTCTCCTCAAAAAATTAAAAATAGAACTTGTGATCCACTCATTCCACTTCTGGGTATATATCTGAAGAATGAAATGACTGCCTCAAAGAAGCATCTGCAGAGACACCCCGTGTATTGCAGCATTAATGATCATAGCTAATGGAAACGACCTCAATCCCCATCGACAGATGGATGGATAAAGAAAATGTCACACACACACTCACAAAATCACATAATGGAATTTTTCAACTATTAAAGAATGAAATATGCCATTTGAGACAATATAGAGGGAGCTAGAGATATTATATGAAATGAAATAAGTCAGAAAAAAGACAAATAGTGCATGATCTCAGTCACTTATGTGTGGAATCTAAAAATACTGAACTCAGGAGGCCCCTGGGTGGCACAGTCGGTAAGTGTCTGACTTGATTTCAGTTCAGATGATGATCTCATGGTCATGAGGTTGAACCCTGAGTCGGGTTCCTCACTGGGCATGGACCCTGCTTGAGATTCTCTCTCCCTCTCACTTTGTCCCCCCCCACCTCTCTTTCTCTCTCTAAAAAATAAAAAATAGGGGTGCCTGGGTGGCTCAGTAGGTTAAAGCCTCTGCCTTCAGCGCAGGTCATGATCCCAGAGTCCTGGGATGGAGCCCACATTGGGCTCTCTGCTCAGCAGGGAGCCTGCTTCCCTCTCTCTCTCTGCCTGCCTCTCTGCCTACTTGTGATCTGTCTTTCAGATAAATAAATACAATCTTAAGAAAATAAAATAAAAAAATAATAAAATACTGAACTCAGAGATACAGAGAATTGGTGGTTGCCAGAGACAGGGAAAGCGTAGGGTGAGGGAAGCGGAGGAAGGTGGTGAAAAGGTACAAACTTCTGGGGCACCTGGCTCAGTCAGTTAAGTGTCTGCCTGCGTCCTGGAATTGAGCCCTGCATCGGGCTCCCCACTTAGTAGGGAGTCGGCTTCTCCCTCTGCCCCTCCCCCCACCATGCTCGCTCTTCAAATAAATAACATCTTCTTTAAAAAAAGGCATAAACTTCTGATTATAAAATAAAGGTTTTGGGGATACGATGTATAGCATGGTGATTCCAGTTAATAACAGTGGATTGTATATTTGAAGTTTGCTAAGAGAGTAGTCTTAAAAATTCTCATCATAAGAAAAAAAAATTTAACTATGTGAGATAATGAATACTAACTGGAAAAACTGTGGTGATCATTTGGTACATATGTCAAATCATTACGTTGTCTACCTGAAATGAATACAATGTTATATGTCAGTTAGATCCCAATGAAACTGGAGGAAACATCTTTGAAATGGTAGTCCTTGCTGCAGAAACCCTAGCAGCCATATGCTCGGAGTTTCAGAGGCAACTATTGTCCTTTAGAATAAAGAGGAGAAAGGGGACACAAAGAAGCCACTTTCAGCTTCTATACACATAGGAAGTCCTCAGTTGTTTGTACGTTTAAAATGAATGAATGAATGCGTTTCCTCTGAGTGGGAACTCCCACTGATGAAGAAAAACAGCAACATTGTGGTCAGCATGTCCTGGGTCCCACTATTTGTCAGAAGCTGGCCCTACCAGGGCCTGTCTATGACATTCTCAAGGGAGACGCTTAGGCATTAACCAATCTGGCCTGTCACGAGGAGCTCCATCTGACCCTCTTAGGGTTCCATCTCTTCCTGAGGTAAACTCAAGAAAGACCTAAACCTGTAGCCTTCTAATGTCTCCGGAGATTGGATTCAAATTGAAAAGAAATTTTTAATGTAGAGGAGGTTGTTCATGTTTGGCAAAATGTTCCTGACAAATTACCAGGAAAGAAATGGCAGCAGCATCCTGTAGCAGGTAGTTCTGACCAAAGGGAAAGGGAACTAATACAAAATGGAGGTGGAGTGGGTTGAGTAGTGTCCTCCTAAAATTCATGTCCACCCAGAACCTCAGAATATGACCTTCTTTGGAATTAAAGTCTTTGTGTGTATAATCAATTGAGGGTCTTGATATCTGTTGTCCTTAAAAGAAGAGGAGTCGGAGCACTCAGGTGGCTCAGTCGGTTGAACATCTGACTCTTGATTTCTGCTCAGATCATGATCTCATGGATGGTGAGATCTGAGTCCCATGTAAGGCTCCACAGCCAGCAGGCAGTCTGCTTGAAGATTCTGTCCCTCTGCCCATCCTCCCCACTCTCTCTCCTTCTCCCTCCCATCCCTCTCAAATAAGTAAATAAATATTGAAAAAAAAAAAAAAGGAAGAAGAGAAAACACAAAAAAGTCTTGTGGAGAGGGAGGTGGAGGAAGGAGTTAGGTTTCCACAAACTAAGGGATGTTGAGGTTCCCAGAAGTTGAGAAACAAGAAAGGATTCTCCCCAGAGCCTTTGGAAGGTGTATGGTCCTGCCAACAATTGATATGAGACTTTGGACTCTGGAAAAAAAAGACAATTTCTGTTGTTTTCAACCACCAAGTCAGTGGTATTTTGTAATGGTAGCCCTAGAAAATTCACACAGAGGGGCTTGAGTTTCCATACAGAGGGGAAGTATGCTGGTGAGTTCGGTAAGAGCAAGGACAGAGGCAATTATTCACATTGGACCGCAGCTGCTCCTACCCCCTCCACAGTTAAGCCCCACCCTCTCATTTCTACCCTTCCTTTTGACCTCAGCATTCAACCTTCTTACTCGGACTCAAGAAACACAACCCAACAAACAAAGGCCTGGCTTCCAAGTAATCTTCATTGAACCAAACTCTTCCTGCATGCAAAACTTTCTATTTGTAATCCTATATCCTAATTTATGTTTTCTGTATCCCTCTCTTTTTCCATTTGTAAAATTCTAACTTTCTTATCACCAGTTCCTTTGTCTTGGAGATATTCCCTGCAAGTATCGTTAGCTCAATGCACAGGTGAACACCAACTGTCTCCTAGAAACTCCATAGAGCCCACCAGCCATGACAGCACCCCAAGCCCTTAGTGGCTCAGGGTAGCAAGAAAGGCAGGGGATTCATATAAATCCTGAAAATTTTTAATTGTGGCCAATGCATCATGAGTAATAGAACAAAGCTCTTAAAACATTCTTATTTCTCTTAATTCCAAAGCTATAAATATACCCTGTCTCTTACTGATGGTACACAGTTGACCCTTAAACAACATGGATTTAAACACTATGGGTCCACTTGTGTGCATATTTTTTAATAAATACAATACAGTATCATAAATTTATTTTCTCTTCCTTATGATTTTCTTAATAACATTTTCTTTTCTCTAGCTTACTTTATTGCAAGAGTATGGTATATAATGCCTAAAAGACACAAAATATATTAGCTGTGTTATCAGTAAGGCTTCCAGTCAGTGGTAGGCTATTAGTAGTTAAGTTTCTGGGGGGGAATCAAAAGTTATATGTGGATTTTCCCCTGTGGTGGGGGTTCGGTGGTCCTCACCCCTACATTGTTCTTTTGCTACTTCTTGGTTCAAATGCTTAAAGTCCGTTCTAAAAATATTTGTCATATACGCTTTTGGAATTTATGCTCTTGAAATGTCCTCAGATCAATTTTTTTTTGAGGAGGAAGAAAAATAACATAGATATGAAGCCCTGCTCCCCTACAAAATGCACGTATTTATTAAGATTGTTGCCCTTCATTGAATAAGGACATGCCCACAGCGGATACTGAAATTTCCACCCTGTAACTTTGCACACGTTCTCAAAGCAGGTGAAAAACAAACATCTACCCTTGGTTACCAATGGGTCACTAGGCTACAGTCAGTGGAACATTAGATTAAGACCAGATCTTCTCTTCCTGGCTCATTGTATGTCCTTCAGAAAATCACACATCCGCTGTGATATTTTGCTCTGCTCTGTTTTGTTTTGTTGAAGGAAGGCTGCATTAAATTCTCTTCAAGGTCATTTCTGGCTCTAAGACTCTACCCCTATGATTATTATTTCCCTGTTACTCTGTGTTATTGGGGGGGCGGCTTGCGCTTGCAGTAGGCATACGTGGGTGGAACATAATTATGATTGTGGGGAGACAAAAAGCTGGTGAAGCCAGATTCTGTTCCAACCAACTTCAGCCAAACTGGTGCCCAGTACTTGCCCCCTCCTCTGTGGCATTTGTCTACCTGGAAAAAAAATCTAGCTTTCAGAAATGATGCTGAATCCCACAGATGCTTGTCTCTGGGACTCATCAGGGGGACAAAGGCAGAGCCACCCAGTGCTCATTAATCCACGTGGAAATAAAAAAGATTAAACAGCACAGACAATGTGACCACTGAGAAAATGACAGAAATAAAGATCATTACACGCATCTGGTTTTCCAGGGGGAAGGAATGGAGATAAAGCGTTAAGTCTTTAATAAGGCTAGAAATTAAAACCAGGATTAACGAAAACAAGAAGCATTTATAAGAAGCTGTACATGACCCTCCTGCTTGAGTTTTGCTGGCCTGATTTCCAGAACATTTTCTGTTGTTAATACTTATCATCAGCTTCCCCTCTGGTTGAAAATAATGGTCCCTGGCCATTGGTTTTAGATCCATAGCCTTTCTGTGGACACACTCGACCTGCTTCAGTGCTGCATTTCTTTCTTTCTTTCTTTCTTTCTTTCTTTCTTTCTTTCTTTCTTTCTTTCTTTCTTTCTTTCTTTTTGTTTTGTGTTTTGTTTTGTTTTGTTTTGTTTTTAATTTATTTGACAGAGATCACAAATAGGCAGAGAGGCAGGCAGAGAGAGAGGAAGGGAAGCAGGCTCCCCTGCTGAGCAGGGAGCCTGATGTGGGGCTTGATCCCAGGACCCTGAGATCATGACTTGAGCCGAAGGCAGAGGCTTTATCCTGCTGAGCCACCCAGGCGCCCGAGTGCTGCATTTCTTTCTATGTCATCACTTGGCACTGTTTCCATGAGGTTTTTGCAGAGATGGAAATTTCAATAAAGCTTTGAGGTTAGGCATCACTGTGATACACGGAGAACACAGCCCCAGTGAGAGGTGACTGAGGGTCAGGTAATTTGGACCAGGGGAAGGGGAGGGGAGAACGGGCTCCCTCCCACATTCAGATTCTCCTGCCAGAGTCACAGTGGATATCCAGATATCCAGAAGGCTATGTTAAAATGAAACTGTGCCACTTGGCTGACCGAATGTTAATGGGTTGAAACGGGCCCCCCCCAAAATATATGCTGAAGGTTGGGGGTTTTGGGGGAGTTAAAAGTTACACATGGATTTTCAACTGTGTTGAAATGATGTGTTCCTCATCCCTGCATTCTTCCAGGGTCGACTCTAGTTCTTTTGCTACTTCTCTGTTCAAATGCTTGAAGTCCATTTGAGGTTCAGGCTGAAGATTACCTCATACCACATACCTCAGAATGTGACCTCATTTAGAAATGTGGTCTTTACTGGGGTAATGAAGTGAAAATGGGGTCATGAGGGTGGGCCCGAGTCCAAAGTAACTTGTGTCCTGATGAAGAAAGGAGAATGTGGACACGAATACATGTGCTCAGAGGAAGACCATGTGAAGAGACACAGCAGGACGCCATGTGAAGGCAGAGACTGCCATGATGGAGCCACAGGCCAAGGAACGCCAAAGGTTGATGGCAAACTGCCAAGTGTCAGAGAGCAGCTTCTCCCTCACAGCCCCCAGAAGCAACCAACCCTGCCCACACCTGGATCTCAGACTTCCAGCCTCCAGAACTGAGACAATAAATTGCTGCTATTTTGTCACCTTATGTGTGGTTCTTTGTGATATCAGCCCTAGGAAACCAATACACCAACACTTCAACCAAGTAGAAATTATTAGCGTCTCAGCTATTGTTACTTAGCAAAGAACAGCATCTAAAAGGGATGGAGGTGTGCCTGGGTGACTCAGTCATTTGAATAAGTCTGACCCTCGGTTTCGGCTCAGGTCCTGACCTTAGGGTTGTAAGATTGAGTCCCATTTTGTCTCCACACTCAGCATGGGGTCTGCTTGAAATTTTCTCTCCTTCTCCTTCTGCCCGGCCTCCCTGCCACACTCTCTCTCAAATAAATAAATCCTAAAAAAACAAAAACAAAAACAAAAAAACAAATAAAGGAATGGAAAATGTGTCTGAGAGGGAAGGTCTGGAAGATCCACAGGAGGGGTTGTTGCAAACAAAGGCACATCGGAGGGTGTGTTGCCACAAAGGCCATAGAACCATAGGATTCCCAAAACCTAACCTAAAGGCACTGGGAGCCTCAGGAAGTTGGGGATAGAGCCTGAACTGAAGGTCAGGAAGGTGTGGAAGGTAAACTCTCCTACAGAGACTTCGCTGAGGTTTTGAACACTAGGTTTTATCTATAACCTGAAACAACCAAATGGCCATGTATTATTATTACATGCAGGCTGTTGTAAGAAGAAGCACAGGCTGGGTGGCTTAAACTGGAGGCTGGAGGTCCACAATCCGGGTGCAAGTAAAGTAAGTTTCGTCCTGAGGCCTCCTGTCTTGGCTTGCAGAAGGCCACCATATCTGTGTGTGCTCACGTGCTCTCTTGTACACGTAGGACAGAGAAAAAGCTCTCTGGTGTCCTTTCTTATAAGGACATCAGTCCATCAGAGAAGGTCCCACCTTTATGACCTCATTTAACCTTAATATTTCCTTGCTTCAAGTACAGCCACACTGGGGGTTAGGGCTTTGATATTTGAGGTTGGGGGAATTCAAGCATTCAGTCCAAAACAGGTAGCAGAGTTAAGTGTTTTCTTCTACCAAGTTAGATTAAGGGCTTAAGAGCAAGTTTATTTCCATTATAGAGAAATAAACTAAATTTCTCTATTCACATCTGAGTGTATGACCAGTAAAGTCTTGGGCCTGCCAATAATAACATGTAACTATCATAAGTGTAGGTATCTTAAACCTAAGTATGAATATATAAACTACTAGAGGATTTATATAAAATATTAGCTTTGGAGAGCATTTGGAAATGGCCTGAGAGATGGTTTGCATTTTATTCTAGTCACAAACCTGTAGTTTCATATTTAACCTACATTTCCTTTATAATAAAAAAATCACTAAAAAATAAGAGTTACTGTCATCCAACTATCATGACTTGACACAAAGTAATAAAACATGATAAATATCTAATCTGGAAAGATTTGGGTGAATGAGTACTTTCATTCTTTGCTGGTAGAAATGTGAATTTTTCCAACCTTTGCGAAGAGTCATTTGGCAATATGTATGAAAAGTCTTAACTTTTCATAACGTGTGCATACGCTCTGGCTTAACAATACCTCTTCTAGGAATTCCTTCTTTAAAGATTTGTTCCAGGGAAGGGGTGCCTTGCTGGCTCAGTGGGTTAAGTGTCTTCCTTCAGCTCAGGTCATGATCTCAGGATCCTGGGATTGAGCCCCTCATCAAACTCCCTGCTCAGCGGAGAGCCTGCTTCTCCCTTTCCCCCTCCCTCTGTCTCTCCTCTCTGCTTGTTCTCTTTCTCAAATAAATAAATAAATATCTTGGAAAAAGCCAAAGATAATAAATATTTGTTCTAGGGAGCATAAGATCATGCCCAGGGATACTCATGGCAGTTTTATTTCTATCAGTGAAACACTAGAAACACTAGAAACACCTGACTGTCCTATGACAGGGAATTGATTAGAAGAATTAGGATATTCTATACTATGGCATACTATTCAGCCTTTAAAACGCAAGTTGTAGAAGCATATTTATGTTTACGATATATTGCTAATTAAACGATTACGCTATAAAACCATAGGGTTAATATTAGGCTGATTGGCCACAATGTTACTGCAAAACGAAACACCCCATTCTCCATGGCTGACCGAAAACAGTTACTGTTACCTTCATGGTGTGTAGATTGTCTGAAATCTGGCTGATCTAGGCTGGGCTCTGCTGGGCGGCTGTCCCTCAGGCTGGGGGCAGCTGGGTGAACTCTAAGCTGCAGGTGGGGTCCCTTTTGTCTTCTATCACAGCAGGAGCAGCAGCTCCCAGGGGCACATTCTGGAGCAAAATAAGCCTCACTCCACACCACACATAAAGCCTCTGCTCATTTCCATCCACCAGCATACGGTTGGCCAGAGCAAGATCATAGGCACACCCTGTATCAGTGAGTCAGGAATATACTTGGTGCTGCATGAGCAAATGGCCAAGCAGCATGGTGAAGGTTGAGGACACCTGGAGCGGAGGAAAGAATTACAAATAAAATCACCATCCTCTATCTCTGAAGCTTTAAAACAAACAAACAAAAAATATATACATATGTAATATCTACCTCCTGATTTATCTATTTATGAATCTTTTTCAATAAGGAATGGGTTTGGCAATGGGTGACAGAAATCTTGACTCTGGCTTCAACGAGTAAAATGTCAATTTTTCTCATGAACGAGAAGATGGGGGACTGGCAGATCAACAATGTCATCAAGGAGACGAGCTCTTCTGTCACCCTGACCAAACATCCTTAGCGTGGCCTTCATCCTTGTGTCACAAGATGCCTGATGCCCTGCAGGAATCTGTGTGCCTGCTCCCTGACCTTTTCATTTTTCACAATCATCAATTTTATTTACGTGGATTAATAGAGACTTTGCCTCTACCGTGGTGGGCACAGAGAACAGCTGAGAATTGCAGATTACCTTCCCCACCCTTTCTTTCTAAAGAGATACAAGTCCTCCAGGATTAATAATAAGAACTGTTGATTGACAGGTCATCTAAAGGCACCCAGCATTTTTTACAGGTATCTGATGTTGATTTCTCCGAAGAGATGACCCAGCCCGTCTGCTTCCCCTTGAGGCCATAGCAGCAGCAACTACAATTTAATAATCGTGGTTATCACGGGGTTCGGCCGTAAGCAGTCCTTCCTTAAAAAACGAAACAAAACAAAAGGATAGATCCGATATGTTTGCAGTTTTGTCCCTTGTTGGGAAGGGCCCAGTAAAATGCCTCTTGTGGCATAGCTGGAACAGAGGAGAAACCCGTCAAAGGCGGGAGGCTTATGGGGGTACAGACACAGTTATCTTCAAGCCATCTGGGCTTTCAAGTTAAGGAAGCTGATGGTAGGAAGTGTCTCCTTTGCAGAACTGCCAACTTTTTAGAGCTGCACAGAGACCTGGAGCTTGGGGAGGCAGTCCCTAATGCTACCAACTCTGGCACAGACTTGAATTTAGAATCAAGTTCAACTTGGTTTTTGCCCCAATGAGAATCATTATTCCCTAGTTTACTTTGGAAAAGAAAATTTAAGTCCTCTAGGAACCCAAAGGCATAGGATACAGTCTCGGCAGTGTATTGCTTATGTCTATAATCTGAGGGGGGAAAGAGCTGTTTTCATTTTCTGTTACTTGATGAATGCAAGAGCCAGTCCTGAAATACAAGTCTCTCTCTTTCCCTTTGTCTCTCTCTCTCTCTCTCTTCTGTGCTGACAGCACTACTTTGCAATGTAAAATGCCCACATCTTAAGTCCACTGCTCTTTGAATTTTGACAAACGTGAACCCATATAACTATCACCCAGGGCAAGATACAGAACATTCCCATCATCCCAGAATATTCCCTTGTGCCTTTTTTCTCTCAAACAGCACTATTTTCATCTCTATTCCCATAGATAAATTTTGCCTATTCTTAAACTTTGTGTTAATGGAATTGTAAAATATGTATTCTGTTGTGTTGGCTTCTTGTGCTCAACATAACAACATTTTCAGATTCATCCACAATTGCCTGTATTTGCTCCTTTGGACTGATGAATAGAATTCCATTGTAAAAACATATCACAATTTGTTTATCCATTTTCCTATTGGTGATTCCAGTTATTATAAATAGAGTTATCACGAACATTCTGAGACGTATCTTTTGGGGGAATATGTGTTCATTTCTCTCCTCTCTCTCTCTCTTTTTTTTTACAAAGAGGGAGGGGAGAGTGAGAGGAAGAATGAGAGAGAATCTTAAGCAGACTCCATGTCCAGCACAGAGCCTGACATGGGGTTCAATTTCACGACCCCGAGATCATGACCTGAGCAGAAATCAAGGATTGGACCCTTAACCGACTGAGCCACCCAGGCACCTGTACATGTTAATTTCTGTTGGGTATATATCCAGAGTGGATTTTCTGGATTATAAAGTAGATACATGTTTAACTAAGATTATATTATTTTATATCTTCCACCAACAAGGTATGTTGCCTAATGATGTCGAACACCTTTTCATGTATTTCTTGGCTGTTCAAGTTTATCTTGCTTTGCCAAGGGCTTATTAAAGATTTTTGTCCAGTTTTTATGGATTTTTAAAAAAAATTATTGATTGATAAGAATTCTTTATATATTCCAGAGAAAGTCCTTTGAGAGGTACGATCCTTGAATATTTCCTCCCAGTTGGTAGCTTGACTTTTCTCTCATTTTTATTCTTTTGTGTGAAAATTATAAAAGTAAAACAGAATGGAATTTACCGGGACACAAATAGAGATGTATAGATTTTGAACATTTTCTGTGAAATAGGAATCATGTAAAAGCTACAACAAAACCAATTCTATTTCTGCGAACCTAAAGCTTCTCCCAAAAGTAAAGTTTATGGGGCACCTGGGTGGCTCAGTGGGTTAAAGCCTCTGCCTTCAGCTCAGGTCATGATCCCAGAGTTCTGGGATTGAGTCCCACATCGGGCTCTCTGGTCAGCAGGGAGCCTGCTTCCCCCTCTCTGCCCGACTCTCTGCCTAATTGTGATCTCTCTCTCTCTCTCTGTCAAATAAATAAATAAATAAATAAAATCTTTTTAAAAAAGTAAAGTTTATGAACTTTGAAGAGAAGAAGAATGTCAAAAGCAAGCAAACAAACAGAAAAACAATTCTACTTGAAATGGAAAAGTGAGACCCAAAACAAACCCTATCATCACTGTGAATGGGTGAATATAGAGGAACCTGGGGGCGCCTGGGTGGCTCAGTGGGTTAAGCCTCTGCCTTTGGCTCAGGTCATGATCTCAGGGTCCTGGGATCAAGACCCACATCAGGCTTTCTGCTCAGTGGGGAGACTGCTTCCTCCTCTCTCTCTCTGCCTGCCTCTCTGCCTGCTTGTGATCTCTGTCTGTCAAATAAATAAATAAAATCTTTAAGAAAATATAGAGAGGAACCTGGCTCTCTATTCTTTGCAGCAATGCTAGTCTTCAACAACTTGCCATCAATACAAAAATCTTAAAATGCACATTTTTATCCTGGGGTTAAAAATCATCCTTTTGTAACCCAGAAACCCAAATTAGGTGTGAAATGTGTAACCTGAGTTTGAGGAACAGAGGGAGGATCCCTGAGAAACTCTATCTCATGTCACCTGTATCTCACTGTCCCCATTCCTGTCCCAATTCCAGTCCCCACCCCCTCCAAGTCCTTTGGTCTCTGAGTTAGCCCAGGGATCGGCTATGTGTGAGGGTGGACTCAGCTCAGGGCACCTTCTTGAGCTAAAGCGGAGTCCCATGTCCCATGATGGGGGACCCTAGCTGCACCAGGCCCTAACGACTGGCTCCCTCTCTTTTTCCAGCATGCCCTTCCTCTAGGTTTGCCTTGGAAGACAACTACCTAAAGATCACTTTTTGCAGAGCCCCAAAGTAACCTGCTTCAGGAAACTAACTCTTCCTAAACCGACTGTCAGCAAACCATACATCCCACTGGGAATCAGGAAATCTTGGTTCCATAGCCAAAACGCTCCTCCAGCCCGCCCTGGAGTGGCACCTGCTCTCTTGTAACACAGGTCCAGAGCCTAACGTCCCACATTCATCCCGCCAAGCATGCCCATCTGCAGGCTCTGTGCAGTGGAGAAGGTAACCTCTGCTCCTGGCCGAGCTCCCACTGCTGGTTCCTACAGCCTTTCCTGACCGTTAGTTCTACGAGCTACTCCTTCGAGCTACTCCTGATTCCTCCCAATCAACCATACCATACACAGTGCTTTGGTCTTCCTTATGGTCACTTCAGTTCATCTGGGGCACTTGAAACCAAAATAACCTTGGTCAGAGGATACCTAGATGTATAAGGGGTGGGGGACTCAAGTGTTGGCTGTGCCCCGCGTGAAGCTTATGGGAGTAAACACGGGACAGCAAGCCAAGACCTCCCAACAAGCTGACCCAACCAGTGGTGCAGGAGCAGGGAAATATCTCCAAAGTACAGAGCTGGAGGAAGGCACCTTTGAAAACACGGTTTCAAACTGTGCAGAGGGACTGGGAAGTGCGGGGTCCTAGGCCCCCCTGAAGGACAGCACAAAGAGATGCATGTTTCCAGATGTGTTGGGACAATGGGAACCAAAGAGCGAAGCCCCAGGCACAGGCTTTCCAAATGCAGAGTGAAGAGGGGTTTACTGGTTAGTCCATGTTTGCTCCAGCCTGTGGACCCACGAATAGCTCCCCTTTTCAGCTCTGGCTGTGGCTAGAGCTCCCCCCTCCTCCCCTTCATTCTCCCTCCAGGCAGAGTCTTAGGTACTGAAGGCTCACCAGTGAAAGGACCCGGCATCCCTGCCCTCAGGGAGTTCACATTGTATTTATGGAGCCTCTGTGGGAGCATCTATGGGCCCCTGAGCACTCTTCCAAGCTCTTCACTGATTCAGTCATTCAGTGCTCAGAGCTGCACCCTGCCTTGGTTGAAACAAGGCTCAGAGAGATGAGGGAAGTGGCCTGAGGGTGCATAGCGGGCAAGTGGCAGAGGAAGGATGGTGCGGTCAGCCTTTTTCCAGGGCCCGATGCCTTGACTTCCGTCTGGATGGAATGGGCACTGGAAGCTTATTTCCCCTCCTCCTCACTTGCACAAATTACTCACCTGGAACCCTTCTAGGCACTGGGGTCCAATGAGAAAGGAACCCTCAGACGGGTGAGAGGTGCAGCCGTGTTTGGTCTTGACCAGTAGAAGCTCTAAAGAAGGAGCCGTGCATGCCACAGGATGTGGGCTTACAAGGACAAGGATTCCAGAAAGGACACCTCAAAGACAGAGGCTGAGAGAGGGAAAGAGTGGGGTGGGAGTGAGTGGAGTATTTGGAGGGGAAGACAGGAGGTCTCATGTGACTCAGACCAGCTCCTTGTAGTGAGGGTGGGGGAGAGGCGGTGAGGGGGTGCTGAAGGGGGTCAGTGGGAAGTAGGTGGGAGGGAATGGCAGGGTGTCCTGTGTCTGCCACCATGCCTGTCCCCTCTGAGGAAGGAAGGGAGGGAGGAAGAAAAGGGTGAAAAATGGTGGGACTGTTTATGAAAGACAGTGTTCTAGGAAAAAGTTTGGGCTTTCCGTTGTCAACGGGGAATCATTAATGGTTTAATCAGGGAGGTGGTAAGTGGTATTTGACCAAATCTGTGTTTCTGTGTTAGATAAATAGAGGTGATAGAGATAGATAGATACGTAGATACATAGATAGGGGGAGTGGAGGTGGGGAGAGATGGAGAAGGAGGTAGGGATGACGTGGGTGTGGTGTGGGGACAGGGACATAAGGAGCATATATCCTCTCCCCTGGGGAGTTAGAGGTATAGAAGGGCAAGGGTGGGCAGAAGCAGGATTGCTTGTTACATTTCTCCTCCTGCAACCGCCCCAGAGCAGAGTCCTCTGCTCCGGGTCGGCACAGCTGGGGCCGGTCTGGTGGCTGGCGGCTGGTGGTGGCGCTAGGTGGCCGGAGGACACAACAAGTAAGTACAGGGCTGCAACAGCTGCTTCCCCCATCAAACGCCTACCACCAGGCTCCAGATCAGAAGAACGCCCCCCCCCCCCCCCCCCCCCCCCCCCCCCCCCAAAAAAAACCCCCCCCCCCCCCCCCAGCGGACCTGCTGAGAATGTAGCTGCTAATCACGGCTGAAAAGGTCCCTCCCTGGAAATGAGGGGGTTGTTTTCTTGCCTTCGGCAGCCTCATCCACATCGACCTCAGGGTCCAGCCCACCCTGCGCCTGCCTTTTGGGTCCGAATGTCCTGAGGAGGGGACAGATTCCGCAGATAGCTGCCACCTCGCCCACAATGGCAGCCCAGGGGAGCCAGGCTCCCGCCGTGAGGGGCCGAGCCACCCTGGGAGGGAAATGACCAAGGTCAATGTTGGGGACGCAGCATCTGCAGCAAAGCCTCTGCCCCATTCTCCTCCTGTGGTCATTGTTACTTTCCACTGACCAGCTGCCTGCAGGCTCCGGGCAAAGACAAAATGGGTAACACAGCCGCCATTCAGTGGAGATTAATGCCTGAAATGAGCCACACCTCTGAACAATTGCTTCCTCTAAGAGGGACAGCGCTGAATGGCCAGGGAGCCCCATTGATGGCTGCCATGAAAGAGGTGCAGGGAAAGAAAAGTCTCACCCCGCCCCTCAAACCTAGCTCTGAGTCTTCTTTCTCGCCCTCCTTTTCCCTTCTGACTGCCCATTTTGCCTACATCGCCGTAATCCAGAACCGTTCTTTTATGAACAGGGACCTGGGCAGCCCACGCTGCAACTTCGCGGATTGGCTACTGTAAGTCCCATCGCCGCGGCCGCGGGCTGATCGCATTAGTACCATTATCTCTGCAACTTTCCGACTTGACAATTAGTTACTATCATTCACACTGTGCAATCAGCTGTTAAATCCTCATTTATGCTCATTTGAATACGAATGTGCCGTTCAATAACACGTTAGATTGCCATGTTTACAAATATACTCCAGGTATTTGGAAATTTAGATGATGCGGAACAGACTGTTTAAGTTGCGCTCGGTGCCAGTTTAAACAACTTAAGCCCATTTACCAGCCACTTAGCAATTCTTTTCACATACCTCTGTTTCCCCGTCCTACCCTTCTCAACCCTAACTCAAATTTGCTCTTTTTTCGTTTGTTTGCGTTGTCGCTGTATTAAACTAATAATCTTCAAGATGGGACTTAATTAACAGTCACCTCTATGTGGGCCTTCTTTTCTGACTCCTGCTGATCTAATTTCTCCCTCCTTTAGAGGCAGATGAAACAGTCAATGGGACGAATGCAGCTGCAGCGTTCCACATCAAATCCCCAGAAGCAAATGATGCATCCGTAGCGCCGGAAGGGAAAGCAGAGCAAATTTTTGAACGTAGGTAAAACTTCAAACAGCAGGATACATCTGATCATGAATTTCTGGAAGAAAAACGAGGGGTCCTGGCAAGCAGGGCTTCTCAAACTCGAACGTGCATTTGAGTCAGTTGGGGTTCCCGGCGACTCGTAGATGCTGGCGCGCTGAGAGAGACTGGGGCTGAGATCCCGCGCGTCTAACCACCTCCCAGGTGTTGCTAAAGCTGCTGCCAGACCAGGTACCACACTGAGCGGCCAGACTCAAACACAGACGTAATGCATCCAACTTCAACTACTAGCGTTACGCAAAGAACACGGTTTTCCATTGGAGATTTCAAAATCAAACTTGACAGTTCCACCTCTGGGTATCTATGCAAAAGGATTGAAAGCAGAGACTCGAACGGTTCATTATGCACCAATGTTTGTAACAGTGCAATTCTCAATAGCCAAGACGTGGAAGCAGCCCAAGTGTCCATCCATGGATGAGTGGATAAACAAAATGTGGCTCCTACATACAATGGAATGTTATTCAGCCTTAAAAAGAAAGGAAGTTCTGACACATGCTACAACATGGATGAACCTTGAAGACATTATGTTAAGTGAAATGAGCCAGACATGAAAGAATAAATTCTGCAGGATTCTATTTCTAGAAAGTATCTAGAGTAATCGAATTCACAGAAATGGCAGTAAAATGTTGGAAGGAGGAAGAAATAGGAAATTGTTGAATGCATGTAGAATTTCAATTTTGCAAAATGAGAAAGTTCTGGAAGTTGGTTGCACAAGAATGAGACCATACTTAATACGACAGAACTATGCACTTAACAATGGTTATGATGGTAAATCGTATGTTATGTGTATTTTACCATAATTTAAATTTTTTTAATACATTGGGGAAAAAATCATTCTTGGTTTTAGGGACCTCATGAATAAGGTTTATGCCTACCAAGAGATCTATATTTCTGCAGATTCATGCTCAATTCCTCAATGAGCTGGTCAGGTTTCACTAGCCCGGATACCAGCCAGGAAAGAATCAATCAATTTTTCTTCCACACTCCTATGTCCTTTGATCAAGAGTCTATTCCAGCAATTATTGCATTCTGATCAATGTTCAAATTCTGTGTGTGTCTCCATCTCCCTCTGCAGGGGTGAGGTTTTGAGGGTGGTGGTTTGCCTTATAAGGAAATAGCAGATGCTGTTCATTGCCTAACCTTCAGATGCTTCTCTCCCCCATCCTGACACAAGCCTGATTTTGTTTAGGTGTCTTTCCTTCTCAACTTTGTTTCTATGCTTTAGAGGAAGCCACGGCCCAAGGACATGGACCAGGAGGAGTCGAAATCAATCATGATGACTCCATTCCCCTTGCCAATGACCGATTCCAACCTAGTTGCAGGTTAGTTTTTGTGGCCGATGAGGTGTGAGGGAGTCCTGTGGAAAGGCTTCAGGGGAAGGGTTCTTCACTTTTAAAAAGAGATACAGGGAGAGGTTGTTCCTCTGTTTACGAGGGATGTTGTCTGTCTGGGTGAGACATGTGGAACGAAGTTGGCCATCTGAACAGCAGCCTGCTGAAGCCAGCACCAGAAGGTGGCAGAGCCAAAGGAATCCAGAAAGATGGAGGCAGAGCCAGAGCCACCCTACCTTTGGATCTCTCACACGTCAAAGTCAGAGCGCTTCCTGGTTGGAGCTGATGAAGAGTTTTCGTCTCTTGCAGCCAAAACAAATTCAACCTATACCAGGACCTTGCAGGTAGGAGATAGTCGGATATTTGATGGATTAAATTAAAGTAGGAAGGCTGGGCTGGTGCACTGCCCTTAGAGGACTCCTCAGGCCGTGTGACGACCATCCCCATGCAAAGCAACCTCCTGTGAGAAATGGTTTTTCCAACTAGAAAGATAACAGGGTGCTGTTTGCTCACTTACTTTAGTCACAGATTCTCCATGGGCTACTTTTCCGAGAAAGCATTTACAATGCCATCCCATTTATTTAAAGTTTCATTTGGTTTTACCTTTTGACGGACCTGTGTCTTACAAGAGGGAAATGGGAATGGATTTCATTCCCTTCAGGAATGGGTCATCATAATGGCTGATGGTCATGGAGCATTTACGTGCCAGATGTCGTGCTTGGTTCATCCTCAGGTTCATTCTGTTCTCATCCCACTTCCTCGAATAAAGGAACCTTGCAGAGAGCTTCATTCACCTGCCCAAGACCACACAGCTAACTATGTGCGGGGCTGGGATTTGAACCCAAGGAGTTGACTCTCATGGTTATGCTCTATGGTGACGCTTTGCATAGGTGCACTGTGGCTTTCCTCAGTTCAGATCGCTGCCATCCATTCCCTAGAGGATGGTCAGAAAAGCCTTAACACTATTAAAATTTCCTTAAAACTCAGATCATGTTGGGGTGCCTGGGTGGTTCAGTCAGTTGGGTGTCTGCCTTTGGCTCAGGTCATGAACCTGGGGTTCTGGAATTGAGCCCCATGTTGGGCTCCCTGCGCATCGGGGAGCCTGCTTCTCCCCTTCCTTCCAGCTCATGCTCTCTCTTGCTATCTCTGTCTCTTTCTCTCAAATAAATAAGTAAAATGTAAAAAACACAAAACGAAACAAAACAAAAAGACCCTCAGATCATGTTAACCTCCAACTCAGTGCTCTTCAGCGGATTCCCATGAATGTTCTAGACAGCATCCGAAGTGCTGACACCGTTCACAAGGCTTGATCTGTGTTGGTCCTCACCTCACTGTCATCTCCAGCCCCGCTTCCCCACCCCCGCCGCCCCCCCCGGTAGCTCCGGCCACCAGTCAACATCTTTAACACATTCAGCCTTCTTTTGTACCTGTTAATCATTCTGCCTGAGTTCAGCACCTTCTAACCCAACACACACACACACACACACACACACACACACACACACACCCCTGCCTCCTGGAGAACTTCCACTCATCCTTCAAGTCTCAGTTGAACTGTTTTACTTCCTTAGAGTGTTCTCTGCTGATTTGTCCCACGGTTATTCCCTTCTTGTCACCTTCATCACAGTATTGCTCAGCATTTGTAATTGCATTAGTCCGTGTGATTTTCTGCTTTGTCTCTCTCCTCCCCGAGGAGAGGGTCAGCTCCACGTGTGTGCTATCATGCCGCTGGTGTCTCCGCTGGATCCCGAGTGATGGGCACATCACAGCAAGAGTGCAGAAATACTCAGGGACAAGAGGGAGAAAGGAGGATGAGTGGCCAAGAAAAAACCTGGAAGGAAGGGAGGTGAAACTGAGAGACTACTGGCAGGAAGGAGGGGACAGCGAGGTTCTGTGAGCTGCTGGGCATTTGAAAGCTTTTACCACAGTAATGTTCTCTCCCCAGATAACCAAGGGGCATGGCCTCAGCAATAGCTAGTTTGTTTCCTCCCTCCCTTCCTTTTTTCCTTCTTGCCTCCTTCCTTCCTTCCTCTCTCTCTCTTTTTATATCTATTTTCCCTTTTTATTTTATTTTTTTAAAGATTTATTTATTTTAGAGAGAGGCAGAGACACAGAGAAAGCGAGCAAGCATGAGCGGGGAAGGAGCAGAGGCAGAGGGAGAGAGAGAATCTGAAGCAGATTCCCTGCTCAGTGCAGAGACCAACACAAGCTTGGTCTCAGGACCCTGAGCCAAAATCTAGAGCCGCCACTTAACCAGCTGAGGCACCCAGGCATCCTCTGTTTTCCCTTTTTAACAAATCTCCCTAAAACAAAAGTAAATGACCAGCATTTAAAATGGAATCATCATTAAATTTTAAAAGTGAAGCATGTGTGTTTGGCCCACAGGACATTTTTACCATTGTTTTACAGACAGCCATGGGGCTTTTCCTTCTTTCCTTCTCTTTCCCTTCTCAAAAATGTATCAGTATATATTAAGTGGATGAGTCCTTATAATCCCCTCTGTATCTCGGGGCAATAATGTTCAGCAAACTAATATACTAGAACTAGGCATATAACTTTAAGAAAAGCAACTGCACAAATGGATGGATTTTTTTTTCTTATAGGATTAAATGGTGATAAAATTACAAGTTCATGTCAAATTATATCACGGGATCAAGAGATTTACTGCTCATTTTCCCTTAAGGATTAAAAAATAACTAGTGAGAAAAATATAATGACATGAAAACATTTAAAGACAAGAGCCACTAAAACATAGAGTAATCTGTGACCAGCAATAGAATTTCTAGCACTTTAATTCATTTTAAAATAGACAAAATAAATTCACTCCAGAACAAAGCCAGCTCCCTCTAAAATATGATTATACTCAATATATTGTTTTAAAATTTATTTTTCAGAGCATCGCATTATTTCTTTTAATATTTTATTTACTTATTTGACACAGAGAGAGAGATCACAAGTAGGCAGAGAGGGGGGAAGCAGGCTCCCCACTGAGCAGGGAGCCCGATGCGGGGCTTGATCCCAGGACCCTGAGACCATGACCTGAGCTGAAGGCAGAGGCTTAACCCAGTGAGCCACCCAGATGCCCAGAGCATTGCATTATTATAACTAAGATGGTATTGACCAAGAAAATTCTAGCTATGCCACTTAAGCCATATATTGTTTCCCCAGGCTTGAAAATACAAAGTATTGTACTCTAGAAAATGCCTTATTTATTCTGACTGTTTGTTTGATTCATTTTTAAATTCATTTTACTTAGAATGGTGATTCACCAATGAATCACCTGGAGTGACAATGAGACCAAAGACTAGTAGGAAGAGAGAAGTAGGGAAGGAGGGAGAGGGGGAGAAAGGGAACCTGTGCATCCAAATTAACATTATCCTCCGATTGTGTTACCCTGAGATTACACATTCATTCTTCAGTACCTTCATTCCCAAATATTTGGCACTTCTGTTTGGCACTTTGTTTTTCCTGTAGCAGTTCTGCCTGGCAGGAGGACCACAGGCTAGACCATCACTGGTACGTGTGCCTCACACATCATGATAAAGGTCTAAGCCTGGAAGGGGTTTTAGAAGTTATCAAGTGTTTACCTTCCAGACAGGAAACTGGGAGTCAGAGAGCTCAAGACACTTGACAAAGTCACAGAGATTTTATTTACTTAAAAATCAATGAGAGGTGAGGAAGGGCTTTTAAATCACTACTACATTGAATTATTCAGAGTATATCATTCTTTTTCATTGGATTTTCTCCTTCATTCATGCCAAAAATATTTACCCCGTGCTTTGTAGGTTCTGGGTGCTGCCGGAGATATTGCAATGAACAAACAGACAAAACACTCCACGCTTTCATGAAGTTCCCATTCCAGGGATTCAATTTGACTTAAATTCCTGGTTCTAGTTTCCATTTAGAGGTGTCTATTTTAACAATTTTCAGGAACCACCTAGTTAGAATCAAAGATGCTGTCCAAATTCTCTACTGACACAATTTGGTGAATGTAGGAGTTAGAAATATGAGTCAACTCTTGATTACAAAGAGGAAGCAGTGTGCATGCAAGTTTCATAGAGAGAAATAATTAAACCCCATGAAAACACAGTCCTCCAGCATGACATCCAGATTCAGCAGCCACATCTAAAACACAGGGCAAGACTGCTGGAAATAAGAGAAAACCAAGCATTTTTAAAGGCTTTACATCCAAGAGAAGAGGACATTAAATTTTGGCAAAGATCCTGGCAGCTAGCAGAATGGAACCACGCACTGCCTGCAAGTGTTTAGCCCACAGCTGTTGGAAATGAAAAATGTCAAAATATCCAAAAGCAAGAATCCATGCACACACATCAAAGAAGCAAAACTCCGGGGGACACCCCGTGTCGAGGTGGATGATTGCTGTCGCATCAGAGGAGAGGCAGGAAGGGGAGGTGCCGGACAACACAGAAGACGGACCAATCTTGAGATCACATCTACAACTTCAGCTGTCTTCATCCTTCCTACACCACCGTGGAAAGTTGTCCCAAACGTTCAGAAATTCATTTACTAGGACCCAAAGTTTGTTGCCATTACTTCATTCTACAAAAGGTATGTCATTTACTCCATGATGAAATCATGAATACTCAGGCCAGTATTTTTCTGTTTTTTTTCTTTTCTTTTCTTTTCTCTTTTCTTTTCTTTTCTTTTCTTTCCTTTCCTTTCCTTTCTTTTCTTTTCATTTTTCTTTCTTTCCTTCTCTCTCTCTCTTTCTCTTTCTTTTCTTTTCTTTTCTTTCCTTGTTTTTCTTTTTCTTTTTCTTTTCTTTGAGAGAGAGTGGTGGGGAGGGGCAAAGGGAGAGAGAGAATCTCAATAAGACTCCTAACTGAGTTTAGAGCCCAAATCAGAGCTGGATCTCACAACCCTGAGATCATGACCCGAGCTGAGATCACGAGTTGGACACTCAACTGACTGAGCCACCCAGGTACCCTCTTTTTTAACCAAACAAGTGCTATGTACTGCACTGGTAGAAATAGGTTTTTTTTTTAACCCTTAAATTAACCTTATTTTAGAAAGAGAAAACATTGTTTACTTTGAGATGCCAATGTTCTGAAATTTCATAAATCCCTGTAGCTATGGATCTTTGGTTTAAGATGAAATATCACATTTCAATCACAAGAGAGTGGCGGCTTCACGAAGGGGGCAAACATTTGTGTAACCTTCTGGAAGACATTTTGAAGATGATGTCACTCAAAGCAGTATGATATTGGTACAAAACTACAGACATAGATCAATGAAGATTAGTCACAACTCGGAGAAATGGTGGGGTTCCCCCCCCTACTTTTCTATCTTTATGGAATTGGACAATGTTGGCTTTATAATTTCAAGAACTGTTGACTAAAAATAAAATAGAGTGAATCTCCACCACAGCTAGAGTGTGTGGCATGTGCCAAGGTACACCCTTACACATAAAATGACAAAGGGAAGATGACAAAGCTGGAGAAAGCAGTGGATAGATTACCCACAGGCCAAGTAAATCATAGGACATACAAAATATAAGGATTAACATTTCTGTCTTAGGTATGCAACCTGTTCAAATAATTCAAGAGACTTTTGAAAGCCTGAGAAAGTTGGTCCCCAAAATGTCTTACGCTGTTTAGGTAAGAAAAAGAAAGAGGGAGAAGGCAGCAGAGTTATTTTGTAAATTGCTGGGACAACCTAAAGAGAACACAAGACAACCACAGTCTGAAGGCATGCAAGCTGCTGGTTGGGAGAGGCTGAATTTATACAGGTTGGTATCGCTTCCCAGCCACTGTGCATCCTGCCTATAGAAACTCAGCTGGGAAGATTTGTATTATGTAATCCATCCCCAGAGGGCAGCTTAACCACATGTGTACAAACCTATATAGATCCATTGACCCAATCATTCCTCTTTAACCAGAGAAGTACTCAAAAATGTTTGCACGAAGATGCTCATTTCTATGTTCTTTATAATATGAAGAAAATGGATACACGCTAATTGGCCCACAAAAAAGGGCATAGTTGGATAAATAAGGAGTACCTGGATAATGGACTCTGACACTACCTTTAAAAAGAATGTGCAGACCTGGAGTCAGGGATATGGGAAAAAAATCTCCGTAGTATATTGTTGAGCAAACCGTAGTTTATAAAATGGCATGTGTGGTGTGGCATCATTTGTACGTATAAAATGTACAAATGCTAGGGAGACATCTGGAAGAATGGTCTCCAGTCTGTTGGCGGAGGATGTCTCTAGGTGGAGAATTTAGGAAAATGTCTGTTCCTTATTCTGTCCCGTGTAGCCTGAACGTTCTAGAAGAGTAGGTGTGGTCCCGAAAGGAGGGCTCTGGACCAGAGCTGCTGGGAAGTCCTGGGATACCCCAGGATGAGGATCCGTGGAAGCCCCATGAATGGATTTGAGGGTGGCAGAAAGGCTTCAGTGATGTGGAAGCAAACAGGGAGCCAAAGCAGTTTATGGAAAGAGAAAGAACTGTGACCAAGCAGAATTTCCGGGTGATTAGACTGAATTCTCCGGGAGCCTGCACGGGATGGCACGTCCTATTATTATTCATAGAATTCCTGCCATCATAGAACTCAGTGCGCCACTGGAACAGCCTGGCTAACTGGGATTTTTTTTTTTTTCTTTTTTCAGTTAGCTTGGGACCTAGGCAGGGAAAGGAAATACCAAAACTAACTCTCTCAAGAAACACCACTGTCTTTGGAGGTGGGACAGAAGTTGGTCCACGCAGCATAGTAACTCATCAAGGTCCACTGTAGGCTGAAAACTATCTTGAATGCCGTATTTTCGGCACTACGAGATATAGTAAGTTTTTCTTTCCTAAAAAAAAGGTTGAATATCCCTGTAACTACTACACTCAGCTTTGAAGTCCTCATCGACCAAAGATGTGAGTAGTTATCTGTTGGAAAGTAGACTAACTTAATAATGTAAAATTTTCTGGATGAGGAAAAGCTTCTGGGGGACTAATCACTAATGTGCCTAATTGAATGTTCTTTATAGAGTAGTTGGAGCTAGCAAAGAAATAAAAAAAATTTCCCCTTTTAAAGAATTTTCAATACTTCAATAACACAGTTTCCACCAAGTTAAAGAGAAAAACGTGTATTCTAAAAATATAACCAAAATACATATTAAAAGGAAAATATCTACAAAATTATTACCCCCAAAGAGTTCCAATTTAAACGTCTAGGAAAGCAACATTGTAATTTCCAGAGGGTTCTCCTATTTGATCATTTCAGAATTTCACTGCCAAAAGAAATAAGAAGTAAAACCATAAGCAAAGCCAAGCTGCAACAAAGGGATTTTCAAACGTTGATCCCATTTAAACATTTTAGAACATCTCAAAGTCAAAAACAAGCATCTCTGCTCAAACCTAGCTAGAAAATGTTTGATGTTACAACACAGATTTTCTATCATGCACTTTGCGTTAACACAGAGATACAACTTAATACAATAAGCATGGCTTCTCCCATTTGGGATTCTTAGAACATAAGAAATGTAGCATGCAGGCTATTTACTTGGTTTGAATTAACAGCAATGTCCATATGGGATCCTATTAAGATCAAGTTATTCTACGACCATTTGCTGCTTGAAATTTTCCCATTCAGCAGAATCTATACATTGCTAATGTTAAAAATGAGAGGGGGTTTTTGGTGGACCCCCCCAAAAAAAAGTATTTGTGTAATCTTCAAAGTGTTTAATTTGTATTAAAGCTAAATCCAGAGGCTCTGAAACCTCAGGAGCTCTCGATGTGGATTTTTGTTCTGGTTCACACACCTTGAGACAAAGGCTCATAGTCAAGATGTGGAGGAAAAAGACGTTTTTTTGTGTGCAAGATGCGGGGCAAATTTATTCCCCGGGCAGCCTGGAATGGGCTTCAGAAAATGGATAGAGTGTCTTCTTGAAGAAAAGGCCTCTAAGTAAACTCGACTGCCATTCAAAAGATTTGCTCTGACACTTAACAAGTGGTGCAGGAAGAAAGGAAAATCTGTTGTCAGGTTTGGGGTGTTTATCAGCCCCCCTCGAGACACTTGACCTAATGCCGGCCCCCCCTAATCCGCTGATCTGCATGCCGCGGCCTCCCGAGCCTCAGCCCGCAATGGCCAGTAAAATTGCCTGGAACACTTGTCCCAGCACACTGATCCCCCCACACATTGTGTGCCGCTCACCTACTCCCCCGCCTCCCCTCCCACCCTCCTCCTGCGGCTCCCCCTAAATTTAATTCTGCTCACAAATTGTGAAATAAGTTGTTTGGGCTGGATTTGTCGAGTGAATTGTCCCACTAATGAAACAGTCTGTTCATTATACAGTTGTAGGAGGGAAGATTTAGCGCTCCCATAGCCCGGGCCCCGGGCAGGTTAAGGTTTTTAGACTGACAGTTGACAAAAGAATGAATAGCTGTCTCCTGTCAAATCAGGCTTACAAACAGCTTGGCGTACAAGCAGTTACTGCTTGTGTGCATGCGGATTTAGGGTCCCCGCCTGCTAATGCCCCAGATTTGTAAGTACAAATTGGTTAGTCTTCAAACTGTTTGCGAAAGGAATAAAATGACCAAAAATTAGTTTGTTTTAGCCTTTTCCCCTCCCCTCCCTGCTCCTGCAAGTGAAACATTAAAAAGAAGAAGAAGAAAAGGAAAAGGACAAAATAGGGTGTAGTGGTCTCATGGAATATTGTGGGGGTTTTTGCTTAAGGCATCAAATTAAGCAGGACCATTGTTTGGCAGGAAACATTTTGTTCTGCTCGGGCACCCTGCTTCTTGGAAAGCAGCTGAAAATCTAACAGAATTAATTTAAGACGTGCGATTTCAAAAGGTAGAGCAGAGAGACTAGAGGGGAAGATCAGAAACTTTCGTCTGTTTCATTTTAGTACCTGTTGCTTAGACCTGGTTATACCTCTCTTCTAACTGCGTTGATCTTTCAAAATGGGTCGTTTAGATTTCTGAATCTTTTCAAAGACAATTATGTGTAAATTAACTAAAACCCATTTTATTTTCCTGTGGCAGCTGGAATTGTTCAATGAATAAGTTAAATTCCTGCAAAATCTTTGAGAGAGAATGCTGTATGGGAAGTCCGGGGAACGTTTTTATCTCGTGATTTATCCTCATTTGGGTGATCGTTTTCAGTCTGGGATTGGGTTTAAAATCTCGTTGGCTCATTATAAGTACAGCAGAACAGTGGATGAGAGTAAGATGTACTTCCATCCCTCTCTAAGAGAAACAAAGAAAGAACGGTAACAGACTAAGCATTTTTTCAGATTCAAGCTTGATCTAACACATTTGAATTGAAAACTCTCCCCTTGATCAGGCTGGCCAGCCTTGCAACAATAATGGGTTCTTTCATATTTCAGTAAGTTCATTATCACATGTTTCCATGCACTGTAAAGGTCATTTTTTTTTTCAAAAATCAGACTTTCTGGCAACTTTGCAAGCAGTGGTCATGAGTTAATTCAAACATTCCTTTACACTTTTCCCTTATTGATGCCTAAATCTTATACTGATATTTTGAAGCATTTAGAGTTTCCAAACTCTCTTTAAGTATAATTATATCTATACTCTAAGTATAATTATACCTCATAAATGTGCAAAGTCAGTGACAGCTGGCTATTAGGAATCTGAATAAAGCAAAAGCATTAGAGAGAACAGTGGGTCAGCCTCCATTCCAGACATGGCGCAGTCCTTTTGAATGAATTCATCTAAGCCTGCAGAATATCTTGCACATGTGAGCCCTTAAGCCAAAACTGGTCATTCAGATCTGGGGACACGGGCAGCAGAGAAAATTGCAAACAGCTCAGCGACAACAAATTCTACCCCATGGCTGCCCATAGAACAGATCTCTTCCCAGTTTCCAACTCTCCCTACCACTCCCAGAGCTTTGCAAACATTTTCCAGTAACATCCATCCTTTTCTGTCAAACCTAAGATTTTTCTTTTCTACGTCATGACATTTCAGGACATTTCAAAGACAGAGTCCATGACTCATGAAGAGCTTTGGTCC